>NC_138868.1:111391373-112006039 GCF_965194805.1 Balaenoptera borealis | reverse complement strand
GGGGGACATGGGGAGGATGCTGGAGAGGCGGCCAGTCTGGGTCTTCACCCCCCGCGCCAGGCCACCACCCCCAGCGGGAAAGACCCGGCTTCTCCATGGCCTACACAGCAACCAACCAAGAATCCAGCATAGACGGAGTGAATGGGAGACGAGAAGAGAGGGAGGCAAGGGAGGCAGAACTAGAGGTACAAGAGAGGGGAAACGGGGGTCTCCCCTGAGCAACCTCAGCCTTCCCAGTAAAGGAGGAGAGAACGCTGCCTGCTCGGAGGGAGGCAGACGGGGCGCTGCAGGGTTCGGTGGGGAGGTTGCCGAGCAGAGCTCCCAGGTGGCCAGGAGCACCAGCTCCGAGGACAGAGGGCCGGGTCGGCCCGGGGGGCTTCTCGGGGCGGGCCACCGGCGCAGGACGCATTGCCTGTGGCCGAGGGGGGAGGTGCTGCTCTAGCAGCTCCTCATCGGCAAGGGACCCACGGAGGGTCTGTGTCCCCGTCACCCAAGGGCACGTGTGCAGCAGGTGCATCAGGGTCGGGGGTGGGGGGGGGGGCTCGGCAGGGCTTCCAGCAGGTGCAGCTGCGGACAGAGGGCCACGCGGCCACGTCCACACAGCCGGTGGCGGACGGCCTCCCACGGAGTCTGAACCCGATGCTCTCACGGGACATGCAGCCGTTGTTTCATTATTTGGCTTGAGATGATAAAAGGCCAGCAAGGAATCAGGTCAAACTAGGGCAGGAAACACCAACATTCCCCTGGTCCTGAAGGAGAAGGAAGGACTGTCTGAGCCTTTAAAGAATTTCAACTATTGTAAATTTCTGAGCAGCTGTAAAAAAAAAAAATGGTTTTAAAACTTTTATCACCTACTTGTGTGAACAAAGTTTCTAGTCAATGGTCCATCAGGAATTTGAATAAATTATCACTACGTCTGAGGCAGAAATGGCCTTGTAGCTTTTTTAAGCATCAAAACTGATACACATAAAAAAGTTATGCTCGTGAAAGCCAGCTCAACTTGCTCATTTAAAAAGTTTTATGGATCTCTAGAACTCTTCAACAAATGTATTACTTAATATCTTTCTTTAAATTGCATGTTTTAGAACTTCCCATCACCCTTAGTAATACAGAAAGAATGTGATGACCATTTTCTCCAAGTCCCACATAGACACCCACGAATCACTTTCAAGCCCACCCTGTACGCCACTCAACACTGTTCTCTACGCAAGGTTGGGAGGAACCAAGGAGAACCGGGTAGGGGTGATGTTTAGGTGGTGGGCACGCCAGCCAGATTCCGCAGCTTCCCAGGGAGGCTCGGGGGGCAAGGCCCTGAGCTGCGGTTCCAGCGGCAGGAGTCCAGCCCGGCCAGGTGGGCAGGGGGGCTGGGGGATTGTTTACCCTACCTGGGGGCCCAGACTTGGGGTTCAAATCCGATCCAGGTGAAGGCCTGCAGGGCCAACTGCATTTACCTGTCTCCTCTGCCCCATCAGGAAGTCGTCCCAGGATGCTCTAGAGGAGCCCCCCACCCTCTGGAGACGTTACCACACGTCCCACAGGCATGAGGTGTTTCCACTCTACAAGTGTTGCCACTCACCCCAGATTCCAGTTGCCTGAAGTGTCGCCATGTTCCCTGTTCTGACTGGGACCACAGCGTGCTCTCCTCAGTCTTGAAAACCAGCCACTCAGACAGCAAGCAAGCCTGGGACCGTGGGCAGGTGGGCCTCACTATGCCAAGCGATCGCTCTGGCCGCTGACCAGCTGAGGGACCTCTGGCCCCCGCATTCCTTCTCCGGCCTCAGATTCCTCGTTTGTAAAATGAGAAGGTTTTACTAGATGATCTATAAGGTACCTTCCAGCCCTGACATTTTCCGTTTCTGAGGTAACCAACATCCAAAAGACTTAATTAAGTGTTGGTTCATATCACTGTATCACTGGAATGCAGTCCCCTTGACAACAACTAAACCTGCATTGTTCACGGCCATGTCCCCGGTGCTGAGAACAGATCTTAGCATACGGTAGGGGCTCAGTGAAACTGGATGGAGGGAGGGAGGGAGGGAGGAATAGATGAAGGGATGGAGGGATGATAGATGGGTAGAGGGAGGGAGGGATGGAGGGATGGAGGGAGGGGTGGAGGGAGGGGGGAGGGATGCGGAGATGGAGGGATGGAAAGAGGGAGAGAGGGATATGATTTCTAGTAATCTCCTGGATTCAAAGCCTTTGTTAAAGACCTTGTAAAGGCCACTCATTTGAAAAAAAAAAAAAAAACTGAGTATGGCATGCGGAATTAGCCCACAATGGACCAAAGTAAGTTGATCGCAGCATATTTCATATCAAAAGCACGCTGGGAAAAGAATACTGCGAGGTCAGGATTCCCAGACAGTGGGGCCAGAGAAGCTGTTGATTCTCCCTTGACCAATCTTGGAAAGTTTCTGGAAGGAGGAAGATGTAAAACCCCGCTTGGAGGATGAAACTCAGCGCCGGGTGGAGGGAAAGAGCGGGCCGCCCACGCTGAAGAAGGTGTGGAGGTGGATTGGAGGCCCAGGCCAGTGGGGCCGGGGAGGCAGCTCTCGGAGGGGACGGTCCTCTCTGTGACCTGGAGAAGCAGCACGCTGCAGCCCTGGTTCTTCTCCTACGCTCTCCTCCGGGCCCTCCACAGTGCCGGGAGCCGAGGAGCCGCCTCTCCCTCTGAAGTCTGCACTGCTGGCCCCATCACGGCCGCCCACCCGCGTCTTAGCTCCAGCAGCTGACTCCCGCCCAGCCCCGGGGCCCCCTTCTCTTCGGTCGCCAGGGCTGGTCCAGGAGACGCAGCCCCACAAATGACCGGCCCGGGTGGGACCCTCCACCGGGCAGGCTCCTCTGCTTCCACGCCTGGCAGGTCTGCGTAAGAACCTCCCTCCAGGCCGCTCTCTGGAACCCACCTGGCGAGCTCGCTCCCTGCTCCCTCCGTTACCGCTACCGCACCCGGCTTCCCCACCCGGCTTCCCCACCGCTGGCTCTGCTCTTCCCAGTGACTTGACTCTGAGTCACCCAGGGCCGCCAGCGAGTCACAGAGCAGCACACCTGACGCCTGGGCTTGTTTGCTGCTGCTGCACGACAAGTCATCCCTCATTACCTGACAGCGCAGGAGGTCAGAGCCCAGGGTGGGCCGGCTGCTGGAGCACCTCACCCCTTGGCTTGCGGCCCCTCCTCCATCCTCAGAGCCACCAGCCAAGCACCTCCCAGCCTCTCTGACTGTGACTCAGCTTCCCCCACCCCGTGGCCCCCTCTCTCTGACCCTCATATAAAGATCCTCATGATGACGCTGGGCCCACCCACATAATCCAGGGTTATCCCCAGGTCAAGAGCCTTAATTTAATCACCTGCACATATTCTCAGGGCCCTGTCTTTGGGGCCATTACTGTCTCCATACCAGGGCTCGGAGGCTCCAAACTGCCCCATAACTTCCTGTCAAAGATAAGCTAAGGCACTGACAAGGCCTGCGCGGTCCAGTCCCGTTACCTCTTTGATGGCTGCATCCACCACCCTCCCTCGAGCTCAGTCCCAGCCTCATGCGCCTCCTTGGGATGCCTCAGTCACGCCAGGTCTGTGCTCCTCTTAGGGCCTCTGCCGGGGAAGCCCTGTGCTCTCGGACACACGGCATCTCCCGCTCCTTGAGCCTCTGCCTGAATGCAAGAACCCTGACCGCCCTTCTCAACACGCAGCTCCCCCGTGCCTACCCTGCCCTGGCATTTCCACCCTGCTCCTTTATTGCTCTTCTTGTCCTCAAAACCATCAGAATACTGTACATTTTCCTTTCTTATTTCTTTACAGTCCGTCTTCCCTCATTAAAGCAGGCCCGGGAGGCCCCTCCACGTCCTAGTCTGTGGACCAGCCCAAGGGGCGGGAGGCCCTGAGCACCGCTGGAGCAGGGCCAGGAAGACAAGGACGGTGTCTGCCCTCGAGGATGGACATCTGGGGAGGCTGACACAGACCAGCGATGACAGCACACTGAGGCGGGCACTGGGCCGTGAAAGTGCAAACCTCCTCCACCTCGTCACCTCATGATTCAGCGACATCACGGGCCACCAGGTGTGGCCCCAGCCTTGACAGCCGCTTCCTGGAAACAGCAGCGTTGTTTTCAAGGCCCGGCGGGCAGGCCTGTGATGACTCGGGCTCTTCCAGTAGCAGATCACAAAGCAACCCGTGACTGCCGCAGCCTTGTTCAGAGCTGGGCCAGCCCATCAGAGGCCGTCACCCTTCAGCAAGGAGCTGGTCCCCACACCCCCCGCCCAGCTCACCAGGAGCCGGTGGGAGAGAGCCAGAGCCTGGAGCCGGCAGTGGCTGCCACGGCCCGCGCTCCCGTGACTGTGCTGCCCCACTTGACGGGAAGAAGGCATTTGTCGCCTTTTATGAGGATGTGTCTCTCGCTCGGCTTCAAAACCCGCATTCCCTCTCTCTTGTCTCCTCCTGGAGACGCAGAACATGGCTAAAGTGAAAGCAATTAATTGAAGCCTTTTACTAACACCAAAGCCTTTTCTCTGTGTAGCACCAAGTTAATTATTTAATGGCACAGAAAGCCTGCTTCCTGCGGGCTGACGCACACGGCGGAGCCAGCCTCTTCCCAATGGCCCTCCAAGGTAAGGACTCTCCAGATCGGGCTGCCGCCGGCTTCGGAAGCCCAGAGGCCGAGTCCACATTGGAGACACGTGTGCGTCTGCAGTGCCAGGCCCTGCACAGCCGAGGGGGCTGCCATCCCTGTCTGAGCTCACCGTCCACTTTCCCGTCTCGTGGACCCGTCCGGGAGCCCTCCTCCAGCTCCACGTGGGGCAGCGAGGGGCAGAGGAGCCTGCTGGGCCACGCTGGCTCTGACCCTTGCGCAGGTGGCTCTGGGGGACAGCAGTGAGAGAAGGCGGCAGAGCCAACCTCAGGCCTGTGGTCCTGCAGCAGGGGGACCCGCGTGTCCCCCGCCCCATAGTCCCCCAGCCACCAGGCAGCAAGCACGCGGTCTTGGCAGTGAACTAGCATCCATCAGACAGAATTCCTGGCGTGCGTAGGGTCACACTGCACACCACAGGGTCAAGGAGGAATTTGCATAGAGTCCACGTTCCAACAGCACATGGACAAACCAGCCGGGAAAACAAGGTCCAGCCGCGTTGACACACGCAGCTCTAGGAGCCACACCCGACGCCGAGGGGACAGTTCCAAGAGTGAGTCCCTGGGACCAGAGGACGCAGAGGCCTCGGCGAGCTGAGTCGGCCAGAGGAAGGCTTCACTGGGGTGGAGATGCTAGATAACCAAACTCGACAGCCCTCCCATGGGTGGGAGCAGGGGCGTACCCGGGGCGCAGGCCCAGATGGGGCGTCAGGACGACACACAGCAGACCCTGCCTGGAGCAGCAGACCCACGCAAGCAAAGTGCAGGAGGCAAGTTCAGAACAAGGCCAGCCAGAGGGTGAGCTGGTCAGCATTCCTACCCAGACCATGCACTGCAGCACCTCTGCCCTCAATACCATCCCCCTGCACCCCTCCCCACGGCTGCACTTGCTGTGCCAAAGCGCTTTTCAGGTCCTGAGTCGCTCATTCAAAACAACAACCCTGTTTTATACCCATTTTACAAATGAAGAAACAGGCCCAGAGAGGGTAAGTGTCAGGGCCAAGGTCACACAGCCAGTAAGGGTTAGAGCTGGGTTCTAAACTCAGGGAGTCTGACTCCAGAACCCACCAAACTGTTTTTATTTCCCAGTGCCTTCATTCCTTCAGAAGTGCTGGCTCTTTCATTATCACCATGTGTGGCAGCAACATCAACTGGGTTTTAACAGAAAACAACCCCTCGTAGCCCAACCCCAGCAAATCCTGGCTCCATTTCCATCCAGCCCCATCAAGGAGTGGGTGTATTTGCTCCCCTGCTGGTCGGTTAATATCTGCTGCTGATGCCTGTCTGCTCCGCCCACCCCAGCGCATCCCGAGGACACCCCAGGCTTCCCCCATCCAGCAGCTGAGAGACTGACACCCCATGACCCACATTTTTAACCGCTGTGATGTATGGCCTCTCACGGAGGAAGCTCACAGGGTCCAGAGGGAGCGACTGCTCATCCCTCTTGAGTGAAACAAGCCGGAGGCCAGCGCGGGCTCTGGGCGGACCCAGGAGGGGCGGGCCTGGGGTGGGTCAGCGCCGGCCCCGGCGTGTGAGGTCAGACCTGGGAGAGGACACAGCCCTCAGAGCCGGCTCTGCGCCCGTGTCCCCAGGTGCCTGCTGCCTCCTGCCCGGGCAGGTGCTCCCTTGGACCCTGGAAATGTGGGGCCTTCAGGGCTGGTGGCAATTTTGATGGGCTGCACTAAAAAATCTGTAAAGATGGCTAACATTTACCATGACTGACTGCCTAACTGCTTCTTTTTTATGTGTCTATAAAAGTGCTGTAATCAAAGGAGAGCCTCGGGATGATCAATCTGCCCGCGTCTGCAGGGAGCCCAGGAGGGGATCGCTGCCCCGCGGAGGTGCGGCCAGAGGGCCTGAGTCAGGGCTGGGCCTGGCGGGAAGGATGTGGCAGGAGGTGAGAAGGACGCACCAGCTGGACACAAAGACTGGATGGAGGTGGGCAAGGGGCTGCGTGGTCACTGGTGACTCTGGGGTTTCGGGTGTGACAGGGAGAATGAAGATGCCAGAAACTACAGGAAAGTTAGAAGGTGATGAGTTTTGTGTTGAATACGATGAGCTGGACATACAGCCAGCCTGGAGCTTAGGAGAAGAGGAAGAGCTGGCCTTTGCCCTTAATGGGAGGGGGGCCCCTCCTTGCTGCCCGTGGTACCATCAGAGCATGAAACTGCAGCGGGGGACGAGCCCTCTGCGGGAACTCAGAGAACAGAGACGTCCCCGGGCGCCACCCGCAACCCAGAGACAGAGAGAAGGGGAGCTCCACCCTCCTCAAGCCCCCAGCGAGGGGCAGCACCGCCCACCAGAGCACTGCTGGAGGCCCCACCCGCGGAGGACGTGGCAGAGGCCATCAGGGGATGCTCTAAGACAGAAACGACCCTTGTAGGGCAGATGGCGACGGATGAGCCGTTCTTCCTCCCTGACTCTCCGTGCAGGGGCGGTAGGCCTGCGGGAAGACGGGCGGTAGGCCTGCGGGCCGCCCGGGGATGGGGACGGGGACGGGAGCAGGGCTGCGGGCCGCCCGGGGACAGGGACGGGGACGGGGACGGGGACGGGAGCAGGGCTGGCCCCTGTCCTCAGCGTGGGCAGCTTCCTCCCCTGCCCGCAGGCCTTGGGTCTTCTGTCCTTGAGGCCTGGATGGGGATCCGCTTGTGAAGGGCCTCTTATCTCTCTCTTTCTCATCCTTTCCTTAAACTCATTAAATGTGTCATCAGCCCTCTCTATCCACCACCTGGGGGAAGCAGGAGGGGTCCCTGCAGCAAACTGTGGAGCAGGGTGGGGAGTGCTGGCGGGAGATGAGGGAGGTGGTCCCTCATCTCTGGGTCGCGGGGAGTGACGCTTTCCTCCACATGTCCACTGCGTGGCATCTTAAGGCTCAGCCAGGTTTGTGAGGACGTGGGACAGAAAGGCCATGGGTGTTAGGACCCGCCCAGAAAACTGGGCAACTTTCCACTCGTTCTCAGATGGGAACACAGAGGCTGGAACACACCCAGCCCACGGGCATTTTCCAGAAGCTTCCAGTCCTCCCATCCACCACAAGCCCCCAAACAAACGGTCCCCCAGGGAGCAGACCCTAGAGTCAGACCATTTACAAAGGGGCTTTGGGCTCACTAACGTGGCTTTGATGCTGCAGAAAGAGCAGCAAAAGCCTCAGGGAAACTGCAGCGAGAGATTAGACCCGCTTCCTTATCTCTGGATGATTCGAGAAGCCACTGGTACCCAGAGGGCTGGCTCACGGTCGAGACTTTACCTTCCGGGGCTGCAGAGTCTGGACCTCCCAACCCACGTGCACGGAAAGTCCTGCCCACCCGGCTGTGTGATGCTGGCCCTCCACGGCCCGCCACGCGGGCTCACGGTACAGGGCCCAGCCTGCCCCAGTCACCAAGGGCCGGGTTCTGTTTTTTGTGCTTTCTGGAATCACAGAAGTGGTTCAGAACGTGCCAGGTAGAAATGTCCCCCCAGTGCCACACTGGCTTCCCCGGAACCAGGGAACCAGGCCCACCAATGGGCAGCAGGGCCCAGAGGACACTGCACCGCTCCGAGCAGGACGACCCCTGGGGGAAAGGGACTTCGGGGGCTTTGCCCACGTTACCTGATTGGACCCTCAGGGAAACAGATGCTCCAGGAGGTCAAATGAGCTTTCCAGGAAGTGGGGCAGCCCATGATCTCACCCAGAGCTGTGTGACCCTTGAACCCGCATGGAAGAGGGGGCCAGGAATAAAGAAGGGGGTCCGGCCAAAGGGATCCAGAAGAGTTAGCATGGCCTCAGAACTGCGGTAGAGGCTGCAGAGCTCGGCCCAGCCAGAGACAGCCCTTCCCAGCCAAGTCCCCGCTGGGGTCAAGCTCCTCCCACAATCCTGGCTCAGGGGTCAGGCTGGCAAGCCCAAGAACGAACGGGTTCCATACTCCACCATGCTTTCCAGAATCTTCCCTGACATACAACGGACATTATGTCACCCATTTCTCTCTCCAGGATGGTGGGTTTGATAGAAGAAACTGTGTGGGCTGAGAAACCTGATTCCCATTCCACCCGCCCCCAGCCGGCTCGCTTCTTGTGGAGTCACACGCATCTCCATCTGTCTCCCTCCTCTGCTCTCCCGTCACCCGGTGACAGCTGCTGCCTGTTCTCTCCCTTCTCCGAGGGGCCCTGGATCCACCCCCAGGTCCTTTTACAACTGTCACCCAACAAGGCTTTCTGCCAGGACAGCGGGACCCAAACGCATCACGTGAGGGCTTTCCCGAGAGCCCAGGCAGGCTGGGGTCCGAGCAGCAGGCAGGGGCCAGGACCACCCTGCAGGCACCTGTGCCATCTCACCTCTGCCCACAACTACGCTCACAGCCGAGGGCCCGGGAGACAGCTTGGGGACCTTCTCCCGAAGAATCTGCCCTCGTATGGAGGCGTGACTCTCTATGGCTGTGACGCCTCAGCAACTTTAAAAAATAATTATCTCTGTGCCCCGCTTCTCTCTGAGAATTTTGGGATCAAAAGAACAGCTTTACTCAGGGAGAAAGACAAGGAACAGAACTGTCAGGATAAATACAGGCAGTCAGCAGCACGGCTCTGCTGAGCTGGAGTTTAGGGGGTTTGGTTTGTTTGGTTTTTCTTTCTCCTCGCTGAGATGTTCAGTGGAACGGCTGTGGGTCCAGCCAGCTCCCAGCACCAAGACGCTCACGGGAGACGGGACGGGGGAGCCACCGGCTTTGAAAGCGTCACGTAAACCGTCAGGCTGGTGCCAGGCCCAGAGCTCAGACCTGTCTCAACAGTCAAGTCAGAAAGGTAAAGAGGGGTTCTACGCCCCCTAGACTTGTTCGGGCACTTTGGTGGCTCCTGGAATCCCACCTCCATGGTCCCTAGTTGAACGTGCACCCGGGCCGGCGGGCAGACAGGAAGCAGACCCAGGCTCTGCTCCTGCACCTGCGGCCCTCACAGGGCGAGACAGCCCCGCTGGAGGTTAGGGTTAGGGCGCTTCATAAAAGCACCCTGTCTGGTGAGGCAGCTGGACGCCGGCCGGAGCACCAGCCCCCAGACGCAGGCCAGGGCTGTGCTGGAATCCAGCTGCCTTGGCATCTTCCCTGTGAACAGGGACGACTCCAGACAGGGTTCCCCTGGCCAGGATGAGAAATGGACCAAGCACCTGCCTCTTCCTGACAGCCTCTGCCACAGCATTGAACAATAATGTTGGTAATGGTGTTATCAACACAGACATCACAACTAATAGTGTTTCCTGTTCGTTAAGCACCTGTTACGTGCACAGTACTTTCTATGCAATAGGGAAAAAAAAGCACGATGCAGCCAACCTATAACCTAGGACACATCAAACGGTCCTCAAAAACTCCCAGTGCTGACTCGGCATTCATCACACCATCGCTGAGCTGGAAACCTCTGGAAACACTAAGATAAGTCAGATATAGTTGCTAGCCTTGCGGGGGATTCATTCTGGTGAATAAAAATAGACTGTGATTCACAAAAAGCCAGAGGGGAAGCCCAGGCGGGGGGCTTGTGAGCTGGGCCTGGGAGGTTCAGTGGACAGAAGAGGGACGGGTCACCTCCTAAGTAGAGAGAAAAGCATTGCACACCGGGGGGCAGGGGCAGAGTTCAAACAGTAACAAATAACTGGCAATAAAAGGCAGAATGTGATAAATGTCAAATGAGTGTTTCTGACAGCGAATGCCAGACAGTCTAGAGGAAAATGCCTGTTTGAATTGGGGTGATCAGGAAAGACCACACAAACACACAGAGAAGTGAGGTTTCTCACAGGATCCTACAGCACGAGTTGGCTTTCCCGGCACAGCTGGGGAAAGGGGAGGGTATTCCAGATGGAGGACAGGTCAGAAGGGCCAGGCTTCAGGACACCTGGAACACGCGGCTGCAGAGCTGGGGTCGTTCCTGGAAACAGGCAGCCGTGGCATGTTAGATCCCGGGAGTGGCTTGGGCGGGGAGGAGAGTTCCCCCATCAGAAGCGGGTCTGGGGCTGCAGGGGTACAGGGAAGGCACAACACGTGTGTCCCGCACCTCCCCGCCAGGTCTCCCCTACCCAGCTCCTGGCCTTCAGCCCATCTCACACCGCATGTGGACCTTCCTGCTCTGTATTCCAAGAGATGATTTCTATCACAAACAACACGGAAACATCGAGGCCGCCTGAGCACAGCTCCTCTTGAGAAATAGATTCCCCACCTTCTCTCCCCGGTGGGGAGGGAGGCCTCTTCTTCCCCCGCTGCTCTGGGCACTTTCCTAATGACAGGAGGCTTTGGAGCGCAGAGGACCACCTCTTGGGCTGGGTGCCACTGCAGCCAATGGCCAGCGGTTCCCAGGGGACACCTGGGGAAAGAGGGCAGTGGTCAGGCCTGGGCTGGACTCCACAGAGAGGAGAGGGCAGGGGAGGCCCCACCAGCTCTGTAACATTTCAGCAGACTTCCCCCTGGTCCGGCTCACAGATCTTTATGCCCTTGGTATCATGTTACACGTACATCCTGTGTCCTGCATTATCTTAACCCTCCCTGGGGTCTGATGGTGACACGGTTCTCTTCCCGTTCCTTATCATCTGGGGTGTCCCAGCTGGGATGGTATTTCTTCCAGGAAGATTTCCCTGACCACTCACCTCTCAAGGAATGGCCTCTCCCAGCGGCCACCTTGGTCCTGTACCTCTTCTACAGGGTCCCCATCAACAGTCGTAGAACCTCCTGGTTGTGTGGGGCCCTGAGGGCAGGACTGTGCCCGTTTTGACGACTGTGTCCTTCAAGTCTAGCAGAGTCCCCAATGTACATTAGGTCTTCAACCCCTGTTTGTTGGATGGACAGATGGATGGAGCCATTCTACACGCACATCACATTTACGGTCACATGAAATTTTATTGTAAGGAGTCACCATAATTCTACCATAATTGCTGAGCAATTCTTAGCTGTTTGTTAACTCATTTGTTGCTTGCCTCCCACTAAATGGTAAGTTCCACAAAATGTACAAACCATGTGCTTTCTACTCACCAGCGTGTCCCCAACATCTGATCCAGATTTAGAACATAACCTTGATATTTACTGAATCAACGGCTTAAAGAATTAATGAACACTTGGGCTGTGATTACAAACAGCACCGTGATGAACCTCTGTGTGTGACTCTCAAACACAAAGGAGAATTATTTAATCAGACCATTTGTACATATATAGAGGCTTCTAAACACGTGTGTCCATATCGTTTAGGTAAAGATATTACCAGTGATCCCCTGCCAGCAAACAGCACGGGTATCAGGACGTCCTCAACTCACCGAAGCACAACAAAAGTATACTTTTAAAATCTTTGCTCATCTGGTAAGTGAAAATAGTATCTCATTGTTGTTCATTTGCATTTGATTTCTAAGAAGAATTAACATTTTTGATACAACACCTTCTTAGTCATTGGTATTTCAAACTGCCCATTTATAATATTTGCCTATTTTCCTATTGGGGTTTTAGTAATTTTTTTAACCAGTGTCAGCATAATTCATTCTTTGGTTTTGAAAGCTGTAAGTTTTCCATTGTTTTGTCTTTTCATTGTAGAATCCTTTTGATATATAGGATTTCTTAATATAATCAAATGCATAGTTATTTATTCCATAAGCACTTTTTTTTTTTTTTTTTTTTAATAAATTTATTTATTTATTTATTCATTTCTGGCTGTGTTGGGTCTTCGTTTCTGTGCGAGGGCTTTCTCTAGTTCTGGCAAGCGGGGGCCACTCTTCATCGCGGTGCGCGGGCCTCTCATTATTGCGGCCTCTCTTGTTGCGGAGCACAGGCTCCAGACGCGCAGGCTCAGTAGTTGTGGCTCACGGGCCTAGTTGCTCCGCGGCATGTGGGATCTTCCCAGACCAGGGCTCGAACCCGTGTCCCCTGCATTGGCAGGCAGACTCTCAACCACTGCGCCACCAGGGAAGCCCCATAAGCACTTTTATGCCTAGAATATCTTTTTTCACTTAGAGGTAAGCACTGACTTAAATTTTCTTCTCATGTCAATATGGTTTGATTTTTTCCCATTAACATATGTCATTTTTGATGTATGGTATAAAGTGAGGTTCTAAACTGCGTATATTTCCCAGCAGTATTTATTCCATCACCCACGCCCTCCCACATTGAGGCCCCTCATCCCGGTGATCCTGGGCTGTAAATCTCTCTCCTCTTCCTTAACTATTGCACTGTCCTCGTTAGTAGTGATTTATGGTTTGTTCTAATAGCTGGTAAAACAAACCCCCCATCAGTCAACTTCTCTGTCATAATTCTTAGCTATTTTCACCTGTATATTTTTTCAAATGAACTTAAAAAATATTGTGCCTTCTTCCCCTCCCCCTGAAAAATCAGAGTTGGCAGAAAAATTAAACCTGTGAGTTAATATGGGAAGAACTGATATCATGATATCCAGTGTTCTCATTTTCTTAGCCCACCTCCACTGCCCACAGCCTCCGGCCTCCGGGATCCATCTGCCCATCTTCCCTGCTGCTAACACCCGCCCTGGGCTGCCTTGCTCCACCCGGTCTCTTGACCTCACCACCCCCAGTGTACTTGATGCCGAGTCAACTTCGGATCTTAGAGACCTTGGTTCGGAGTCTACCCAGCTCCCTTTGAATATTTTTTTTTAATTATTTATGTATTTATTTATTTATGGCTGTGTTGGGTCTTCGTTTCTGTGCGAGGGCTTCCTCTAGTTGAGGCAAGCGGGGGCCACTCCTCACTGCGGTGCGCGGGCCTCTCACTATCGCGGCCTCTCTTGTTGCGGAGCACAGGCTCCAGACGCGCAGGCTCAGTAATTGTGGCGCACGGGCTTAGCTGCTCCGCGGCATGTGGAATCTTCCCAGACCAGGGCTCGAACCCGTGTCCCCTGCATTAGCAGGCAGATTCTCAACCACTGCGCCACCAGGGAAGCCCCACTCCCTTTGAATATTATCAAGCCGGTCGCCATTCCTAATATACCTGAGGATCAAGGACCTTTATCACCACGCTGCTAAACTGACAACGCCAAACCATTTCACTGCAGAATTACTAAGAAGTCACTAAGTTTAGACACAGCCATACATGCCAATCAAAGACATTTAGAGTTAGCAGAAATCTTAGACATGGCTCATCTAGCCCAGCCACCCCGTTCCAGGGTTAAAGAGAGACAGGCTCAGAGAGGGGAAACAATGACTAGGGTCACACAGCAACCCACTCACTTATGAAGGTACAAACGGTTCCTCTGGACCCAGCGGGGCAATGGAGAGGGTCTGGGTGTGTCTACGTGGAGATCGGACCAAACGTCAGGGGTGGAGGCCAGGGCTCAGCAGTGGGAAAACTGAGGGAACGTCTGGCTATGGACGCTCCAGAGAAGCTCCAAGACAACGTGGCCAGCGGACCCAGAACCCGAGGCCGAGCAGACGTGGGTCCCACACTCCTGACTCTCACACCATGTGGGCGTGAGGATGGGTGCGGGGACCGCACGCTCCTCTCAGCCTTCGGTCCGAGCTGCCCTCCCAGGGAGGTGAGACGCCGAAGGACGGCAGACTCAGCGGAGAAGCCCTGTGCTCTGACCCTTCCCTCGGCGCCCAAGCACGCGGCTGCGCTGGCCTAGTCGGGCTGCAGCACGGAGAAGGAGTCCGAGGCCCACCCGACGGGAGGATCCAGCTCCTCTGTAGCCTGTGTGGAGCTGAATGACTCGTAATTCAGTTAGAGGAGAAGGAAGCAGACCTCATCACAACAGTTGAAAACATGAAAACAACAAATAAACAGCTGCTTTGAGCTAGCAACAAGGAGGCCAATTTGATCTTTGCAGAGAGAAAAGTGCCATCTCCCATGTGCGTGTGTGTGCGCGTGTGTGTGTGTGTTCGGGAGGGGCAGTGCCTTCACGAAGCTGCAGCTGCGAGCAGCACCGAGCACAGCATTAACCAGGTTCCTGGAACAATTTGCCCGATTAGAACCACACCAGGCACAGCGCGCAGAGGGGGGCCCAAGCTGCACCCCATACACGTCCCCCACCACGCACACGTGCCCCTGCAACACACGTGCACACACACACACGTGCACACACACACACACGTGCACACACACACACACTGCCCTGTGGAACCCGGGCTGCAGGGGAAACACCTGGACTCTGAGAGGCAAAGCCCTTGGTTGGGAACCTGTCCCCAGTCGGTGTGTAGCAGGCAGGCATCTGGCCCTGCAGCACGAAGCACGAAGATGCTAAAATGAAGATTCCTGGGCCCTCCCGAGTTAGTCGATCAGACTCCCCTGGGGTCCTGAGAGTCTGTCTTCACAACAGCCTCAGGGACTCTTCTGCTCACAGAAGTGGATGAAGAACTCGGGGACACTCCTTCTCTAAGAGCATCCGTTAGCCGCTGCCGTACTCATCCTGCAGAGCAGAGACGGGCCCGAAAATCCGCCGTGGTTAACAGCGCAGCCATTTGTCCTCACAGATCAGCTGCAGGTGGGCAGGCGCGGGGGGTCCACTCCACACGCGGTGATTCTGGGGTCCAGGCTGAGGGGCAGCAACGCACCTCGCAGCCGTGGCCGAGGCGGACGAGACCCCTTAGGTCCACCTCTGAGGGGTTTGCTGCCACTTCCACCCCGTTCCCACGTCCAAGGTACGCGACGCAGGCCCAAAGCCAAAGACTAGGGGCCCCAGGTTTCACACATAAGACGGGGACAAGGGTGCAGACTCGGGGGTGCAGAGGACTGGGCCAGGCAGCGCTCAGATTCTCATCCTCTCCGCCTGCAGAAGGGCCTCGGTCCCCAGTGACCCTAAGAGGGCTCACAGTCACCCCTGCCCCGCCTGGTGGTGCCAGCGGCCAGGACGGAACATCCCCGGGATAAAGAGGTGACGTGTGGGACTGACTTCTGCACTGTACGAGGTGCTGTGCACGGCAGCTAACAAGGCTGCTTCTCCTGAGCACGAGTTCCCGAGGGCAGGACAGGGATGGGCCCAACGGCCCACGTCCCGCAGCGGCTGCCCGGGGGCCGGGGGGCCGGCTCTCAGCACAGAGGGGAGCAGGACCGGGTCCTCCAGCAGGGGAGACCGCGTCCGAACCCCTGACGGCCCATCCCCAGGCGCTGGGGCCTCAGACCCTCTCCCGCAGCGCGCAGCTCCAGGTCCACCCACGCCGGCTCAGGCAGGGCTGCAGAACATGGGGGTCCCGGCTGGTCAGCGGTCACAGGGCTCCGGGTTGTGCAGAGCTCCGGCACTTCCTGTCCTGTCGGGTGACTTTGTTGTGGCTTCCACCCATTTTCTTCCAAAGAGCTCTGCCTGGTCCCTTAGTCCCGGGGAGACGCCAAGTGACGCTGAGGCGTCTCTGCCCTGGTGCCCGGATCCCGCCGGGCGCGCGGGATGGAGCACGGCTCCACATCACCAAGCCTCGCCCGCAGCCTAGAGACGCCGGCCCCCGGCCCCTGCGGTGGGAGGGGAGCGCGGCCTAGAGACGCCGGCCCCCGGCCCCTGCGGTGGGAGGGGAGCGCGGCCTAGAGACGCCGGCCCCCGGCCCCTGCGGTGGGAGGGGAGCGCGGCCTAGAGACGCCGGCCCCCGGCCCCTGCGGTGGGAGCGCGGCCTCGAGGGAGAGCCCGCAGCATCTGGAATACACCCTCCGGGCCCAGACGCGGGCTCCTAGGCCAC
Organism: Balaenoptera borealis; assembly: GCF_965194805.1. Lineage (NCBI taxonomy): Eukaryota > Metazoa > Chordata > Mammalia > Artiodactyla > Balaenopteridae > Balaenoptera > Balaenoptera borealis. The sequence goes on along the minus strand of NC_138868.1, from coordinate 111,989,825 downwards.
CTGCCTCCACAAGCATCTGGGATTTGGTCCCTTACCCGCTCTGTGGGTACATGGGCTGATGTCCAGGACCCCCAGGCCTGGGTCTTGCCTCCACGGCTGGGTGAGGTCTAAAGCCGCTGGCTTTCCCATCACCCTCACCCTGACCATGGGACCCATCAGACCGGAGACGCCCAAGCTCTTCCTGGGTCAGCGTACAGGGCGTCAACGTGCTGGGGTAAAGACACTCCTCTCTCCAGCTCTGAGGGGACTGGACGCAGGGGGGTGAGACGAGCTTCCCATCCCCCAGCATCGCCGGGGTAGGGGGGCAGGGGGTGGATTTTCGCCAGTGCCATCTAGGACTCAGCCAGCTTTTCCAATCTCCAGACTCAAGGTTTTTGACAAACCAAGAAAATGTCCCTGCGTTATTTCTTTATGTGTTGTGTCTCCATCTGTCCCTCTTTCTCCTTCTGGAACTTCTCCTGTTTACATGTGAAGCCTCCGGAATCTGTCCTCCAAGTGTCTTATTTCCTTTCTCCTCACAGTTCCCAGATCATTATTTTTGCTCCGTATTTGAGATATTTCTTCCACTGACCTTCGGAGGCACTAATTCACTTCTCAGGAGGTGCCACCTTCCTCTTCCCTTCAGCCACTGAATCTTACGACTCGGAACACATGACTTTCAGTTCCAGAAGTTTCCCCGTGTCCTCTGGTAGAGCCGCCTGCTCTGGGTGCTTTGGTCATTGTCACCCTCGGGTGTGTTTCCATTTTCCGATGCTGCCCCGTACTTGCCTCGCGGGGCCTTTCGAGCCGTTGAGGTCCCTTGAGCCACAGCAAACTCCCGTGAGCCCTGGGGGTGCGCTGTCAGCCCCCAGCACAGCTCCGCGAGGGAGGCGCCCTGCCCCTACCCCGTGGCCTGGGGCCGCGAGCTCTCCGCCGCAGGGCTGGGCAGGGACCCGGGCCACCCCTACAGCCCCCAGAGCATATCCGGACCCAGGGAGACCGGCCGCACCCAACAGCTTCCTCAGACCTTCCCTAAATATCTAGCATTCATCTCAAACTTAACGCCCAGAAGAGAACCCTTGGTTTCTCCTGAGAAATCTTACTCTCCCCATCTTCCCCTAAATCTTTGATCCGCAAACCTAGGCGTTACCGTCAAGTCTTCAACCTCCCTCATCCTGTGTGTCCAAAACCCATGAGTCCTCTTGGTGACCCCAGGTCTAATCGCCACATTTTCACCACACTTTCCTATCAAGATATTTTTCTTATGTCGACAGTAATCAAATTTTCCTTATTAGGCTGTACGGTCCTAGATTTTGACCTCTACTTCTAGTTATTTATTCAGGTATTCAAGCATTCGAAAAATATGTATTAAGTACCTGCTGTATGCCAGGCCCTGAGTTAGGTTTGGAAAGTAATGGTGGACCCATTGTGGTCCCACCGTCAAGACGCTCACTGCATGCAGGTGGGGAAGCAGGTAAGTAACCAGGAAACGCTGCTCAGAGGTGAGGACCACGCGGGGCCGGATGTGCTGCGGGACCGGAAGCACCGGCCCACTTTCTCCAACACGTGTTAAGGGATCCGGTCCCCTCGTCCCTCCGTCCACCGTCAGCACCTCTTCCTGGTCACCTCACCCTCTTCCTGCTTTCACCCTGCACAGCTCTTCCCACCTCTCCTGAGCCCTCCTCCTTCCTCTCACTCACCCGTCTCCATCCCTTTCTCCCCGGCAGGACCAACTAAGCCCCACCATTCCGAATCCTGTTGCCATCAGTGAGAGGAGCCCACACACAGAGGCTGGGGGACCACATCCCGTGCCTTCTCTCACCCACTCCTCGGACCTCCGACGCCTGAAGGCAGTACAGCCGAGGAGAAAAGGCCCCGGCTCAGCCCAGCCTTCCTGGCTCTGCCAGCCTTGTGACTTTAGGCAAACCTCTCGACCCTCTTGGGCCTCAGTTTCCTCATTTGCAAGATGAAAAAATTTAAGCAAGATTTCTTTAGAAGGAGGTCTCCTCCAGACTCAACAATCTGCGAATTTATAAAACTTGTTTGCTATGAATTTAGTGGAATGTAGGAGTTTATGTTGGTGAAAAGAAATCGAAAGATGGATGTTATCACTGCCTCCAAACTCTTGCCCTGTCCTAAGCCCACAAGCCTTCGCTACTCAAGGTGAACCTCAGGGACCCGGGGCAGCAGAATCACCTCAGAGCTTTTTAGAAATGCAGGATCTCGGGCCTACCCAGTCAGCACCTACGTTCTCATCAGACTGCAGTCGGAATCGGGAGATTCCTAAATAAGAACCCTGGGGCCTGAGAGGCCCCGCCCTCGAGGACACAGCCCGTAGAGTTAAAAGGAGGCACTTTTTGGTTTCAGTAGAAAGAACTTCTTAGTTCAGGGAGAAGACTGAGCTGGAACGGGCTGTGTCAAAGGCCAACGGGCCTCTGACATTGGGCTAGAACAGAAGCAGGAAAGGCCGCTCTCAGGGGTGCTGCCTGAGGGGTGAGGTATCCTGCAGGGCTGGACGGATGGCCTGTGGGTCCCGCTCACTCTGAGGTAGGAGGGGTTTCATCCCACCTCTGCCCACTGCCTTGGTTCTGTCCAGGGTCCAGGGGGCAGCACACAAGCCCAGGACCCCCCGAGCTGGCTTTGCGACACCATCACAAAGTCCAGGTAGAAGGAGAAAGCAGGGCAGCGGAGAGTGGTGGGGGCCTGTCCCGACCATACCTTAGCTCCTCTGTACACAGGGCCCTTTTCTGGGGAAGCCGCTGTGCCCATCACAAGCCCACAAACCTCCTTCCACCTGATTTCACAAAGACCCTTTCCTCCTTTCCTGGTCAAGGGCTGGGATTCTCCATTTCGAAGCTGAATCTTGTTCAAATTAGTCCATCTCCCAGATAGAATTAGAAGCTGGGTGATTTGCAAAATACAGTCAATTTAGTCCAACTGTCCTTGCGTGCCAGCTCCATCTGATAATGAAGAGTTCGCTCCCCAGGCTCTGGGCTGGCAGGAGCCATTATCCACGTGGTGAGGTTAGTCTGATAGGACGCGGGAGCCAGTGGGGTGAGGGCTGTCTCAGCCCTCAGCGGGGCACCCAGCCAGGGCCAGGAGGGAGGCAAGGGCAGGGAGGCCGGGGCCCAGATTCTGCCCGGGGAAGAACGCCTGGCCAGAGCAGGACACTCATCCCTGGGAGGTCAGACCACAAGACAGGGCCAGGTCAGGACAACGTACCCACCTGGGCCTCCGGTTCCTTATGTACGACTGGGGCTGGTGAGACTATCTCCTGGGGTTTACTTAGGAACAAACAAACACCCTAACATAGGTGAAACCTCATTTGTTCATTCATTCATTTTTAATAAACATTTACAACATCTGATATTCATTTGGCAGCTAGCACGTACTGAACACTGTACCAGGTGAAAGGGCTGATTTAACGAGCAAGACACAGTCTGTTCTCCTGCCGAATGTGAAATTGTACACCACTGACCAAATGGACAGTGGAGATGGTGGCGACGCTAGTGGTGGTGCCGACCACCGGACAAGCGGTCACCCTGGAAGACGCTGCTGCCAGAGCCTTTTCCATGTGCAGTGAAAGACGGATCCCCCCGTTGCTCATCTTGGCTACGAGCTAAGAGAGATTAAAATGCTTTTGCATGAAGCAAACAATATACATATTTTATGAAATACACTTCTCTGCCTGTTTAATTGTGGGATCTTGCATAGAGGCAGAAAGATTCACTGCTCATCACTGCGGTGAATGAACGGGGTTGCGGCCTTCAGCCTCAGGAGGCCCCGACCGCCGTCGTGTCCCGGCTCCCTGGGCCTGCTGCAGGAGGACCAGTGGTCACGCGATGCAGCTCGGGGCAGCTTCCTTTCCTCCGTGCACCTCTGTGGGCCCAGGTGTGAAGTTAGCATGTCCACTTTCCATTGCTGAAGGCTTCTTAAGCCCGGTCTACCGCAAGCGAGTCTGCTGAAATTCATAAGATGATAGCGGTTCACTAGGGAACAAGGAGAAAGGTCATTAGGACGGGTCGTCCCAGCATCTCTGGTGGTGTTCCCAAGTCCGCTCATCCTTCCCCTGAGCCCTTAATCTGGAATGTGGGCATCCCAGCGCCCCTCGAAAAATGCTAGGAGCTTTAAGGTGGTTTCAAATTGGGGATCTGCTGGGCCTTCCCGTGTAGCGGCCGTGGAGTTCTGCCAGGTGGTGTGCGGGTGACCACAGGCGTCCAGGCGGACTGTCACATCGATAGGCAAAAGCCACTTCTCAAGGTGGGTTTCCAGCAACCTGATGGCCCACCGGGGACCTCTTTTCTGGCCCTTGCAGCTGAGCCATGGAAAGCCCCCTCCAGGTCCCGCCAGGTGGGCACCAGCATGCAAGCAGTACTGGAACCTGATGTGGAGAGCCCTGAGCCAGGACCACATCCCATCTCCACTGCACCAAGAACACGTCACCAGTGTCACGGCAGCGTCTCTGTCCCACATGTCGTGTGTCTTTAGTTGCCCCCTTCCATGTTGGACTGTAAGCTCATAGAGGGTAAGTCACCAAGCTGCCCAGAGACCAGCAGGTGCTCCATAAACGGCCGCTGAACGAATGAACAAATGAGGGTGATTTTTTTAAAAGGAAGAACGGAAAGAAGAGAACACATAGAGCCACTGATCTTTGAGTGGCTAAAATAATCCTGGGAGTTCAAGGATCTGAGATGTTACCCAGTCGGCAGAAAGAGCCACTACTATCCTCCCACCCACTCACGGCAAACACCACCGTGGCCCGTGACACGCGCCCTGCTCACCGCAGGCGGCTCAGACCCTTCACACCGCCTCCTCACACCACAACCAACGGCTGAACCAGCTGATGGGCCTCCTGAGCTCCCCTCGTCCCCTCACCTGGAACATGGGCCCCCCAACCGTCTCTGGTCCTCCCCCAAATACTTTGTCCTACTCAATGCCTCGTCTGGCTGTCACTTTCAGGAAGGTCCTGTCCTTTTCAAAGACACACAGCTACGGGGCCTGGAAACGGGCCGTCTGTGGATGTGAGCCTGGCCCCCACGACATGCGGCCCTCCTGCCAAGCCCAAGGGGCTTCCCGAGTCTCGATACTGCTGGTGTCCAGATGCGACAACATACGTGGTGTGAGTGGCGCTGGCCTTGGTGCTGAAGCGCTCCTATGTACATGGGAGGCTGTAAACCCTACATTGCTGGGGATTTAGGGTGCTTGCCCTGCTGAATGAGGAATGAGACATCAGAAAGTCCAAAATGACCATCCATCTGCAGAAAGCGGGGCTGGAGAATTAGGACTGTCAGACGTGTGCCCTGACACCAAGGGCCCCATAAGAGGACTCCCTGACTCCTGCCCTTCATCCATCACAGGCTGCTTGAAGACAGGTCACCCACTCCCCTGCAGAGACGCCGAGTGTACACAGACAGGAGCAGCCCTAGGTGAAGGCCCGGGTGCAGCCATCCCTGGGCACGGCCCCGGGGAGCAGCCACCTGGCCTGGGGGCTCCGTGTCTGGGCAGGAGGTTCAGGGCTGCCGGCCCTGGGCTCTCACGGAAGGGCCTGATGCTGGCCTGTGTCCAGGCTTCCAGTAGCCTCGGCCCCTCACTTCTTCCCAACACCGAGGAAAATCTTGATCCTCGACGTGCACACCCTTTCCGTGCACCCGCCCACGCTTCCTCCTTCTTGCTTCCCAGAAATCCTGACACACTCGACTGCCTCATCAAGCCCAGACCCTTCAGCTTCCCAAGATCAGCGAGGCTTCAGGAAGCCCCAAGTGTGAGTTCTCTTTCCTACTCGCCAAAACTAGATCAGGCCACGTGCAGGGTGACGAAGAGCGTCAGGCCAGCAAACTCTGAGCATCCCTTGCCCTGTGTGTGCCATTCTCTCGGCTCCACGGAGAGAAAGAGGAGGGAAGGAAGGAAAGAAGGGAGGGAGGGAGGGAGGGAGGAAGGAATTCACAGACCTGAGGAATCCTGAGAGGGAGGAGAGAGACCTGCTTCGGATACACTGAGCACAAAAAGATTTGTCAAACCTTTTAATGCTGGGCTTTCACTTCCTGCCTGTCAGCACCGATCAGAGCTGCTAGCAGGCGGCTGAAGGAACGGAGGGGTTCCCACAGGGAAGACGTTGCTGCTCCTTCAGCTGCTCCGAATCCCAGAGCAGAGGTGAGCGTCGGCCGGGGACGGCAGTCACTTCGGCAGAAGCTCTGCCGACCCGAAGGTCTGGGCTGTGCACCTCCAGCCCCGCCTGGCCGATGGGGGGCCGGGCAGGGGGGTCAGGACCACACCCATCATGTTCCTGAATAGCTCCCGCCTGGAAGACAGGAGTGCGGGGGTCAGGCACACACACGCGTCCTCAGACCCCGGCTCCCACCGCGCTGCCCCTGCTCTCCACGCCCCGGCACTTGCTCCGTTTTGTTTCTCAAACGCAGGGAGCCCCCTCCCCCAGCTTGGCCGGCTGCCATCCCCACTCCTGCCCCAGCCTCCAGCTCCACACGCAGCTGCGGGTCCCGGCTGGACCACGACCTCCCACGGGGGCTTCCCTGGCCCTCGGCTGCGAAGAGCCCCTCCAAGGGTTCTCCCCAGCTCTCCACCTGCCGATCCGGGTGATGGCAGCCTGAGTCCTGGAACGAGCCTGCCGGCATCACATGACAACGTTGTCACTTACTGCACACACAACCTTGATTAAATCACCTGAATAGTCGCCCCAGATTCCCGACCTACAGGATAAAGTTTATCACAGAGCCTGAGCATATGCGGCACCTCACAAACAATACCTTACGTCATGGAATTAGTTACTGCCCGTGAAGACTCCAACAGTACCTGGCACACACAAAGGGCCTAATCAAAGTTAACTCTGCCAACGGCTGTATTTCCTGCTACATCCTGGTACCCAGAACAGTGCCCGGCGAACCACAGGAGATCATGACGGGTGCGTATCGTCAGCTGAGCACACGAAGGCGTGCACACATCAAGAAGAGCCTCCGGGTTAGACAGGAAGAAGTGTGACAGGACTTGAGGAAGGCGGGCCACCTCCTGGGGCCTGGGAATCCGGAGAGGCTGCAGGAAGAGAGCACAGGGCCAGAGCTGGGCGATCTGGGGGACCTAGGCCTTGCTCTGCAACTGACCCCGGCCCGGATCGTAAGGGGCTCCAGAGGGACTGGGGGTAATAGGCTCTGGCGAGCAGTCAGGGAGCAGTGGGCAGGTCAAGGGCCAACCTGGGTTGCTTTCTCTTCCCACATTCACCTCAGGTACACGCCCCTCCAAGTCCAGGGCCCTCCCGCCGCCTCTCACACCTCCCTCCGCCTCGGGAAAACAAAGCAAGACGAAAATTCCATCACTGAAGCAGTCTGAAGCCATGGACGGTCTCTTCCTGTGGACGCAGAAGTTTGCTTCAGCTCGGGAAGAATGCCAGCCCGATGGCCAGGAGAGGAGGGAGAGGGGAGGGCGGCTGAGCTTCCTGGTGACCAAAGGATGATTTCCAATTTGTCACGGGAAACAAGAATGTTCAGGGTCCAGAGCTCTGACCAGAACCCAGTGAAGGAGAAGAGTTAAAAGGCCTCCTTCCCTTTCCCTCTGGGCCCTGAGCTCAACCACCCAAAACAACAGGTGCACAGCCAGTCCGAGCCACCACGGGGCGTTTCACGTGTGTCCGCCAGACGCCGCAAGGCACGGCTGGGCCTGGGGAGCTCGCCCCGCCTCCCTGGTTGGGTAGGGGGCAGCTGTGCTTCCCCTCCTCCCCCCACCCTCCAAGAGGGAGGCCTGTGCACCTGCAGCACGTGGTGAGGGCTCTCCCTGGACCTTCACACTCACATCAGCAAAACCACTGCTGTAGATTCCGGGGTGGGGGGGTGACTCCTAGAACTGGGGGTCCCAGCAATGAGACAGCTAAGGGGGGCGCTGGATCCCAGCCGCCGGGCAGGGAGCGGCTCAGCGGCTTTCCTGCACCTCTGGCGGTGGGGGAGGGGAAGGGGGGCAGGGGAGCAGAAAGGGCTGTCGGCAAAGGAAGCATCTTTAGAAATCAGGAGCAAACCGAGCTCCTACAGAAAGAGGGCCAAGGCAGAGGGAGCCCACAAGGGGGACAATTAGCTGATAAGAGCAAACTAATTGTTATTCATACTAAATTAGGGCACAGGTGATTTGGAGAAAACCCACAGACCCTCCCAGATGTTTTACGGGTTTTGCATTGCAGATGATGGCTTTACGGGACCCTTCTGGGAGGCAGAATGTAGGAGCTGGGCCAGGACCAGAGCGGGGCAGGGCTCCCGTCCGGCTTAACTACACAATAAACACATAAAGGCTTGTCCCTGAGGACAGACCCGGCTTTGCATACTAAACACTTTAGCGCTAGGCTCTGGGGGCCTCTGAGAAGAGGGGCTCAGTCCCGGCAGGGGAAGAGGTCGGAGGGGACGATCAGTCACTCTGGAGACCCAGGGGCTGCTCCAGATGTCTGGAGCCAGGACTTTAAATCCAGATGTGGAAGGGAGAGATTTCCACAGACCTGACAGGCCAACAAGAAGACAGGGAACGGGCAGGAAGGCAGGCGTTCAGCGACTACTTTGTGGCGGCTGGTGGGTGTGTACACGTGGGTCTGCCTGTGTGCGGGGGGGGGGGGGGGGTCCAAGCATGCGCATGTGCCCGCGGGGTATCAGAGGGCGTAGGTGCGTGTGTCTGCGTGTGTATCTCCCTCTGTGTGCGTGTTTTGTGTCCACATAGCTGTGTGCGCATCTGTGTGTGTCCACGCACTTGGGGTGTTGCCAAAACTTCCCACCGAAACTAACGGCAGCTGTCCTCTCCTCACCGAAACTTATCATTCTAATTTTAATCCTACTTTATTGTGTTACGTTGGCTCTAAAAATTAAAATTTAAAAATTCCATAAACAGAACCTGGGGCTACACTGCAAGACAGGTCCCTGGAAAAGGGTTTACTGTCACTGTTGTTCTTCCAACAACGGTGAGGGTACATCCCGTCACCCCCACCCCGCCCCAGTCCCATCTGGCTCCCCTCCTGCTAGACAAAGGGAGGGCAGGCGGGAACAGCTGCAGAGAGGGCCCGCTGGCCTGGCCGCGGCAGTCAGGACCAGAAGAGTTAGTCCAACCTCTCAACTGACTGCTCCTGAAGAGACTGGCGGCCAGGGAGGGGGTCACTCAGGCAGGGCCTTCAGAATCGGCCTGAAAGCCAGGCCTCCACATGGCCTCCTCCCGAGCTCAGCGGCTGGGGGCCGTGCCTCATCCTGGGGGAACTGATGGAGGGATGGGGTGACCCCGTCCTGTCCTCACACCCACTCTCCACACTCTCTCTTCCCTGTCTGTAAGATGAAGAGAGAACTAAAGGTCTCTGGGTGGTTTCTGCCCTGTCCTTTGTACCACGACTCAATGGGGAGGGAGGCAGTGGGTATCCAAGCAAAGTGAAGGCCAGCACCCCCCCCCCGGGCTCTTCTGCGTGGTCCTCTTCCCCCCACCCCCACTGTCCACAAGGAGGCAAGGAGAGCACTGAATCAGGAGAGGGCCTCTCAGCAGAGTCTCAAGGAGCAAGGATTATTCCAACAGGGGAAGGAAAAAGCAGAGAGGACTTGCTGTAATTCCTGCCTCATTACAAGAATGAAGAAAGGATCCTGCACTGCAGCAGGAGGTACTCAGGTTAGATTTGGCAGAACTTCCCTGATGGCATAGAGGGCCATTAAACACAAGGATGGAAGAGGGAGTGGAGGGAGGGACAGTTGTCCCTAGAGGCAGTAATTAACTATATTTTCAAATGTCCCTGAGACAGTATGCTCGGTGGGACCCTTTCCTCACTTCAAGATCTTGACCAAAGCAGCTGATTGTGAAGCCCCTACCCCGATCCACACCTGCCTCACATACTCAGCACAAGAAGCAGGGCCTAGCTCCGTACTGACCAGGCCAGAGAAGGTGACAGGGGAAGGGGTCCCCCAGTGCACAGAGACACACTGCCCAGTGGTACCACTTTGATCCAGAAACACCTGACAGAGGGTCGAGAGTCAGTCACCGAGTGAGGGAAGGAGGTCTCTGAGCAACTAAAAAGCACTGACATCTTTCCGGTCCCCCTGGGGCCAGAACCCCACCTACTGGAGCTGGCTTTCCTGGGTCTGCGAGGAGGACCAGGGTGGCCCTGACTACAGATGTCCAGGAGAAGGACCGCTGGGAGTGCAAACCCTTAAGACATATACAAGGATGGCCTCTAAGTCTCCGGCAACTTGACAAAAGAGCATTTGGAAGTATCTCCACGGAGGGCTACAGCTGTACCCCATACATCCTCATGCGCACGCAAAGGACTCACACCCCTAGCCCACCCGGCACACACAGGCAAGGAACATGCAGGGGCTTCTTGGCCCAAGGAGCCCTTGACATTTCCGGATACCTGTTGGCCCTCTGCTCCTCTCTTCAATCCCCCAGATGGCCTGCTGCCTTCTCTTTGGAAAGTCCAGGGTCCTTTGATGGGGGGAGGTGGAGAGGCTGACCCACAGCAGCTTGGCGTGCCTTCGACAGGGCAGCAGTGCCCCGACAGCCAAGGACCTCCCCAACTCCACCCCACAGGCACCCCTGTATCCGGGCAGGTACCACCCGCCCCCACCAGCCATCTCCCTCTCCGGGTGCCTGAAGCCAAGGGGGAGCCGCACCCTCCCCACTCTCCCGCTCTGCCTCCTGGTCCCAGAGAACCGCCCCCCCAACTGCCCAGCCCGGAAACAATCACCCTTTGAGAAAGGCTGCCAAGCCGGGCGCCAGGAACGGCCTGGATGGAGGCGGGGTGGGGGTTGGAGGGCTTTAACTCCCGAGAGCGAGGCCTGGCGGTGTCGCCCCGCCCGCAGCCCAGCTCCAGCGCCAGGGACCGGGGCCGCCTCGGCCGGGGAGGGCGCGAGGGTGGTACCACTCCGGGGTCCTTCCCTCCTCGCGCCCCGCCTCAGCCCGCGAGGGTGGTACCGACCATCCGCTGTGCGGGTCCCGCCGGCTGCTTGCTCTCGCTCGGGGCGGGGGCGGGGCGGGCAGCGGAGGCGGGGCGGGCGCGGGGCGGGCAGCGGGGGCGGGGCAGGCGCGAGGCGGAGGCGGGGCTGGCGGCGCTGTCACAGACGCGGCCGCCCGGGCGCATCCGCCGCCACCGAGGGGACTCCGCGCCGGCCCGGTCGGCTGGGCTCCGGCCGCGCGCCCCGGTGCCCGCGCCTCCGCCCTGCGCCCGGGCCTGCCCGCCCCGCTCTTCTCTGCGCCCCCGGCCTCCCCGCCCGGCTCCCCGCCCCGCGCCCCCCCGCGCGCTCCCGGGCTCGGCCGCCGCCTCGCCGAGCGCAGAAGGGCCGGGCCGGGCCGGGCCGGGGCGGCGGGCGGGCGGGCGGCGCGGACCCCGCAGCGATGAAGGGGCCGCCGGGGGCCCGCAACCCGAGAGCCCCCGGGGCTGGAGGCGCGCGCGGCCCGGGCCAACAGCCTGGGGGCGCCGGGGCCGGCGCGTAGGGGCCGCCACCGCGATGGAGCGCGCCGGGGACGATCCGGACTCGTCGCCGCAGGTCAGTGCCCCCGCTGCCGCGCACAGAGCCCCTTTATGCCTCCGCATCGGTCCCCGCGCCATGTCCTCCCGGGCGCGTATGCGCGCGCCCGTGTGTGTGTGTGTGTGTGTGTGTGCGCGCGCGTGTGTGTGGCTGTGCGTGCAGTGGGGCGGCTGGGGAGCCAGCTGGGGACCCGGCCGGGGCGGAAGGCGCTGCCGCCGCCGAGGGGCTGTGAAACCAAACCTGGGCAATGCCTGCCCTCCTCGGGCCGGCGGGAAGGGGAAGCTGGTTCTCGGCAGCTTCCAACAACCGGCCGGGCTCTTAGCTCGCTGGTTCCTCCCTCCCCACCTCAGCAGGTGGTTCCCGGTGGCCGGGAGTCGGGGGCCAGCACCCGCCGCAGCGGCTCCCCAGCGTCGTCCCCCAGCTCTGAGGCTCCAGCCACTGGCAAGTTAAGTCTCTGAAGCTCTGCCGGGAGGCTGAGGGGCTGAGCGGTGGCGAGGGGACCCAGCGTCCTTAGGACGTTCAGTGCAGGGGGCGGGGGAGGCACGACCAAGTTCACCACCCGCCCTCCGCCCCCGGGCTCCGGCCTGGGGTCCTGGTCCCTCCCAAGCCAGAGCCCGCAACTTCCGAGAAGGAACAAGAGAGGTGAGGCAGGAGGGACTGGAGTAGGTGCCCGGGGACAGCCTGGGACCCAGCAGCTGAGGTCGGAGAGACCGCACCCACCCAGACACAGATGTGTAAACAAGGCCCTAACCGGCCCCCCTGCCCCGTCCTCCCCTGGCCAGGCCTAGTCTCAGCTGGGCACCGTTTGCCTGTATTCTTGTAGAAACTGGGTCTCAGGGGCTCCGGGGAGCTCTCTGTGCTGGACGCTGAAGCCAGCCTTGCGGACGGTCGGTCGCCCCAGGCTGGTGGGGACAGCTCTTCCTGCGTGGGTACCGGTCTGGGTGGGGTACCCAGCGGGAGCTTGGGCTGTGCAACATGTACCAGTTCAAAGGACTGGGCGCGGATGTCCCAGTACAGAGCCTGTGGCGCCTCCGGTGTGGTTGTGTGGAAACGGGGCACAGCTGCCTAACTTACTGGCGTCGTGGGGCGGGTGGCTTCACAGTACGGGGGCTCCAGGGTCCTCTGAGATTTGCCTTCTGTCCCTCGCATCTCCCTGCCTCACCACAGAGATTGAGACATTTCCTCCCAAACCTGCTTAGCTGGTGACTGCTACTGCCCTTACTGGGCCAGACATCAAGTCCTCCTCTTCCTTTGTTTGGAACAAAGACCCTTCCCCATGAGACCTTCAAAGAGACTATCCATTGTGCCCAGTTCATGCCCGTCACCCCCAAAGGTTCTGGAGCTGCATGCACTCCCCTCTGCCCCTTTGGGTGGGAGCGGGAAGTCTTGCCCAGGTTATGGAACAGGGAGGGTTGATGGATTTGTGCCCCATTCAGCACCGGCGCCGAGTGGCTTGCTGTGCACATTTCTGTACCTGACCCGCAGATGCTGGGGAATCCTTCCTTGTTCACGCCTGTTGGAGGCTCACGGGTGCTGGGCTGAATACATGCACAGAGGTTTCTGGACCAGCAGGCACTGACCGTCCACCTGAAGCACGGGGACAGGCAGAGACCAGGGCCTCCAGAGGAAGATGCCGGTGGGGCCCGCCCTGTCCCCGGCATCGGGCCTCTGGACAGACCTGCATTTTCCCACCGTAGTTTTGAAGGGCGAGGGGTGAGGGGCCCCAAGCGGCTGTACCTCTCTGGTCGTGAGCACAGCGTATGAGGCAGGGCAGGAGCGTTGCAAGCGTGGCGGGTATGGAAGGGTGAGCTGCCCCGAGCCAGGCTCTGGGATCAGGGAGCGTGTTGGTTCAGCTTTGGCTGGAGGAGGGGGCTGAGCTGGAGTGGAGGTGCCTGAGCGCTCCCCTCGGCTGAGAACTGAAGGGGAAGAGAGGCAGGGCTCGGGAAGAGAGAGTCTGAGGCCGGCAGGGAAGCGCGAGAGACAGCAGACAAAGACACAGAGGCACCGACGACGGGGCCCAGTGGCACAGGTGGGCCAGCCTCGGGCCTCCTTCCAGGATGCCCCCGGCGGCAGCCATCAGCCAGGGCAGGAGGCCCTCCGTGGAGCAGGGGGCCGGCCTTCCCGAGGCTCGGATGAACGTGGGGTTCAGAGGGAGGTCCTCAGGCAGAAGGGGGGCAGGCTGTGAGATCTGGGACTCTCAGGGAGACCCATCCCTTGGTGCCTTGGTGCCTGCCCCACACCCCTCCCGGCCCCGGGGTACAGTGGACTCTGAGGGATCCAGCACCTGGGGAGAAGGAAAAGGAAAACCTCCTTCCTGCATCTCCAGGCCTCCAGGCCAGAAGGCCTTTGGGGACCCTGCTGAGAGCGTGGGGTGGGGGGCGGGGAGGTAGTGCCGTGCAGGGCACAGGCTTGGCCAGGCTGGGGCAGCCTCAGCCCCTCTGTGACCAGCTGGGTGGATTTCGGGAAAAGCGGAGCCCTCTAAGCCCTGGTTTCCCGAAGGCCCATAAATCCAGGAGCCCCTCCCACCAGGCTGTTTGTAGGTGAAGTGCTCGATGGATGTTACTGTAACGTCTGCATTTCGCTCACCTCCCCACCTTCTTCTGGGATCTGGATGGCTCTAGAATTTGGAGTAGCAATTCTCTGGCCCACTCTGGGGCCGGTCACATTGGCCTTGTTGCCGGCTCTCCCCTCAGACTCCCAGACTCTGGGCCTTGTCCAGCCCCTGCCGTGCCTCTGCATCGAGACATGCTTGGTGTCCCCTTGCCGAGCGGCAGCAACATGGGTCCCGTGTCTAATCGGTGGTCAGTGTGGTCACTGCACGTCTCAGACAGTGGTTGTCCCAAAAATTCCACACAACTGACGAGAACCCCAGGCCAGTGGCCTCTTGGTATCGGTGCTAGAAGCTGGCAAGGTGGGCGGAAGTTGCTCAAAAGCCCCCTTCCACACACATTCACTGAGCACCTACTGTGTCCCAGGCTCTGGGCCAGTGCTGGGGACGTAAAGCATCAAACAATCCAAAATCAAATCAGGTTTTCTGTTTAGCTTTAGGAGGAAGGACTGTGTGGGTTGCTTTTTTTTTTTTTCCGCAGCTACAGCAAATTTACTTTTCTAATGAGGTTTAGCTCCAGCCAATATTAAAATGAATCTGTACTCTCTGAGCACACCAGCTGACAGCAGGATAGCGGCCTTCCAGCCAAGCGCCTGGCAGGGATTAGGGCTTTGCCACCGATAAACCCAAAAGTGGGGAGTCTCAGTCTGGACCTCCAGGAGTTGGCTGGATTGGGGATGAGCCTTGCCTGCAGTGTTAGAGCCGTGAGCAGGGTTTCTCCTGCCCTGCAGGTAGAAGACGTGAGCCGTTATTATTGCTTCGTGAGGAGGGGGGAGGGAAGCAGGGGGAGCAGAGACCAGAGGGCAGGGCTGCGGGTATTAGGAGGGGACCCGGTGTGCGGGTCCTTGCTGACCCCCGTGCAAGCCTGGCCGCATGCGGTCTCCTCCCCCTCACTTCTCTCCGTCTTGCTTCCTTCTGCGTGAAGTAGTTGAACAATCTGTCCTCTGAGGCCGTGAGTCTCTTAAGGCTGCGGACTCTGGGCTGTTCATTTAACCAGCGCTCAGAAGCCTTAGAGCCCAACACTGGACATGGGGCGGGCTGCTTTCCCTCCCTGGTGGGCACCCCGCAGCCACACCGGCCACATTTCAAGAGCGCAGTAGCACACATGGCCTGTGGCCACCATATTGGATGGCACGGATGCACGTAGGACGTGCCCAGCGTCCCCAGGTTCTCCTGGCAAGTGCTGTTCCGGGCGCTACACAGCTGGTTTAGTGAGGCGCTGAGAGCGTGGGCTGCTGGACTCGCGTCCCGGCTCTGCCACGCACAGCTGTGTGGCTTGGGCCATCGCTTAACCTCTCTGTGCCCCACATGTCTTGTCTCTAAGCAGGGATAACAGGATGTTTGTGAGGCAGGGATGAGGATTACAGTTAATCACGTTACTCACTTAGAACGTGAATAGTGCTTTGCTTAGCAATTTTTTTTATTACTCATTTAGTTAAGATTTCACCTAACAGACACTTAGGGAACAGCCTACTTTGCGCCAGGCGTGCCGAGGGGCCCAGCGTGTGGCCTTGCTTCCGTCTCCCAGCCACCCTGAGTCTCAGTTTCCTCCGCTGTGATGGGGACGTGGCCGGTTAATAAGCCCTGCACCACGCTGCAGGGACAGAAAATGAGGTGGGGCAGAAAACACTGCCGGATCCACAGGGAAGCAGACGCACCTCCCACCAAAGAGCATTTCCTCAGCCCCCGTGTGTTCAAAGTAGAAGGAGAAAATGAGGTTCCGGCCTCCGCCAGCATCTCGGTGGGGACGTGAGGGCTCTGCCTGGGCTCCCGGCCCTGGACCTGAGGGAAGGAGCCCTGGGCCAGCGGAGCGAGAGGGGCCCTGGGCCAGACGGGATTAGCGGTCAGCTGGCTGAGCCCGGTGCCAGGCCCAGCTGTGTCGGCCGCCCTGTGGGTGACAGAATCTCAGGAGCCTCTGTCTCCTCATCTGAAATGAAAGGAGCAGGAAGCATGTGAACACTTCCCGCCGCGATTATACCGCTTCCCTTGGTAAGCTCTGCATGACGGACGCCCCAGGAGCAGGAGGCAGGGGTGGGGAGCCCACCAGCCCAGAAGGCAGAGGGAAGAGGGAACGGACCTGGGAGCAGGAATTCGCATCCGTAGCCATGGGCTAGCGGTGAGGCCAGCAGACGGTCTGGGCTGTGATTAGGGTTCTGTGGCTGTAGGTGCTTCCTTCTTTCTACAGTTAAGGAAGCCGGTGCCCAGGGAGGGTCCACTCCTGTTTCAGGTCACACAGCACTTTGGTGCCTGGTCCCAGACTGTGACCTGAGTCTCCCAACGCCCACCCCTCCCTCTCTCGGGTCCCCTGTGCTCTTGCAGGACAGAGACAGGCAGCGGGGCCACAGGAGCAGCCCCCCAGGCTCGGGGTAGGAGGCCCACACTGAGAGCCGGACTCCGTTCCCCCACCAGCCGGCACAGGCCTTCGCTCTCCTCTCCTCCCATGATAGCTGGCCCAGGAGGACCCAGCTAAACTATCCTGACAGGGCCCCAGGGAAGGTCAGCTGGTTCAGGCCACAGGCAACGCATTAAAAATACACACGAAACCTTAATTAAGCCAGTGAATCATCAGCCTGCATGGTATGTGCGTGCACACTCTGACCAGAGGGGCGAGGTCAGCCTGGAAATCCTCAGGCTGGGTGAGCCATCGGGGCCCTCGCTGGCTCGAGACCGGTTCTGGGGGCTCGCAGCTCCACTCAGCCCAGACCCGAAGCCCTGGGTCCCCATTAGCTGATTGGGGACCCCCGGGTGGCCTCTGCAGCCTGAGGAAATCCAGGCTCCTCCTCAGCGCCCTCCCCCGTCACTGACCCGATGCCCTTGGAGGTCAGAGTGGACTCGGGGTGTCAGGCTGCACCCCTGGAGGCCCAGCTACTGGAAGGTGCGGCCAGTGGAGTGGCCACACCAGGCCTCCGGGGAAGCCCTCCCTGCACAGCACAGAGCAGGACGGGCCGGCTCACGGCGGGGCTGCCCGTTGGGCCCCGGGCCCGCTCTGCTCCCGGGCGGCTCTGCCTGGGTTGCCGTACTGCCTCTGAGCAGGCTCTGTTCTTTCCTTTTCCCCTCAGAAAGCTTCTGAACTAAAGCCGAAGCATTACTCACCTAACTCATCACCTGCCAATATTAACTTTCTCTCCCTCCTGTAAATCTCCCTCTCAGAACCAGCATTCCAGCCTCCACCCCTCCCCACACCCAAGACTGGAGACCCAGCAGGCTGCTTTGCGTGTGCATGCCTGTGTGTTTGAGTGTGTGCATGCATGCATATGAGTGCACGTGTGTGCGTGCATGCGTGTGAGTGCACGTGTGTGTGTTTGAGTGTGTGCATGCATGCATATGTGAGTGCACGTGTGTGAGTGCACGTGTGTGCATGCATGCATATGTGTGAGTGCACGTGTGTGAGTGCACGTGTGTGTGTGTGTGTGTGTGTGCATTCCATCCTCTGGCCACGTCTTGCTCACTTCTAGCAGCTCATCTGGAACCCCTGGGGTTGCGTCCCCCAGGCGTGCCCTGTGCGTATATCCTCATGGTAACGCTCCCAAGTGACAGCCAGCAGGAGGGTCACGCGCTGGGACCACACACAGGTGCCCACCCAGCCCCACTGCAAGGAAAGCCCTCTTATGCCCCCCCACTGTCTGGATGTGTCATTGCTGACCCATCTAACCAGAACTTCTGGGTGACAGGTTCGTTTTTGTAGTTAAAAAAAGAAAAACATGTAAAGTAAAATTAAAATGTACCATCTTAACCGATTTTAAGTGCTTACTGGCATTAAGTACGTTCGTGGTGTCATGCCACCATCCATCTCCAGAACTTTTTCGTCTTGCAAACTGGAAAGTCTGTACCCTTTAAACCCCCCGCCGCCAGCCCTGACAGCCACCCCTCTGCTTTCTGTGCCTATGAGTCTGACCACTTACCCGCCTCTGTAAGTGGGTCACATGGGCTTGGCCCTGCTGCGCCTGCCCCTCCCTGAGTGCAACGTCCTCCGGGGTCATCACCTCGGAGCAGGGGTCAGGGCTTTGTCCTCGCTCGGGCTGGATCGCACCGTGTGGATGTGTTTTGTCTGCCTGGTCATCAGGCTGGCGGGTCGCTTGATGCCAGACCATGGGGCAGAAGTGGTCAACAGTGGTGCCTCCCCACTGCCCTTCCCTCCGGGAGGCCGCAGACGCCTCTGTGCTCTGAGCACCAGGTGCCATGAGGAGCAGGGAGGACGGAGCCCTGCTTTCCCCCGCGTGTCCCCAGTGCCCAGCCCTCATGACAGTCCCCGGGAGAGTGCGCCTGGCCAGCCGAGAGGTGGGGCAGGAGCTCGCCCGCCGCGTGTCCCCAGTGCCCAGCCCTCGTGACAGTCCCCGGGAGAGTGCGCCTGGCCAGCCGAGAGGTGGGGCAGGAGCTCGCCCGCCGCGTGTCCCCAGTGCCCAGCCCTCATGACAGTCCCCGGGAGAGTGCGCCTGGCCAGCCGAGAGGTGGGGCAGGAGCTCCGCCAAGGACGAGCATGCCAGGCAGAGGTACCAGGTGGGGCCGGTGTAGGGACAGCGTCGCCTGCCCTTCTCCCTCCATACCCCCCACCCGGGACCTGTCCTCGCAGAGCCTGTCCCTGGGCCGGGAGCCCTGCTGACCCAGGAGCCCCTGTGCGCAGGGCCAGCCCCTCTGCACGCAGCTCCGCGGTGCTCAGCCCCGTCTCAGCCGTCGTGCTGCCCTGCTGCCGGCTGTATAATGCACGGCCCGTAAAACAGACAGAGAGTGTCGGCGGGATCTGCCGTCTGGGGGCTGAGTTTAGGGGCCCTCCATCCATGATGCCTCTCGGGGGGGGCATGTGCTGCCCACGCGGGCTCACAGGCCTTCTTGGGCTGGACCCCTGCACCTCCTGCAACACTTTCCCTGAACTGTCTCGCATCAGGCAGTGGGAGCAGCTGGCACACAGGGGAGGGGACGAGGGACCCGGCAGGAGTCACACAGCAAGCAGAGGTGGTGAGAGCGGCTTTCCGGGAGCCCTCGCCTGCTTCCAGGGGGAAAGGGCAGGAAACGAGCAGCCCGGGGTCGATGGCCCCCACCCCCAAGCTCAGCCCGAAGGAGGAGAACCGCAGCTCTGACAGCTCTGGAGACAGGAGGAGAGACTGGGGACCCCTGACCTTCCGAAATCCCCAGTCCTGCCCTGGGTGCGGATCTTGGAGGCTGGGCAGGGACACAGGACGAATGGGGGGGACAAGAAGGTGTCCCAACACCAGGGCAGGCCCAGCTCAGTTTCCGAATCTGTAAAAGAGGAACAGCAAAAGCGGTGCTCGCCCAGGGAGCTGCGTGAGCCCACGGCAGGCAGCCCGCGGCCAGGAGCCCGGACATCCCGTTCATCACACCGCCACGGAGCCCACGCCCTGTGGACCACCCTCCTCGGCACAGCCTTGTCCTTGGGAGGGAGGAATCTGCTAGAAGAACTGCCCAGGGGCCGGTCAGTGCTGACCCAGGAGGGGAGCTGAGGTGCCCTGGCTTCCCCTTCTCTTCCAGACACTTGGACTCGGCTGGATTCAAGCAACATGCCTGCCGCTATGATTTCTATTACAGTTGGCGTCGCCCAGCAACTGTGGTGCTCTCTGTGCGCCAAGTGCCATGATCGTGTTTTCCATGGACCCCTCATTTGATCCCAAAGTGGCCTGGTAAGAGTCACAGAGAAGGGACTCAGTCACAGGGACACTGGTGCAGCCCCTGCTCCGTGTCCGGCCCGGGCCTGGGGTGGATCCAGGGGAGTCCATGGCTTGGGGGCTGCGGACAGACACGAAAACCGACAAGCTCACACAGGATGCGGGCTGGCCGTTCGCTGTGTGGGCACTGAACGCTCAGGCCTGGGAAAGCTTGCGAAGGGGGAGGGATAAGGCCGAGGGCGCAGAGCTCCAGGTGGTCTCCCCCGCTCAGCACCCCACCCCAAACCGCACGCCATCAGCACCAGAGGAAATGGAGGCTGCACAGCCCGAGGGCAGGGGACGGTGCAGTGAGGACAGACTGCCTTTGGCCGCTCACACCCCTCCAGGGCATCCGAATCCCAGCCTCGCCCACAGCCCTGCACAGCCAGCTGTCCTGGCCCAGCCAGGCGTCAGACCCTCAGCTCCAGGGCCAGAACCTCCAGGTTACCCAGCCAGCTTAGTTCTGGTGCCCTGGCCTTGCTGAGACCACATGCCCTGCTCACTGGCCAGCCAGGGTCACCAGGACCTGTGCCAGGCTCCACGCTGTGGACCGTCCTTGCAGCCAGCACTCCACACCCACCAGGCAGTGCAGCCCTGGGCCCTCCTCAGCCTCCCTGGGGCTCCCCAGTGGAGGGGGGTCAAGGAGACCCGGTTGCACCACCCCAGCTCCCGGAGCCCAGGGTGCGAGGGTCCCACAGTCTTCCGCGCTCTGGTGTCCTCAGCCTCGGCAGGGGCGCACCGCTCCCGCCCACGCTGAGCAGCTTGCCAGGAGGGGAGGCCCGCCCGGCCGCCCGCTGGCTCTTGCTGCCCTGGTCCACTAGAAGCTGTTGCCTTTGCTCGTCCGGCCGCCCAGCCCCGCTGTCCATCTCGTATCAGAACCTGCGGAGCGCTCGGCTCCTGCCCCCGCGGGCACTGGCCTGACCCGGTGGGTGTCACTGTGTCCCGAGCTGCCCCACACCTCACAGGATGCTGGGCGAGGCAGCGAGCTGGGCGCTGGCGGGAAAGGCTGGCGTGTTCCATCAAGGGCATTTGCTGCGACCGTATTGGAACCGGGCAGGACCGTGTGCCGGCGGGACCTCGGCCTGTGCCAGGGTGACCTGCCTGCCGGTTCGCTCAGCCTGTGGCCGGGGGGGGCGGGGGGCAGGCGGAGGGCGCAGGGAGACGGTCCTCGGAGCCGCGAGTGGAGTCCTCTGCTCTCCGGGGTCGTGCCGCGGGCACGGAGAAGCCGACCTTGGTCTGCTCGAGAGCTCGTCTTCCGCTGAACGGAGACCCATGCGTGCGCCCACAGATACATGTGCACTCATTCAGATAGGGTGCTGGCACGAGCACACACGCATGCACACGTGTGTGAAGACGTGAACGGGCAGCCTTGTGAAGCCACCCGGAGAGGGTGGCCCCGTGGAGCTCGCAGAATGGACTCAGGCCCAGCCGCACTCCTGGGTGAAACTACAAATTCCACATCCAGGAGGAGGGAGAGCAGGCGCCGCGGCCACTGCCGTCGGGCCAGTCAGATGGTGTCAAGCAGGCGGGGGTGGGGGCACAGTGACAAAGCTGGTACTCGGGGCTCCACAGGGCAAGGGCCTCGTGGCAGCCAGCGGGCCCAGGGACACACAGGCCCCCACGCTGGGCCATGGCAGAGGCCTGGCAAAGGGGGCAGCGGGGGTCAGAGGCCGCAGGGAGGAAGGACATGAGGGGATGCTGGCCGTGAGGGCCGGGCTGGCTGGCTTTTTGGGTCTCTGGGCTCGGCCTGAGACCTGTACCCACGGGGCTGGCCCAGGCCTCGGGGTGGGAGGGGAGTTACCGTCCGATGGACCAAGGCAGGTCTGCCGGCTTCCAGAGCTCTCACGAGCGCTGCAGGGAGGGAAGGCGCCGGGCTGGATGTGGGGTCAGGGACGGTGGTGGCAGAAGGCGGAATGGAAGCAGAGAGGATGCAGTTGGTGGTGGGTGAGGCTGCAGAACCGAGCGCCTCGGGTGCCAGGGAGGGGGACTCAGGAGGTCTTGGGGAGAGCAGGTCAGGGGGGCGGGCCAGGCAGTGGGGTGGACTGTGCAGACAGATCTCGAAGGGAGGCCGTGCAGGAAAGAGCAGGCCCGGCCCGGCATCCGGGCCCGGCCCGGCGGATGCAGGGAGCCGTGGGAACAGCCCGGGATTTCTGTGCTGGCCGCCGAGACGAGGAGGAAGACGCAGCTGCTCTGGGAAGAAAGACGACGGTGGGGTCTCTGCTGTGTTCAAGGCGTCCGTGGAACATTCCAGACACAGAACAGCTCCAGGCTGGAGGAGGGGACTGAGGCCAGAGCGGGCAGGGGGAGGGGGAGGCCACAGGGAGCCCCTCGGGTGTGCCGGCTGCGGGGCCAGACGGGAGCTGAGGTCGGGAAGTGACCTGGCCTCCCTGCTGTGCTGGACAGGCCCTAAGGTGTCCCCGTGACCTCTGACGCCCGCTGTCCATGCCTTCAGTGTGGAGACGCCTGTGACCAGGAGAACGTGGTCAAGGTGATGGGCTTTCCCTCCTGCAGTCTCATAGTGTCCTGGAGGACACGTCCCAGCGGCAGACTTGCCCCGGACGCCCTCTCTGCTGGTCCCAGGGCGTGGGTGGCCGTGTTGGCCGAGGACACGGGGCAGGGAGCTGAGGGCAGTGCCACCCACGGTCCTGTGACTTTGGGGCAGTGGCCTCTGCCGCCCACCCACCCCGAGCGTGGAAGCAAGTGCACCCCGTTCGACCCTCCAGGAGCCCCTGCGCGGGGGACCCCGCACGTCGGCTGGGCTCCTGACCCACGGAAGGTGGAGATGGAGGAGAGCTAAATGGTTAGAGCTGTAAGCACGTGACCACAGGTTAGCTGCGGGAGAACGCAGGGGCACTCGTCTTGGGGACAGTGGCGTTCTCTTAAAAGCTAGCACGGCTGCCAGAAGGGGGCAGGGATGGAGATACAGGGGAGAAGGGGGAAGCGGGGGTCGGGGAGGCAGCTCCTGCCAAGACCAAGCCTCGCCCCAACCCCAGGCCAAGCCGAGGGCCAGAAGCTGGACTCCATGCAGGGGCCGCTCCCCAGTCCACAGATGGCAGAGCCGGGCCCGCCCTCACGGCCCCCCCATCACGCAGGGGAGGACCGCGGCCGCGCCACTCTCTGCCCGCCTGCCCTGGGCTCCCGTCAGCACCTCCCTGCTGGGTGCCCTCCCCGCCCAGCCCTGCACGGCCACCCCAAGACCCTCCATGTGGTGGCTCTCCACGGGGGGCGTTCGGCCCAGCCGGCCACTGTCCGACCGCCCAGCTCTCCATCCGGTCTGTGCCCCTCCGGTCGTTGTCCCCACTTGAGCCGAGCCGCAGGTCCCCCGTGTGCCCCGGGCCCCGCCCAGAGCAGCAGCAGGAAACCCCCCGAATGAAGCCCTCCTGCAAGGAGGCTGTGGGACGAGTGGACACCCTTCTGCCCAAAGACCACGCCGCTGATTTAGGAACTCCAGTAAACCCGCTGGGGCTGATAGCTTGTTCCGTTCAAATTCCTGCAGTGACGCAGGGGGGACCACGCAGACCAGACCCCCATTTTCACTCTTTACTAAGAATCCAAACCTGATCCCAAGGCTATATCTGAAAAACCAAGAAAGAAAACGAGGAAACCACCTCAAACAGACGACCAATGAACTGTGTTTCCTGACTCATGGGCAGAAGAAACCCAAAGCTGTTTCGTGTGGTTTACACCAGGCTGAGCTGGGCTGACGTCCTTCCGCCCCAGCCGGGGCCTGGTCTCCTGGCGAGAAGGGAACGAGATGGCACGAGGCCTGGGGTCCAGGATGCAGGACCCCCGGGGCCCGGCCACCCCTCCTCCTCAGCCCCCACCGTGAAAGCCCGCTGGGAAGCCCCTTCCTGGGGGTGGCCCTAGGGGCCCGGCCTGCAGGCAGGGAGCGCTGTGCATGGGGCACCTGGATGTGAGCAGCTCCGCTGACTCCAGGACCTTGGGCCCTGCCAAGCCTCGGTTTCCGCACGCGTACAGTGGGGATGAAACCTCCCTGCCTGCCTCCCAGGCTGCTGCGGAGATAAAGGACCGGCTTTATGAAGAAACGAACCCCACCTGCGCAGGGCAGCGCTGTGAGCTGCAGGGCCAACCCAGAGCCCTCCTGGGCGTCACGCCCTCCTCGTGGGTGGAAGGAGCTGTGGACCCCTCTGTGTCCAGTCCCCTGCGGGTGGTGGGGACAGGAGCAGGAAGAGGACAGAGATGGTGGGTGGAGAGGCCCCCGTGTCCTGCCCCCTCCCCCGTGGAGCCGGTGTGGGTGCAGTGGCCAGGGAGGAGAGGCCTGGGGCCGCTTAATGGAGTGTGGATTGACTGGACAGGAGCTGATTAGCTCTGGCATCTGGCTTGTCCTGAGCAGCGGCCGCAAGATCAATACTAATCCCTTGATCCCATTAGGGCCCCTGCAGGTCTCGGGGACAGCGTCCAGCCTCCCTCCTGGGCACCGTCTGGGGCTGGAGGGTAGAACTGGCGCCCTAACCGCACCGGCCTGCTGTCTGCTGTTAACCCCGCCCCGTGCCCTGCTTCCTGCAGCCCCTGGCACCCCCGCCCGTCGTCTCACACCACCACCCCGCGCCCCCCGGGCCCTGATAGCTGCTCGGCCCCAGCGGGACTCAGGCTCCCGGTGTCGAGCCCGTGTCTTTCCTCCCGGGCACGGCGGCGCTCTCCTCACCACCTCTCCCCCAGTGACCAGGACCGATGTCCTCAGGGGGCCGGGGGTGCCCTCGGGCGGTCAGTGAGCCAGGCGTCCGTGATGTTGGTTCCCAGCCTGTTTGCAACAGTCCTGCGTGTTCTCCTCATCACAGAACGTGACACAAACCAAGAAACATGAGCTGGAAAGAAAGAAATGTGTCGTTTCTAGGAAAACTAAGTTGAGTGCTCTCAGAAGATTCCATGAGGCGAGTCTAGGGAAAAAGTTCTCCAAATGAGGTGAAGACTGGTGGGAAACATCATAACAATTCTAAAGGATGCAGCGCAGGTTGCTCACCGAGTGTCCCAAGGTCTCGGATCACTTCAGAGAAGTCGGCGCTGAGGCCAAAGGCGGTGTGCCCAGCGGGGCGACTCCCAGAGGGTGGCGAGCTCCCAGGACGGGCCCCAGCCCCGCTCCCCAAGCGGGCAGTGCCACGCTGGCCAGTGAAGAGCGTGTGGTCGGGGACAGGGCCACTGATCGTGCAGTTGTCGGGACACGCGCAGCGTCCGCATCACCTCGAAGGATTCTTCACCCCGCGGCCTCCTGTGACCCGCCACCGTCCCGGGCTTATGGGCACCACGGCTCCTACCCTGCTCCAGAGACGAGGGCTGGGGTGGTCTGTGTGAAACTGACCTCCGCCCCGCCACACACATGCACACGCCATCTCTGCAGCACCTCCCCGAGGGATGGGACGGAGCCGCGCGAAGCCCCTTTCCCTGCTGCAGGGTGGTCCGGGGAATCCAGCAGGGCCTTGCCCACCACCGATGCTGAACCAGTA
Organism: Balaenoptera borealis; assembly: GCF_965194805.1. NCBI lineage: Eukaryota > Metazoa > Chordata > Mammalia > Artiodactyla > Balaenopteridae > Balaenoptera > Balaenoptera borealis. Next base: position 111,964,642 of record NC_138868.1, on the reverse strand, counting down.
TTTGCTGAATGGAATTAAACCAGCCTCCTCCGCAGGTACTGGGACGCGGGTGAGGTTTTCGTCTGAACCCTGCAGCTCAGGAGGCAGCCTATCCATGCGTTTGGAATCGTCCAGCCTTGAAGCCAACCTCGCCCTGGCCCTGCCTCCCCAGGCCCAGCCTCTCCTGTCCAGCCTGCCCGGCTGCAGCCCAGCCTTGGGCACATCGGGGCCCCCCATCTGGGTCCCAGACACCCCCTGGTTCTCACAGCCCACGACACCCTAAAACCCATAGGCAAATTCCTATAACTAGGTCTCCTCAGACGTGGCCAATCTCCAGGGCTGCTTGGAAAGCTGTTATGCCGGCCTCTTGCTTTGACTTTGGCCTTGAATGCCACCCAAGCCCGTTTTCTCAGCAGAGCCCTGTCTTAACCTGAAGGCGCTAAAATGGCAGAACTGAAACTTCACTGGAACCTGCCAGTCCAGCTGTGTGTGTGCAGAGGAGGGTGGAGGCCGAGGAGGACAAGCAGGGGCCCCGGGGAAGCAGCCAGAGCACCGTCCCGCCCCCTCACGTCCCCTCTGCCATCCCACTGGGCTCACACGCCCCTCAGCACAGCCTTGTCTGTGCCCAGCCAAGGCCCCGCATCTGCACCTGCAGAGGGGCTGGGCGGCGGGGGCCAGTCACGGACACCAACTGCGGTGGCTGGTGGGGAGTCCTGGCCTCAGGGGACACCGGGCCCCCCTCGCCCTCGCCGGCAGGACCGTGCTTCAAGCACCGCAGTCTCCCTGCCGCACCCCTCCTCCTGGCTCTGGGTGCGGCCGAGCCCCTCCTCCATCTTTGCACGGACTCCTCTGCCCATGCCCACCAAGGGCCCAGGGCAGCCCTGGGTCTGCGGCTGCTTGAGCCTGGACCACAGGCAGGCTGCCCACCACCCCTCCAGGGCCGGGCAGGAAAAGTGGGCCGTGGCCAGTGGTCATCCTTGCAGCCCCATCTCAGACGCCTCTGGGTCTCGGTAGCTTCCCCTGCTCCCACCCCAGGCCCCTAACCCCAGGCCCCGTTTCCCTCAGCCCCGCCCCCTGCTGGCCAGCTGGTGCTCTCCAAGGCTGGGGGCTCTCTGTGCTCTGCTTAATAACCGCCTGGTAATTAGCTCCATGATTTTGCTGCTATGCTTATAATAGCCTGCATTAAAGTTATGGGGTTTTCAAGCCGTAATGGCTTCCAGAGTAATTAATGCACAACTGGGTTTATGGCTAAGTTTATTTTTAGAGCTTTTCTGCCCACCCCACCCCCTTCCTTTCATAGTTGCTTTGACCAGATAGACCGGATGGGATCAGAGCCTCCCTCCAGGGCCCCAGCTTCCATTGCTCCTCTTCCCCTCCTAGTCCCCCTCCTGCTCCTGCTCCCCGCAGGGAGGTGCTGGGACCTGCAGGGGGCCTCCCGGAAGGGGCTCTGGGGCCTGACCCTCCTTCCCGAGCTCCTGATGCAGCTCAGACCCAAAGGGCCTGGATTCAGGCCTGGGTCCGCTGCATGCCGACGGTGACTTGGACAAGATGCTGGCCCTCACGGCCTCTGCAAACTCCAGGTGGAAGGGGTCAAGGTCAGCGCCTGCGGCCCAGGCGTTGGGAAGACGGAACGTGGAGTGTCAAGTGCATCTCTGTCCCCACAGACGCTCCCCACCAGCTGTTCTTTGCTCAAACTGCAGCCCGGGTGGCCGAGGGAGGGGCAGGTGCCAGAGGCTGGAGGCTGCCCGAGTGCAGCTACCTGAGTGCCAGGGCAGGCCAGCTCCCCACGGCTCCCCCCCGGAACCAGAGCCTCCCCAAGACCAGGATACCTGGAAAAGCTCCAGGGTGATCACAGGACCAGAGGAGACGTCCCTGCCAGCCCTGCTGGAAGCGCCTCTGACCCCCGTCACGTGGCCTGAGACAGCCCCGCCAAACCGAGGCCCCAACTCAGCCCTTCGCAGCCCTGCCTGTGGCCTTGGAGCAGGGCAGGGGCTGGGCGGGGATGTAGCACGAGCTCACGCGGCACAGGAGACCCAGACAGGCATCCTGGGTGGGACTCTGGGCTCCCACCTGCTCGGGCCACAACAAGGAGCGTGGAGGAGACAGCTCGCACCCCAGGATCATTCCCTGCTCTGTGCCCGCACCGTTTCACCCCGCTGGCAGGGGGGCGGGCCGTGCACCATCTGCCTCCAAGGAGGCTGTGGAGCCTGGGGTGGCAGGGGCAGCGGGGCCACCCCGGGAGACCGCAGCGCCCGTCGCTGGAAGACAACACGGTTCTCGCACCAGGCATGAGGACTGCTGGCAGAGAGAGGCCCAGGCAAGGAGGAGGACGCGCTGCCTCCGAAACGGGAGCCCAGATCCTTCTCGGCCGTGGCTCTCGGCTCCACGGGAGATGGATGCGCGTCTGCCTGGGGCTCCTGGGCAGCGAGCGGCCTCGGGGCTCGGTGTGCCGGTGCTGGGCACTGGGGCGGCCCACACACCGGGACAGGCCAGGGCCGCCCATGGCTGTCCTCCCTCACGCCTCCCCCTGTGGACCCCAGCTGCAACTTGCACGGCACTCAGCTCAGAAGTGAGGAGGAAGGTGAACGTTGGGATGTGACAGTTTCCATGGCGGTTCGGAGGCTGAGCGCCTGTCTCCTGGCACGTGGGCAGCCGGGCCGGAGGGGAACTGTCCCCACAGGGCACCTCTCCTGGAGCCCCTGCTGCTGCCATTTGAGTGCCGTCTCCCCGGGACGTGGCAGCCCCACCGGGAGCACCTCTCCTGGCTGACGCCCAGCTGCAGCGCCCAGCCTCCGCCCTACCTCCGCGGGGGCTTCACGAGAATAGATCCTGCCCGGGTCCACCCCAGCACCGACTCCTTAATCCAGGCTGTGAAATAACCATCTGGGCACAAGCCTGTGACCATCACAGCTGCTAACTCGTTCCGAGTGCTTGCTGTGTCCATCTGGTGCCGGCCCACGGGCTCCACGGGTGTTAACGCATTTAATTCCCAGAAGCCTTGGGAAGTAGGTGCTGATGGCACCCATTTCATAGATGAGAAAACTGAGGCACAGAAGTGAGTTGGGGTTAAACCCAGGCAGGTGTGTCTGAACCCTGAGTGGGCAGCACCCACCGCCACCTGTGAAGACAGAGGCTGGCCGCACCCCACAGGCTGGCAGAAGCCAGGCTCCACCCTGAAAACACGATGCTGTGCCAGCCGGCCCTGCGGGGGCCCGTTCTGCCCAGGTCTCTGGCCGCCACCTCTGCTCTCTCTTGCAGGTGTCCACCCCGCAGGGTTCCTGACCCACCCCAGAAGGCAACCCCCACCAGACTCCGGTAGGGCCGGACTCCGCAGACCTGCTTCGGCAATGGGTGGGTTGTGAGCGTGGTCAGGCCTGCCGGCCAGCATTCAGCTTCCCGCTGCCCCGTGCCCGGCCCACCCGGCCCATTCCTGTTCTTTTCTCCCCTGTGCTCGCCGCTGTCCGCTGCCGCCGCGCAGGTAACGAGGAGCTGTGGGCCCAGCCAGCCTTGGAGATGCCGAAGAGACGGGACATCCTCGCGATTGTCCTCATCGTGCTGCCCTGGACGCTGCTGGTCACCGTGTGGCACCAGAGCACCATCGCGCCCCTGCTCACCGCACACAAGGGTGAGCCCCCGCCCGGCCCCACCTGCCGGGCTTTGCTGATGGGGTGACCACAGCCAGGGCTTCTGGAGTCCTGACTCTCACCCGCTCGGTAGCTGGGGAACCGAGGCCGAGCCAGGCTGATGACCGTACCCTCGGGGGGTGTCTCAGCCCGTTTGGGGCTCTGATGACGCCACACACACAGGCACAGACTCAGGGGCCAACTCTGCACCTGCTCCCAGGACGTGCACCCCGGGAGGGCTCGGGTGGGTGGCCAGGATTCCCGGCCTGCGTTGTTTAAAACCTTTTAGGGCGAGTGTGGTGTTCGCTCCTCTGTTCCTGGTCAGGAAGCCCTGATCCAGTGCCACCTGCTGAAAATAGGCTGGACAGAGGCAAGTCCCCCGAAGCCAGGTTAGAACTGGCTTCTCCTGGCTCCCAGCCCAGAGCTTTTCCCTCTCACACCAGGGCCCCCTGTGCCCCAAACCCGTCCACGTGCCCCTCCCCCCGGGCCTGCCCCTCACTGCCAGTCTAGTCCCACACTCCCCTCTCTGTTCGAGCCCTTCTCCCATGAGAGCCCGGGGAGCCTGATGAAACACAGAGGTGCCCAGGCCCGTCCCAGGGAGAAAGCTGACAGGGCTGGGGTGGGTGGGGGGATGCTGGGAATCGGTGATTTGGGTGCAGGCAGGGCCAAGAGCCACAGTCTGAAGCTGGGCCGCTCCACAGTTACACGTCAGGGCCTGCTCAGCCCCGGTGGGTCCTGAGGCTTCTGTGAGGAAGGGCCAGGCTGAAGATGGCTAAATGCCCACTGCCTGTTGGGGCACCTGGAGCTGGCCTCCTGACGTGTATCCTTTCCTCCCAATCCAGCGCCTCTCCTTGGTGCTTACTTTTTTTTTTTTTTTTTGGCCATGCTGCTGGGCCTGTGGGATCTTAGTTCCCCTACCAGGGATTGAACCCGGGGCCTGGCGGTGAAAGTGCCGAGTCCTAACCCCTGTACCGCCAGTGAAGTCCCTGGCGCTTATCATTTTAGAGTTGTCACCCAACAACACATCACTACATTTACCACATGTAAAGGGACATAATACCACGTGGCTTCCATTCTTGGCAGGGCTCTGGGGTCAGAGACGCCAGGCTGCTTCGCTCAGCACTGCCCTTCCTGCCTGAGGACGGGAACTGGCATCCGCTCTCCCCAGAGCAGCCACGACAGACAGAACGAAGGCAGCAGCAAAGGAAGTTAGGGAGGCCTTAGGACCCAAAGGCAGCAGAAGCCCTGACCCAGCCCTGTCATAGGCACGGAGAACTACCAGGGCACAGACCTGCCAGCGGGGGGGTGATTTGAGCGGCAGAAAGGGATAGGGAGGGGGAGTGACTCTCAGTGTCCTTCCCGGGCCTTGGTTTCCAAAACTTTACTCAGCAGGATAAACTCATCTTTACTTATACCCTGGTCAGAAGCTGCTCTCCTCAAGTTTGTTGTCTTTCACCGTCTGACCCAAAACTCCTCCTGAAAGTCCCCTTGGCTGCCTGCATCTGCACTAGTCTCCCCACCCTGCACCCACGGCCCGGGCACAGGCTCCCACTACCACTGTGTGTCTCGTCGTGGGTGTCTTGTTGGCCTTTGGGAGCTCCCTGGGAGCCGGGAGCACACGTGTCCCCGCCTCAGCGCCCAGCGTCCGACCCCATGCCAGCACCCACACCACGGGCTAACAAGAAACGTGGGAAGGAGGGAGGGGGCGGCAGCTGGCTGGACCCCACTTCGCCCCCTGCAGGTAACCACTCACGCCATCCTCTCCATAGTTGCAAGAAGCCATGAGGAACAGGGCCGCTTACCAGAGATGGTGAGCCTCGGGGCAGAGTTCCGAGCCCTTTAACCCATGTGTAACTCGATAAAGGAGATGCAGGTATTGGCTCCATTTTGCAGTTTCTAAAACTGAGGCACCAGAAGCCAAGCACCCTGCTCATGGCCGTATGGTTAGTACAGAGTGGCGCAGGGTCTGAGCCCAGGCACTCAGATCCCTAGGTCTGTCCTCTGACGCTTGCCACCTCCTGCTGAGATGGTATGAGAGCAGTGAGGGGCCCACAGTCCTTCAAACAGGAAGACACACCTCAGAGAGAAGGGACTCTTTAAGAACAAGCATACCCGTGGGGGCTTCCCTGGTGGCGCAGTGGTTACGAATCCGCCTGCCAATGCAGGGGACACGGGTTCGAGCCCTGGTCCGGGAAGATCCCACATGCCGCGGAGCAACTAAGCCCGTGCACTACAACTACTGAGCCTGCATGCCACAATTACTGAAGCCCGCATGCCACAACTAGTGAAGCCCGAGCACGCTAGAGCCCACACTCTGCAACAAGAGAAGCCACCAGAATGAGAAGCCCGCGCACCACAATGAAGGGTAGCCCCCGCTCGCCGCAATTAGAGAAAGCCTGCGCACAGCAACAAAGACCCAACGCAGCCTAAATAAATAAAAATTTTTTAAAAAATAAATAAAAAATTTTTTAAAAGACATGAATCAACACCATTTAAAAAAAAAAAAAACAATACCCGCAGGCTGATTTCCTCTCATGAGAGGACTGCTGGCTTTGCCCATGGGGAGAATGTCCAGGATGCAAGAGAGAGCTTGGTCATTAGAGCCGCCCCAGCGGGCACAGGGTGCCTTCCGGAGAGAGGGGCGCTTGTCCCTGTGAGTGTGTCACAGAGGCCAGGCCTCTGCCAGGTTTCACACACGCCTCCCCTGGGGTACTTGGGGACACGTGGGCACACACGGCTGCTGGGTGTGGGGATAGGTAGGGTTCCAGGTGGCTGAAAGAGCATGACCAGAGAGTGCAGATGAGGAGACAGACACCAAATCCCAGAAGAGCTGAGATGGGTCTCCACCCTGCCCCTTTGCCCAAATGTGGGAATAAAGTCAGAAACGACAGGCACAGGATTCAAAATTATCTTGCCAGCTATGGGCAACACCCTAGAACAAAATGCAGTAGTTAAGTATCAAATACTGCACCAAGATTCAGAAGCTGGATTACGTAAGCCCCACTTGACTGCACGGTTTGTGAAAAATCGGGGCGAGGTAACCGCAGACTCCTGGGTCCACAGTGCGCTGTAGCCACAACAGCACTAACACTGCCCTCGGGCATGGGAGGCAGTGCCCGGGGCTCTGCAGCCCCAGCCTGTGCGGGGCAGTGCAGTCAGCTCTGGCCAGATGGGAAGGGCATAGGGTGGTGAGGACAGGACACTTTGCCATATAAAACCCAACACAGTTGGGAACCGCGGAGGCAATCTTGGAATTTGGCCAGCTGCCCTCAAATAGCTACAGAGCTGTCAGATGCGAGAAGGAGGGAGAGGTCATTTCTGTGTCATCTCGGGAGTCAGAACTAGCAGAGGGCAGGGGAGGGTGTCAGGCAAGCGGCCTTGACCGCCAGCTTCAGCCCACAGGGCCCCAGGCAGCGATGCGCTGCCGGTCCCGTGGGTGGAGCAGAGGAGAGCCGCACGGGGCGGGGGGACGAGGTCCCTGCAGCGGAGCTGCCCACACCCCCCCTCCAACCCGCAGATGACGGTAGCGACCCCCGGCGCGAGGCACCACCCGGCGCGGACCCCAGGGAGTACTGCATGTCCGACCGCGACATCGTGGAGGTGGTGCGCACCGAGTACGTGTACACGCGGCCCCCGCCCTGGTCCGACACGCTGCCCACCATCCACGTGGTGACGCCCACCTACAGCCGCCCGGTACAGAAGGCTGAGCTGACGCGCTTGGCCAACACACTGCTGCACGTGCCCAACCTGCACTGGCTGGTGGTGGAGGACGCGCCGCACCGCACGCCGCTGACCGCGCGCCTCCTGCGCGACACCGGCCTCAACTACACGCACCTGCACGTGGAGACGCCGCGCAACTACAAGCTGCGCGGGGACGCGCGCGACCCGCGCATCCCGCGGGGCACCATGCAGCGCAACCTGGCCCTGCGCTGGCTGCGTGAGACCTTCCCGCGCAACTCCAGCCAGCCCGGCGTCGTGTACTTCGCGGACGACGACAACACCTACAGCCTGGAGCTCTTTGAGGAGGTGCGCTCCGTGGAAGTATGGGGCCCCAGGGAGGGTGGGGAACGTGGCGCGGCCTTCAGCCCCCGCTGGCGAAGGGGGAGGAGGTCGGCGTCGGGCTGCCAGACTGACCGTAGCCCTGGCCTCTGGGCACATCTGCACGAGGGCTTCCAGCAGAGGGAGAGGGAAAGGGGGTTCCCTGTCGACTCTCTGAGTGTCCTCCGGGTCCGGGAGTCAGGACAGTGGGGGAAGGGAAGGAGTCATTTCAGACTCTAAACTGGGGAGACAGAAGTTTTGCAGCAAAGGACAAAGAGGGCAGGCCACATGACAAGGGGAGTATCAGCTGGTTGGAGGGGTGGCCTTGCCCACAGCCCAGGCATGCTCCTCTGCGGATGCCCGCCCCGAGCAGCCCAGGTGCCCCGACTCCCATCCCTGCCCAGGCGCCCTGACTCTGCTCCCTCTGTAGATGCGCAGCACCAGGAGGGTGTCCGTGTGGCCCGTAGCCTTCGTCGGCGGCCTTCGGTACGAGGCCCCGAGGGTCAATGGGGCCGGGAAGGTGGTCGGCTGGAAGACGGTGTTCGACCCCCACCGGCCGTTTGCCATAGACATGGCGGGCTTTGCGGTCAACCTGCGGCTCCTTCTGCAGCGAAGCCAGGCCTACTTCAAGCTTCGCGGCGTGAAGGGGGGCTACCAGGAAAGCAGCCTCCTGCGAGAACTTGTCACCCTCAGTGACCTGGAGCCCAAGGCAGCCAACTGCACCAAGGTAAGACCCTCGGCAGAGCTGACAGCTGTGATGCAAGCTTTCTCCAGCCCACAAAGCCCTCCCTCTAGATCAGGGAGAAGGAGATAGGGCCCCAAACAGCCTGCGAAGGAGAACCAGCCTCCCAAGACAGCAGTTTATCGCCCTTCAGGAGCCACGCTGACGGCAGGTGGGGGAGCAGGGAGGGGCGACCGGCGAGACAGAGCCCAGGACTGAATCCCTCCCTCACCTCGAAGCAGCTGGGCTCCACGACCCTCCTGCCAGACACACCTCCATGTGTGCACACACATGCACAGACAGGCACACATATACATATGCATGTGCACACATGCACGCATGGCTGGAACGTACATGGGCGTGCATATGCACAACACACAGGCACACATATACATGTGTTCATGCACGCACATGCATGCACATGTACACACACACACACACACACACATGCTGCTTCTAGTTTGGACTTCTCCAGCCAGGGCCTGGGCTGTCACTTAGCTGAGCTGAAGGTCCCAGAACTCTCTCCCTCTGGACCCATCAAGAAATGCAGGGGAGGATGAGAAGCAAGAGGAAATCTTGAGACCTGTTTGTCTCTTTTCTGTAGCTGTAGACTTTCTGTTTCCAACAGATATTTTGAATGCAGCCTATGTACAAAAAGTAAGAATGAGGGGGTAGGTAGAAATAAAGAACAATGGAGAAAATCTTGCTGGAACAAGGGCAGAAGGGGAGGGGGCAGGGGTGGGAGGGCGAGGTCAGAGGCCCGCCCCATGTGGTCTCATGTCTCTGAACACACAGATCCTGGTCTGGCACACACGGACTGAGAAGCCGGTGCTGGTGAACGAGGGGAAAAAAGGCTTCACTGACCCCATGGTGGAGATCTGAGCCCCAGGACACAGGTAGGGGGATGCAGGCAGGTGACGCACCGGGCGGGCCACCCAAGCTTGGATGCAGAGTAAACCTGCCAAGGCTTTTCCTCTTAGTCTTTAATCGTGAAGGTCAGAGCAAATGCCCCATAGAGTGGAGGAGGCATAGCTGAAGTCAACAGGAGCCAGCCTCCCCCCGTGGCTGGGTGGTTCTACCACCAGCTGCTTGGAAGGCCTCACCTTCCAGGCACCGCCTGGTGACAGCTCCCTGTCATCACCACTGTTACCCTGGCCACCAGCCGGTCCCCTTATGAGGCGCTGCTGTGTGGACCCGCCCAGGCTCTGTCTCCTGCAGGTTCCTCTTCCGTCCTGGTGAAAGCGTGGACCGAGGAGCCTGGCCTGACTCCCAAGCTACCACTTTCCTCGGTTTGACCTTTCTTTCTCTAGACCTCAGTTTCTTTGTCTGCAAAATGGGTTGTTGAGGCATCAGGAACAGTCTGGCACATAATAAGTCCTGCCTAAGTGTTGCTATTTTTATTTGTTTGATTTTTTTTTGGCCACGCCACTCAGCTTGCAGATCTTAGTTCCCCAACCAGGGATCAAACCTATGCCCCCTGCAGTGGAAGCACAGAGTCCTAACCACTGGACCGCCAGGGAAGTCCCTTTATTTGGTTAAAACCCTGTATTGCAGTAGGTCACAGGCTCCATCTGTGTTTTAGAGGCAAAGGAATGAGGTTGAGTAAAGCTGAAGTGAATTGTGCCAGGTGATTGGCAAAGCCAGGAATTTTCTATGAGCTTCTCTGTGATCTCATCAGAGGTGGGAACTCAGACGGTGGGACACACCTCTGTCCTCTGGCCTTGGAGTCAGGCTGCAGCTTCTGTATCACCTGGGCAATGGTCCTGCCCACAGGGGACCACAGGGGGTCTGCTTATCTTGTCCCCTGAACTTAGAAAATCACCTCAGTCACTGCCACTGAGACTGTGTCGGGACACAGCATCACTCCCTGCCTCTCCCGCTCCCGGCCTCTCAGTGGGGACCTGGGGGTGGGCTCTGCGGAGCCCCTGGGTGACGCTTAGGGGGCCCAGGATCCAGCGGCTCCCTCACGCCTCCCCCATTCTTCTCCCCCTCACAGGAGCCCCCTTCTCAGACCTGCTCCTGGCCACCTGTGCTCCCCACGCGGGTGGTCCCTCCAAGGCGGACTCCTGTGGAATCGCCGTCACCCTCCTTTCTACTCTGGGGCCTTCAGAGAGACCAGCCTGATGCCAGGACAAAGGACGGAGACCCTAAAGCACAGAAACCCCAGACCTGTTGTTCTGTTCCGTCTGCCCTGGCAGGGCCGGCCGGGGCAGACACCATGGGCCCCAGCCCAGGAGTGATGCCAGGCTGGGAGGGGGCGAAAGACCCCGGCAGTCCAGCAGAGGGCTCCCCGGCTCCCCCTCGAGGCCCCACGACCGCACAGGACACCTGGCCAGGGACTGCGGAAGACGGCAAGCAGCCCCCACGCCCGGCATCAGGAACGAGCTGCTCCGAGACGCAGCCCCTCCGGCCGGCGTTCCTCTGGCTCCTGCTCCGGAGCGGAAGGCTGTCTGTGCTCCCAGCAGGTGGCCAGCCCTGTGTGCGGGGAGTCAGGCTGCCAGCGGGCTGCCCTCCCCGTACCTCAACCTCGTGGAGGGAGCAGAGCGCCTTCCCCGGCTCTCGTCCCAGCGCAAGGAAGGAGGTGGGCCCTCGACCCAGCACAGGGTGTAGACCACACGGCACCTCCCCAACGCCCACTGGGCTCCGGGCCCCTCGCCTGGGCTGGGACTGGGGAGGCAGGAGCCCCCAATCCAGAGCCGTGAGAACCACAGGCCTCAGGGGCTCGAGGGAGCAGGTGGGCCAGGAAGAGAGAGGAGGGGCCCGGGCGGTCCCAGGGCTCCTCCCTGCCCCTGGCTGGGGGACTCTGGATTAGCAGAGGGATTTACAGAAGCAGGCAGAGATGATCTGGACCCTGAGGGCAGGATACCTGAGCACACACTGCTTTGGAAATCATGTGATTTACACACCAAGTGAGAAGTAAAACCTCCCTTCTCCCTAAACTGGGGGCCCGAAGAGCAAGCCGGCCTCATGTCCAGCCGCCCCTCCGCCCCAAAGAAGGAACCGTGCGCGGCCCTCAGCCAGGAGGAGAGGTGCCCGTCTCCCTGGCTTCCCGACGGGGCCGGCCCTCTGCCAGTCTCCACTCACACTCCTGAGCGTTGGAAGCACAATTTTCCTCCCCCGTGGAGGCAGAGGAAGGGCCCGAGCCCGCTGAACAGGTGTTTACTTTTAACCACTAATAGCCCCTACTCCGCTTAGACTCACCGGATGGGCCTGCGGGCCTTGGAGAGCCCACTCCTGGGTGCGTGGATGGGTGGGCGGTGGGCCGCAGCCCAGCGATCTAACATTCACGGAGGAGTATCGGCTGCCTGTTTTGAAGTGGATTTAACTCCTCACCATAGTCACGAAAGCTTCGAGGGAGGGCTCACGTCCCTGAGGGCCCTGAGCCACCTGCAGGACGTCCCACACCCATGGTTGCCTGGGAACCAAGTGGGTGGTGGGGAGGGGAGGGTGGGCGAGGGCGGGCACCGTTGAGCAAGTGAACTCATGCAGGGTACTCCACTGCCTCACGCGCCGGGACCAGCCCCAAACGCGGGGTCAGCTTGGCTGGGCTTGGGCCACCTTGGCCCGAAACCCAGGGCTCGTTTTCAGGAAATTGATAATGAACGACAACATGGTTCCTCTCTTTTTTTTTGGCAGATGCTAGTTCTGTTGTTTTCACCTAATATCCTCTCTTAGCTGCATGTGTATTTATTTATCATTATAACCCTGATGGACCGCAGCTTTCACCTTCATTGGGAATGAGTTTGCTATGAAGCAGAATTGGGCCCATGGCTACAGTTTGTTTTCCAAACGCAGCCTGTTCCCTGCTCGCCCCCGTACAGGAGCGAGGTGGGGGCCGGGGTACGGAGGACAGAGACGGGGAGGGTGGGGCCCCCAAGCTGCACTATCGGGTCTGTTTTAATTTAACTGTATTTAATTTGTTTTGAGATTAAAAGTCAACTATGGTTTTTAACAGTCCTAATCCTCCTCAGCCCTGCCTTGTTTTTCCTCATTCCTTTAACCGTCCAGCCTGTACTATCAGGCGCCTGGGGGGACACGCCTTGTTCCCGGCACAGCACAGGGCCAAAGCTCTGCCTGCCCGGGGCTGCCTTCTCCGGAGAGGGCACAGACGCACAGAGCCAGGGTGCTCCGGACAGCCGTCATCATTCCAAGGTGACGGATGCGGCAAGCGGGGCGGAGTGCGGCTGGGGAGGTGCCGGCACCCCACCTGGGCCGTCAGAAAGGCCTCCCTGGCCAGGTGGCCTCCGAGCAGACGGGCAGAGAACTGGGTCCAGGAAAGAGAAGCTCCCCCCCGCGGGAGAGCGCTTAGCTAACAGGCCACTGAGGGCAGCTGACTGGGGGCGGGGGGTGGGTCACAGGTGGGAGCAGGGGGCCCGGACACTCTGCTCTGGAACCAGGGCGAAGCTTGCAGCTAGGGAGTGAAAGAGAGGCTGTCGGAGGGTTTGGAGCAGAGGACGGCCCCAGTCGAACCGGCCTTTTAGAAGAATCGCTCGCTTCCTGTGTTGCCCACAAACAGAACACAGGCAGGCAGCCCGAGACAACGGTGAGTCGGACGAGGTGCAGCCCTGACGAGAGGGCAGCGGGCGGGCTCTGGACGCGGGTCAGGGGTTTGCTGATGGGCTGGACGTGAGGTACAAGTATAGCCCCGAGTAACCAAGACAGAACAGAACCGTGTCCACTGCTCCGGGCAGACTGCAGGGGGCAATGTGACAGTAAGTTTGGGGTCACGTGCTTGTTACACTCACAGGGGAGGTGAGTGGACGGCGGTGCCTGGAGCCCCGACGGGGATGAACGTGGGAGAGAACGAGTGTGGAGACTGCTGCCAAGGCCCGTGGGCGAGGCCTCCGCACCGAGTGACGGCAGAGGGCAGAGGCGGCCTGGGAGCAGCCTGAGGCGCCCAGCACTTAGAGGCCGGGGTGATGAGGAGGGCACTCCCTGCCAAGGTGCTTGGACAGGAAGCTGGGGTCACTGGGCAGGCAGGTTGGCCCAGGGACCTCACCCAGGAAGGGCCGGGCGTCTGCGAGCAGGTGGGTGCGGAAAAGCCACGCAAGGGGAACTCTTCATCACACAGACGGCGTCACCGTTAAGAGTCTTTCAAACCCCAGCTCCGTGCACACTCCCCAGCGGAAGCCCCCCACGCGCTTCGTGGGACGCGGCATAAGCCAGGCAGGGTGGCTCGGCGCCCAGGCTGGCCCCGTCCACAGAGCCCGCTCCCACCGCTCAGCCCCAGGCTCCCCGTTCGCGGCGGCACAGGAAGAGCTGGTGAGTTTGGACGAGATCAGGGACGGGGCCCCCCAGCCGTGGTCCACCAGGCTCGCTTCAGTAAGCTCCACTTCTCTGCCCCCAGCGGGACCCTCGGGCCCAGCCCCCTGTGACCGTCTGCCCTTGACCCGGCTCCGCTCTTGGGCCCAGGGGCTGCGCACCACTGCCCCTGTGCAGACCCCTCCTAAGCCACGCACGGGCTCCCGCCCTGGGGAGGAGGGCGCCGCTGGGAGGCTCTCAGCCCGCGGTTCCCCACCCGGTCCCCCCACTCCCGGAGGGATCAGCTCGTCCCCTTGGACTACGATTGGAGACCGTCCGTTTGTGGCAGGAGGATCCAGACGTCGCCGGGGAGACACACTCAGCGCCGGGGCCAGCACACGTGCCACTCCTGGCCACCCAGCACAGCCCCACCCCGCCCACCACACCGGAACGGCGACGGCCGGGCTAGCCGTGTGCCCGGCACACGCGGGATAAGACAAACACCACCAAGGAGGATCGGATGCAACTCTGTGGCTTTACCGCAACTCAAGGCAGCGAACCTGAGCCCAAACCCGGGGCTCATCCCGGGGGGGGCTTGTCCGGGGTCTGGACGGACAACTGGAAGGAAGGCTGCCCCTCCCCCGCCGCCTGGCCCAGGGCGGGGGCCCCAGGACCCCAACACTCCTGCCCAGGCCCCTGCGGCCACACCTTCTGCCCGTGGCCTCCTGGACCCTCCGGAGCAGCTGCCTCTCCTCCTGGGCTGACGCTGCCCCTCGCGGAATGAGAGGGAAACACGCTGTCTTGGGAGGTAAGGCCCAGCGTTCCTGACCGTCAGAGGCGATCCGAGTGGGGTGGAAGGGGGCCGGGGTCCCTCCACCGGACCGACTTCCTCCCTGGATGGCGGAGAAGGCTGGCCCAGGTGCCCCCACCCTCCACAAATGGTGACGCGCCCCCCAGCTCAGGAACAGGGCCCACAGGGACACTCAGAGGAGCAGACTGTCCAGGAGCTGTGCCCCACTCACCCCACGGGGGACAGTCCCAGCCAGACCCTCCATCCCGCCCGCGGGAGCAGCGAAGTCGGACAGCACCAGCCACAGAGCCGGGAAGCTCTTCAGAGAGGGGCCCTCCCTTGCCCCCATCTCGCTTCTCCGGTTCTGCAGGGGAGGGTCTGAACTGCAGCCGTGGGCAGGGCCAAGGCCTGGCTCCCGAGGGGAGGGACAGAGGGGGCAGCAGCAGGCCGGCCCGCGGTCAGTAGGGAGGGCCTGCTGCCACCCCGCCGGGAGGCCTGGGGGCCGCTCAGTTCATGTACTGGCGCCGGCCCAGGTAGGGTGTTTCCGTGAACTGTACCACCGGACCCGCCATCTTCTCCTCGAAGACAATGACCTGGGGAGACGGCCAGTCTGTCTCGGAGCTGGAGCAGGGGCCCACTCGTAAGGGACTGGCCAGAACTTCCGTCCTCCCCTGCCCACCAAGGGCCCCCGGAGAAACACCATGATACAGGGAGGGCAGGGATGAGAAGGGGTCCCAGGAAAAGTGCTCCCACCTGGTTGAGGCCTTGGTCCAACCAGGCACCTGGGAGGTAGAGGGTCTCCTGGGGCCCGATGTTCCAGTAGCGCCCAAGGTTTTGGCCGTTGATGAATACAACCCCCTTCTCCCAGCCCTTTAAGCAGAGGAGAGGAGGTGTTAGTTGACTACATAAACCACCGAACATAGAGTCACACGGGAGGCAGAGGCGCACACAGGCCGTGAGCTCTCCTCTCAGCTTCCCAGGGACCAGACTCATTCCGACAGCCGCTCGGTAACGGGCGGGGAGCTCCGGATCCCGTTCCCTCTCGTGCTGAGCCCCGGCAGGGCACCCGGGCTCAGACTGGACCACCGGAGCCCGGACCTGAGAAGCCCACCAGGTGGTTCCTCTGCTCTGACTCCCTCCCGCACCCACGGAGGCCACGACGGAGACCCTCCGGGCACACGTGGTATGGGGGCTCCAGGAGGCCAAGCACCAGGCTGGGGCCCAAGGAGCGGAGCCCAGAGCAGCTGGCAGGCGGGGCTACAAACCTCCAGCTTCACAAAGGTGTCACGGGGGGAGAAGGAGACCAACAGCGGCCCCAGGAAGAAAGCAGGGAGCACGGGCACGTCCGGGAGAGGGTTCCACTTGTCTGCGTGGAACCTATGCGCAGGGCAGAAGACGAGGGGTGGGGGGCACCTTCTCAGGTCCTCCCCGCCCTGTGAACCGGCACAGCAGTGGCAGCCGGGGGAGGGGGAGGGGCGGGGGCGCTCAGGCTCCGGTTCTCAGGCCGTGGGGGAGGGCTGCGGGGCGGCACCAAGGCTGGGGCAGCCTCGGGCCTCCTGGCTCTCCTGCAGCCCGTCCAGCTGCTCCCACGCTGCGCAGGGCAGGACCCACCTCTGAAAGAAGCTCTTCTTCATATCCAGGCTGTAGATTTTGAACTTTTTCAGGGGAGAATCATTCAGATAGATATTTCCGATTAAACCTGGGGGGACGAGGCAGAGACACTGAGCGAGGCCGACGGTGGGGGGGACAGCTGACCCGCCGGCTGGGCACATACACGGAACGTTTCTGCAAAGTTCAACAAAGGACTCCTGCTGAAGGGCCAGCACCCCTAGGGGGCTCTCTGCACGCATAAAACCTTTGCCTGCAGCCCCAAAGCCATGAGAGCACGGGACAGCAGCGCCTGCCAGGCCCCCTACAGCGCGCAGGGAAGGCGGCGCCCGAGGGCAGTGTCAGCCTCTGGCCCTTGGGAGGGGGCGCTCCCTTCTGGGGGCTGAGGATTCCAACACCATGAAAGGAGGCCAAAAGGACACGTGTGATCAAGAGGTCACAGCGGCTCCAGCCCAGCTTCGAGGTCTGTTCAGTGGAGTCCCAGACGAAACAGACCTAGTAACTCGGCCAGAAATCTTCTACACAAGCCAGCGTTAAAGGTTTTTTTTCAAGTATCTAAATTGTGAACACACAGCACCATGGCCGGGACACCCAAGGCTAAGGCACTGCACACACTTGAACAGTGACTTCCCAGCACCTCGGGGTGGGGCCCACTGCGTGTCCTGCGTCCTCTCGGTCACAGAGCTGCTGCGTCGCCAGACTGGCAACCCGGACAGGCTGAGGGTGTTCAGAGGGCTGCAGACCCTCCTGAACTGCAGGTGCAGGTGTAGGGGGTGCACACGGCTCTGGAGAGGAGGTCTGCGACTTGTGAACCCTGAACCCTTCCAGAGGACAGGACTGCACCCCCCACGGCAGGGCCTGCGACCAGGGCCAGGCTGCCATCCTCTCTGCCCCCAGGAGAACAGAGGAAGCGAGGGCGGCCAGCACCGCGAGCTCCTCAGGGAAGAAGCTGAGACCTAGGGAGGAACCCGGGGGGCTTTCAGGGGAGGGGAGGGGAGCGGAGGGGAGGGGAAGCACACTGAGGCCCTTCTGGAGGGGCACATTCCCAGGACCCAGGAAGTCCCCGGGGCTGGGCCACAGCTCTTCCCCGAGATGACAGAAGCAAACGGCCACGAGAGCTAGGAGGGCACCAGGCTTCCTCCAGGGTAGGATTTATTGTCCGAGGTCCTATTTCACAACTTACATAAAACCACCCACATTTTGATAGATGATAAGAAAGAGGCAAGTTCAAGCAGAGGAGGTTCAGGGAGCCCAGTGGGATGTTCCCGGGGGGAGGGCCCCCAAGAGCATGTATGTTGTTCATCTACATCCTGTGCCCTCCTCCCCACCACCAATGAGGTCACCGAGAGGTTTCCAAGGTGGATCGAAACAGAAACTCAGTGTGAAGAACCAAGAAGGCACAGGTCCTATGCCACCTCCCTCCAGGGGCCTCCAGGACCCACCTCCCTCCGGTGGCCTCCAGGACCCACCTCCCTCCGGTGGCCTCCATGACCCCACCTCCGTCCAGCGGCCTCCAGGACCCACCTCCCTCCGGTGGCCTCCAGGACCCACCTCCCTCCGGTGGCCTCTAGGACCCACCTCCCTCCGGTGGCCTCCATGACCCTACCTCCGTCCGGTGGCCTCCAGGACCCACCTCCCCCCGATGGCCTCCAGGACCCACCTCCCTCCGGTGGCCTCTAGGACCCACCTCCCTCCGGTGGCCTCCATGACCCTACCTCCATCCGGTGGCCTCCAGGACCCACCTCCCCCCGATGGCCTCCAGGACCCACCTCCCTCCAGGGGCCTCCAGGACCCCACCTCCCCCCGATGGGCCCCCGTGGCCCCACCTATGACATCAGCCTCCATGACCTGCAGGTGCTGCTGTGGAGAAGGGACAGCCACGCGTGTGCTGTGACCCACCTTTGCGCTGGTCGTCGATATTAGTCCCGTAGTTGACTCGCCCGCAATTCTCCACCAAGATCCTCAGCACCGTGAACCCCTGCTGGGAGCACAGAGGGCGCTGACGAAGCCTGATTCCGACCACCGGGTCACAGCTGCCCCTTGGGGTTTCTCTGTGGAGCCCCAGTTCTCCCTAAACTCTGAGGACGGGATGGGGGTCCCTGCTCATCAGAAAGCCACGCCCACTCCCAGCTCTGTGGCCAAGCAGCCCCCTCGTCCAGGCCTCCCTCCAGGCCTCCCGCCGCACCTGCCCAGGAGGTGCCTGGCACCAGCCTCCCAACCCCCGGGACAAACCTGGACCAAGGGAATGACAATCTTCTTCCTTTTATAGTCCAGGAACCCTATGGAGACCGTGTTCACAAACACCTGCCAAAGGAGCAGACAAGACCCACCCACGTCAGCAGGAGGGAGGCGTGGGGGTCCCTGCCGAGCGCTCAGAGGCCGGGGCGAAACGAAGGCCCCAGGTTCCAGCGGGCAGCACGGCCGGCGGGGATGGGCCATCTCCACACACGGGTGCTGCCCGTGAGAGCCTCAGGGGAGGGGTCTGGTGTGCGGTGGGTCACAGCAGTTCAGAGGGTCGCCCCTACCTGTCCCCGGTCCCGCACACAGGCACTGAGGATGCCAGAAGAGGTGATGGTGGTCTCGTACAGCGTGTACCCAAAAGACTGCCCGTTCCCCCCGTTTATCGGGAGGTTCTCCATGTTGAGCGGCTTCTCCGAGGTGACCGGCTGCACAGACACGAGACGGGAGGCAGAGGCTCAGCACAGAGAGGCGGCCTCGCCTTCTGGGGGCTCGGGGAGCCGGCAGCCCCCACGGGGGTCAGCACGCGAGGGGAAGGGGCGGGGGCGGAACGTTTTTTCTATTTGACTTCTATTACACTATCAAGCTCCACAATCCTGATTTTGGTTTCTCGTCAGAGTCTGCAAGGCTCTCGGGGACAGGGACGGAGGGCATGTGATAAGGACAGAAGGTAGGCTATGAACGGTGGCCTCGGCACTTTGTGACCAGTGTCATCTCTGCACCACGGCAGCCCTGAGCTGGCGCCGGGGGGATGCGCCCGACCTCCTCCCTCCTCTCTGCCTCCTCCCCGCTGTGCTCCCAGCTCCTCCTCTGGTTCCTTTCATCCCTCCGTCCCTCCTGCTTCTCCACATGCGTTTGTCCTCTTTCCTCTGAGCTCTGAGGTTGGGGAGTGGAGCCCAAGGCGGTGGAGACCTGGGATTCGCCTCCTCCGGGCCAGCCCGTCCGCCAGCGGCACGCACCTCCTCCAGGTAGGGCAGGGCGTCCCACAGGGACAGGTACAAAGCTGGCATCACTGGCTCATACGCCGTCTTGGGAAGAAGGTCAGGTGGGGCAGGAAGAGGGGCCCCTGCAACACAAGCAGACGGCAGGGCCGTCCCAAAGGGACCCCAACAGTCGCTGCGCCTCCAGCCTCCGCTGCCCCAGCTCCTGCCCCTCCCGGCCCGCCGAGACCCCGCCAGGAAGGCGAGGCCAGGAGGCAGGTCGGCAGGGGCTTGCTCACATCCTCAGGAACCCTGACACCTAGGAGGAGGTGAAGCCGGCAAGACCCCAACTCGGATGAGAACAGTCGCTCAGACTTGCCTGTCCTCGTTCCTGCACACGCATCACCTGGGGCTGAGGCGGGGGATGAGGGGTTGGGGGGAGAGGAAGCAAGTCTCCTGGGGTCGCAGAGCAACAGCCAGCCGGCGCCCAGCTGGGCCTGCACCTGCGCGTGCAGGTACCTGAGATGGAGCCGAAGAACTCCCGGAGCCCCGTGTACTTGGCCGTGTAATCCCCGGCCTCCGTCAGCACCGCGTCATAGTCTGCAAGACACTAGCCGTGTCACGGGCCTCAGCCCCCAGGACGGAAGTGTGGAGGCAAACGGAGACAGCGGGCGCTGGCGGGGCAGCGGGGTCCTCGCCCCAGCAACGTGGGAGGCAGAACACGTGACGTGAGCCGTCAGTCAAAATACCATACGCACTAGACGCGACCGAATGCCCCCAAACTGCCCAGACCCTACATTCCAGGCAAGGGGCCAGGGTCACCTCATCCCAGGGCCCTGAGGAGGGGAGGGGCTACCCCCACCCGAGGGCCTCCCCTCCCGGCCTGGGCCCCCCTCCTCTCCCCAGCTGGCAACCAAAGGCCCAGGCACGTCAGCTGGCTTGTCTCCTATGGCCCTGGCAGCTTAAAAGTGACCGTCCAGACAAAACCTTGCCTTCACATTAGAGATGCCAGCCGCTGTCCCCGAGGGACGCCCCGCGAGAGCCCAGGCACGGGTGTGGGGCGCCGCGTCGGGGGCACTTGCCGTAGCTGGTGACATCGGACTTGTAGTCCTGGAGGTGCACGGCTCCACTGATGAAGCCAAAGTTGGTGCCACCGTGGAACATGTACAGGTTGATGGATGAGCCGGAGTCGACGATGGCGGACACGGTTTCCAGAACCTCTGTGGGAGGAGAAGGGCGCACGGAGCTGGGGCCTGGGGCGCCGTGAGCCCGGCCCCCCTCAAGGTCCCCCTCACAGCTCCGTCCTTAGGTCTCCCTAACCCAACCGCAGTCCATGGTGGGGGACGGGACCCCAGCCCCAGAGCCCGGCTTCCAGCTGCTTTCAAGTCCCAGGCGAGTCCGCACCTCACACGGGCTGCAGCTCAGGCCCACCCACCTGCCGGCGACGCTCAGCTGGCGAGACCCAATTAGAGACACGGTTCTGACCACCTCCCCGCCCCACCTGGACTGGAAAATGAGCCCGTGACACAGACAGTAACGGCGGAGAAGGAATATGAATGGTTAACACATATCTCTATAGAGTTTAAAACCCCGGCACTGGTCAAAGAAATGAGACCTAAACAAGGACCTATCAGACAGCAAACGCTGACATTATTTAACACTTGGTGTTGATGAATCTGTGGGGAATGGGCATCTCGTTTAACAGTGGAGGGAGGATTGTCCCCTTCCTGGAGGGCAGTTCAGTTAACACAGATCAAACCCACATGAAGGAAGAAGGGCTACTGCCGGGAACTTATCGCAGGGAGACACGCCAGGTGAGCCAAACTGACGCGCAGGGTCGCCCGCTGCACGGGGTCCGTAAGCACAGACCCTGGAAGCACCCAGGTCCTCATCAATAAGAGATCGTGGGTACGCCACCGGCCCAAGGGGGTTCTCTGCATTCTCCAGAACAGGGGTGGAATCCACACCGCACAGTGTAGGCAGCTGGGCCACTGGAACAGGCAGGTGGATGAGCAGACGCACCCTCACCTGCCCTCACCTGCCCACACCTGCCCTCACCTGCCCTCACCTGCCCTCACCTGCCCACGCCTGCCCACGCCTGCCCTCACCTGCCCACACCTGCCCTCACCTGCCCACACCTGCCCACACCTGCCCTCACCTGCCCACACCTGCCCTCACCTGCCCACACCTGCCCACACCTGCCCTCACCTGCCCTCACCGGCCCTCACCTGCCCTCACCTGCCCTCACCTGCCCTCACCTCTACCTGCACGTGCACCCGGGGCGGCAGACAGAGAGACAGAGGGTGCCTGTACTACACACATCGAAATGTCTGCTCTGGGCTCCGGGGTTTTTATTTCTCCTTTATACACGTCCTGTATTGGCTAGACGTTTGCGATTGGCATGCATTACTCCAGAGCAATTACAGAGACACCCCAAAGCCGTGTCTGACCGCTCGTGTCACCTGTCAAGACAAACAGCTCTGGACACTCAGGGCTGACTGTACACGCAGAGACTCCCGGAGCCCCACACCCTCAGCTAATTCACATCGATTAGCAGCTTATCTGGAACTTATTCCTGCTTCTGAGGCCAGCACACAAGCTGGACGGGGGTCCCACAAGCACCCACCTGAGGAATCCAGGATGCTGTGGGGGCCGCCCCACGAGTCAAACCAGCCCGTCCAGCACTCCATCACCATCCTGGGCTGGACGCCCTGCGCACCACAAAGTGAGAAGTTAGCCGGCACCTCCGTCCTCCCCACCCTTCCCTGGCTGCACACCTGGCCTTCGGGGCCGCTGCCAGCAGAGCACAGGGGAGCCCCCAGGGGACCCGCACCGGCTGGTCCTCCACGTGCGGCCGCCACGTGGCAGGGGGTGGATGGAGCTACCAAAGTGGGCACAGCAGGCCCGGGGCCTTAATGGGGTTTCGGTGCTGCATGCGGCGCTGGCGGGGAACCCGGGGACCTGCCCGAGGTGAGCCTTCGCAAGAACACAGCACCTGACCTGCAGTCCTGACAGCGGCTTGCTGATCTAGCCCCGTGTGTCCTCTTCAGGGCAGGAGGACTTTCTATCGGGGAAACCCGTCTCTGAGAGCCACACCATGGACACAGACCCTCAGATGCTGCGTCCCTCTGGCCGGAGGAGTCAGGGGGCTGTGGAGCGGCCCCTCTCCCAGGTCTAGCTTGGTTTCAACAGAAGTACGCAAAACTGGACCAAAACATGAGGGCGCTCCAGCTTCCACAGTGCAGGCTCTGCAGCCCGGCGCCCCCCCCGCCCCCGCCGCCTCGGCCAGGACGCTGGAAGGTCTAACACTGCTTCGGCGCCCTGAGGCTGCACAGGACTGCCCCCAGGACGCAGCGGCCAGGCCCGGGCCCAGCTCCGCTCTGCCCACGTGCACAGAAGCAGCGGGGGAGGTGCTGGCCCGACGGCGGCCCCGCAGCTTCCGCGCCACAGAACCCTCCTCCCGCGCCGAGCAGCCCGCGACTGTCGGCCTGGCGTCCGGGCCCAGTGCACACAGACCATCGCTGCCCCGCCCAGGGGGCGGCAGGCTCAGGGCCTGTTGAGTAGAAGGGCCCGACCACGCCATGGGAAAGGCCACATAAGTCACGACAATTCTCTAGCAAGGCCCGGGGCTTGGTTTTCTTAGGGCTGCCTACCTCCCGAGGGGACACTCATACCACATCTGGGTCACTAAGTCACACAGGTCAGCAGCCTCCAGTGCCAGGAGGGGCCCACCTGAGGGCTGGGCTGAGCCGTCCACCAAATGGCCCAGGTCACCGTGGCTCAGGGCTGGCTCGGCACCAACTGTGCTACATGCCCTGACCTGCCACTGCCGGGGGACACCGTCCTGGAGTCTGTGTCCTCGACTGTAAAACGGCTACACGGCGGCCCGTCACGTGGCTACTGGGACAGTCACATGAGATGAGGCACCTGGAGCCCTCAGCACACGCTGCCTGGCCCTGGGAAGCGCCCAGAGACACCCGCGTCCAGGCTCCCGTCACTGGACACGGGCCGGGCCGGCAAGGCGCAGCCGGACACCCTGAGTGAAGGGGGGCAGGGCCACCAGTGACCATCTGCAGGGGCCTCTGATCTGAAGAGGGACAAGTCCACGGCCCCTTCTTGGAGGAAAACACATGGCTGAGCAGCGGGCGAGAGGCCGGTGGCCACAGGCGCCATGGACAGGCCGGCTGGCCTGGGGCCACCTCTCCACGGACAACTCTGCAGGCGCCCGTGGGGAGCATGGCTCTTCTGGGGGCTCTCCAAGCATCACCCCTTTGACCCGCATACGGCCCTACGAGTAGGTGCCAGCACGATCCCCACTTCACAGAAGAGGGAAGAGAAGCTGGGGGTCACAGCACCGTCCTTGTCCTGGACGACCCTACTCAGATCCTGTGCAACTACGTACCTAACGCGTCTCTTCCAAGTGGGTCACAAACTCCCCGAGGGCAGAGAGCCTGTGGTTGCGGACCCACGCCCAGCAAGCGCGGTACGGGGTGCGGGAAGGAGGGAGGGGGCTGGGCCTGTACCCACCTGCACGCTGCCGCCCCCAATCTGCTGAGCAGCCCGCCGGGCCCCCCCATCCTGCTTCCTCCTGGGCACCCCCTGCCCGTCCCTCTAAACAGCAGCACATGGTGGCCCTCAGCCCTGGGGCGTCACACTGCCCTGCGGGCCTCCTGTGGCCGAGCCTCTGGACACCACCTCTGCTCTAGAAAAGGAGTAGCCGGAACGGGAGGCGCCCCAGCACCCCTGCCGGCGTCTATCCTCGGGGTGGGGGGAGCGAACCCTCCAACAGCCCCGCCGGGTGCAGGCCTCAGGGCGGCACCCAGGCCCCGTACATAGCACAGGGCGAAGGCGGCCTCCATGCTGCCAATGGGCCGCCTCAGCTGGACCTCCTCTCCCCTTAGGGGAGAGGAGAAATCGACAAAACGGGACTTCACTGCAACTTCCCATCAGCCCCACGGATGCTGAGGGACATCCGGACGCTCCGCTCCCCTCTGGCCTGGGCGGGCCAGGCCCCCGCCTGGCAGATGACAGCACTCTTTCTGGGCCCAGAGCAGCCTGACCAGTGACAGTCAGACACAGGGCAGGGACGTGTCTCTCCCCTCGATCCCCAGGGCCCAGACTGAGCCCGTCTGGGGCCAAATTGAGTCCACAGAACTCTAGTCAAGAGGCCTCTGTGAGCACACCCGCCTAGAGCTTCAGAAAGGGCCCCTTCTCAGGAGGCTGGAAACCACCTCCCAGCACCAGCTGACACAGCGACCCCTCAGAGCAACCGTCACACTGCTTCCCTCGCCAGGGGCAGGCCACACGGGTGCGGTGTGGGCCGTGCAGGGGCAAGGGGGGCCGAGAGCTGCAAGGCTGGGCCCAGAGACCCTCCGGCCCAGCTAAGCTCCTGACACCACGGCTCAGCTCAGCTCACCTCCTGACTTACCTGGACACTCAGCAGAAAGGTGGTTAAAAACTGCAGCTCGTTTTGTGACTGTAAGTTGATGGTGGCCAGCGCTGCAGGTGGAAAGGAGAAGAGAAAACGGCTATCACCCAAAAGCCAGGAGGACTCAGAATTCCCCTGACCATTCTCAACTCACCTGCAAATAAACTAATCTTGACACCACCTTCCACCTCCAACCAGAGTTTAGTTCCTCTGACACCAGGAGGCTTAGCCGGTTCATCTTGGAAATTCCACCACTCAGCACAGACCTCACAGAGATCCACTTGCTAAGCATCTGTGCTCGATTTATGGAATTTTTACAACCAGAGTGCATTTCTGTTCATTACTCCTTGCAGGAGCTCAGAGTCTGATCTTTACTTTTGCACCTCCAGCCTCCGGCACTGGGTGACGATCTAAGTGAAGATTCCCCTTTTACATCTCAGATGAGAGCTAGTTTTCTGTCCCACCCCAGCAATATTTTCCATGGCTTTCCACCAGGGAAAGGTACGCCCGAGAAAGATGTGCTATGTTTTGCCCACGGCCATGGACGTGGCCAACCCCGGAGCAGAAGCTGGCTCTGAGGCTCCTTGTCCACCTCCTGCCCCCGGACGGAGGGTCTCGCATGGCCAGGCCTGAGCTCTGCTGCGCCCGGGAAGGCGGGATGGTCACCGGACCAGCCTGGCCGCCCAGCCACCCTGACGCCCTCCTGTCGGACCCGAGCCCCGATCACCAGTGATTAGAGACAAACGACAGCTGGGGCTCCGGGAGGCCAAACAACTTGCCTCAAGGTCACAGCGCTGGGAAGCAGGCCCACCCGATGTGGGTAAGACCCCACATCCGGACCCTCCTCACCTAAAGTGGAGACCCCTGAAGACAGCGAGCGGGTCTGAACCAAGCCGGCAGAAACCTCGGAGCCCAGTGTACCTGCTCCCATCACCCCCCCGACAGCCTGGTGAATACAGGTGAAGGATGAGGAGGTGGGGCCACAGGGAGAAAGAACGGGGCGGGAGACACAGCAGAGGCCACGGTTCAGGGAAAGCTCGGGAGCTTGAAAAGGGTCTGGGGGTCTGTAACCAGCCTGCGAGAGCAGAGGTGACCACCCACCCCAGCCCAAGGCCTCCCGCGGACCCTGCCTCACGCCGCCCTCCAGCCTCCCCACCGCCCCGTGGCCAGCCCCCCAGGAAAGCCAAGCACGGCGGCCCCGGGCACCAGGGCCTGCGGGAAGAGGACAGCTCAGGAGGGGTTCCTGCCCCTTCCTGCCCCCAGATACCCGCCATGACGGCCCAAAGGGCTCCCCTCCGGAGTCAATCCCGCCAAAGACAGCCCTCCAAACCCCACTCCTGGTTCCCCACAGCGGGGGGCACTGGTCACAGCTGTTAGCAAGTACGCTGTGAGAAAAGAAATGTATCCAAGAAGAACGAGATGCAGGAAACGGAAGGATTGGGAGAAGAAAGTCGAGGTGGTCACCCAGAACGTAGAAGGAAACGGCGAAGACAGAAAAAAGCTCAAGAGCTACGCAGCTCAGAGGGGCAACACGCACGTCGGACCCACAAACAACCAAACCAGAGAAGAGACAGGACAGCACAGCAGGGAGAGGCCACCACAAGGATCACACTGTCCAAGTCAGATCCGCGAAGGGGCAGGTCCCACAGAGACACCCTGAAGCTGAATCCCACAACAGGATGCGCTCGTCCTCTGGCAGCGACAGCGGATCAAAGAAAACGACAGGACGACGGCTTCGACGTCCCAGGACGTGGGACTCCAGGGGACCCGGGCTGCCATCAGGCTGGGGACAGTGGGGCGCCGGTGCCATCGGACTGGATCAGAATCCGACACACAGAGGCGCCTGAAAACACCATGATGGGGGTTTGGAAGCTGTTGGTAAAGTGTTTGTTGAAGAGAGAGACAGGGAGAAGGAGGGACAGAAAAGAACTTACAAGGAAAGGAAAACCAATGAGATAATTACACTGGAAGCGAGTCGACCACAAACACCGTCCAGACACCGGACGCACCGCCCGGCCGCGTTCACGTGTCAAAACGCAGGCCCCGAGCATCGCGTCCATGAGGGCCGGGGAGGGCGGGGGGCGTGAGGGCGGGGCCGCCCCAGGAAAGCCGTGGGGCGAGGGTGGCAGGAGAGACCTGAGCCCTCAACCGGAACAAGAGTTTTACGTCCCTAAGTACAGAGCTCTCTCTGCATGGGATTTACAGTCATGGAGGAAGAGCCAGGACGGAACGCTAAACAGCTC
Organism: Balaenoptera borealis; assembly: GCF_965194805.1. Lineage (NCBI taxonomy): Eukaryota > Metazoa > Chordata > Mammalia > Artiodactyla > Balaenopteridae > Balaenoptera > Balaenoptera borealis. Next base: position 111,937,813 of record NC_138868.1, on the reverse strand, counting down.
AAAATGGTCACTCCTGGGCAGGGGAGGCGGAGGCTCCGCGGTGTTTCTTCAGAAGCATCTCTAAGGTTTTACTTTCACACCTTGTGAAAGCCTTCCTGTAATCATATTTTTAACTAATTGAACAAAGTCAATCCAGGCGGCAGGCGTGGGGCAGGGGCCGGGTCGGGGCGAGAGGCAGGGCCTGCAGGGGACGGGGCGTGGGGACCAGCAGCCCAGGAGGCCCCCTCTGCGGACGCCGGCGGCTAAAACGTGCTCCCGCCTCCAGAGGGTCCTGCCCGCAGGACTCGAAGCCCCACAGCCCCTCCCAGGCCCTGACCTGACCCGACAGGCGGACCAGGCGGACCACGGGGAGCCTTGGAAGCCGCCACGGGGACACAGCACCACCGCGTGGACACGACAGGAAACTTGTCGGGAGGAGAACAGGACCGAGCTGCCCGAGGTCAAGGTCGGAGAAACCGTGCCCCGGAAGGCCAGTGAGAAGAAAAGAGACCAAAGGCCCCATCGGACAGGTCAGAGGTGACGAGCACGACAACTTAAATGTGTCAGGTGGAGGTCACTGCGACCTTGAAAAGGGTGGTGTCGGCGGAGAGATGATCACAGGACCTAAGACAGCAGGAAAGGGGCCGGGGAGCCAGTGAGCGTGGACGCAGGGAGCGTGGTTAAAAGCCGGGGCAGAGAGAGATGGCTCTGCGGGGAACGGGTCGGGGGGCTTCTCAGGAGGAAACAGCTACACAGGCGTGTACGGGCGGGAAGGACCCAGGGCAGGGAAATCGGGTGACGTGGGCAGGGCAGGAGAAAGGGTTTTGCTCCAGGTGGGAGCGTCTGGCCCGGAAGCGGTGCCAGGTGGGGCGTCCACAGTAACAGGGAGAGAGGTGGAGCGAGGGCAGGGGGACGCGGGACGAGGGCCACGTGCTCACCCCCGGACACCGCCGCCCAGATGACCGGCTGGCGCTGTGGTCCGCACAGCCCCAGGCAGGACTTGAGTAAGTTGTCCCCACGGGACACCCGGCACTTGGTCTGCCCGGCCCTCTTTGTAGGACCGTGTCCGCTGCCCCGTGTCCTGCAGGGCCCTGAGCGTCCCTGGTGCTCAGCGACTCGGCCATGCAAGCCCACCTCTCGCGGCCCCTCCAGGCCCAAGGCCCTGAGCTTTGCGGCCCAGCCCCGCGCACACAGGAGAACAGGCGTCAGAGACTCCTTTGTGGCTAAGGCCATCCGGGGAGCACAGGCAGGCCAGGCCACCGTCCCGTCCCCCGTCCCCATCCCTGCGCACAGCCTCCAGGTGGGTACCTCCATCCACAATCCCCTTGCTCAGGCCGTCCTTGTTGTCTGAGGTCAAGAGCAGCTCCATGATTCCCCGGTCCTCCAAGGCCTGTGGGGGAGTGACATGAGTCAACCTGTTGTTCCTCAACCCCCTGCCACGTCACACACTGAATTCCCACCGCGCGGCAGGCTGTCAGGCCCGAGGGGCGCCGGGCCGCTGGCTGCTGGTCCCGGATGGACGGCCTGTCAGGGCCACTCAGCAGAAGACTGCAGGGCTCCGGACGGATGGGCCGGGACCCCCAGGGCAGCCCACCCCTCCCTGCGTCGGGCCTCGCTGCAGCCATGCGCCAGGGAGACGGGAGGGGCGCCTTGGAGGGTGCACATCACAGGATGAAACCGCAGCGGGAATGCGCGTGGTGCTGGGGCCGACCGGCGGCCGCGGCTCAGGAGCAACCTCCATCATGTGGGCGCCCCTGCGAGCGCCTTGCACAGACCGTCCTGGTCAGCCTCACACCTGACATTTCACTGCAGGGCGAGGAGCCTCAGAGACAAGGGCTGCAGCGTCCAGAGCTGGCGGGCAGGTGCGCATCTGAGCCGGTCCATCCCCGTCGGGCTCCGCACGGGGCCTGGGGCCTGCGGACCAGAAACCCCAGCAAGGGCACCTTCCCGACACTTCTTCAGGTATTATGACAAGACTGCTTATTTCAACCAAACTCCTTTGGGAAGAGGTGAGGCAGTGAGCAGTGACTAAGGCTCCCGTCCGCCCGGAGGCCGTGAGGACGCAGCAGAGAGGCCTTCGTTCTCAGGACTTCCGTCGGGGGAGGCAAGTGCAGGATCGAAGCAGCCAGCCCGTCACCGATGCTCAGCAGACCCTGCTCAGGCCCCCCATGCACGGCATTGGGGGGTGGGGGGAACACGACTGGACAATGTCCATCTCCTAGGGGCACAGACTAACCGCCTGCACCGCGAAGGACAGTCGCTGCCCCCGAGCACCCGCCACCCGCCAGGCAGAGCTGGGCTGTGTCGACCACCTCACTGCTTCCCCACAGGGCCGAGACAAGGACGCTCCCGCCCCTGCTGTGCATGTGGTGACCCTAAGGCTCAGAGGGCAAAGTGACCTGCCCGTGGCCATCCTACGCAGTCCCACATCTGCAGGGCCGCGAAGAAGCTGCGCACGACTCAGGAGCACATCCTCCCAGGGGCTTCAGTGAGGATGGTGATCACTCCTGAGCCGCGGCCGCCGCTCCCAGGGGAAAGACACCAGTCGGCCCCAGCATCACGCGCATTCCTGCTGCAGTTTCATCCTGTGATCCGCACCCTCCAAGGCGCCCCTCCCGTCTCCCCGGGCGCGTGGCTGCAGCGAGGACCAACGCAGGGAGGGGTGGGCTGCCCTGGGGGTCCCGGCCCATCCGTCCGGAGCCCTGCAGTCTTCTGCTGAGCGGCTCTGACAGGCCGTCCATCTGGGACCACACAGGCGTCCCTTTGTCCACCTGTCTCACATGCACCCCTTCCCAGACACCAGGGTCACGACTAGGCAGGGGAGGTCTCTGCGGGGCTGCCCCCGTCCCCAGTGGGGCAGCTTCCTTCTCTGCAGCCCAGAGATTCAGTGAGCACCTGCTGGGGAAGCCCAGCCCAGGAGAGTCTCGGGGGCTGTGCTGGGGCAGTAGATGCCCTCCTGGCCTGAGCCCTGGCCGGGATCCTTCCAGCCAACCCCAAGGAGGAGGCCAGGGTGTGACTGGGACTGACCGTCAGGACTGATCTCTCCCCATCCAGCTTCAGGAACACCACCCTCCCCAGAGACAGCCTTGCCCCTACACAGGGGGCTTCTGCGGGGGGTCAGGGGGCAGGGGAGAGTGGGTAAGAACCTACAAGCCATCTGCAGGGACTAAAGGAATTCCAGATGGACACAACTCTGCCTGTGACAGCAGAAGGGATGCCACCCAGGACATCAGGGGCCGGAGCAGCTCTAATTAAATTAGTGGAGTCACTGAGGCCACTTAAAGCTTCCTCGCCTCACACGGGGGCCGACCCTTCCAAGTACAAAACACCAGTGTTCCTGTAACATCACGGTCCTGTTTACTGACTGCTCACTGGATGCTGGAACAGCACTGCGTCTGCAACCTCCCTACACGCACACTGTGGAGAGGCAAATCCTCTTGTTAGCCCAACTGCACAGAAGAGGAAGTGGGGGTTTAGAAAAATGAATGCATTTATTCCAGGTCTCATCCACCAAGTGACAGGAACCACCTCTGAGCAGAAGCCTGTCCTTCTAAGTGTCGTCCTGGGCCTGCCCTTCCCTGCTCTGCCACACACTCAGTCAGGGGCTCCCAGCCACCCACACGCTGGAATCAGATGTCTGAGCTCCACCCCCAAGACCCTTAGTTAATGGGATGGCATATGGCCTGGGCACAGTGAGCTTAAACGATTCCCCAGATGAAGCCAATGTGCAGCCGACAGTGGGGCAGCTGCTTTGGGTGCTGGAGTGAGAGCAGCAACCCACCCTTCCAGGAAGGCCTCCAACCATCGCCCTCAATCAAGGTAGTTCCATTACTCTCAGCCCCATGTGTACTGCAATCCCCATTAAACTCAGCCAATAGAGGGCAAATAAGTGAGGACCCTGTTGGAATAAAGGTCCGGAGAAAGGATTCACCAGTTAATAAATGGTGCTGGGTGACATCAGACCCTCACATCGCACCAGAGCCCAGAACACCCCAAGAAGAGGTGACCCAAGTTGACTCTTACCTTCTTGACGTAAGGCATGTAGGCAGGGTCTTTGTTGTAGGAACCATACTCATTCTCCACCTGCACAGCAATGATGGGTCCTCCATGCTTGTACTGGGAAAAGAGAACAATCAGAAGCTGAGTGTGTAGTGGGAACCGTACTAGCTAATGTCACCACACTTATTGCCAATTATAGCAAAACAACCCATTAGAAAGTGCAAGTCTCAAAAGGTTTGGTATATAATTGAGTGGTGTCAGTAAGACAGGGAGTAGGAAGCGCCAGGCCCTCGTTCCCCTATGGAAACATCAAACAAACAACTGCACACTGACTGAAATAAATTTAAAGGAGCTCTGGAAACCAGTCAAATGTTTAAGCAAATGAGTGAATACCCAATCAAGAAAAAGACATGTTCAAAACGGTAGGAGATTCCATGGATTCAATCACCTTTGTCCCACCCCCTCCCTGGCATAGCATGGTGCAGTCAAAAGGACGCATCCCAATTTCCAGTTCCCTCCCTGAGGACAGAAGGAGCAAGATGGAACTTGTTTGCAATGTTCTGGGCTGTCTGCAGGCTCCCCAGGGGACTAGTTTCTGTCTCATCTGACTTGGAGATCAGACAGAAAATGTTGGCATAGTTTGGACCTCAGGCTGGAAGCTGCAGAAGGCAGTGATGGGTCACAGCATGTAAACATTTCAGGGGGACTACAAACCCATGGATGCCTGGGGGCAAAGGATTACAGGCAGAGGAATACGATAGAACATCTAAAGACACAAGAAGAAGCCAGGGAGACACTCTTTGAGAAATCAAGATGTAAAAGCAGCTGGGAGAAATTAAAAAAAAAGAAAGAAAGAAAGAAAGAAAGAAGGAAAGAAAGAAAGAAAGAAAGAAAGAAAGAAAGAAAGAAAGAAAGAAAGAAAGAAAGAAAGAAAGAAAGAAAAGTACACACACAGGCCAGACAGGACACATGCCAAGAAAATATCTGAGAAGATCTTAAGCCTGCATCCCAGGCTGATCTCAAGGCCCAGGAGCCCACTAAATAGTAAAGGTGTCCCCAGAAGACAGCAAACACTGGGAGAGAGCACTGTTTTTATAAATGCCCAGTTTTCGCCCAAAAAACACAAGGCATACAAAGAAACAGGAAAACGTAGCTCACTCAAAGGAACAAAATAAATCTCTAGAAACAGTCTCTAAAGAAACACATGCGCTTAACTTACTAGACAAAGACTTTAAAACAACTGTCATAAATATGCTCAAAGAGCTAAAGAAAAACATGGACAGAAATCAGGAAAAGGACTTACGGACAAAGTGAGAATATCAATAAAGAGAGAGAAATGATTTTTTAAAAGAACTATACAGAAATTCTGGAGCTGAAAAGTACATTATCTAAATAGAAAAATTCACCATAGGAGTTCAACAGCAGATTCGAACAGGCAGAAGAAAGAGTGTGCAAACTTGACGACAGGTTATTTTGAATTACTGAGTCTGACGGGCAAAAAGAAAAAAGAATGAAGAAAAGTGAACAGAGCCTGAAAGACTTATGCAAATCAGTAAATATACTCATTATGGGAACCCCAAAAGGAGAAGAAAGGGGCAGAGAGATTATTTGAAGACATAATGGAGGAGACATGGATATACAAATCCAAGAAGCTTCAGTGAACTCCAAGTAGCATTAAACCAGAGACCCACATCAGTACACATTATCAAAGTGTCAGAAGACAAAGAGAGATTCTTAAAAGGAGCAAGAGAAAAGCAACAAGACATGAACAAAGGATCCCCAACCTTGCAGGACATTTGGTCCTGTCCAAAACGTCCATAAGACATTCAGTCCATAAGATATTTGGTTCATGCCAAAAGGTCCTTGAAATCTGGTTCTATCCAAAATGTCCATGAGCATATTTGGTCCATGCCAAATGGTTTTGGACAGAACCAAACATCACAGCCCTGTTAGTGTGGACCAAATGTATTATGAACATTTTGGACAGGACCAAATGTCTGCTAACCATCCCTAATAAGACTATCAGTAGATATCTCATCAGAAATCTTGTAGGACAGAGGAAGTGGGATACTATATTCAAAGAGCTGAAGGAAGAAAACTATCACCTGAGAGTTCTATATCCAGCAAAACTGTCCTTCAAAAGTAAAAGAGAAACTAAGACATTCTCAGACAAATAAAAGCTGAGGGAATTCATTACCACTAGACTTGCCTTACAAGAAATGCTACACAGAGTTCCTCAAGTTGAAATGAAAGGATGCTAGATGAGAACTCAAAGCCAAATGAAAATATAAAGTTCTCTGGTAAAAGTAAATATGTGAAAAAATGTAAAATCCACTATTATTATAATTTTAGCTTATAACTCCACTTTTTATTTTTTACAGGATTTAAAACAAGTGCATAAAAATAATTATGAATCTATATTAATTGGTACATGATATATAAAAATATAATTTGTAACAGCAATAATATAAAGAGGGCAGAGCTGTAAAAAAGTAGAGTTTCTGTATGTGATTGAAGGTAAGTTGGTATAAATATAAAATAGAATGTCTTAACTTCAGGACAGTGTATATAATCCCCATGGTAACCACAACCAAAATATCTGTAGACTATACACAAAAGGGAAAAAAAAGGGAATCAAAACTTGTCATTAAAAAATCAACTAAATACAAAGGAAGGAAGTAATGGAGGAGATGAGGGAGAAAAAAAGCTATAAGGCACACAGAAAACAAACAAGAAAAGTAAGTGCTTCCCTATCAGTAATTACTTTAAATGTAAATGGATTAAACTCCCCAACCAAAAACAGATTTTCAGAATGGATTAAAAAAAACCTGTTAGTTCTAATAAACAAATTCAGCAAACCTGCAGGATACAAAATCAATGCACACAAAAAAATCAGTTGTTTCTATACACTACCAATGAATGCTACTTATGATAGCATCAGACAGATTTAAATATTTAGGAATAAATGTAATCAAGGAGGCAAAATACTTATACACTGAACACTACAACATGTTGCCAAAAGAAATTAAAGAAGATGCCAATAAATGGAAAGACATCCTGGGTCCATAGACTGAAAGACTTAATATTGTTAAGATGTCAATACTAACCAAAGTGATCTATAAATTCAATGTAATCCCTGTCGAAACTCCAATGTTTTTGAAGAAACAGAAAAAGCTATCCTAAAATCCACATGGAATCTCAAGAGACTCTGAATACCCAAAGCAATGTTGGAGAAAAAAAGAACAAAGTTAGAGGTCTCACACTCGCTGATTTCAAAACTTACTACACAGCTATGGTAATCAAAACAGTGTGGTACTGGCCTCAAGACAAACATACAGGACTTCCCTGGTGGCGCAGTTCTTAAGAATCCGCCTGCCAATGCAGGGGACACAGGTTCGAGCCCTGGTCCAGGAAGATCCCACATGCCGCGGAGCAACTAAGCCCGTGCGCCACAACTACTGAGCCTGCACTCTAGAGCCCGTGAGCCACAACTACTGAACCCAAGTGCCACAACTACTGAAGCCCGCGCACCTAGAGCCCGTGCTCCGCAACAAGAGAAGCCACCGCAATGAGAAGCCCACGCACCGCAACTAAGAGTAGCCCCCGCTCACCGCAACTAGAGAAAGCCCACGCGCAGCAACAAAGACCCAACGCAGCCAAAAATATAAATAAATAAATAAATAAATAAATAAATTTATTTAAAAAAAAGACAAACATACAGACCAATGGAATAGAATAGAGGGCCCAGAAATAAACTCTCACACGTATGGCCAAGAGATTTTCTACAAGGATGACAAGACCATTCAATGGGGAAAGGACAGTCATCTTTTCAACAAATGGTGGTGAGAAAACTGGATATCCACGTGCAAAAAACGAACCTGGGCCCTTACTTTACACCATCTACAAAACTTAACTCAAAGGACATCATAAACCTAAATGTAACAGCTAACACCTTGAAACTCTTAGAAGAAAACACAGGGGAGAAGTTTCATGACACTGGATTTGGCAGTGATTTCTGGGAGGTGGAACCAAAAGCACAGGCAACAAAAGGAAAAACAAGATACGCTGGACTTAACATTAAAAAGTTCTGTGCATGAAAGGACACAATCAACAAGGGTGAAAGGGCAGCCCTCAGAATGGAAGAAAATATTTGCAAATCATACATCTGGCAAGATACTGACGGATACTGAAGATATAAAGAACTCCTACAACAACAAAAACAAACAACCCAATAAAAAATGGGCAAAGAATTTGAATAGATAATTCTCCAAAGAAGATATATAAATGGCCAGTAAGCACATGAAAAAATACTCCACATCACTAATTATTAGGAAATACAAATCAAAACCACAACGAGATACCACCTGACACCCATTAGGATGGCTTTTATAAAATAAACAGAAAACAACAACGGTTGCCCAGCGATGTCAAGAAACTGGAATTTTGTGCATTGCCCCTGAGGATGTAAAATGGTGCACTGTGGAAAACATATAGCTGTTCCTCAAAAACTTAAACACAGAATCACCGTGTAATCCAGCAATACCACTTCTGGGTATATATCCAAAGGAAGTGAAAACGGACTGAAACAGATACACCCTGCTTAGAGCAGCTTTATTCACAATGAGCAAAAACACCTAAGCGTCCACTGATTAACGAACGGATAAAGCAAAACAGTATACACGTGCAATGGAATCTCACTCAGCCTTAAAAAGGAAAGAAATTCTGACCTATGCCACAACATGGATAAACCTTGAAGACATTGCACTCAGTGAAATAAGCCAGTCACCCAAGGACAAGTACTGTATGATTCTACTTAGATGAGGTCCCTAGAGGGGTCAAATTCACAGAGACAGAAAGTAGAATGGTGGGTGCCAGGGCTACGGAGAAGGGAGAATGGAAGTTCGTGTTTAACACATTCTTGACAGGAGACATATTACGGCCACAGGCGTTAGTTTCTGCAAAAATCCCCCAGTCAATAATGTGTTAATGGGGACAGTTTCAGTTCTGGAGATGACGGTGGTGACAGCTGCCCAACAATGTGAATGCACTTAATGCCACTGAACTGGACACTTAAAAATGCTTAAAATGGTAAATTTTATGTTATGTATATTTAACCGTAATAAAAAAATAAAATAATTATGTTATACCCAGAAAAAAATTTTTTTTAATGGATTGGGGATGCCCTTTCCATGCTTAAGAATGCTTCTGGGCCATATTCCTGACACAGCCTCCACGCCCACGCCCACCCCCCAACCTACTACAACTCACTGAATCACCTCGGTAATCCCATCTTCCTTGTAAAAGTCTAGGCTAATACTTTTCCTAGCTTCTTGCTTCTTTCATGATTGGGGCTGCCAGATTTAGTAAATAAAAATACAAGACACCCAGTTATACTACTTGAATTTACAATGAATAATTTTTAAATAAGCGATGAATTTTTTAATATAAGTACGTCCCATGCAATATTTAGGATATACGTTAATTAAAAAAAATTATTCCTTGCTTATCTGAAGTTCACATTTAACTGGGTATCCTGTGTTTTATCTGCCTACCCTACAAATGACCAACAGTTCCTTTGATCTATGTGTGCTGTGAATATCCCAAACCACTGACTCAAAAACAATTTTTATTGATGAACTAATATTTTACTGATGTACAAATTTCTCAGTGTCACACTTACAGAAGCAATTGAGTTAATTATTCCCATTCCTGCTTTTTCGTTGCTTCCAATTATTAGATGCCAAGTTAAGACACTTTCCCCCCAAAATGCATTTTAAGACATATGTTTTGAATAATAATCATGTACCGTGCAGCACCTTTTTGGTAGCAGAGGGATGCACTTTGCAAAGTCACCAGTGGTAACTATAATGACAAGAAGTCCTGCCATCTCACAGACGAGGGTCTATCCACACAAGCTCCCCTCTAGCAGAGCTGGACCACTGTGCTGCTGGAACGCAGACAGGTGGGTGTTCCAGTTACCAAGGCATCAAGTGCTGCAGCCCCGGCACTGCGCCAGCAACGTCTGCATCCCACCTAAGACAACACTGCACTAGACAGACCTCTGCAAAGACCACCATTCAAGGCCCTCCAAATGCACGTCCCAGGCGGTGGGGGGAAGGTGTCCCGTGTGCAAAGGGCTGCGAGCCCTGGTCTGAGAGCTTCACCTGGACTCTTTACCACCAGTGGGAGGATGGAGAGAGCAAGGAAGGGTCTGCTGGCTTTTACCTGGAGCGGCACCACCCTGACCATCAGGTGGTCAAAATAAAGGTCCACTGCTTCGGTGAAGCCCTTGTACGTTGTTCTCAGCCTCATGTCGGGGTCTTGGAGTAACCAGCTGGAATGAAAAGGGGAGGGATGATTAGTTTTACTGTCTGGGTGTTTCTCTGGGCAGGGTGATGGGTGAAAGGAACCAGCTTCAGAGAGCCCAGGAATGAGTGTGGAGACCAGTCTCCCCCCACGTCCACTCAGCCAGGACTCGGGGCAGACGCGGGCATGGATCTGGGCCTGCTTCCCACCCGAGGACACCAGCACCAGTGGCCATTCTAGTTCTGATTCATGGCTATAGGTCTGGCTGCCAGTCAGAGGGAGAAAAGCTTTTCATTGAACCCAAGGCCCATTTTTCAAGCATTTACACTACAATCTCATCACAAAGGAGTGAAGACAAAGGGGTCAGGCATCCCTGGGACTGGAGGACACAGGTGCCACCTTCCAGTGTCGCCCATAAAAAGAAGCCTGAACCGGCAGCTGAGAAGCTAGCCCTGGTCTCCCCGCCTGGTCCAGCTGCCCCCCATTGCATCGGCCTCGTCAGGATTCAGAGCTCAGCTCAGGGGAGGGGCTCCTGCAACCTGTCTGTAGCGACCACACTCGCCAGCTAAACACAGAGCGTGACTTCCAGCACTGCAGCCAAGGTCTTCTCCCTTCTCATTCCAAATTCTGAGAAACATTTATACTTTCTTACAAAAGGCCTGATGCTTCTCTCGTCCTGACCTGCAAGAAGTGAACAGGCTCGGAAAACTGTAAGTTTGTGTCAGGTACCCGTGGACGAGGAGAGCGCGGTGCCCTCTGGTCTGACACCTCACGTCCATCCCACACGGACAGCTCGGGTTTCCCGTCCCCGCTGGGATTCTGCCTGCTTCCAGTGCACCCAGCTCGGCCTCCCGGGGTGCCCACCCACGAGCCCATCCCCCACGCAACCGGACCTGAGTGGATGGGGGTGGGGCGCAGGAAGGTCTGAGCTGCTTCTCAGCTCGGACTTAATCCGTCCTCGTCCCGGGCCGGAGCCCAGGGACATCGCTGACACACGGGTTTCTAATCCGCAGGGTGGCGAGGCCGCTGTGGCTGTGTGAGCCTTGTGGGGGGCCCCTCGCTGCCGAGCAGAAGGGCCCGGCGACAGAGAAGGGATCCTGGGTGGCGAGGCAGTGGAGGGGGCCGGCCTAGCCCAGGGAGGGCCCAGGTCGCCCTGGAGATGAGAGCGAGGCGGGCCGGAGGAGGCAAACCTCCTCTTTCCCTCCAGGGCGGCGGGGCCGGGGGAGGGGAAGCCAAGGGCCGGAGACTGGGAGGACAGGACCCCGTGCCTGTCAACAGAAAACCCTTCTGCTGGACACCAGTGGTAGTAACCACTAGGACGAGGGCTGGCCGTGGTGCCAGTTGATCCCACCCGACTCCTGACCTGACCACACACCCGCTACTGACCCCCTGGAGACCACACCCCAAGGTAATTCATCAGGGCCTGAGATCTGAAGATGAAGGCTAGAACTAAAACAACTTGCTTCTCTTCTACTTTGTCAAAATGCTTGCACTTTTAAAAAATGCTTGGTAACATCCCTAAGAAACAGAAGGACGGGTTTGACTCTTCCCATTTTTCAGAAAGTGAGGCCCATCCGGAGCAGACGTGACCTGACAGAGGGCCAGCCCCGCAGCAGAGGCCCGAGGACGTGAGGAGGGCCAGCCCCGCACCCGCGCAGAGAAGCCACGTGGAATTTGAAGACGACAGTAACTTTGACATCACTTACACTGACGCCCTTTGGGTGCCACTCATTCTGAAAAGGAACTTCAGCACAGAATGAAAAATACAGGTTAACAGCAAAATCAAACCTACGCTGGTGCTCTGCATTTTGCACAAGCGCGCAGGACCACTCCGGCCACAGCTGAGGGCCCCGGCCCCGCTCCCTCCCGGAAAGAAGCACGAGCAGCTGACGCCTCCCCTCCGCCACGCACTCCTGGCTGCACGACCGAGACCCACGTCTCATCGGTGAACCGGGGATTCGGGGGCTGAAGCGGCACCGGCCCTCAGCGCTCCACCACCACCCGCGCTCCCTGGGACAACGCGTGCGCGGGGAGACACAGGACAGGCGCTGTTCTCCTTAGACTGGACGACGGCGTCAGCGGTGCTCCACTCCGGACACAGCAGAGGCCCCGGCCCCGCTCACCTGGGCAGGCCCCCGAGGTCCATCTCACTGCAGATGTAGGGGCCCGGACGCAGGATCACCCACAGCCCCACCTCCGCGGCCAACAGGACGAAGGCCCTGGGGGGTCAGTGTCACCAACTCTCAGGCCTCGGAGCCGAGGGGGGACGGCCCAGCCCCACCGCAGGGCAGAGCTGCCGCCCCCTCCCCTCGCTCGCCCGCCCTCCCCTCCCCCGGGGGGCTGGGGGCGCTGAGGGCGGGATGCGACCCCCCAGCACAGCAGGAAATGCCCAGCCGGGTCACAGCAGTGGCCCCCAGCCTAGGACATCTGCACGGCACCTCTGGGGGCACGAGGACAACGGGCCTCAGACGGGGCACAGGGGTCCCGACGGGGAGCCTGACCCTGCCGGCCCCCACCCCGGCGGTGGCAGGACCACCCTGCAGGGCAGGGCCCACCTGGGGGATGGGGCCCCTCTGGGCTGCAGCGAACAGGTCTGGGCTCAAGGCAGGCAGGCCCGGGCCCCCGGGAGTAAGGGGGTCACGACTGGAGAGCGTTGGGGTCCTGAGAACAGGCTGCAGACCCCAGGCTCCCTCTGCTCTCACGGCAGAGCCCAGGTGCCCCTGGGGACCCCAGCCACCCCAGGAGCCCCCGCACCCCCTGCCCCGGGCCGGTCGCAGCCGCAGGAGCACCTACTCCAGGTCCAGGTTCCCAGAGAAGTCGAATCTGCCTCTTTCCGGCTCGTGCAGGTTCCACGGAACGTAGCTGTGGTAGAAATGATAATTACAGGCATGAGTTCTCCACTTATCCCACCTTGTCTCCCAAATGAGCACCTTCGTCCCTAAAACCCCTCACGATGGTTGAAGATGTATTTCTTAGGTACGTTGTCTTAGTGGTGTCAGGGCTGGAACCGAGAACAAACTGAAGAGACCTGGGACCTCGGAGAAGCCAGGGCAAGTCCTCTCCCTGGAAGGAGGGAGAGAAGGCCCAGGAGATCTAGGTGACTCCCTCTTCCCCCAGCCCTCCCCATCATCCTCTCTCTTCATCAAAGAAAAAGAAGTAACTTTATAGGAAAATCAGTGAAATGTGGGACAGGCTGGGACCTGGGCCCTTTGCTGCAGGACCTGCACCTGGACAAATGTCTCCTCCAACAACAGATACAAAGAAACTATGAGGGACTAAAAATAACTGCAGGCCTGCGCAGGGGGCAAATTATCAACCACAAGATACAAAAAGGCCACAAACCCAGCTGCCATTTCTGGGGTGTTGGGGGCAAAAGCAGGGTCCTGTGCACGATCCCTGCACACACATCACCAAGGGGGCGGGCAGACCACCTAAGCCCCCCCTCCGGCCGGACCCCTGGACCTGCCTCCACCCTCACCCCATTTAAGGGAGCAGCCCGCCCCCCTCGGGGAGCAGCAAGGGCACCTGTTACTTGTTCTCGCTGCCTGTGCTGCAGAACGAGTCCCAGTCAAGCCTTGCCTGAACTCCTCATCTGGCCTCCTGTCAAATTCTATTGCTTAAAGAGTCCAAGAACCCTGGTCGGTAACAAAAGTAGGGTAAGAAGAAACCCTAATCATCAGTCTTATTTTTAATGAAGCCTCCAGAATTCCAAACCTTGGAACAGGACAGAGGTTCTCACACTGAAGAAAGGATAAGGAAATGAAGTAAGTTCATTAAAGGGCCTGATGTAGAGTCACGCGTGCTAACAGTAATTCCGGCTGCCCCTCTCCTGGACCCCACCCCCCCGGCTTCTGGGGAGCCTCTCTGACTGCAAAGGGTGCCCAGGTGAAGGAGGGGCTTGCCGGCTCCCAATTCAGACTCAAGAGATTATGTAGATTATCCTGCTCTCGTAAGGCAAAATGCTCCCCCTGCAATATTCCTGCAAGCTTCAGGAGCCCTATAACATGAGCACGTACCCTCAGATCAGAACTTACACATGCAAATAAATGGATCCCATTAGGTAATCTTCCTGGAAAATCACATACTTTGTTCAACTACGCTGTCATAGCTCAGAACACCCCCGTATTTAGAGCTGTCTTCAAAGCAGTTCATACATCACCAAGAAAATCCATGTCCTTGACTTGTAATCACACATTTTTGCCTGAAATTTTAATAAAACCCAGCCTGATCACCCACTTTATTTCACAGACTTGGATCCAAATATCCGTTGGAAATTCTGAAAAATAAATCCACAAAATGATCCAAGATTTTTCCCCACTGAGCACGCTTTTAACTGATTCACACGTCAGCGCTGCACTGAGTGACCACCACGTGCTGACCCTGTGCTTGTTCTAAGAGGGAAGCCAAAGCTCTGAAGATGATTCCAGAAAGGAAGGTTGCAAACCGCGTCGGCTACGCTGGAGAGGTCTACGCGCACCTACTGTACAGACGCGAGGCAGAGGGCTGGTTAAAAGACTACTTGTGATTACTTAACCACCTGCGGCGTGTACACCGGCCTCCCTCACTGGATTCCTTCAGACAGGGTCGCTCCTCTGCCCCCAGCCCGCGTCCAGTCCCCCCCTCCTCGGCCCCCTGGCGGTGTGCGGCGGGGAGGCTGCCCCCGTTCAGAGGCTGGGCTCCTGCGACTCTTCCCTCACACAGCTCAGCCCGCAGGCACTCCTGCAGGCTGCCCAGGGGGAGGACCAAGCAGCGCTCACCCTCCCGACATGACGGAGAGGCCTGGACGCAGGCCCAGGAGCCCCACTTGGTGACGAGGCGTGGCGGCCGGGGTGTCGGGGCGCACTCACGTGGTCAGGGTGTTCAGGCCGCAGGCCTTCATCTTCAGCAGCCGGTCCCTCCAGTACTCCCGGGGCACCCGGAAGTAGTGCACGGAGCCCCCGAAGATCCAGAAGGCCGAGTCCTCCAGCATGAAGTTCTGCCCTTTGGCCTGCAGCCCCAAGCGCCGTTGCCTCATCCACAAGGGGGTCAGCCTGTGCCAGTTCACCCTGCAGGGAGCACAGGCGGCCTCAGTGCCCATCCTTGCCAGCCTGGGCCTTGAGTGGGCGCCTCGGAGCCGGGCTTCCCCACCTCCTCCTCCAGCCCCCGGCATCCCTTCCCGAGAGGGCCTGTGCCGGGCGGCCAGACGCAGCGCCGCGCAGACGCAGCGCCGCGCAGACGCAGCGCCGCGCAGACGCAGCGCCGCGCAGACGCAGCGCCGCGCAGACGCAGCGCCGCGCAGACGCAGCGCCGCGCAGACGCAGCGCCGCGCAGACGCAGCGCCGCGCAGACGCAGCCCCACCCCGACGCAGCCCCACCCCGACTCAGCCCCACCCCGACTCAGCGCCACCCATACCCCCAGCCCATGCGGCCCGCCAGGAACACGACAGACTCGGCCTTCAACATGGAGGCCGTGCTCACAGGAGGGAAGTCAGGGCACACACAGCACAGGGAGGTTTCTGGGGCCGAGCAGCTGCCTTCAGGCGCCGGGGCTGGGGGGACTCGGGGGCAGATGCGGGTTCCTACAATGGCCAGCGCAGCTAGGCTATCTGACACACATCAAAGCAGCAGCTGACACAGTACCTCCGAGCCACCTCACGGTCACAGCCACCGGGCTGGAGGTGCAGATACCTGGAAAGAGGTACCGGTTAGAAACGGTGTCTGCTCATTGACCGAATTTCCAGGTCTTAATTGTTACACCTGGAGAAGGAGTGCTGGCCGAGGGGCACCCGAGTAGGACAGGGGGCCCCCTCACCCGGGAGGGCTGCCAGGAGGGGTGAGTCCCCAAAAAGCGCCTCTTGGTGTCTTGTGGGTTGGCCAGGGGGAGGCCCTCACATGACCCCCGTGACTCGGGGCTCTAAGAACCTCTCCCTGTCTTCTCCACCCCGTCTCCTGACAGCCCAGAGAGAAGCAGCAAGAGAAGCTGGAAATTTAGGAAAGCTGGAGACAAAAAACCAAAAGTGAGTTGAGGCAAAAGCAAATTTCAGTTGGTACCTTTTCCTCTGCTTTAAAAAGGTCCTGGACGTCCCTGGTGGCGCAGTGGTTAAGAATCCGCCTGCCAGTGCAGGGGACTCGGGTTCGATCCCTGGTCCAGTAAGATCCCACATGGCGCGGAGCAACTAAGCCCGTGAGCCACAACTACTGAAGCCCATGCGCCTAGAGCCCGTGCTCCGCAACAAGAGAAGTCACCGCAGTGAGAAGCCCGCGCACCTCAACGAAGAGTAGCTCCTGCTCGCCGCAACTAGAGAAAGCCCGCGCGCAGCAACAAAGACCCAACGCAGCCCCAAAAATTAATTAATTAATTAATTAAAATAAAAAGGTCCCTGCATCGTTTCTGTTCTTTCCATTCATTTTGAAACAAAAGCTAAAACCACACGCTGATTGAAAGAGACACGGGAGAACCAGACATGGGCTGAGGCACAATCTTCAAAGGGACCACTCGAGCCTCGCCGGCCACGTGCACCATGGGGACGCGCCATCCTCCTCCGGCTCTCTCCCCACCTCCGCCACCAGCACCGGCTTCTCCTCTGCCCACACGCCAAGGGCTTCAGCTCTGACCGTCCACGGGAGAGGGAGTGTGCACGGCCCACCGCAGCCCGTGCTCCTCAGCTGTGCAGGCCGCGGTGGTGTCACCGCCTGGTCCTCGCTGAGGTCAGGACAGAAACTGAGGTGCCTCCCCAGTGACGAGAACGACTGCACGTCTGCAGAAGCTAATCATCAAGGGCTGGGGCAGGTACAGCCACTATGGAGAACAGGATGGAGGTTCCTTAAAAAACTGAAAATAGAACTACCATACGACCCAGCAATCCCACTACTGGGCATATACCTGGAGAAAACCATAATTCAAAAAGGTACATGCACCCCAATGTTCATCATAGCCCTATTTACAATAGCCAGGACACAGAAGCAACCTAAGTGTCCGACAGATGAATGGATAAAGAAGATGTGGTACATACATAAATGGAATACTACTTAGTCATAAAAAGGAATGAAATAATGCCACTTACAGCAACATGGATGGACCTAGAGATTATCATACTGAGTGAAGTAAGTCAGACACAGAAAGACAAATATCATATGATATTGCTTATATGCAGAATTTTAAAAAAGGGTACAAATGAACTTATTTACAAAGCAGAAGTAAAGTCATGGATGTAGAAAACAAACTTATGGTTACCAGGGGATAACGGGGGGAGGGATAAACTGGAAGATTGGGATGGACATATACACACTACTGTATATAAAATAGATAACTAGTAAGAACCTGCTGTATAGCACAGGGAACTCTACTCAATACTCTGTAATGGCCTATATGGGAAAAGAATCAAAAAGAGTGGATATATGTATATGTATAATTGATTCACTTTGCTGTACACCTGAAACTAACACAACATTGTAAATCAACTATACTCCAATAAAAAGTTTTTTTTAATTAAAAAGAACATTTTTTTTAAAGGCTCAGGGGGCACTTCCCCAGCGGTCCAATGGTTAAGACTCTGCCTTCCAATGCAGGAGGTGCGGGTTCGATCCCTGGTTGGAGAACTAAGATCCCACATGCTGCGGGGTGTGGCCAAAAACTAAAGAAAGAAAGGCTGGGGCAGTATTTTGTATATTTTTTCTCTCCATTTTCTTTTTCTAGCAATTTGTTTTTACTGTATTTCACCAAGTAACAGGTTGAGAAGCTGAGAAGCGTAGCTCCAGACAGGAGCAATGGGCTGGCCTCAGGCAGCTGTGGTCACGGAGACGGAGGACAAGCACGCTGACCAGTGCAATGTACCAGCGTGGGGCCCAAGCGGATGCAGATGTGGGAGCGGCCAGAGCACGTGCAGTCTCCACTGTGGCCTCCCTGACGCCCAGCTAGACTCAGCTACACCAGAGGTAGGGGGGTTTGCGTGCAGCCACGATGGTTCTCAAAGCTGGCGGCGTACCTGAGTCCCCGGTAAACTTTTAAAAACAACTGAAGCCCAGTCTGCACCGCAGACCGATGAACTCCCTCTGGAGGCGGGCACAGGCACTGGTCCTAGAAAGATCCTCAGGGCAAGGCTGAGAGCCGCTGGCCGGGGTTGAGTTTTTCAGGAGGGCCGGGGGCCCCGGGTGGCCAGACACAGGACAGCACGATGCCAAGAGGGCGGAAGGTGCCACAGACATCACTGGCCACTTGGGAATTTGTCTAGAGCCAGTCCTGGACAAAGGAAACTGTTTCCACCTACTCTCCTTCTCAGCCCCAGCACCCGACACCCTCAGCCACAGCTGCGGACGCCAGCTCTGCTGCAGCATCGCAGGAATGGTCTGTGGATAACCTCGCAACCTAGCACTGGTTTCTTTCTCCAAAAATTCCACCTTCCAAGTGACTTAAAATGACAATTCAGAAAACAGTTCTCCCAAAGGACCACAGACGTGGGGAAGTGAAAACAAAAGCAGGATCTTTGAGAGGAGGGTCTGGACGGGAGCCCTGGCCCTCCCCTCGGTAGCGCCGTCCCCATGGGTTAGGGACCCTGGCTCCGAGGGCATGATCTTCCCCTGTAACACGGGGCCATCACCTGTCCTGACTGCTCACAAGGGCTGCATGAGGATCAGACACCAGGGAAATGCAATAGAAGGGCCTGTGACATGATGTTCCTCACCAGCTGTGTCCAGCACGTTCTTCTGTGAGGCATATAGCGAGAGGCTTAACAAGACCTGTTAAAAAAGATGTTTCTCACAAGCGAAAAAAAAAAGCATCTTCTCGCTACTTGAAATAAATTTATTTTAACACACTTTGCAATTAGAATAACTTCAGTGGATTTTTTTTAATGCCCCTAATATGAAATAATCCCAAGCTTTCCCTTCTTTCCCGTTTAATTCAGCATCTGGTTATATTTAATGTGCTGGACTTTGTGCCAAGCCATCTTACTCCAATTTGTAAATTTCACGGTGAAAGCTCTGTCCACTGGGATGCGGTCAGAAGCCAGGGGTCCGCAAACTCCAGCCATGGCCTCGTGCCTGTGTGCAGCCTGCAAGCTGAGAATGGTTTTCATATTTTAAACAGTTGAAACAAAATCAAAAGAAGAGAACTTTGGGACATAAAACAATTGTATGAACTTGACGTTTCAACGTCCATAAGTAGTTTCATGGATAACCCGCCGTGCGTCTATATATTGTCTGTGCTGCTTTGGGGCTCAGCGAAGTCACTGCGACAGACAGCAGGGTCTGCAAAGCTGGAGACGTTTACCACCCGGGCCTTTGCAGGAAGCTGCCGACCCAGCCCTGGAGTTCGAGGCCCTGGACGGCAAAGGGAGACCTTGGGGCCCCGTGTCCGCCCCTCACCTGGCTCCCCGGCCTGCGCCTTCCTTTGCACAAGCCCCTGACTATTCCAGCTGTGTCTGAGGCACACGCAGCTCACGCACAGCCGAGTGTGGTCTCCCTGGGTTTTGACCGTATCTTCCCCAAAGAACGCACTCTGCCTTCATGCTTTCACGGTCCGCAGGCTTCCTGCCCTTCAGCCTCACCTGTCTGCCCCCGGCCCGGCCCAGCCGCGAGAATGGGAAGAGCTGCATGCACATTCTCTTCTTCACAACAGGGGCACGCTGACCGTCAGGCGCTGAGCACACATGCGCACACACACAACCACTCCACCAGGAAGCCATCCCTAATCACCGGCCAGAACTTCAAAGGAACAAGCTCCCATTCACCAAGTCACTGACCTAACTTCTGTGTCTCCCCAGAAGCTGTGAGAGCCTCCCTCCCCACACCCGGCCGGTGCAAAGGTGTAGGCGGGGAGGGGGCTCTCTGGGACCCCCTCATTCCAACACAGTCCCTGCTGGTGACACACACTCGTGGTCTGTCCCCCAGTGGACGACTAGCCATTAGGCGCCTCTGCCTCCTGGTTTGGTACCTGCACCTGGAGCTCGTTAGAAATGCGGGCACTAGGGTTTTCCCTGGTGGTGCAGTGGTTGAGAGTCTGCCTGCCAATCCAGGGGACACGGTTCGAGCCCTGGTCCGGGAATATCCCACATGCCGCAGAGCAACTAGGCCCGTGAGCCACAACTACTGAGCCTGCGCATCTGGAGCCTGTGCTCCGCAACAAGAGAGGCCGCGATAGTGAGAGGTCCGCGCACCATGATGAAGAGTGGCCCCCGCTCGCCACAACTAGAGAAGGCCCTCGCACAGAAACGAAGACCCAACACAGCCGAAAATAAATAAATAAATAATAAAATAAATTAAAAAGAGGAAACATTAAAAAAAAAAAAGAAATGCGGACACTCAGGCCTTACCTGAGACCTACTGAATCAGAGTCTGCGTTTTAACCTGACCCCAGGGGTCTGAGAAGCAGTAACCTGCATCTTCTCCTTTGATATACATGTATATATAGTCTCCTCCTGGATGGAGCTTCCCTTTGCCGGTTTTTTTATACCCTATCATTTTCTAGATTAAAAAAATTTTTTCCTCTCAGTGCTTATTAAGAGGCATGAAATTAACACTGCAAGCCACAAAAGCTAGAGCTGTCATCAAATTCCAAACTCTGGAGAACTCAACTGCTTCTGAGGATTTTCTTGTAGGTAACTAGGCAAGTTCTTGATACATTAATAAAAGGGATGAATTCACTGAGAAAATGAGGATGACAAATGTTGGGTTTCTCCAAAGAATTCACTGTGAGAAAACGAGGTAATACCCGTTAGAGCTTCGTAAACAACAACGTAAATGGTTATTAACCCAGATAATGACCATCAGTACTGGTGCCCCTAACACTAGTAACAACCTCCAGCTTCCTGAGTAGCTAACTAGTCACAATAAAACCACCATGAGCTGCGCAGCTGGATCAGGTGAGGCCCTTCCTTCTGATGGAGGCCCGTTAGCACGGAGCCCACCTAGCCCCGGGGACCCCTACTTCCTGCTGCTTTTCCCGTGAGCCGTTCATTCCTGGTGAACTTTTCTGATAAGACCAGGGGCCCCTGCCTTCTTTCCAGCTGGAGCTCATATTTACACTTCCTTCTAATTCCTGTCACCTTTGTGTCTTCGATTCATTGTAGGATGAGCAGCCTTTTGGTCCTAGAATGACCTGGACAGCTGGCCTTGGCCCCAACTGACGTGGCTCCGGAGGGGCTCCTGGGAGAAGGCAGCGTGTCGGGACCCCCGGCGGGGCCCCCACCACCCTGTCGCCGCCATCCCTTCTAGGGACAGAGCAGCAGGTTGTCAGGGAAACGTGAAGCAGAGATGGGGCTCTGGCTCCCCGTGGGGAGGGAGGTCGTCAGGTGGGGACGGGGGTGGGGCAGGAGCTTGCCCGCACCTTACCCCATCACTGCACAGAGCCTGAGGACGGGGCCCAGGCTGCATGTCACTGGACATGGCCACAAGTGCCGAGTGGACGCATCTGGGTGAAAACGGACAGATGCGCAGGTGACAAGCTTACCACCTCCTTCCTGTGAGGTGAGCCCAGGAAGTGATCCTCCGCTTTCGGAGAGGGTCTCCCAGGGCAGCGGGAGGTAGAAGGGCCAGATCCCGCCACCTCCTTGAATGAGGCTGATGAGGCCCGGTCTGAAACGTCCCAGCTGAGCCAGAGGGCGTCCCTGTGAGCGCTGCAGACACTGACCACAACTGAGGCCACGGTGGGACCGGCAGGCCTCACACTGGGTCACAGCCACCTCCTTGTCTTCTGTCCTACATACGCATGTGTCCCGATCCAGACAGGCCGGCGTCCCCGCAACCAGACACGGCAGAGATAGCATCGTCAACTCCCGGGACGTGTGGCCCCCAGCGGCGACCAGGCCAGGCTCACACACTTTCAGGCTAACAAGGGTGTGGACAAGCTGGTACTCGAGGTAGGAACCTGCAGAAACAGTCCTTCCATCCCCAGAACGTGAGTCCTCACCGGTCCCGGGCATCAGTAGTTTGGCTCCGTACATAATGTGCACTGTGACCCCCCTCAGGCTGCCCTAAGCAAATGTTCAACCGAATCTGGGTCCAGGGCTTCATACTAAAGATGCTGACCAAGAAAACACTCCGCCCATCCACGTGGCCATGCCGGAGACCATCACCCAGACAGACATGTTAAACTGCCCCGAAGACATCATCACACATAGAAATCTCCTCACTTGGGTCTAAAATACAAATTTCTCCTCATCACTTTCAAGATTCTGATGTGGCTACAGGCTCCCATGAGGTCCAGCTTCCTCGGCTGGACCCCGTGAACTGCCCCCTCGGGGGTATTTAGGTCTCACCAGTCTTCAGCCCTGTGCACGCCTCCCTCAGCTGGGAGGTTTGGGGGCCCAAGGAGGGGCCCGCCCACTCTCCGGTCCCGGCCAGTGCCCCTAACGCCCCCAACCCAGAAGAGTGCCTCTTGCACCAATCCTGGAGCCCCACGAGCTTCAGCCCCCAGGAAATGAAGCACTGTCCCCAGGTCTGCCCTGGCTTCCTGCATGTGCTCCTTGGCCTGGGCCCAAGGCTCTGGATCCTGATTTGCTGGGAGAGGCCTTAATATTTCCAAAGGGCGGGGGCCTTCCATCCACAAGCGAGTCGCTCATTCCACGGAGATGCCTGGCCATCGTGCAGCACCCTGCAGCCTGTGGCACCACTGTAAGCCTGGAACCTCTGCCCTTCCCTCCGAGAAGGCTCTGCTAGGTCAGGAATGGGTCACGCACCCGGGCTCCAGCAGGCCAAGCCAGGCAGCATCTGCTAAAGCCCGCAGGAGTTTGTATGTGAACAAGCATTTACTAGAGGAAACCCTGAGACCCAGTCATGCAGCAACAAAAACTCCTCATTCGAAATCAACCACATACCAACAACAAAAAGTGATCGGATGTCACGTGACACTGTGCTCTCACTTTGGGGAAAATTTCCATTGACAGCATCATAAATAGAAAAAGTGCCAAGAGTGGAAAGCTCTGTTAGCTAACCCCCGGGCGCCCCTGATGACAAGACTCTGATCTCAGAGACACTCACGGAATCAGAATAAAAGGATTTCATTAAACAGGGCACGACGTATTGTAAATAAATGGTTTTTAAAATCCAACACGTGGGACTTAACCTACCGAGATAGACGAGAGCTGGGCTAGTTCTTACAGGACACAAAGACTCTACCCACACAGATTAAACGGAATTTGCTCCTGAGCCTACAGAGCTCAGGCTGATCCAACAGAAATAGAATGTGCTATTTACTTACTTATTATAAATGTCGATCAAGATTTAAAATGAGTATCTCATACGGTCAGCAATTCTATGTACAGAAATATCTCCAACAGATATTCACTGCGACTTGGTTTGCAGCCATGGATGCCCTTCAGAAGAGGGCAGTTTAAATAACTCATGAGCCCAATGAACCAACAGGGTAATGTCTACAGCTGTCTCTATGTGCACAGAACACTCCGGAGAGAAACTGTGATCAGGGAAGCCTCTGGGCAGGGAGAGGGGTGCCCAGGGGCCAGAACTGGGGGGCCTTATCTTCCCCTTTATAGTATTTGAAGATTTCATCCTCTTCCTAGATTACCTACCCACAAAATAGCCTTTGCAAGAACAACGCAATGTGCTCTTGAAAGGCACAGCCCCACCAACCGTCCCTTGGAGGGTGAGGGTGGGAGCATGGGGCACCCACCAAGGGTCTCCGTCCACGGAGCCCTGTTGAGAAACGTCTGCTTTGTTCCCGTGAGCCTCTAAGGACCCCCGGCCCTTCCGTCCCAGGGGAGGCACCACATAAGGGGACTACCTCTCAATGGCCTTTAGCATCCAGAGCAATCGATTTAAGCAAAAGGTAAAACCAAGTGGAGAGGGGGCTGCAAACACCCCGCTGCTGGGTGCCAGGGCAGGGCCTGGGCCCCAGGGTCCTCTGCAGGCCCCACACGTTTTGAGCCGGTCTCTCTCAGCCCCGGCATCTCCTGCCTCTTCATCAGAAGAGCATTCCAGGCGATACGATGGGAGTCAGGGTCACATCATCGAAGATGAAGTGCTTTTACTTCACTGGTGGCTCCTTCCTCGCCCCAAGGGGGAGAGGACTCCTTGGCCCATGTCCTGATGCTTGGGGGACCGAGGCTCTGGAGCTCTTAGCGCCGGTCTCCTGGGTACCCCGGTCCCTTGATCACAAATACACCTCCACTGCCCGTGTGTTCACTGAGACACTGGGTCCCCTTCCGACTCTCAACGCCCACCCTCTCTTCCGGCACAGGGGCTCAGATACCTGCTTCTCCCCGCTTCCCCACGCCTGTCAGGGGTGACACTTCCAGAGGCTGCAAGCTTCACTGCCAGAACACAAGAGGGACGGCGCTCAAAGAGCCGGAGTGTTCCAGAGGCGATGACTCAGACCCCACGCAGAGCAGCGCCCAGAACAGGCAAAGCTCATAAAATCAGTGACTTCACAGATGCCCAGGAAGGGACCTTGTGCACATGCCCCCGGAGGACGGGACCAGCCATGATTTGGACCAAAGAAAGTGGCCTGGTTCCTTGGCTAAGTGACCTGCCCTCACCGAGGAGCCTGAGAGGCACGGGAGGAATGGGGGTCTGGAACCCAGACAAGGCAGGGCAGGAGCAGCTAAGAGATAGGCCTTCCAAAGGAGGTGGGAGGCGGGGTGCCGGCGCCCACCTGGCGGCTTTCCCCTCTGCTGACTCTGCCAGCTAACGTCTAGGGTTGGAGAGACGCAGAGCTCCTGGATCGTCGCTCAGTGACGCGTTGATGCTGAGAGGAAAAGTCCTGAGAGGAAAAGCCCAAGCTGGACAGCAGGCATTGGGCGAAAGTCATCCGTGAGGGTGACACAGTCCAAACGATGCCCAGAAGACAAGTATTCCAGAGGACCCTAGGCACTGGCCCTGAACTCATTCAGAGCTTCTCTGGCCTCTATCTTACCTGCTGAGAAAGACAGCACAGCAGGAAAAGCCACGTCTTTCCTAAACATGCCAAAACTCTTCCAGGGCGTGAGTCACAGCCATTCACCCGCTGCTGCTGTTCCTGGGTGGCCCCACAAGCCCCCCCAACCTACCCTTCCTGCGGCCACTCCACCAGGTGGGGACACGTTCGCTCACCTGCGAGAGCCCATGCTTCTGCACCTTCTGTCCCTCCGGACACCAACAAGTACCAGCCTCCTTCCCGCACCTCCTCCTGCGGACCATCAGGGTGTACCACCTGGGCCACCTCAAGCCCCTCGGAGCCACCCTTCATGGTGACCTGTCTGGGTTCCCTGCATGGGCTGCTACGTCCCTGACCTCCAACAACAAAGCACATGCTCCTGCACACCTCAGGCCTTTCTCCCTGGGGCTGTGGGCTCCTGGATACCTGGCTGTATGCCAGAGGCTCCTGCTGCGTCTCCTCCGAGAACCCCTCTGGGGTGTGCATCAGCCTTGTGTCTACAAGAGCCAGGGCCAGTCCTCAAAGAGGAAAGGCTGGGATCATAGACAGGATGGAAAAGTCTTGGGAACAACTGGGCAAACAAGATGCCTCCTAAGTTTTCTGAGCCCAGAGGGAGAAGAGCACCATTTCCTTCTCCCAACAACCCTGTGACACCCTCCTTATCTCCAAAACAAAGGTGACGCCTAAGTCTTGGAAAGGCATAAATGGAAAGAGTTCTCTCGCTCCCAAACGTCCCTGTCTCCCAGAGGAAGTCCAGAGAAGCGACGAGGGGGGCAGAAAGAAGCAGAAGATAAAGCTGAGGGTGGCGTGCCTGCAGCAGGTCCACGGGCTCAGCCTTCAGCTTCCATACTAACTTCCCTGCCAAAGCCCTTGACGCTGCTGGCCTGCCTTCCCAGCAACACTGGAGGTTGTGAATATGTCAAGTGCCAGGCATCGACCTGAAAAATAGGGTCACAGCTGTAGCATCCTGTAAACAGACACCGTTTAGGAAAATTCTAGGCTCGGGCACCCACACAGGCAGCGGGTAAATCATTCTACCACTAAATGCACTCCCAGATAACTCTTTGTAAGGGAGGGGGGAGAGTGGGAAGGGGTGACCTGGTGACTGGAGGGCGAGTGGAGAGAGAAGACACATCAATCCGAGAACGGGGCAACTACACCCAAAGCGAGAAGCTTGGAGGACCCGTGGGCAGCGACCTCGTGACCGCGCTGGGCCGGCCAGAGGGACCGTAGCTGGGAGCCCTTGGGGCTCTGGCCTCTGCCGAACAGAGAAGCCTCGCAGCAGGCTTGGCAGGAAATGTGGGGACCTGGGAGAAGCGCTGGGCATCTGGGGCTCAGCAGGAGGCCTAGGGGCGCACAGAGCTGGGACTGTCGGAGAGGCGTCTGAAGGCCAGTTCTGCGGACCTCCCGCGGAAAAGGATGGGGAGCCCTGGGTACAGACGCCCGGGGACCGGGAGCGCAGCGCCTGGCGTCACCCAGGGCGCTGGGGGCGCAGAGGGACCGAGCGCCGGCGCTCCAAATCAGACGGGACCAGAGGGCCGTCCCCGTGGGGACTCGGGCTCCGCGGGCGGCTGTGCGCGCGCTCCCGGGCCGGCTCCCCCGGCGCGAGGGGAGGCGAGAAAGCAGGTGTGCAGGACGGGGCGTCTGCTCACCTGCGGAGCACCAGGAAGCTCAAGATCACCAGCAGCAGCAGTCCGAGCATGCGGCCGGGCCTCCGCCGGACGTTCCACTTGGGCATCGCGCGTCCGCGGCACTGGGACCCGCTTGCTTTCCAGCCCTGTGCGCGGAAGCGCGGCGCGGGGGCGGGGCCGCGCGCGGGTCGCCGGGGCAACAGGCCGCCGCTCGCCCCGCCCCCCAGTGCTCATTGCCTGCAGCCCGAGGACGCCCCGGAGAGTGGCCGACGGTGGCCCTCGCCGTTTCCAGCCATACCCTCCCCCAGGATGAATAAAATTCTTATTCTGGCACAGAATTATGTCACAAAGGAGGCTGTGTGATATGTGGGCAAAATTTATGCTTTCTAGCAATCACAAACCCACCTAATCCCAAGAACAGAATTCAGATTTTACTGAAAGAAAATCTGAAACATTTTCTAGGGAGACTGATGTTTCTTCACAGCATCAGTTTCTAGAAAATACACACACACACACACACACACACACACACACACACACCGCTGCATGTTTTCAAACCATATCCTGCGCTTGTACACAGCTTTAGACTTGTAAAGCTGCTAGGAATACAATGAGATTGTACTTCTGGAAGAAAACAAGGCGAGTTTAGTGTGAAGGGTTCTTTTTGTAGCATTAAGCAAATATTTAGTCAGGTAGCAAAAGTTAAACCCAGGAGAGACAAAAACAAATGAACAAAGGGGGGAAAGGCCTAGCGCAGGGGCTCGCTTGGGGCTGACAGCAGGGCCAGAGCCGCCCCTGGAGATGCAGAGAGCAGTCTCTCCCCCTTAGCCAACGCTCCAAAGTCAGTACCTTCTATCCACGTTTTAATCCATAACTGCCTGATAGTTGTTAAGACTATGATGAAGGTATTTTGGTGTAATTGGGATAAAAGGTGGCCCATGAGACATATGGGGAAGGTGTCAAATGTTAGTCCCCTTTCCACCTACGGAGGCGCACCCCAGCCACGCCCCCCGCGCCCCCCCCCCACGCCCCCGAGTCGGCCCTGGTTCCTGGTGACATTGCTGAGCAGTGAACAGCACAATGCATTAAACACCAGGGCATCCTTAAGTTATTTAAACAGTACCAGCATCTCCTCTTTTTTTCAGACATTAGCTTAAACTTGTTAACATGGGCTATAAAAACCCTGAAATCCTTAGCCCAGCCCTGTGTCCTTTGTTTTTACTTACGGGAGAGAAATGTAAATAACTCAGTGCTAAAGAAAAAATCATTACCCCTTAACCTGCTGGGAAGTGCAGACCTGTAGACACACCCTACTCACAGTTTAAAAACAGTTTTACTCTATCTGGACTTCGTGATAGCAGGACGGTGCTGCAGAGGTAGCTCTAATCCAGATGTGTTTGCTGAGGAGACAAAACTGGGTTTTTTAAATTGTAGCAAGATACACCTTCAGGATAGTCCTTTGCAAAATGCTTGATTGATCTTGACCCCAAGCAGACCGTGAAATACTCAAATCACCGGGCATGGCGGCTACAGTTCAGTGAACTGTCTAACGGGGCTGTCAACAAAGCGGTCTGGCTGGGTGCGCGGGAAGATCATACCTGACACAAGGCGATCGTAACCCGCGCAGGCTGCCTTTCTGATGCCAGGGGTTCAGAAAATAGAAAAAAAATGTTTTCTTAAAAAAATGAAGTCCCGTTGATATCCTCAGGCCACCACTCTGAGTCAGAACTCCAACAGACCCAGAGCTCGCAGACCCGCGCTGAGAATTCCCGTAGCCCGCATTGCCGGTGGGAAGCAAGTGTGAACAAGGAGCCGGGAGAGGAAGAGCTGCTCACTTGGAGTCAGCACGTGGCGACTCTCCAGAAAAATAACCAAAATAGTCACGTCAAACTAAGTCAAACTCACAGCATCGGCTGTTTTACTTTTTATTTTTAAAGGTAACAGGTTTATAGATCAGATATTCATTCATTGGCATATCTTATTTTTCAGCGCACTGTGTTAATGCCTTAAATATAGTGTATCCGATTTGTAGGAAAATGCTTGACAACATCTCCCTTAAAGTCACTAGAACAAGATGCAGGATATGGCTTCTGTGTCAGAACAGTCCTGTGGGCCCTGGGCCCTCACCCCCTCCAGCTCCTTTACTCAAGTTGCCAAGGAGTCTTGAGCCAAGAAACTAAGAACAGGGGGAATTCCTGAGCCTAAATGAGTGCAATGTCAACCCTGGATGAAAAGAAAGTAGAAAGTCCTTGTCCTTGGAAAAAGAAAAAGGAAAACAGATCCAAGTTCAGATGGGTAGTCAAGGCCTCTCACCCCAAAGGCACATCGCTGGGGCTGGAAGGGGCCTGTGTGTTTGCGAGGGATGTACTGCCTTCAGTGCTGGCCTTGGAGCTGCCAAAATGCCACTTTTCAGCTCAGCCTTTGGAAGGCTGAAAAGCCAAGATCTGATTCAACAGCGTTTCGTTCATTAAGAAGGACTCGACAACGTTTACCGTCCACTGTGTGCTGAACACTGTTTCAGGTGCTTGGGAGGTATCAGTGCACAAAACAGACAAAGATCCCCTCCCCCTGAAACTTCTGTTCCAGCTGAGGAAGAAGGATAACAAAAATCAACAAATGAATTCGTAACTCATAAAGTGTTCAAAGGTGATACTGACCCCAGACTCTTTAATCAACAGAAGTTGATGAGGCCACACGAGGAGTTCAGGCAAGGCTTGCACAGGGACTCCTTCTGCAGCACAGGGAGCGAGAACAAGTAACAGGTGCCCTTGCTGCTCCCGGAGGGGGTCGGGCTGCTTCCTTAAATGGGATGAGGGTGGGGCAGGTCCAGGGGGTCTGGCCTGAGGGGGGGCTTAGGTGGTCTGCCCGCCCCCTTGGTGCTGTGTGTACAGGGATCACACACTGGACTCTGCTTTTGCTCCGGGCACCTCAGAAGTGGCAGTTGGGTTTGTGGCCTTTTTGTATCTTGTGGTTGATAATTTGCCCCCCTGCACAGCCCTGCACTTATTTTTAGTCCCTTATAGTTTCTTTGTATCTCTTGTTAGAGATGTTTGTCCAGGTGCAGGTCCTGCAGCAAAGGGCCCAGGGCCCAGCCTGTCTCAAAGGTGGTAAATCCAGAGCATAAAGGAAGCGGACAAAGGAAGGAAGACTGGGGAGGAGGGGTGCGCAGAGCAGGTCTCACAGAGAAGGCATCGCTGAGCAAAGATCTGAACGAGGAGCGTTACCTGCCTGCAGGTGCCGAGGAAAGGGCAGCCAAGCAGAGAGGACCTCGAGTGCGAAGGCCTCCGGCAGGGGTGACGCCCGGAATTCCAGGACTGCAGGGGGTGGGGGGAGGCAGAGGAACCAGGGCCAGATCAGGCAGGCCTTTGGGGGCAGAGCTTTGACTCAATGAAACGGAACCAGCGCAGGCTCTGGGTGTGGCATCCCTTATGCTTTAAAAGGTCACTCAGGTGCCAGGAGCGGGCAGCAGTGGAAAAAAGGAGACCAGGTGGGGGGCGGGGGGCGCGGCTACCGCAGGGGTCGCATACCAACTGCTGCGGCTCAGACAAGTGGCAGCTGGCGTGGAGAGGAGTCTGGATTCCTGGACCGTTTGTGGGGTGAGAGAAATCAAGAGGACTCAAGAATGACTCCATCACGTTGGAATGCCAGTTTCTTTTCTAGAACAGAGAGGGGGAGGCGGTGAGGAAGTAAAGTAAAAAGGCCATTGGTTTTGCCTGGCTTGGCCAGCCTCCAGGAGGGGATGTGTTAATTTCTTCTTTTCCGCAGCCATTCACAGGTGGGCAGGGTCAGATTGTCTCCCTGTGAGCTGAACAGAGGCCCTTTAGTTTAACATTCAGGCAGCGGGGCAGGGTTCCCTGAGGCAGGCCATTATGTATGATTATAATAACAAAAGCACCGGAAAGCAAAGGTTAACGTCAAAGAAACAGATGCAACATGGAGTCCTATTTTGCTCTTCCCTGTTACAGCCTGAGGTGAGGAGGCTGGAAGGGTCAGCCTGTCGGGGAGTCCCAGAAGCCCAGCTCGGGCTGGGGAGGTGGAGGGGGGGGGGAGTTGAGCCATCAAGGAGACGTGCAGGTGGAGACACCACATAAGACTTTGGTGACTGTGATGCAGGCAGGTGGGGGGTTGGGGAGACTGGAACGGGTTAGAGGAGGCGGAGGAATCTCGGTGGATACAGATGAGTCTCGTTCGTGGATATTTGCTGGAAAAAGGAGTAAATAAATGGGAATGTAGCTGGTGGCTCATGACCCTGAGTCGAGGGTACTGCCCTGTTTTCATTTCCATTTCAGGTGGGAGAAACCACGGCATGGTACACTGACACGATCGTGATCAAAGAGGGTGAAAATCACTGAAGCAGGAGAGACCGTGGGGAATTTCTGGAGCTACATCCTGAGTGGGTGCCATGGACGGGTTAGTGGCCTGTGAAGGGCAGGCTCTGGGGTGAGCAGACCGGGTCACTCAAGACATCATGCTTTCTCGGCGACAGACAGATTTCAAATATAAACAGCGTGACACTATCAGAAATGAGAACTAGCCTTGTCATTTGAATTTGTTGTTAATATCTGAATGTATGCATCTGAGATGTGACGTAAAGCGAAACATTAAAATTGTATTGGGGTTTCCCTGGTGGCACAGTGGTTAAGAATCCGCCTGCCAATGCAGGGGACACGGGTTCGAGCCCTGGTCTGGGAAAATCCCACATGCCGCGGAGCAACTAACCCGTGCACCACAACTACTGAGCCCGTGTGCCACAACTACTGAAGCCCACACGCCTAGATCCCATGCTCCACAACAAGAGAAGCCACTGCAATGAGAAGCCCGCGCACCACAACAGAGAGTAGCCCCCGCTCTCCACAACTAGAGAAAGCCTGCGCGCAGCAATGACGACCCAATGCAGCCAAAAATAAAATTAATTAAAATAAATAAAATAAAATTGTATTAAGTTGAAGTAAAATAAAGCAATGATTAACGATTATTATGAAAACTCAATATAAGCTACCAAAACAATTATTAAGAACTTTCAAATACTTAAGCACATGGGGAAATACACTGACAGCTAATAAGAATATTAAGAGAGTACACTAGCTTTATAAGGGTAGGAAGACTATGATATCCTCTTTGAACCAAGAAAAGATATATGAAATAGATAAGCTAAATGTATATAAAATAGATAATTTTTAAACATAAAATACATACACATTATATATTTATATAGTATATAAATTTTAAGATATTGACAATAATTAAGGTATATCTTAAAAGATTGTTTTACCGCAGTTTTTTTCATTGTTGAACTGTTTGATGTATACCGTTCCTATCATTAAACAACATGCTTTTTATAAACTGGATTTAATTGCTTAATTTCATTCTAGCTGTGAGTCTTGGGAGAATAGATTTTCTTTGGGAATTCTTACTACCTTGAAATTTCATGAGGAGAAGGAGTTCCAAGGTGATGTGCAGCTACATCCATGAGGAATTGTCTTCGATCCAGACAGAATAAACATATGAAAAATAGATGCAAGTGTTAAACAAAAAGCAGGCACATTTTCTTCTCACTGAACAAACTGCAAAGGGACGGCTTCTCATGGTCCTTTAAGACAATTTCTTATAGCTGAGTTTACGGAGTCTAAATTAGAAGTTTCTCAAAACAGTTCTTACCTTGCTATTCTCAGTCATTCAGCTGCTGAAGGATTCTTAAAACCTGCCCACATTATGACTCTCAGGTGCCAGGTTTCTTCTACAAGACATGTTACTGAAAACCTTTTTCCTGAGTTTATATTTTGCTACACACCAGTGAGTGATATTATGAAATATCTATATTTAGTATCTCAGATATCTGTACATACAGAAACAGTTTTCTCTCTTTTTTTTTAATAAATTTATTTATTTATTTATGGCTGCGTTGGGTCTTCCTTGCTGCGCGCGGGCTTTCTCTAGTTGCAGTGAGTGGGGCTACTCTTCATTGCGGTGCGCACGCTTCTCGCTGCGGTGGCTTCTCTTGTTGCGGAGCACGGGCTCTAGGCACGCGGGCTTCAGTAGTTGTGCACGTGGGCTTAGTTGCTGCGTGGCATGTGGGATCTTCCCGGACCAGGGCTCGAACCCGAGTCCCCTGCATTGGCAGGCAGATTTTTAACCACTGCGCCACCAGGGAAGCCCAGAAACAGTTTTCTTGAAGTTCAACAGCGTGATAGATGAGTAATGAATTTAAATGTTTCTCCTCCATTTTGGTGCCATTAAAGCTTTAATACCACACTTTACAGATAATAGTAGCAACATAGGATGTACAAACTGTGAATGGTTTAATTTCTTGAACCTGCTGAGGAAGGAACAGGGTGACAGTGACATGCTTTGAGGGGAGAAGTTGTCCTGACGTGAACCTTGTAACAGGTTATTTGTGATTCTCAGAACATACGAGACCATTTGACCCTCACTCGTGTCCCTCCCCTGAAATGCTGTCACGTCCTTCTACGCCGAGCGGACAGGTGGTTAAATTGTTCAGGATGCCTCATTGAGCTCGTGCTCTGTGCTGGGTGCTGGGGACACACTGGTGGACAAGACTTAATTCTGCCTTCATTCAGGCACTGGGGTTCTGGAGGGACATGGGCCCTTGTCCCTTACATCTTTTATTCCTTCCAGTTTTATTGAGATATGATTGACACCAGCACTGTATACATTTAAGGTGTGCACCATAATGATTTCACTTACATATGTCATGAAATAATGACCAAAATGAGTTTAGTGAACCTCCATCACCTCATATAGTACAAAATTAAAGAAATAGAAAAAAAGGTTTTTTCTTTGTGATGAGAACTCAGGATTTACTCTCTTGACATCGTTCATATATAACACACAGAGTGTGTATTTGATATTCTTGATGTAAACCTTCCTCCTGAAAAACTGCCTGTGGATGAACTCCAACAAGCCAAGAAGCGTGTCAGAACCCAGTCCTACCACCTGGGGTTGTCTGTGGTGTGGATGTATGGCCCACGCTTCTTCTTCTCAAACACGATGATCTAGGAAGAACAGACGGGTTGCCAGTAAGAAAGGGTGAGCCCAGTACAGAATCAGAAAGACACTGCGATACGTATTTTGGGAATGAAGTCAGATCGGAGCGCTTATGAGCCGTAAAGATGGGGGTGGGGGCCACGCACCTCATTGTCCCCTGGCTGGAGCCAGGCACCAGGAAGGTAAAGGGTCTCCTGAGGCCCAATGTTCCAATATCGCCCAAGGTTATGCCCATTGATGAACACAAATCCATAATGCCAGCCCTGGAAGGGAAGGGAGCTTGAGGCACAGGAACAGATTCCCTCTGGCAAGGTAAGGCCTAAGGCTTTGGGCAGCGAGGGCACGGCTGAGATGCTCGGAGGCACTGAGAGTGGAGGTGCATTCAGAAGGGGACACGTCCTACCAGTCCCACCTGCCACCTGGTCGACGGATGGCAGACAAGATGCTGAGGCAGTGCGGCGCCTGACCTGTGACAGATGGTGCCGTCTTTTTCTAAAAAGCAGCTCTTCTGCTTCCAGAAACAAGTACTAGGCAATAGAGGTGAACACTGCTGCTGACAACAACCATAAAAGCTGCACATTTTTCTAACCTGCTTGCAATCCAATGAAGAAGTACAGGACCAAGGCCTGGGCGAAGGCATGGAAGCAGTGTTCCCACTAGAGGCACCTGCTTGTCCAGGAGGAGGAGGCTGAGGAGCCGAGCAGAACTGTCAGAGCCTCACACGTTTAGACGTCATCTGGGAAGACTGGGTGTCAGGACCCTCAGTAACTAATCTACACTCTCACACGTTTAGATGTCATCTGGGAAAACTGGGTATCGGGAACCTCAGTAACTAATCTGCACTCTCACACGTTTAGATGCCACCTGGGAAGACTGGGTGTCGGGAACCTCAGTAACTAATCTGCACTCTCACACGTTTAGATGTCATCTGGGAAGACTGGGTATCGGAACCTCAGTAACTAATCTACACTCTTACACGTTTAGATGTCATCTGGAAAGACTGGGTATCGGGAACCTCAGTAACTAATCTGCACCCTCACACGTTTAGATGTCATCTGGGAAGACTGGGTGTCGGGAACCTCAGTAACTAATCTGCACTCTCACACATTTAGATGCCATCTGGGAAGACTGGGTATCGGAACCTCAGTAACTAATCTGCACTCTCACACGTTTAGATGCCATCTGGGAAGACTGGGTATCAGGAACCTCAGTAACTAATCTGCACTCTCACACGTTTAGATGTCATCTGGGAAAACTGGGTATCGGGAACCTCAGTAACTAATCTGCACTCTGCGTTGGGACCTGTTAGGGGAGGCAAAGACTGGGAGGAGTGCTGACAGTATTTCATTTTTTATCTCAACAGTAATTTTATGGTGTTTGCCTCGTGACAATTTATTGATCTGTACGTTCATATTTTGTGCCTTTACGTTATCCATGTGTGTTTACAAACAGAAGATATACTAGGTAAAAAATAATACCCTCCCCCAAAAAAGGAAATTGGAGAATACAATTTATGGAACCATCCCATTAGTGTAAAAAGTGATTGTGCATGTGTTTAGGCAAAGGGACACATGGAACCATGCAAACTCTTGGTCATGCTTAATTCTGAGAAGTAGAGAGGAATTGGAGGTGGGAGAGGGTTGGAAAGACAGCCCTTTGCTCTCTACATCTTGTTAGTATTCGAATTTTTCCATTGTGCTTTGA
Source organism: Balaenoptera borealis (assembly GCF_965194805.1). Lineage (NCBI taxonomy): Eukaryota > Metazoa > Chordata > Mammalia > Artiodactyla > Balaenopteridae > Balaenoptera > Balaenoptera borealis. The sequence continues at coordinate 111,902,344 of NC_138868.1, read as the reverse complement.
TGTATTATTTTTTTAAACAATGATAAGTTAGGAGGACTGAGAAATGTTGTAAACTTTAGTTAAAAGTGAGGAAGAGAAAGAAAGGCAGAAAGGGGAGTGTTCCTGCCAGGAACACGATGGCCTTGCTCCCAGACTCCTCCCAAGAGAACAGGTGGTGGGGACCCCAGAGCCGGGGAGGGCGCCCACTCACCGGGAGCGTCAGGAAGGTGTCCTGGGGAGAAGAGCCCGCCTTCAAGGTGCCCAGGTAGAAGGCAGGGCCCAGGGAGTGAGTCGGGACAGGCTTCCAGGAGACAGAGCGGAGCCTGCAAGAAGGCCACGCCTTGAGGGAGAGGAAAGCCCTTTCCCAGCTGCAGTCCCCACACTGACCCCAGGTTTCCCGCGCAGGGACGAGGATTCTGCAGCAGGGGATGTGCTAGGCCAGAAGCACTAGGCTGGAATCAGGAGCCTCTATAATCCTGAGTCCATCACTCCGGGGCCCTGAATCTTGGCCCCTCATCTGCAAAGTGGAGAGTTGGAGACCTCAAGCTCCCTGCCCTCCAAGGCTAGGGTTAGGAGGGTGAGTGTTAGGGTTAGGGTTAGGGTTAGGAGGGTTAGGGTTAGGGTTAGGAGGGTTAGGGTTAGGGTTAGGAGGGTTAGGGTTAGGGTTAGGGTTAGGGTTAGAAGGAGCATACCTCTTGAAGAAGCTCATTTTTAATTCTAGAGAATAGATGGTGAAACTCTGCAGGGGAATGTTATTCAGAGTAACAGGTCCGATTAATCCTGCAGGGGGGGAGGGAGGAGAGAGAAGATGGACAGGACATTCTCCATCGTCCGGATGCAGACTCGTAGCCTGGACCCCCCTGTGACCAGGGCTCGTCCAGGAGGGAACAGACTGGTGTGACCTGCACAACCGAAGGTCTCCATACCAACAAGAAACCTCCCCTCCCAGGTTCAGAACTTCCCCTAAATTCCCACAAGGGGACCAGGTCCTGCTCCGACAGCCAGCACCCTCCGCCCCGGGGAGCAGGACATGGCAGGACAAGGGAGCAGGCACGTGCACCACTGGTCCCAGGACTCAGGGGCCCTGCCACTGCCTGGGGACCCAGTCTTTCCTCCCAACTCCACCCCCAATCTTCAGGTCCAAGTCACCATGAAGGGAGGTCATGGCCTGTTTCTTAGGCCCAGAGCCCACCTTTCTGCTGATTTTGAATTTTCCATGAAAAACTGATGCGTCCTTGATTCTCTACCAGGATCCTTAGAAGTTGACATTCCTGTTTGGGACAGACCAGTTCATGGGGACCACAAGGCCACGTAGGGCTTTTACTCTGGAACCCACTCTTCTCGGAGTCCCAGATGGCAGACAAGTGAATGGGAAAAGAGGAGGCCCCAGTGCCCCGGGGCCCCCCACCAGAAGGACCCCGTGGGTTCCTGCTCCAAACTCTGTCCCGCCTGGTCTGCCTTCGGAGAGGCTGAGGGACTCAGCTGTGCCTGTGGTCAGAGCCCGGCCAGGCGCTTGGCAGGGGAATTCCATCCACACCGAAGCGGATGCTGTAGCCCCGGATGCACCAAGGCCTGGGAGAGGCCCTAACGCTTCCTGCCGGGACCCTGAGGCAGGCACGACGCCCAGGGGCAGAGGTGGGGACAGGACGGGTCTATCTCAGGAACAGGCCGTGTTTGCACTTGAGTCCGTGGTCTAGGGCAGCATCTAGACTTCTGAATTACATACCGTGATTTTAGGAATGTCTATGTTCTGAAAACCATCAGCCAGAATTCCTAAACTTGTCTCATTCAAAAACACCTGCGAAAGAAGAGCCGGTGTCAGATGGGTAGGTCCAAGGGGCAGAAGCGGGGAGGGAGGCCTGGATTAGGGGAGGTGGCTACAAAGGAAGCCACCAGCCTCAGTGCCCACAGGCAGCCAGAAGCTGGCCCGACCCGGAGGCCCCTATAGACTTAAGTCATGGTAAGTAAATCGGGTCTCTTTCGTCCAGCTTTACATCCCAGTCAAGCCTCATACACAGAGGTGCTTAAAAATGCTATCAAATAGCAAAGTGGACCAGCAACTGACCGCTCGCCCCCGCGGCGGAGTTGGGCTAGTGTCCTGCTTGCGACCAGATGGCCCTACCCCACCTGAGCCATGTCCCGCGCGTCAGCGTGGAGCCGGCCCCCAGAGCAGACGGTCGTCTCGTAAAGCACGAGCCCATAGGACTGGCCGTTGCCGTTGTTGATGGGCAGGTTCTCCATGTTGAGTGGAATGTTAGAGATGACCGGCTGAGAGACGGATGGGGAGCCAGGGGTAAGAACGGGGGCCTTCTTCCTAAGACCCTGGGCATGTTTTGTTGGCCCTCCTAACGGTCCCCAAAAGCCCTTTGGATGAGGAACTGAAACAGATGCTGTGTGATGACGCCTGTGCCCTAGTCTCCACTGACCAGAACACTTGGGATGGGGTGGGTGGCGAGAGGGCAGGGGGGCCACTGCTCTAATCCTGAATCAACAGAGTAAACAGCCGCGTCCTAGCGCAACTGTGGGCCAGCAAAGAGGGCGCACTGAGCAAGTATTTATTTCACATCTGCAACGTGCCAGGCACGACTTCTTATTGGAAGGAGGGTCAGTGGAGGCACAACAATGTGAACTCAAGATGACATCTTCCAAACAATGTTCACCTTTTCTTCTGCAGGGACACAGAGTCTAGTCCTAAAGGGAGAGCAGGGACCCACAGGGGTTCAGTGATTCGGCCTAGTTGATGGTGAAGAGGAGGCGGAAACCGCGTTTCACGGTTCCTGGCTTGGCAGCCCTTTCCGTGGGGACCGCGTAGCCCAACTCAGGATGGGGGGTCATTGGAGCTGGGAGCCAGGAGCCTCTCATGTCCTGCTTCTCCCCACCCCTTCTTGTTCTTCAAGTTCAAACCCCTTCTCGATCCGCCCAGAAGGAGCTCCTGGCTCTCGCCCCCTAGTTCTAAATGTGGACAAGATGCAGAGGGTTACATTCACGCTTCCCACTAAAAACCCCTGAAGGGATCTCTGCTCTGTGGCCTCGGCCTGTCCCCCCCACCCCCCCGTGTCTCCAGGGGCCACCCCGCTCCCCCAGAGCCCGGGTGTCACTCACCCGATTCAAGTACTTCAGGGCATCCCACAGTGGCAAGTAAAGGGATGGGTCCACGGAGGGGTACACAGTCTTGGGAATGGGCTCCGGTAAGAGGGGCAGAGGGGTGACTGCAAAGAAAATGGGCAAGAAGCTCCTGGAACGTCCCCTTCCTTCTCCAAGCCTCCCCATCCTCTCCAGGAGCTCTTGTGTCCCGGGGCCAACCAAAGAGGCGGGTCCTAGGCCAGCGCTTCTCCAACACTGATGAAACTCTGGTGGGACTAAGTTGAAGCTATTTTGTGGGCACAGAGGGCTGATGGCTACAGACCCCACAGGGGCCTGATGCCCTTTGGCGATGCCGGTGCTGTCGGACTTCCTAGCACATAGTAGGTGGTTTGTTAACTTAATTTCAATAAATACAATTCAATAGGATGACTTTTGCTGTTGTATATGAGGGTATCATGTCACACATCATGCTGAGAGCTTTATAAATAGTAACTTCAACTTCACAATCATTATATGAGACAAGGACCATTGTCCTCATGTTTAGAGAAGACACTACAGCTTAAAGGGCTTGTAAGTGGGAAAGCCAGGATTTGAACTGAAGGTTGCCCCTGCCCTTACGAGCGCCTTTAAGCTTCTGCTCACAGGGAACCCTTCCCTTTCCTCCCCTCCCGCTTCCTGAGGAGGGCCACCCCTCCAATAAATTGGCAGCTGAGTACCGAGGATGTATTTAAAGAGTTCTTGGAGCTTGAAGTACTTGTCTGTGTAGTCCCCGGCCTCTGTCAGCAGCGCATCGTAGTCTGCAAGACACCAGCCGCCGTCGCTGGGCAGGGGACACCCCACCACGAGCTGGGCCAGGGCCACCGGAGGGGGACGGGAGACGCCTTCCCACTGCTGGACCAGGCTGGGGTGCAGGGGAGTAAGGCCACCCTGGGAACATTCCCCACAGCCCTTCCTGGGGGTCTGAGACTGCCACGACCCTGGGCTCATCCTTCTGCTTCCCTTCATAGTGGACACTCTCGTCTCCCCTCAACCTGACTGCCCACCGGGGCCTCCGGGGCCCACACGGCAACCACCAGTGGATTCTACCTGGGGAGGTCTAGGTCAAGGGCTCAGGGTACGGGTGAGCGGAGCAGAGCTGGAGCTCACAGGCAGCCCCATCCACGGCAAGGACAGCCTGCTGACGGCATTGTGAGCATCTCAGAACGAAGATAAAGAGATAAGAGAACACTCAATGCTCAGCGTAGATTATGGGTCAAGAGCCCCATAATGCCAGGACGTGTTTGTGGGCCTCCCCGGTAAAGCCACAGGGCCCCCGCGCTCGGAGGGGACCCTCCCAGCAAACACCTGCCATAGCTCGTGACAACGCCTCTGTGCCTGTCAATATGCGTGGCCCCGTTCATGAAACCGAAGTTGGTTCCCCCGTGGAACATGTACACGTTGAAGGAGATCCCCAATCTGATAAATTCAGACACACTGCTTTTAACCTCTGCAGAGGAGGGAGATGAGAAATAGAGAACATTAACACTTCAGAGAAGACAGGAGTCTGTGAAATCTTCTCCTCCTCAACCCTGCCCCACAGTAAACTCAACTGTTTTGTCCTTCAACCTCCATGAAGATTCTCACCAGACAATAGGTAGAACTGACCAGAACTGCCCTAGGAAACCAAGTCTTATCAATACCAAGAGTCTTTTCAAAAATCATTTCTCCCAGGGTATGTACATGATTTGACTCCAAACTACATCTATTAAATAACAGCCTGAGAACCTCTATGTCACTTAAATATCTAATGTTCATTAGATTTTTTGAAATTGTAGAAATAATTAGTATACCCTTATGACTACCTTGTAGGGTAGTATCTCTGGGGCCACTGACTTAGAACCACTGCAACAGTCCACAGTCTCTAGCCACGGAGGCACTCATTTTTGTCTCAAGGTCACCTTTGCACTGGCCGTAACAGGCATGGGCTGGTTAAAGGTTAGTTAGAGGTGGGATTCAATGCTGGCTGTGCTCCTTGCATTCCGTCTGATCTTGTTCAGTCTGTTTTCTCTCTCAGAGCCTCTGCTCCCGTATCTGTTAAATGAAGGTCCTATTCCTACTACATCAAGGATGGATGAGAGACTTATTGATGGTGGCATATATGTAAGAAACATGCACAGTGCCTGATATACATGTGGTCAGAAACCGTCATTTACTGGTGATGGTCCGGAGATATTTTTGTTTTGTTTTGTTTTTTATTTTTCAGCCCAAAGCAGACTTTTCTCAGTTACCCACTACCTTTCAGTGGTTTTCTTTATTTCCGGTACAAGTGAGCTTGCTTTTATAACAGCCATAGCAAAATATCGTTAGTAGAAAAATACTTTTGTTGACAACCTCTGCCAGGCACCATTCTGGGCGGTTTACGTGGATCGCCACACTTAATCCTGACAACAGCCCTACTGGGGAGGGGTGGGCCACGGAGGCTCAGCAGGGGGGTCACCCCCACTGGGGCTGCAGAGCTGGGGCTGAAATCCTTGTCGCTTTGGCCGCAGGAGCTACGACCTCTCTCATCTCCTGATAATTTCTGCCCCTCAGCAGACATCTCCAGAGCAGTGGTCTGTGCATTTTCCAGAGATGATTAGGATTTTCAGCAAATGCATGCCCTTCTTCAGAGACCCTTCCCGGGACCCCCACGGCTGGTCTGCCCCTGCCTCTTCTGTCATTGCACCTGCTTTTTTGCTTCAAAGCACTCGTTGGGTGGGGAACTCTACACTGATTGTTTACTTCTTAACTACCTGTCCATCCACCAGCTGACAAGCTCCCAGGGTGTGGGAGCCAGGTAACTTGTACCCCCAAGTGCACCCTCAGGCCTGGCCATGTCCCTGGCCATAGTAGGTGCAGGTCAGAGAGCTGACTGATGAGCAGAGAAATGTGTGAACGACCTCTGACTCAGGACCGCTCCACTGGGTCAAACACTGCAGAGCACTCACCTTCCGCATTTCTCACCATGTGTTCATTTCCCCACGTGTCGAACCAGCCGACCCAGTATTCCATGATCAAAATGGGCTTATTGCTCTAGGAACAAACCAAATCAAATACTAAGTCTGACAAAAGGAAGAAGAAAAATCAGAAAAACTGAATACAACAAATGAGTATTTGAGGAACTCTCGCTTTCCACTTTTCCCAACTCAGCGCTTACTCCCTGCATCCCCTCACCCACTACACCTTTGCTACCATCCACAGCAGTGGCTCCTCCTCTTCCCCTACAAGCTCAAAAATACACCATATGTACCTTAAAACATAGGAACAAAAAGAAACATAAAATTTCAGGGGCTAATTATCCAAGAAACTAGAAATTTCTTGGATAACTGAAATCTAGTTCAATAAATTAGAAAAAAACAGAAAAATAAACCAAAGAGTACAGTAAAGGAAATAATAACCTGATGGTTATTGCTGAGGGCATCTTGTGATCATAATAAGAACCACAGGGGCCTGTCCTGCTACTGCACTAGTTATCGATTGGCTGAGACCAGCACACAACACAAATAAACAAATCCACTATTTTATTTAGAGATGTCAACACTCTTCCCTTAACAATTGATAGAATAAGCAGGCAGATAATTAGTAAGGATAGAGATTACCTGAACAACATCACCAAACAACCTGACCTAATGGAAATGTACAAACAAATGCAAAATACACATTCTTCCAAAATGTACATAGAACATTTACCAAGGATGACCATATTATAAGCCATAAAACAAACCTTAACAGATGTAAAAGAAGAGAGATCAAACCAAGCATATTCTTGGATTTTCACAGGATTGAAATAGAAATCAATAACAGAATGATATCTAGAAAATCTCCGAAGACTGAGAAATTAACCAACATGCTTCTAACTGATACATGGAATAAAGAAGACATCTCAAGGGAAGTTTAATGTTTTGAACATTTTTAAAAATATTATTTGAAAATAAAAATGCAGCATTTCAAAATTGGTGGGATGCAGCAAAGCCAGCACATACAGGAAAATTCATAGCACTAAATGCTTATATTAGAAAAGAAGAAAGTCTCAAATCAGTAACCTAAGCTTCTACCAGGAAAAAGAAAAACTAGTAAAAGTAGAGTTAATTCAATCCATTAAGGAATCAGAAGGTAGAAAATATTAAAGATCAGAGCAGAAATCAATGAAATAATAGAAAACAGAAAAATAATAGAGGAAAAAAAGTCAAAATCTGGTTCTCTGAAAAGATCAATAAAAGTGATAAGCTTCTAGTCATACTGACCAAGATTTAAAAAAAAAATACACAAAATTGCCAATATCAGGAATGAAAGAAGGGTCATCATTACTTACAACAAAGACATTCAAAGGATATTAATGGATCATTACAAACAACTCTATGGCCATGAATTCAAAACTTAGGTGAAAAACGATAGAATAAACCCCTGAAGGACACAAACCACCAAAACTCACTTAAGAAGCAATAACCTGAATTGTGCAATATCTATTAGAAAAATTAAATTCCTAATCAAAAACCTTCTAAAAAAGAAAACTTCAGGTCCAGATGGTTTCAACAGTGAATTTTACCAAACAGTAAGTAAGAAATACTAACAATTCTACACAATCTCTTCTAGAAGATAGAAAAGGAGGGAATTTTTCCAAACTCATTTTATGAGGCCATCATGACCCTAATTCCAAAATCAAACAAAGATGTTTCAAGAAATGAAAACCAACAATCAATATCTCTCATGAACATGGAAGCAAAAATTCTCAACAAAATACAAACAAATTGAAACCAGCAGTATATAAAATGAGAATACATCACAACCAAGTGGGATTCACCCCAGGAATGCAACACCGGGCCAGCATTCAAAATCCACGTTAACTGTATTAGCACAGAAGAGGAGGTGGGCCTGGTCTGAGGTCATAGGTATGGCAGCAAAGACACAATCCACTCCGCTGTCAAAAGAGATGAAGCAGTGATTCACGCTACATATGGATGAACCTCAAAGCCATCAAGCAGCATGAAAGACTGGATATTGTAGGATCCCATGTATATGAAACATCTAGAAAAGGCAAATTTATGGAGACGGAAACCACATGAGTGGTTGCTAGGGCCAGAGGTGGGAGGGGGATTAACTGCATAAGGAAACCTTCTAGATTGTGATGATGGTTGTAAAACTCTATAGATTGAATTGTACACTTGCAGTGGGTGGATTTAATGGTGTATAAGTTGTATTTCAATAAAGCTGTTTTTAAAAGGAACGAGAAAAAAGAAACAATAAAGGAGACACTAAAAACTAGAGATAGCCATGGTGCCGCCCCTGGCAGAGCCCCTTCTTTTTACTCGACAAGAACCTGGGCAGAAATTGGTGAGCAAAGGAAATAAGAATCATTCATTCTTTGATTAAAACTGTGGAGGAGGGGGGAAGGCTGAGGGGAGGGTGCTGTGGGGAGGAGAAGAGGGGGGTTGGGCCTGGAAAGGGCATCCCAGGCACAGCAGGCCTCGAGGGCACCAGGGGCTTGGACAGCATCGGAGGCACAAGGGAACACACGTGTGTATGAAGCAGAGTTGGTCCGGAGACCTGGGTCCCCGCTGTGCTGGGAGAGAGGATGCCATCCTGGTAATCGTGTCCATCCATCTCCGTGACTCGCACGGGGTCACCCACGGAGCAGAGCTACTCAACGAACATTTGGGGGAGACTTCATGGTCAATGGCCCCGCGTCCCCATGATCTGCAGAACCTGTGAACAGGTTGCCCTAGCAACCCGGCCACCTCCCAGCCCGTTCACTTCCCACCCCCCTTCCTCGGGGTGTCCCCAAGAGGCACTCCACTAACAGGTGACACCCACTCCCCGTGACAATCGGCATGAGCTCCCAACTGCTTTGAAACCACTGAGGCCCCAGGGCCGGCCCCTGTTCTCTTGACCACCACTGCCCAGGCCGGGCGGTCTCCTCCTTACCTGCACCTTATAAAGATGCTTCAACGAGTCCTCGTTAAATGTCTTTATGTTGATGGTGGCCAGCACTGCAGAGAGAGGGGTGCTGCTGAGGCCCCTCGGTCCCCGTCAGGGGGGAGGGGCCAGCCGCAGAGGGAAGGGTACCAGGACCCCGCTGCATCCCTCTGTACAGGGTACAAAGGGCTGCCACACTTGCCCTCACATCGCTGGGCACTTCAAAGACAACGTGAGGGAAGGAGGGCAGTTCAAAGTAGCCATGTTTTTTGCAGAAAAGTGGAACAATTCAAGGTCACACGACTTGATTAAACCTGGGAATTGCACGCAGGTTTCCTGGTCCCAAGGTCAGCATACTCTCCACCACATGATGGTAATGTGGGGACATGCCACTGAGGAGGAGGAGAGGACATGACAGATGTCCCCTGGACTCCCGGGGGTGCTGCCACCTCAGCCACTTCCCTCACTGTCGTGACCTCATGATTCTGTCCTGAACTGTTCGGCTACTTTACTCCCAGGACGCGAGCAGCGTCCACAGTGAGCCTCAGGCTGTGGGATCCAGGGCTGGGCTCTGCCCAGGCTGGCCTCCTGACACAGCACCATCTTCTGCTTCTCCACGAGGCTCCTGGTGCTGGTGGAGAAGACCTGACTCTAAGCCATGCCTGGCACCAGCCCAGACTCTTAGCCACAGAAAAATTGGGAAAGATGGAAAGGTGCCCTGAGGACAGAGGCTCTGTTGGAAGATCTCAGGAGTGGGGACCAGGGAGCAAGCTGGCCAGGTGCCACTACCTTTGACCTTGGGTCCTCATCATCATGACATCAAACCTCTGGGGTCCACTTCAGTGCACACGGGAAAGAGAGGTATCAGGGATACACTTGGTCTTTCTGCGGCTCCTTCAAGATTCAGAAGTCCAGCTCAGAGCCTCAGTTCTCCCTTAAAATAAGTCTAAATTCATACCTCCTTTTATGTGGCCTCTCGCTACTGCATCTGCATTGTCTGCGGTCAAGAGCAGCTCCACAATCCCTCTCCGCAGCAGGGCCTGTTGAGAGAACTGGACTAGATGAGCCCACCTCCTTGCTCCCCTGGGAAGAAGGAAGTACAAGGAAATTAGGAAATATATACACCTGAGCTCAGACGGGCATAATGGGAACTAGACAGGAAGGCACAAATCAAGAGTCTGCCCTGGTGCAGCTCAGCAAAATGGGGGACTGTGGTCTCTGACCAGCCTGGTGTCTTTCCCGGGGGTGACCGCACAGCTGCGTATAGACTCTGACACCCCATGGCCATGGGCCCCAAAGGAAAAGCACAAAGGTGAGTTCACAAGGGAACCCGGAGGAGGGTCTACAACCAGGGGGGAGAGAGAGACATGTAGATAAACAGATGATAGATAGATAGATAGATAGATAGATAGATAGATAGATAGATAGATATAGATGATAGATAGATCAATAAATGATAGATAATAGATGATAGATAATAGATCAATAGATAGATGATAATAGATAGATAGATGCTAGATAGATTGTTAGATGATATAGATAATAGATGATAGATAGATAACAGATCAATAGATAGATGACGGATAGATAATATCGATAGATGATAGATAGATAATGTATAGGTAGGTAGACAGATGAAGATAGATAATATCGATAGATGATAGATAGATGATAGATAATAAATTGGTAGATGATAGATAGATATGATAGATAGATGATAGATATGATAGATTGATACATAGATGATAGATAGATATGAAAGATAGATGATTGATAGATGATAATAGATAGATAGATGATAGGTAGATGGATGATACATAGATATATGATAGATAGGTAGGTAGATATATGATAGATCAATCGATAGATGATAGATAATAGATCAATAGATGATAATAGATAGATAGATGATACATAGATATATGATAGATGATAGAGAGATAGCTAGATCGATCGATAGATGATAGATAATAGATAGATGTGATAGATAGATGAAGATAGATGATAGATCGATAGATGATAGATAATAGATAGATGATAGATAATAGGTTGATAGATAGACAGATAGTTAACGGGGTGGGGGAGGGGAGAGAGAAAGTGAGAGATCCATAGACACACAGACGATAAACCAGAGGGACAGAGAGGGGAGACTTGGGAAGGGGAGGCCGAGGCTGCAGCCCCTGAGAAAGACCACAGTCACAAACCCGGGTCCCGTCCGGACACTCAAGGAAAGAAGGAGGCCCGCCGGCCTCGGGGAGGCGGGGGAAGCAGGGGTCTCATCTGAAAGTCGTGTTCACTGAGGGACCAGGGAGCAGACGATGGCGGGGAGCCAAGGACCCCGTCTGTGTGTCTTACGTGCTCACTGAGCCAGACCTGGGCCTGGAGGGAGTCGAGGGGCACGTTTTAAAAATCGAATAATTAAAGTAACGCTGAATGAGATGGACCTGAGAGGTCTGAAGTGATGTCCCCGAGCCATGCTGGGGAGGGAAGCTTCTCACACACCACGTGGGCTGCAGAACCACGGCTGCAGGGCGGGAGCCAGGACGGTGCGGAGCCAGCCCTGCCCCTCTCTCTCCCCTCCCCAGTGCCCCCACCCAGGGGTCTCTGTGGGCAGAGCACATGGGACTGCTGCCCCCACTTAGCAACCTGGGTGGGTCCGGTTTAAACCAGAACTCATCAGCTTCCTGAACGTGGGACGCTGGGGGCTGGGAGGGGCCTGACCCCCCAGAAAGGACACCAGGCAGGACGGCAGGTATCCCCTGGCCTGAGACATGCCACCCCACCCACGGACGAGCAAAGGCAGCAGATGAAAGAGTAGTCACACCACAGGTCAGAGAAGGGGGCGCTGTCACTCGGCCCAGGAAGCACTATTTATTACTACGGGTGAGGACTCACCACCCCAGCTTTCACGACAACCGTGCATCCCAGAGACGGGACAGAAAGGAACAACCTTTTACCCTCATGTTTCACCTCATAACAATGCCATTTGAGCCCTTCCTGGTCACTCTGACCCTGTTGTGGCCTCACAGGGACACTGAACTGGGTCCCACGTGGTCCCGCCTCCTCCAGGGTCCAGCACGGTCACTGTGTAGCAGGGACTCACGTGTAGGCTGTGAGAGAGGTGACCACGGAGCAGAGCCGGTCTCACCTGGTGAAGGTAGGGCATGTAAGCCTTGTCCTTGTAGAAGGAGCCGTACTCATTCTCCACCTGCACCGCGATGACGGGCCCTCCCTTGCGGTACTGGGGACGAGACAGGCAGACGGGTAGGGTCAGCCTCCCAGGGAAGCCAGGGGCCTGGGCGTTGCTGTGACCGCCCTCCTCCCCATGCGGCAGCCACTGTCACCTCCAGGCCCTCCGGCTACTGCCAGCAGCCCCACCTCCCTGGTCTTCATGCATCAGCCGCTGCAAGGTTTCCCCTTGATTTCTCATACTGAGTGGCTCCTCCACTGTGAGATCCTGAACCTGCAAACTCACCTGCTTCCACCTTCCCACCTCCTCGCTCCGCGTCGCAGGGGGACGCCACCACCGTGCAGAGCCCCCCCTGCCTCCCGTCCCAGCTCAGGAACGCGGCTGTCCGTGCTGGGCCCTCTCCTCCTGTGCTTTCATCCTTCCCTGCCAGACCCACTGACTCCCATCACCATGGAAACTACCCGGAACCCCCACCCCAGAGAGAGGGAGAGGGTGGAGCGCTGGGTCCTCGCGGACGCCTCCAGCGGCAGGCCCCACTCCTGAGTGTCCTGTCCGCACTCACGGTCTCCGCTTCTCACTTGTACCCACTCCTCAAACCACCCGGTCTGCCACTAAGCCATCGACGGTGCCCCCAGTCACGTGTTCAATGTTTAACTTAATCTGGGAACGTCCGTCCACTCTGCGTCCACTCTCTGCTCCCGGAAGCCTGTCCGCACCCCGCAGGCACAGTGGCATCTGCTTCCCCACCCCGCCCCTGCAGGGCGACAGCAGCTCTACAGGGAGGCGCACCTTCCTTCCCTACAGCGCACGACGGACGACGGGCACCGGCTCCTGAGCTGGAACCAGGAGAGTGAGCATGTTTTCCCTCACAGCCTCTCCTTCGGCCTCTTTCTAGAAGCCCTAGAAAAGGCTGCGCTAAGATGCGGGTCTAGAATTCAAACTGCAGGCCTGTCAGCCTCTGTTCTCGTGCGGGAATTCTGCTCACAGTGAGCCAGGACAGCTGCTGTCCTAAAGCAAAGGTAGCAAAGCAGGAAACGGTCGTCAGTCTTTACCTGCAGCGGAACCACTCTGGCAATCAGGTGATCGAAGTACTTGTTAATAGCCTCCACAAAGCTGTGGTTGGTGGTCCTCAGCTGCGACGCGGGGTCTTGTAGTAACCGGCTGGGGGAGAAGTGGGGAGAGGGGGCGAGGCTCAGCGGGTGAGGCGGGAGGGAAGGCGCGAGGAGGGGCAGGATGATCGGGGCTCCCTTCGGAGGTTTTACGTCTCCGCCCTCACATCCATGACCTTGGGTACTCAAGGCCCTGAAAGGATGCCAGCTTTCTGGACCAGTCTCACGGACTTGTGAGATGTGGGAGAGATTCCACCTCCACTGCCAGGAGGTGCCATCAGCCCCGTGAGGCTTGCCTGCCCGCATCCTAATGAGAGGTGGTGTAAGCTTTCGTTGAATGCTCTCCTGCGTTCTTTTTCAGCTCATTAAAAACTTTTTTTTGAGCACAGCATAGGCTTAGGGACAGAGTTACTTTTCCTCTAAGACCTGGACAGAGAGAAGCTGACAGCCAGACTCGCTGCTTCCCCCAGGTCAGGTGTCTCCTGAGCTGGGCTGGAGACAAGCCCATCCTGGAGGAAAGCAAAGCCTCTCCTGATCAGGAAGTAGACCGTCCACCTGGGGTCAGAGTGTGGACCAACGGGAAGTCCCGTCAGCTCTAGAGATAACAGAAGAGCATCCTTGGATTCTCCCCCTGAACCTTGGTTGTCTGACTGAGGGCCAGCATCACAGGGGCAGGACCAGGCAAAGAAAATGGAGGGGGGAGGGAGAGAGCTGAGGGCCTCGGTGCCCTGGAGAACAGAGCTTCTGTCAACAAAATACGAGAAAAACCAGGAGTAGTCCGAACAAGCCCAGAAGTTCTCCCTCCCACTGTCTAAGCTTCCCTTCCCTTCTTCCCACCACAGGAAACAGAGGCGGGCAAAGCTCCCTCCCGGAAAGAAGCACGAGCAGCTGACGCCTCCCCTCCGCCACGCACTCCTGGCTGCACGACCGAGACCCACGTCTCATCGGTGAACCGGGGATTCGGGGGCTGAAGCGGCACCGGCCCTCAGCGCTCCACCACCACCCGCGCTCCCTGGGACAACGCGTGCGCGGGGAGACACAGGACAGGCCCTGTTCTCCTTAGACTGGACGACGGCGTCAGCGGTGCTCCACTCCGGACACAGCTGAGGCCCCGGCCCCGCTCACCTGGGCAGGCCCCCGAGGTCCATCTCACTGCAGATGTAGGGGCCCGGACGCAGGATCACCCACAGCCCCACCTCCGCGGCCAACAGGACGAAGGCCCTGGGGGGTCAGTGTCACCAACTCTCAGGCCTCGGAGCCGAGGGGGGACGGCCCAGCCCCACCGCAGGGCAGAGCTGCCGCCCCCTCCCCTCGCCCGCCCTCCCCTCCCCCGGGGGGCTGGGGGCGCTGAGGGCGGGATGCGACCCCCCAGCACAGCAGGAAATGCCCAGCCGGGTCACAGCAGTGGCCCCCAGCCTAGGACATCTGCACGGCACCTCTGGGGGCACGAGGACAACGGGCCTCAGACGGGGCACAGGGGTCCCGACGGGGAGCCTGACCCTGCCGGCCCCCACCCCGGCGGTGGCAGGACCACCCTGCAGGGCAGGGCCCACCTGGGGGATGGGGCCCCTCTGGGCTGCAGCGAACAGGTCTGGGCTCAAGGCAGGCAGGCCCGGGCCCCCGGGAGTAAGGGGGTCACGACTGGAGAGCGTTGGGGTCCTGAGAACAGGCTGCAGACCCCAGGCTCCCTCTGCTCTCACGGCAGAGCCCAGGTGCCCCTGGGGACCCCAGCCACCCCAGGAGCCCCCGCACCCCCTGCCCCGGGCCGGTCGCAGCCGCAGGAGCGCCTACTCCAGGTCCAGGTTCCCAGAGAAGTCGAATCTGCCTCTTTCCGGCTCGTGCAGGTTCCACGGAATGTAGCTGTGGTAGAAAAGTGGGAGCTACAATAAGATGTTTGTATTTCTTTCCTCCGAATTGCTAGGTCAGTCCCAAACCCATGTCAATCCCTGGGAGAGCTCTCTTTTGGAATAACTTGAAGCTTCCACTGGCACGTAGACCTTGTCACATGAACAGTGGTTATTTTCAATAGTCCCTTTCTCTCTTACCCACTTGTGTTCTCAGCTGCCAATAATCCTATGAGTCTAGATCCCTTGAATTTATGCATAAATTATCCCACTCACCACCCTATTCTTTGTAGTATCTATTAAAAATATAAAGAAAAGGAAAAAACTACAAATGTCTCTATATACCCAATGAATTATTGCTAAAAATTCATCAAAATAAGGATAGAGGAGGAGTTTCTATGAGGCTAATGGAGATAAAATAAAAGAAGGTACCACTTATAGACCTTAGCAAGAAGGACCCTGCCAGGACCTCCCCCTAGGGCTTAGTCCGTAGGGCCAAAGAAACATGTAAAATTTTTATTACGTGCTATGTTTATTAGGTGAGTATCTTTTTTGTGTGTCACCAACAAAGGTTTTGAGGTTTGTGCCCCTAACCTCATGTTTCTCATAAGCCCTATAGTTCTTGTTACACAGTTTTGCAGAGTGCAGATTTTTAAGAGTGCATACGTTGCCTTATGGCTGAACTGACTGTATTTCAAGATCTTTTGTTATGAGGAGGAATAAAAAGTTGGTTTGCACAAGACTAAATATGCCTGGCAAAGTTTATAGCTCTACACTGAGAGAATAGAGTGAAAAAATTTTGCTAAATGATGCTTACAAGTGACTTACTTTAAAGAAAATTGCTGAAAAACAAGTTGAAAACAAAAAGATTGGAAAAGATATGGATGAGGAAAAATTATTCTAGCGCTATTCAATAGCATGCAAAATGGATGTTAAGGCAAAAAAACCCCACAAATAAATGTTAAGAGAGGCATCAAATAAAAGGAATAATCCATCAAGAAGATATGATGACCTTCTACGCTCTTAACACACAGCTTCAAGTAAAGTAAAACTTTACTGAATCACAGAGGAAATGGATCCATCCACAGTCATAGTGGGAAGAGTTAAAATAGTTCTCTAAGAAACAAAGATACTAACAGCAAAAAAAAATTGTAAGGATATAGATTTGAACAACACAATTGAAAGGATGGATCCAATAAATACACAGAGAAAGCAGTGGCCAACAATGTCGAACACGTACTTCTTTAAAAACTCAGGGAACAGTTGTTAAATACAAAGTAAATCTCAACAAATTCCAAAATCTACATCGAATAGTCCACGATCCCAAGGCAAATGCAACTAAGTTAGAAATTTTCACTTTAAGAATAGTAAAAGCTAAAAGAAATAAAGCAGAAAGCATATTCCCAAAGAGCTGAAATGTTTGAAACCAAACAACTTTGCTACTATATAGGAAAATTTGTGGGAAATATAACCAAAGCAATACTTAGAGGTACATTTATGTCCCTGAATAGATATATTAGAAAACATAAAATCCTGGAAAGAAAATGAGCTAAATTTTCAACTCAGGAGACAAGGAGAAGGGGGAGGGGGGAGAGACAGCACAAAATCAAATAGAGAAAAGAAAATTATATGTAACTCAGAAAGTATATAATAGAAAACAGAAAAAGATATAGGGAAGATGAATAAATCTACAAGCTAGTTCTTTGAAAAGACTAAAAGTTCAGACAAGATTGAGTAAGAAAAAAGGAAAAAGTCCCAAACACACAATATGATGTATAACTTCCAAGAAAGAAAGAATTTAAGTCCCGGTCAATCCAAAAGAAGAAAGGAAATGAAAAAAGAGCTATAGAATAAAAATATGATATATTCTAGAAGAAACAGAAGCATGAATTAAACAATAACTGTTCAAGAGAGTTGTGTTGTCCCCAGAATCTTCACCTCACAATCACAAAAGATAGCAGTCGCAGAGTTTTATAAGTGAATTTTAAGAAATATTCAGGGTAAAGATAATTTTTTTGCAAAATATTTTCAGAGAATAGAAAAAGAGGATAAAATCAGTTAATGGGTTTATTATAAGACTGATTTCAAAACTGAACAAGACACTCATAAATAAAATTGGGCTTCCCTGGTGGTGCAGTGGTTGAGAATCCGCCTGCCAATGCAGGGGACACGGGTTCGAGCCCTGGTCTGGGAAGATCCCACATGCCGCGGAGCAAGTAGGCCCACGAGCCACAACTACTGAGCCTGCACGTCTGGAGCCTGTGCCCCACAACAAGAGAGGCCGCGACAGTGAGAGGCCCGCGCACCGCAATGAAGAGTGGCCCCCGCTTGCTGCAACTGGAGAGAGCCCTCGCACAGAAACGAAGACCCAACACAGCCAAAAATAATAAATAAATATTTTTTTAAAAAAAAGAAATAAAATTTTAAGTCAAGTTTAGTTATCGTCATAAATATACGTATTTGAGATAAAACACTAGCGAATCTTGATCCCTGGTCGGGGAGCTAAGATTCCACATGCCTCAGGGCCAAAAAACCAAAACATAAAACAAAAGCAATATTGTAAAAAATTCAATAAAGACTTTAAAAAATGGTCCACATCAAAAAAATATGAAAAAAAAAAACCACTAGCAAATCCAGTCCAGCAATCTGTATGTGGGTACTCACAGGTGCATGTCTCACAACCAAGCCAAATTCATCCCAGAGCCGTAGATGGACTCAATATCAGAAAAATTTTCAATGTAATTTACCGCTTTAACAGAAGAGTGAAGAAAAACCATATCATCCCTTCAACAGATGCAGAAAGGCCTCAATAAAACTCAACAATTATTTATGATTAAATTATTTGCATATTAGATGAGCCAATTATCAATTTACTGCTCTCAGCGTCCAAGCCACTGTTCGGGGTCAGCTCTGCACTAAGGGACGGGCCCTGGAAGCATCCTCTCCCCTTCAGTGAGTGTGATGCTTAGCTTTGCCACATGGGGGCAGTGGGGACACTCAGGCGCAAAGGGCTTCTGCTCTGGGTTTGCATTTCTCTGGTCCTGTGACTGGTCAGTGGTGTGAGGACACCCCACGGTCCCTACTTCTTTCAAAATTCAATACATTATAAGTACCATCCATAAAGACCAATGGAGGGTTAACCCGGAAAGGCAAGGGAACGTAAATCTTTTGGAATGAACATAATGAATACAGTTACAGATGTAAAACTGTATTATGTGCCCCATGGCGTTTGCTAACATTTTTCTGCTCTTTTTCTTTCTATATTGTAAGTTCCAGCTTCTCAGGACTGCCTTTACTTTTTCCTGACGTTAACTAACAAAACCCAACACCTTGACCATAAAAGCAACAGAGCTTTCTAATTGCTGGTGACAAACATCTCATCAAGAAACAGAAAAAGTTTAGTAGGTATTTAGGGACCACTGACCTAAGTAACCTATAATAACTCATTCAGTTTCTGCATATCCCAACAATTAGAAGTTTTTATGTCGAGTGTAATGACATTTAAGAAGACAATATAGGAAATAAATTTATGTTGTTGTTACTTTTTAAAAAAAAGAATAAAACCAGAAAAATATATTCTGCATCATAAAATGATGAAATACCCTGCAAAGGGCACTTGGACTTGACAACAAGACCTTACAGGAAGGGCTGCAAAGTGCTGTGGATGTAACCCCGATGCCCAAGCTGAGCCCAGTTTTGAAAGGCAGCCGGGCCTGGGGCCTGCCTGACCCCCAGCACAGCTGGGCAAGTGCCTGAGTGTCCTCACCTACCAAAGACAGTGACGCCCCTCGCCCCGTGGGATCGCTGCGGGGGGCGGGGTCCCTCCTTCCCAGGGTTTAGCACAGGCCTGGCAGTGTGTAAATACTGCACATGTGTCGGGAGGGAGGAGGTCTGGTGGCTCCCTGTGCAGGGCCCGATGTGTTCAAATTTGCAACGCTGGTCCCGGCAATGGCAGGGTCGCTACACGGAAGGCTTCCCGGCCATCCCCCACCTTCGGGAGCCCTGTTCCTAGAGCTCCCGCACATCCTTTTACCAGCCGCTTCCAGCGTTTTCCGTCTGGGCTCACCTTCACCCCACCATTATAGACTCTCAGTTTTTTCAGTTTCAAGACTTTTCTGGAAATAGGTCCCTTATGAAGGGACCACCACTTTCCTCATTCAAATATGGCTTTTGCTTGGGGCATGGTTTTTACTCAACCTGCCGTGTGTGAGCAGGCAGGAGCCTCTGCTGCGTGTGACTTCGGGCCGCCTCATTCCCGTGGCGTGGTCAGGCCTCGAGGCGATGCCGGCCCTGGACCAGCTGGCAGAGCCCTCAGGGCAGCGACTACACCACGACCTCCAGGACAGTTGTCAGGATCAAGCGATGTTTTGAAAACGCTCAGAAAATGCCTAGTCGCCGGTGCACCCTAAATACACGGCGCCTCTTGTCCCTAGTCGACGGTACACCCTAAGTACACGGCGCCTCTGGTCCCTAGTCGTCGGTACACCCTCAGGACACGGCGCCTCTGGTCCCCAGTCGTCGGTACACCCTAAGTACACGGCGCCTCTGGTCCCTAGTCGTCGGTACACCCTAAGTACACGGCGCCTCTTCTCCCTAGTCGTCGGTACACCCTACGTACACGGCGCCTCTTGTCCCTAGTCGTCGGTACACCCTAAGTACACGGCGCCTCTGGTCCCTAGTCGTCGGTACACCCTAAGTACACGGCGCCTCTTCTCCCTAGTCGTCGGTACACCCTAAGTACACGGCGCCTTTTCTCCCTAGTCGTCGGTACACCCTAAGTACACGGCGCCTCTGGTCCCTAGTCGTCGGTACACCCTAAGTACACGGCGCCCCTTGTCCCTAGTCATCGGTACACCCTAAGTACACGGCGCCTCTGGTCCCTAGTCGTCGGTACACCCTACATACATGGCGCCTCCTGTCCCTAGTCGTCGGTACACGCTAAACACACGGCACCTCTTGTCCCTAGATACAGTCAAGTTAAATATCAGGTTAAGGTCACGTTAAAATTCTTCCAATTGACCAAGCTGGGCTTGCATTTCTTTTTGTCACCATCATTGAGTACATGTATGTGCCAGGCATGGCGACAGGCATTTTTGTTATAAAGAAGATAGAGGTTTTCTCTCATTGAATCATCAACACAAAGTTATAAGGCTTTACAGGACCCTGAGAGGTGAAGGCTGGAGGCACAGCTGGGCGTGAAGACCAGGTCTGTCTGCCGCTAAACCCCGACCCCTCAGTCACTAAGCTGCAATATTCCTGCCCTTTCAACACTAACCCTCACCTTCCTGATGCTGGTGTTTCCTTACATGTTTCTTTCTTATTCTAGGATTATTCCTCTATGTGCTCATCTCCATAGACATAAATAAAGATTGTTTTTAAAACACCGTGTAGTGGCTTCCCTGGTGGTGCAGTGGTTAAGAATCCGCCTGGCAGTGCAGGGGACACGGGCTCGAGCCCTGGTCCAGGAAGGTCCCACATGCCGCGAAGCAACTAAACCCGTGCACCACGACTACTGAGCCTGCGCTCTAGAGCCCGTGAGCCACAACTACTGAGCCCACGTGCCACAACTACTGAAGCCTGCACGCCTAGAGCCCGTGGTCTGCAACAAGAGGAGCCACTGCAATGAGAAGCCCACGCACCCCAACGAAGAGTAGCCCCCGCCCGCTGCAACTAGAGAAAGCCCACGTGCAGCAACAAACACCCAAAGCAGCCAAAAAATAAATTAAAAAATATATATATAAAAAAAAAAACCATGTATTTAACTGGAAATATACTTTGAGCATCTGTCGTAAAACTGAGTTCTCTTAAGGGGCACAATGACTCTCCCGTTGGAGAGGCTCCTGAGCAAAGCCCTGCGTCACCCCATCCAAGGACGGACCACAGCAAACTAAGCACGCGAGGTAAGTGAAAGGCGTGTGCTGCACTCCCCACGCCAGAGGCTCAAGCCCCCTGGGGCCATGCTCACGTGGTGACGGTGTTGAAGCCGCAGGCTCTCAGCTTGAGCAGCCGGTCCCTCCAGTAGACCCTGGGCACCCGGAAGTAGTGGATGGAGCCCCCGAAGATGAGGAACTCATGACCCTCCAGCGTGAAGTACGGGTTCCTTCCTGCTCTCTCTTCAGTCTGAAGCCCCACCGAGCGGTCCTTCAGCTTGAGTGGGGTCAGGTGCGACCAGTTAAAGCTGTGGAGGGGCAAGAGGGAGAGAGGGGTGGGGGAGAGGGAGGCTGTGGGAGCCCTAGCAGAAAGGGAAGGCATGGCAGTGGCCGAGCGCTGATGTTACTTCCTCCCAGAAAGGAGAAGGGGCCACCTCCCTCCCCGCTCGGGCACACCTGCGCTGGTCTGGCTTCAGCTGGTCGTTTTCAAATACAAAGTTATCTCTGTGTTTCACCCGAGGAGCAAAACCTGATGAAATAAATGGCAGGAAAAAGATGCACAGGACTCTTCTCCAGGAGAGACAGGGGCTGAAAAGAGAAAGAAATAGCAGTGACCCACGGAAGGTGCGAGGGATGCTGGAGGGACCAGATGGCAGGTCGGAGGCAAGGGAAAGGCAGGAGCCCGGAGGCGGCTCACGACTCGGGCGGGTCTCTGCGCTCCACCCGGGTCCACCCAGGGTCCTGGGCCACCGGGGCGGTCCCACTGCCCACCTCATTCTGGACAGAGAGCTGGGGACGGACTTTCCGTCCTAAAAGCCTACAGCCAGGGACAGGGCAGGGCTGGGGAGCGGGGAAGGGTCCTGGGAAAGGTGGGGGAGGGGGAACGGGGCTCAGTGCCAGGCGGGAGCGTTACATCCACCAGGTTCGGGAAGGACTCGGTGACCGGCAGGAGGAGCGCCTTCTCAGCACCCACACCCTGACTTTCTTCCATCGGAGGTGACGGACAGACCCCCAGCAGGGGGGGCAGGAACAGCACTGGAGGAGAGAAGGCTTGGGGGTGGGTGGGTGATGAGGAGAGTCTTGGGCAGATCTGAGGGCCCAGGAGGGTGTCCCAGTGCAAGGTGGCCCTTGCCCCAGGTAACGTTCCCAGGGCTTGACGCAATAAATGCCTGTGGATGACGACTGACAGAACGCGGAGGGGGTCTAGGAGGCTCCCAGGTAAGCTGCCCTCGGGGCGATGGGGAACCGGGATGAGGCGTGAGCGAGCCCGCGCCTGGAAGGGCAGGTGGGCTGGGGGCTGGGGCACCTTCACCTGGAACGCTGCGGGGAGCCCATCACCGCTAGGCCGAGGAGCCGACGTCCCGCGCTGCTCCCGCCGCCTCTCCGCTGCCCAGACGCCGCGCGGGGACGCGGGGACGCGGCCCAGCTCAGGTGCGCGCTGCGGGGACGCGGGGACGGTCTCAGGCGCGCGCCGCCCGGGACGCAGGGGACGGAGGCGGAGAGTCGGGCTCTGGGCGGCGGGAACAGCAGCCCCGCAACGGACCGAGAGTGTCGAACCGCCTCTGGGCGCAAATGCCTTTCAGCGGCGGAAGGAAGGCGGGAGGGTGTCGGGTTATCGCCCTGACCTTGAATTTCCGAAACTGTGTTTCACCGACCAATCGGGACAGAGAGGCGGGGAGAAGTAGGACCGAAGGGCGACTTACCCTAGGTGTGCGGGAGAGCCGGGAAGTTTTGATTCCGCCGGTTCAGCAACTTTAGTGAGAACCCCTCTGGCTCCGGGCGCACAAGAGGAGTCGTTTTCCCAAACTGCGTCGGGAAGTGAGTGACAATTACCAGAGGAAGGAAGAGTAGGGACGCTACTCCTACCCGTGGGAACAGCCTCAAAGTAGCTACGTCGTGTGTGCGAGGTCCACAGTTTGGAATGCTTCGTTTACAAAGGAGCAGAGATGCGGGGGCAGAGGTCAGCTCCGGAGGAGGCTGGTCAGGGAGCGCGCGGCGGAGGCCGTGGTAACTAGCAACTCAGCCTCTTTGCCGAGATTTCAGGCAGAAAGTTAAGTCAGGTATTAGTTTTATCGGGATTCCCTGGTACAAGGCGGAGGTCAGGTGAGAAACAGGTCATCCCAGTGGAGCTGGTGACCCCAGGATAAGGGCCCGAGCCGTTCTCTGGCGAGGAGAGGGAGGGGTTTAAGAAAATGTTGAGGTAAAATTGGTAACTGTTGGTAATTGCTTGGATGAGGGTTAGGGCGACGCACAGAGGAGGTGGATGGCCGCCGCGCTTCAGGCTTGTGTGAGTTGGGTAGAGAGTGGTGACATTCACTGAGAATAGAAACACAGGGAGTGATCGGGGTTTGAATAGAGAAAAGGGTGCTGAGCCCAGTTTGGAACGGCTGGATTTGAAGTCCCTGTGATGCAAGTCTCTTTTCAGAGATCGGAAAATCAGAAAATCCTCTGACCTTTTCTTTTCGAAGCCTTTGCTTTTCCTCTCCCATTTGAAAGAACAAAGCTTGTGGTAACAGGTTGAAATCAAGACTACAGTTTTCAGAGAATGTTGTGTGTGTGTGTGTGTGTGTGTGTGTGTTTTCTCTCTTGTCTCACTCATTACAGGTACATTTTCGTCCTTGAGACCTCAGCTCCCTGAGAATTTTGTAGAATATCCATCTTTCTCTCATTCTTAGTTTGGAAGCAATGGACTCCTGTGACTTTCTACTTCTTACACAGAAGCATAATATTTAATTTCTTTGAATATACCTTGTTTTAGAAATTTGGTTTTACAGCCACAAAACTGTATTCTTCTTTATCAAGATTGTTAAAACTGCAACTTCCCTGGTGGTCCAGTGGCTAAGACTCCGGGCTCCCAATGCAGGGGGTCCAGGTTCAATCCCTGGTCAGGGAACTAAATCCCACATGCCGCAACTAAGAGTTAATATGCCGCAATGAAGATCAAAGATCCTGCGTGCCCCAACTGAGACCCGGTACAGCCAAATAAATAAATGAATATTTTTTTTAAAAAAGATTGTTAAAACTATTCTTGGGCCTGTGCCTTTCCATATAAAATTTAGAAAAAGCTTGCTTATTTCTACCAAAAGCCATGCTAAAATTTTGATGGGAATTAGGTTAGACCTATAGATCCGTTGGGAAGATTTGGCATCTTTACTCTTGAGTCTTCAAATCCATGAACATGCTATGTTTCTCCATTTATTTAGGTCTTCTTTCATTTTTTTAATCAGAATTTTGTGATTTTTTTCAACACACAGTGCCTATGCATATTTTGTTAGTTTTATACCTCAGTATTTCATTTTCTTTTGAGCTATTTTAAGTGGTATAGTATTTTCAAGTTCAGTTTCAGCAAATTCATTGTTAGCATATAGAAATGCAATTGAGTTTCTTGTGTAGATTTTGTATTCTGTGACCTTGGTAAACTCACTTATTAATTCTAAAAGTTTTGAAAATCCAATCCCATGGGACATTCTAAAGAAGCAGTCATGTTATCTGCAAATACAATTTTTTTTTCTTTCTAATCCTTCCAATGTCTTTTATTTCTTTTTCTTCTCTCATTGTGGTAGCTGGAATTCCTAGTACTATGTTGAATAAGAGTGGTGAGAACCAACATCCTTACCTGTTTCCAGTCTTAGGTAGAAAACAGTCTTTTACCACTAAGTATGATGTTAGATGTGGGTGGGGTTTGTGTGTGTTCTTTATCAAGTTGAAGTAGTTCCCTTATAGTCCTAATTTGCTGAGATTTTTTTTTTTATCATGAATGGTGATGGATTTTGTCAAAGGCTTGTGTGGAAACACATTTTCAGCTCCTGTGGGTAAACACCAAGGAGCATGATTTCTGGATCATATGGTTAGAATATGTTTAGCTTTGTTAGAAACCACCAACCTGTCTTTCAGAGTGGCTGCACCATCCTGCGTTCCACCAGCAGTGATGAGAGTTCCCGCTGCTCCACATCCTCACAAGCATTTTGTGTTGTCAGTGTTCTGGACTTGGGCCATTCTAGTAGGTGTGTAGTGGTATTTCATTGTTGTCTTAAATTGCACCCCCTGATGACATATGATGTGGAGAATTGTTTCATATGCTTATTTGCCATCTGTACATCTTCTTCAGGGAGGTGTCTGTTAAGGTCTTTGGCCTATTTTTTAATTGAGTTGTTTGTTTTCTTATTTTTGAGTTTAAGAGATCTCTGTATATTTTGGATAAGAGTCTTATTTTGAGATACATCTTTTGCAAATACTTTCTCCCAGTCTATGGCTTATTTTCTCATTCTCTTGATATTGTCTTTCACAGAGCAGAAATTTTTAATTTTAATGAAGTCCGGCTTGTGAATTATTGTTTTCATCATGTCCATTAAGAACCTGGTCTCAGACCCATCCCTGCCCCACTGAGAACTCGAACTTTCTTTGAGCTGCACCAGATCCAGGGACCCAGCTGGTACAAGACCCAAGCTGGACCCGCCATATTCAGAACAGCACCTGCCCGCTGCAACCTTATGGTCTCAAGGTCTCCCCTTGTGACTATGCAACCATTTCAGACCTCAAACAATCCTTACTTAACAAGCATGCTTACTTCTTGCAGCCCCAATTATCACTCTTGGTAAACAACTCATGTAACTAACTGTATAAGCCTCCCTTCCTATGATGCCAATGCTACTAGCACTCCTTCAAAGATAAGGTTCTTTTCCCAGGTGCCAGGATCGTGCTGACGCGCCGTGGATGTGCTCATCTCTGTTGAAACCTTGGAAGAACGTACCCCTGTTGTGTTTGGTGTGTATTCTTTGTCCTGAAAAGGTGTAAAACTGTGCTGAAAACCATGCTTCTCCAATCGCTTTCCTCCTGGATGGAGACTGTACTCCTGGGCTGGTCCTCAGCTTGGCTCAAGTAAAAACTCTCTTCCATTCCTTATTATAGATGGTTTATTGATTATTCACCTTGACGACTATCACTCACCTGAAATGCCAGGTCCTAAAATTCCAAAATTATGTTCAGCAAAAGATCTGATTTAGAAACCGTTCTGAGATACAGTCTCTGAGTGCAGTGTCACACTGATGCTCTCCCCTGCCCGTCCTGGATGGACAGTCCTTTGAGATGAAACTCATGTCCCGTCACCTTGTTCTTACACGTCATGTTTTTAGCTATAGCTTTTACTTTGCACTTTTTCCCAATAATTTCATATTGTTGATTTCCATCAAAATAGACTCCCATAAACCCCCTCATATTTATTAGTCTAATCATTATTTGCTTTTGAAATAAATAAAAAGGTGAATTTTTATGAGTGCCACTGAATGCATATTGAAACATTATTTCATTCGTTTTGATGAAATGTTCTTTTGCCTTTGCAGTCAGAAGTAGCAAGCTTCAAGGCAACCGATTATTTTAACTCAAATTGTTACAAGAAGAATGTGGGTAGGAGAAGCCTATGCAAAAAAGTACAGATAAGTAAACTTTAGTTGCTCCTTTAGAAGAATGTGCAAAAAGTGTCCCCAAGTGCTCGTGGAGGGGAATTCACTGCAGATTGACTGCATTATTCCCAGAGTGGTCCTTTGCGACACCCTCCCCACTGGGTGTCTCACTGGCCCAGGGCAGAAGTCGAGCATTGATTGTGTTTTATTATCTGCACATTGGAGGACAACCAGCTGAATTCTGCAGCTCCAGAGAGTGTAGACAAAGCCTAGAATGATAAACAACAATCTCTCCCTTCTGCTGAATCTTAAACCTTGTAGAGAATAAATTCTCTGATCTAAATTCTGTAGGTGGAAAATCAGACCTAAGTCATTCATACACTTGAGCAGCAATCTTTAAGATTTCAAACTTCACCACAGCAGAGAAGCATTATTTTAGTTGTTGCAGAAACTAGCATTTTCTTGCATCTTAAAATGGCTTTTGAGAAAGAATGATATCGAGCCTGGTAAAGTCAGCTGTGACACAGTGACTGTATGTTAATCCCGGGACTCTTGCATCCTTGCTACTCTGCGTGGAGACTTTTAAGGGAGACCACCAAAAACATTCTTCCAGCTCCGAAGAATGGGGAATGGGCTAGACTTGGAGAATGTCTAGCCATAAAAGGGAGCCAGAGAAAGATGGATATAACAAAATTATTCACCCTCCAACTTAAATTACATTAGCCCACTAGGACTACCAGATATTCATACCATAACTTTCCTTAGTTGGCTATGACGCCAACTAGATTCGGGATATACCATCTGCAGTGCTTGCGTTGCTTTAGAATACGGGATTTTGAGATCCTGCAACATTGTTCTGAAACGTTTCAGTAAAATTACTGGGGAGGAAGGAACTGTCCTCTGCCTTTCTGGGAGCTTCTGGCTGGTCTAAGAATTAAACAGACAGGAGACAGATGAAGAGGAGAAAATCAAACAAAAATTTAATAACATGTACCTGTGGGAGAAACCCAGGAAAAAAGTAACTCACCAAAATGGCCAAAACCCTCACCCTAAATACCATCTTCAGCTAAAGAAAAAAGAGGATGTTGTGGGTAGAGGTTTGGGACTCTGAAGGGGAGGAAGGCACTTCACGTGGAGTCTGAAAAGCACATGTGTGGTAAACAATCAATGGGACAGAGTGGATACATCCCCAGGTCCCCTGAGCCCAGATTCTGTGCAGACATCTCTATTCTGGGAACAGACCCTTTATCCAAATTCTTTAGGCAGCAAAGGGGGAGGTAAAAAGAAAGACTTCCTGAGTCTTCTGTTTCTTAGAAATAATCGGCCTAAATTACTCCTCATGCCAAAGAGACACATTTTGGGTGACAAATTTTGCTTCTGATGTTACAAAGGTCCTTAATGTACCTGCTACAGAAACAAACCCCGCAAGCAGCTCTGAGAGACGTTGGGCTGGTTAAAAAGGGAGAAACAGACATCACCTTAGGCTTGTCTGAAATGGGTCAGGCTGCATCAATCCCAACCAATACCCCTCTGGGCCATATACACCAGGATTGGGAAAGATTTGGACAACAGGAATTAAAAGGAAAAACTTAGTAGGTTATATAATCAGGTTTGGCCACAATAAGAGTTAGGAAATTTAAAATGGAGTGAAGTACCCTATGTTCAAATTTTCATGGCCTTGTATCTAGGCAATGGAACCCAAAAGGAATTTCAGGCATGTGTAGCTTGGAGGGATAACTCTAGGAAGGACACAGAGGACATTTTAATTGACCCACCCTACAGGGCCACGGATCCCAAATGAACATGGATCCCTCCTCCCCAGACGCACAGGCCCTTTGGTTATGCATTTCATAGCCCAGTCTGCCCCAGACATCAGGTGTGAAATTCAGAAAGCAACTGCTGGTCCTCAGACTCCAATGAATGATTTGTTCCAATTGGCTTATTTGGTTTTCAGGAATAGGGATATGGCCAAAAAGGCTGAACGCACCCAGAGAAATATGCAGAAGGCCCAAATGATTGCAGTGGTTTTGTCCGCTCAGAGACCACCAAAGGGGAAACCAACTCTTCTGGGCCAGTCTGGCCCTGGCAGACCACAAGGCCCATGGGTACCCAAACAAGGCCAGTGTGCCCTGTGTGGACAAAAGGGGCACCGGAGGGAGGATTGTGATCAACGTGTCCTTTGCAAACAGCCAGGGCATCGGAAGAGGGAATGCCCCAGATGCCAGAGAGCAACGGGGCCCCTCAGCCATTGATGGTTTTGCAATCAGAAGACTGAAGGGGCCCAAGGCCGAAAGTGGCTCTACCTAGAGATACCATCTACATAACTAATGTCAAGCCTCAGGTGGTCATTGATGTGGTGGGCCACTTGATAAAATTTTTTTATAGACACTGGTGCAAACTTCTGGTCTTAACCCAAAGGGTTGGAAACCTTAGCAATCATAAGAAATATGTAATGAATGGGGTTGTCAGGGAAGAGACAGGGGCACACTTTCCTGGAACCCCTTTTGTGCAAGATCAATGGCCAGCTGTTTTTACATTCCTTTCTGTTTGTGCCTGACTGTCCCATCCCTTTAATGGGAAGAGATTTATTAACCAAGTTAGGGGCCACTCTGTTTCTCGAGGGGCAAGGGAACCACCCTCATCACCAAATGGTTCTAACAAAATGCAAAAAGGAACAGATAAAATCTGAAGCTAAAATAGAAGCCTTAGTAGACCCTGGAATGCAGAATATTGAGGTTCCGGGCTTGGCCAAAGATATCCAGCCAGCGATTATTAAGTAAAAAGGGTTATATAGTGTCTAAATATAAGGTACAAATTTCTTAAACCTAGGGAAGATCCTCAAAAATGTTTGTAAGTAGATTGCCCAAATACGAGGCCACTGGTCTGACTAAACTGACCATAGCTGATATTAAGAGCCTGATAGGAATTTTGGAAGAGGCCTACTCCCTTAAGTTGAGCAAGGAAAAGTAAAACTTTCCAACATGGGTGAATGGGTATGTCAGTCCTTCAATATCATTGAGGTAACCACCCAATTCTTTGAAAAAGAAAGCAAAACTGTCCTTGTTTTACAAATGTAGTCTTTACAGGACCAGAGGTGTGGCTCCAAAAATAATCCAAAACCCACCAATCCTTTTACCACTCCCCAAACCTTCCCTATTTATCTTAAGAGGCTTGTAAGTGTTAAACAAAAGGGAGGGACTTCCCTGGTGGCGCAGTGGTTAAGAATCCACCTGCCAATGCAGGGGACACAGGTTCGAGCCCTGGTCCGGGAAGATCCCACATGCCGCGGAGCAACTGGGCCCGTGAGCCACAACTACTGAGCCTGCACGTCTGGAGCCTGTGCTCCGCAACAAGAGAGGCCGCAACAGTGAGAGGCCCGCGCACCGCGATAAAAAGTGGCCCCCGCTTGCCGCAACTAGAGAAAGCCCTCGCACAGAAACGAAGACCCAACACAGCCAAAAATAAATAAATAAATAAATAAATAAATTTATAAAAAAAAAAAAAAAGAATATATATGGAAATGTTCAGATAAAGCAGAGGATGGACCACAGGACATTTACTGTGGAGCTGATGAAGCTGAGACTTCTGGGCCCTTCTAAGATCCTGGGAGAAACCTTAGTGACTTGTTCTTGTGCTTATGCGTTTCTGTAATGTTGGCAAAGGGAGATACAGTCCTGCCATTTACCTGGAAGAGGCAGACGGGGAACAGCTGGTAATCAGCACTAATTGACTACAACGAGTCATGATTTAAATATCGTCAAGTCCGACAGAAGAGATGTGTAAGTTGAGCAAGACACTTAACCTCCCTGCAGTTCACTGTGCTCGTCTGTGGGATGCGAGTGCTTATTGCACTCCATTCCGAGCCCTTTGTGTGGATTCTCTCACTTGATTCACCAGCTATCCTATGAGAGAGGAACTTTTATTCTCTCCAGTTTACAGGAGGAAACAGGCAGAATTTAAGCGATTTTGCTTTAAGCCGCAGTTGGTGGCAAAGCTGGCAATCAAAGGGCAGGGGAGTCTGACCCCAGAGCCCAGGCTCGAGGGAACGGCAGCACCAGTTTTCAGCAGGGCTGCCTTGCAATTCAATTCCAATAAATTAACACAACAAACACCTCTTGAGTGTAACCTCTTGGGTGTCTGTTCGTGCAAGGACCCCCCTGTGAAAACTAGGAGATAGTTTACAGGAAAGTGTTTTGGAGAAGTCCTACTGTTTTTAAAATAACTGTGAGCAGAGACAGTACTTCTAATTTCTCAAATCTATAAGGGATAGAGACATTTTTAACAGGTGACCGAAACCCTCCTCTGTTTAAACATCCATATACTGGAATGGTTAATTTCTCCTCCCCCGTGGCAGGGTCAGAGTAGAGGCAGTCTGAGGAGACCTGGAAGAGTTCAGACCCCTTGGAGATGCAGTTGTAACTGAGGCACCGTGTCCCCGGCTCAAGCCACCCCCCTTCCCCCAGCCCCAACCCCCGGCCCGGCGCTCTGTGCAGGCCTGGTCCTCGATGCCACACCCCGAGCAGCCTTCCAGCCCGTCAGATCCAGCCACGTTGGGCTGCATCTGGTCACCTGTGCGCGTCCTGCGCCCAACAGGGCCCCTGGCAGTGGATTTCCACAGGACCTGTCTGCTCTGCTTCTGCTGGTTTCGTTTACGGACCAGCTGAATGGTCGATGTCTGACAGAGATGAGCTCCAAGTTCACTGTGTTCTTGCCACAGGGCCCGAATTCAGGCTGCTGGGAAGCTGAGCTCTAATAAATGACCAAAGGCGAAAGCACGTGTGTGCGTAATCCCAGCGGCTCACCGAGCTCTCAATGGTACCGACGGCGTGCCTGCTCCGGCCTTGGGTCAGAACTGGGTGCTGGAAGCATCCTGAGGACCGGGAGGCCGTCCAGGCCCCAAGGCGGCACCACGCCCACCCACCCTCCTGCTACCTGGCAAGTTCAGGCTCAAGCAGCCTCACCTCGCCGGCTTCAAGGACCTACTGACTGGCCGGCCTCATGCTCCGTCTTTTCCCACTCAAATTCCTCCCCCACGGGCATCCCAGAATGTTCCTCTCAGTGGATTAACCTCATCACATCTTCCTCATTAAGAGCCTTCCGTGGCTCTCCACTGCTCGCAAAATGAAACCCACACCTCGGCCTTCGTAACGCTGCATCCAGATTCAACTTAAATCTTTCCATCCCGGGACCGCCCCGCTGAAGCAAAGTGTAAACAGCTCCCACTCACAGCCTGCACTTTTCCTGCTCCTGGTTCTTTCCTGTCTGAAGCTGACTTTCTTGGTTATCTTTAAATACCACACATCATCATAAAGGCTTAATTTGAATTCCTACTTCCTCCATGAATTCCTTCCTATAACACTTGTGCCGCATCATTCTCTCTTCCGTAGACCCATCATTATCTTGCACTGCAGCTGTGGAGTTAGGCTTCTGAAGGCGGAAATTTAACTTCAACTTCACGGTAGACCCACAGCCTGTCCCCCTGCACTGCCCAGTACAGTGCCTTAGACTTCGAGGTCAAAACAGAAAACACCTGTCGTAGCTAAGGGCACATATGTTGGTCTCTCTAAACACTGACTTATAGTTAAAAAAATACCTTGGATATTTCTTTTATAGAGATGAGATGAAATAATGCAATGATCGTTTATAACAGGGTTCTCTAAAAAGTCTACATCTTTGGGTATTACTTTAAATCTACTTTCATAAATCATAAACACTACTTGCTTTACAAGGCTATTAATAATTTAAGGAACCTATTTTTAAAAAGTCAACTTGGTCAAGGAGAGATTTTTGTTTATTATCCCAAAGTCTAGTTAAATGTTTAATTAAATGTTAATAAAAATTTAAAAAATAGTCGTGAAGGCTTATTTAGAAAGATAAAATAAAAGCCAGTAGACCTGAAAATGGTACAGAGAGGGGTAGATTTTATTTATTAATGTAGTGATTAAAAACATTTAAAAAGAGGAGCAAAAAAGCAAAAACTCAGAAAACAAATATACTCAAAGCACTTATAAGGAAATGTTACAGGAACTTTGAATACCATTCCCAGACCACATGCTTCTAAAACAAGTATTCACAGTTCCAAATAATCTCAGCCCTTGATATTCAGATAGTCCAGAAGTGCAGATACGCCCTAAATCACAGCTTAGAAGGATTTCCAAACACTCATTTCATCATGATTTACATTCAGAGGAGGAGTTGCTGCAAAGGAAGAGCAGCCCATAGAAACCTTCTGCATCTTTAGCTGAGGCACAAAGAACAGAAAAAGACAGGAAGACACTTTCTCTCCATTTCTCCTTTCCCACTCCTTTGCTTTACAGTCAGGAATAACCCTCAACAGAAGTACCCAGATTCCCAGAAGAGGGATCTGGTGAACCAGCAAAAGGCAGACAAATCAAGACTCTGTGGATCCAGGAAAGGACAGTGGTTTGGTGGTCAGTGTTCACCGGTCACCCTCTGCATCAGGAAAACAAGGCGGCACGACTTCTTGTAACGTTCCAGCCAGGGCAGCTCCTGCCGCCCTCCAGGTGCCGCCCTCCAGCTGCGGCCCTCCAGCTGACGCTGTGATGGTGCCCTGGACAAGCACAGCCCCTCCAGCGCGTCCTGGACTCACTGTGACAGCGCCGTCCACATGGAACCACTCGACACTGATCCTCCCATCAGAGCCTCAGTCCAGGGGCTACTCCTGCAGCAGGCTTCTTGAGATCAGTATCCGCATCACCTCGTTGCTGCCTGCAAGAGCGAAAGGATGCAGGGGCTTAGGAGCTGCCGGGCCTGAGAGTCAGTGAAGCTCTGACTAGGGATGTAAAGGGCAACGTCGCTTTTTATCTTGAAAGATGTCAGGAAGTGAGGAAAAAATTTACTTTTAAAAAAACCTCTTCTGAGTGGCATGGACATATATACACTACCAAATGTAAAATAGATAGCTAGTGGGAAGCAGCCACGTTGCACAGGGAGATCAGCTCAGTGCTTTGTGACCACCTAGAGGGGTGGGA
Organism: Balaenoptera borealis; assembly: GCF_965194805.1. Classification (NCBI taxonomy): domain Eukaryota; kingdom Metazoa; phylum Chordata; class Mammalia; order Artiodactyla; family Balaenopteridae; genus Balaenoptera; species Balaenoptera borealis. The sequence continues at coordinate 111,868,946 of NC_138868.1, read as the reverse complement.
TAGGGAGGGTGGGAGGGAGATGCAAGAGGGAGGAGATATGGGGATATATGTATATGTATAGCTGATTCACTTTGTTATACAGCAGAAACTAACACACCACTGTAAAGCAATTATACTCCAATAAAGATGTTAAAAACAAAAAAACAAAAAAACCTAACCTCTCCTGATAGTAAAAGTGATTTTATTAGGTAAAAAACAAACAAAATAAAACAGAAGAACATACAACAGTATATGTAGTATAATTCTATTTTTAAAAAATGTATCTATGGGGGGTGAGATGAATTGGGAGATTGGGACTGACATATACACACTATGTATAAAACAGATAACTAATGAGAACCCACTGTATAGCACAGGGAACTCTACTCAGTGCTCTGTGGTGACCTAAATGGGAAGGAAATCCAAAAAAGAGGGGATATATGCATACGTATAGCTGATGCACTTTGCTGTACAGCAGAAACTAACACAACATTGTAAAGCAACTATCCTCCAATAAAAATTAACTTAAAAAATGTATCTGGGGCTTCCCTGGTGGCGCAGTGGTTGAGAATCTGCCTGCCAATGCAGGGGACAGGGTTCGAGCCCTGGTCTGGGAAGATCCCACATGCCGCGGAGCGACTAAGCCCGTGAGCCACAATTGCTGAGCCTGCGCGTCTGGAGCCTGTGCTCCGCAACAAGAGAGGCCGCGACAGTGAGAGGCCCGCGCACCGCGATGAAGAGTGGCCCCCACTTGCCACAACTAGAGAAAGCCCTCGCACAGAAACGAAGACCCAACACAGCCATAAATAAATAAATAAAATTAAAAAATAAAATGTATCTATACAAGCACAGAAAAAGGTCCAAAAGAAGATATTTTCGGTCTTAAATATAAAAGGAGCCCAAAGTATTAGTTCTGATGTCAAAACATGAATGATCTTTTTTCTTTTTTAACTTTTCCTATATTTTGTTAAGTCTTCAACAATAAATATACCAACATCATCAGTAATCAGAAAACTGAATTTTAAAAGAACAAAAACATTTTCCCTGGAAGAAGGGGGGGTCAGTTGCTTGCTTCATTTTTCCACTCTTTTTAATGCAAAAAGAAACATTAACCACCATGAGGAATGAATAATCATACATCTCGAATAAAGTCAAAGCTGAAATTTCCTATCTATCCAGTAACAAAGTCTGGGGTGAAACAAGTGACAAAGACCAGTGCGCCCATTTTCCTACAAGCGGATGATGGTGTGGCCTGAAATAAGCATAGCTGGCTTTTCTCGGTTATTCTAACAGGGTTGAAAGACAGAGTCAGAATGAAGGGAAGTCTCCTGCACTCACCAAGGCTGGAAAGCAACAGCTACGTACGACTGGAGTCACAGAAGGAATGAGGCGGCGGGGTTTGGCCTGCTAGCAACCATGCTCGTAAACACACTTTAGGGACAAGGTCTGCAGCAGAAAGCAGACACTGAAGCCTGTGACTTGGACGTGACACCCCGTGGTGGCTCTCAATGTGACAGGCAGGAGCAACCTCACTGAAGCCTCGTAGCGATGCAGATTCCCAGGCCCACCCACGACCCATGGAGTCAGAGGCTCTGCGCTCACAAACCCTCCCAGTGGTCCTGACGCTGGTCGGGTCCGAGAAGCATGCTTCAGAAGCCACAGGGAGGCCCGTGCTTCCTTCACATTCCTTCACTCAAAGTCACTTCCCCAAGCCTTTGCCTCATCTGCTGCCTTGGCTACAGCGTAACAACCTCAGCTACCTACTGGCTAAACAACAGTCATGTAATTTCAAGACTTCCACACCAGCGTGGAGTGGAGAAGGCCATGCAGAGCCCGATGCCAGCAGCTTAGCCATCTCCTGCCCGTGGGCCTGTGATCAGCAAGAACATGCCCGTGTGTGACAATTAATTTACTGAAAGCGCCATCAGCAACACTGGTGATCGTGATCAGTGTGTAGAGGCTGGAGACCAAACTAGCTCATATCTGCCCTGGAAGTTACTGTGGAGAAGTCCTGGGACCCCTGACGACCAGGTACAACAGTGAAGAACAGCCACTGCTGCAATTTTCAAAATGCTTTCTCGGATGTTACCTTAGTTTGCGCTGTCTCTATAAATGACAAAGGCAAAGGGCAGGAGGGGGGTGACTTGGTGACTTCCGCGGGGACAGAGCAGGGCCTCCTGGCCCCCAGGCCAGGTCAGGAGGGCACAGCAGGCCCCTCCAGAGGGGGCCAGGAGCAAGGAGGAGGAAGACAGGCAGCACGGGGAGAGACGGCAGGGGTGGCGGCTCCGAAAGGGAGAGAACCACCTTGGCCACGTTTACCTTCGAGGATCTGGTGGACCCTGGAGTCCCGCATGTACTGCTGGACTGCGCAGTCCTTCAGGTAGCCGTAGCCCCCGTGCATCTGCAGGGCCTGGTTGCAGATCTGCAGGGACACAGGGATTAGATACCTCGGATTCTGGGAAGGCTCTGGAACAGGGGCTCCTCTCTCCACCCCAGCCCTGATCTGGCCGCCTGCCCTGAGCCAACGCGAGGAAGGTGAAGGTGCCAGCCGGGCCAGAGGGGCTCTGGTTCTGTGTGCACGGGGACAACGAGGGAAGTCTGCCTCCTGAGCGAGCCCGTCCCCACCCACGAGGGACTCAGAGGCCTCTGCCCTTCTCGCCTGCTGTCTGCAGGGAGAGGCTGCCCGCCCCACACCAGCTGGAGTTCTGGCAAGCGGCAGATGCAGCCTCACTGTGGAAATGGCTCTGCCCCTGACAGTTAAGCATGGCACAGTGCTGTGGTCTGACCCTTCTTCCAAAGGCAGCATCTCACCCAGCGCACAGCCAAACGGCAGAGACAAAACATGATGTGCAGCGGCGTGGAGCGGGTGAAGCGCCGGCCGAGAGCGCCCGCGTGGGCCTCTCCCGAGTAACTGACGCCTCACGCCGCGCGCCAGGAGCGACGGCCGGCCCGCCACATGCCGGTCACCCAGGAGAGGCAGAGCATCCCACTCACCGCAAAGCATTCGTCTGTAGCGAAGAGCTTGGCCATGGAGCACAGGGCCACCGCGTCCTCACGCCCCTCCTGCAGAGCCACGGCTGCGTGGCGGATCATCAGCCGCGAGGCCACCAGCCTGGCCACCATATCCGCCAGTTTGAACTGCAGGTACTGCAGTGAGAGGAGAGGAGAGAACCAGACGCAGACAGGCTCGGAGAGGCACCTCTAACCGCGGGCCGCTTCTAAGGGGCCGAGGCGCCACAAAGAACGCGCCCCGTAAGTCCTAAGTCCACTGCACTCCCTGCACGTCAGCCTCTCGCCTCCTTAGGGAGACGCTCCCTCTGTCCCTTCCACCCACAACCGCTAAAACGCCCACAGCTCCGCCCGGCACGTCCTGGGGCCCCGCGCCGCTGCACACCTCACGGGGGGCGGGCTGGGACCCAGCGCGGGCAGGGCCGGGAGGCAGTGGACGTGGTGCCCGAGACCCCTGCCCCGGCAGCAGCAGCACAGGCCACAGCAGCGCCCCGAACCCAACAAGCCAGACACAGCGGGGCGCCTGCGACCCCGGCTCCAGCCCCGCCCCCCCACCTGCTGTGGTGGCAGCGCCCGTGACCCAGGCAACCCCGGATGTGGCAGAGGTGCCCGCCATCCGGTGCCCCTTGAGGCGACATCAGCCACAGGCACAGCCCCGGGCACAGCAAGCACCAGCACGCCCAGCCCAGCGCCTCTGGCAGCGGCGGCGGCAGAGGCGAGAGAAACCAAAGCCCACACTGCAGCGCCACCTGCTGGAAACCAAAGGAAAGTTAGAACCAAGTAACAAAGCTCTACCCAAGAAGGTACTGGCTGCTTCAAATGGGCCAGCAGAGGAACAACTGACTAAGCACCATGCAGAAGCACGGTAACACATGGGACCGCAGAAAGACGACAGTTCTCCAGAAACCAGACTTAAAGTCATGGAATACTGGGACCTAACTGATGGAGAATTCAAAATAGCTGCATGAGGAAACTCGATGAGCTACAAGAAAAGTCAGGTGGGCAGTTAAATGAGCTCAGGAATAAAACTAATGAACAGAAGGGCTACTTTACCAAAGAGACTGAAACTCTTAAGAAAGAATGAAACCAAAATTCTGGAGCTGAAGAACTCAATAAGTGAGATGGAAAATGCATTAGAAAGCTATGGGGAGAGAGCCGACCACAAGGAAGAGAGAATTAGTGAGCTCCAAGACGGAAATCTAGAAATGATTCAGGTAGGAGAGGAGAGAGAGCTAAGATTAAAAAAACGATATCCTACGAGAGCTATCCTACTCCATCAGGAAGAGCAACAGAAGGACAGTGGGCATCCCAGAAGGAAAAGACAGGGGAAGGCAGCACAGAGCTTGTTTACAGAAGTAAGGGCTGAGGGCTGCCCTGGTGGCACAGTGGTTAAGAATCCGCCTGCGAATGCTGGGGACACGGGTTCGAGCCCTGGTCTGGGAAGATCTCACATGCCGCGGAGCAACTAAGCCTGTGCGCCACAACTACTGAGCCTGCACTCTAGGGCCCGTGAGCCACAACTACTGAAGCCCGTGCACCTAGAGCCCGTGCTCCGCAACAAGAGAAGCCTCCGCAATGAGAAGCCCGCACACCGCAAGGAAGAGTAGCCCCCGCACACCGCAACTAGAGAAAAGCCCACGGGCAGCAACAAAGACCCAACGCAGCCAAAAATAAAATAAATTAATTAAAAAAAAAAAAAAAGCAGTAAAAGCTGAGAACGTCCCAAATCTGGGGAAGGAACTGGATACACAAGCCCATGAAACTAAGAGAACACCTAATTATCTCAACGCAAAAAGATCTCCAAGACACATAATATTAAAACTGCCCAAAGTCAATGACAAAGAAAGAATTTTAAAGGCAGTCAGAAAAAAAGGGCAATAACCTACAAAGGAACCCCATTAGGCTAAGAGCGGAACAGAACTACCTTACAATCCAGCTGTTCCATTTACGGTATTTTTCCAAAGAATATGAAAACACGAATTCAAAAAGATACATGCACCCTTATGTTCACTGCAGCACTATTTACAACAGCCAAGATGTGGAAGCAACCTAAGTGCCCATCAATAGATAAATGGACAAAGAAGACGGAGTATACGTATACAATGGAATACTACTCAGCCATAAAAAAGAATGGAATCTTGCCATTTGTGACAACATGGATGGACCTAGAGGATATTATGTTAAGTGAAATAACTCAGACAGAGAAAGACAAATACCATATGATTTCACTCATACGAAGAGTCTAAAAAACACACAATAAATGAATGCACAAAACAAAACAAAACCACATAGATATAGAGAACAGACTGGTGGTTACCAGAGAAGAAGGGGGTGAGGGGAGGGTGAAATGGGTAAAGGAGATCAACGGTATGGTGATGGATGGAAATCAGACTTTCAGTGGTGAGCTCACTGTAGTGCATACATAAGTCAAATTATAATGTACACATGAAACATATAATGTTATAAACCAGCATTACCTCAATAAAGAAAAAAGAAAGAAAAACTGGAACACAAGCAAAAGAAAAAAGAGATAAATCATCTAATCACATCCCCCTGAAATAATTACTTTTTGCATTTTTCAGACGTATCCCTGAAAATGTTTTATTAATATTTATACAGGGACTTCCCTGGCAGTTCAGTGGTTAAGACTTCACCTTTCAATTTAGGGGGTGTGGGTTCAATCCCCAGTCAGGGAGCTAAGATCCCACCTGCCTCGCTGCCAAAAAACCAAAACATAAAACAGAAGCAATATTGTAACAATTCAATAAAGACTTAAGAAAAAAAAAATGGTCCACATCAAAAAAAAAAAATCTTTTAAAAGAAATTTAGGGCTTCCCTGGTGGCACAGTGGTTAAGAATCCGCCTGCCAATGCAGAGGACACGGGTTCGAGCCCTGGTCCGGGAAGATCCCACATGCTGCGGAGCAACTAACCCCGTGCGCCACAACTACTGAGCCTGTGCTCTAGAGCCCGCAAGACACAACTACTGAGCCCATGTGCCACAACTACCGAAGCCCATGCACCTAGAGCCCATGCTCCACAACAAGAGAAGCCCCTGCTCGCCGCAACTAGAGAAAGCTGTGCACAGCAATGAAGAACCAAAGCAGCCAAAGACAAACAAATTAATTAATTAAAAAAAACTTATACATATTCATGTATTCTGTAAACAAAGCAGAAGCATACTCCTCTAAAATGTCGTGCTTTTTCTTGCCAGTCAATGTATCACGAATCTTTTCACGACTATAAGCAAAAATTATTAAACAATTATTGACAGAAATAGAGCACAGGTTCTGGCTGAAATGGGGGCAGAACCCACAAGAGACATCAGGGCCCCACAGCTGTAGAGAATGTTCTAGAGACAAGAGCAAATGCTGGGACACCGGGGAAGTTACCTGGTTACTGGCCAGGGGCTCTCCAAACTGCTTCCGGACCTTGAGGTGGTCTCGGGTGAGGATGACCGAAGCATACGCAGCGCCCAGAGAGCAGGACGCTAGGAAGGACGGTACCAACACGTCAAGTGAGCCAGGGGACCGCGCTGCCCGCCCGCCGCTCCGGCCCCCTGGGGTCCTCACCGACATTGATCCTCCCCCCGTTCAGTCCTCTCATGGCAATGAGGAAGCCCTGGCCCTCGTCCCCGATCCTGTTGGCCACGGGGACGGCACAGTCTTCAAAGATCACCGCTCGGGTCGGCTGTGAGTTCCACCCCACCTGGCAAAAATCAGGGGCTGTGTGGCTGCCCGGGAGCTGCCCGCTCAGGGCAGCGCCCCCTCCACCAGGCTCTCCGATCCCTGGGCTTAGCCCCTCGAGGACGTCAGTGAGGAAAAACAGAAAGGCCACACAAAGATCCGTCGACTCCGATTTTCCTCGTTCAGCACATTAAGAGCATCGACTTCCTAGGGCCCGCTCCACCAGAACCACCTGTCCCCACACAGCTCTCACGGCTCCTTCAGGATCGGGCAGAACGCTCCTCCTCTGTGGCACTTCCATGAGTACATTCTTTCATAAAAGACATTGACAGTGGAAGGATTACTCGGGGTATGTGTCCTTTTACAAGGACAGCACAAGGATAATGATGACCAAGAGCCACGCTCGTCCTTTGCAGAACTCAGCGTTTTTGCACGTCCACCACGCTGGCCACCGGCTGCACAGACCCGGCGAGGCGCGGGCCCTGGAGCGTGGGAGCCAGTCACACACACCTTCTCCCAGCTTGGCTGCCAGTGACGTCACCCTGGCGACACCATCCCGGTGACATCACCCCGGAAGCCAGAAATCGGTCCGGGGAGAGTATTTCCACCACAGAAACTGGCAAACCCTGCACATGAGGGGCTTCTTGGTGGCTGCTTTTCCCAGGGAGCTGAGGCTCAGTGAGGCAGATCCTGAAGAGCACAAGACCAGACAAAGCCCCCGGGTCCCCGACAGCTGAGAGCCCCACTGCCCTCGTTCAGGGCTCCCTGCCGTGGGAAGAGGCGCTCCGTCCACAGCCTTTTACTCAAGGTTTTTCTTCCAACATGGGCTCAGTCCTTCTCTTCTGTCCGTCACCCACCCCGTACCCTCAATTCCACTCAAACTGCTCCGCGAACTGTGCGGCTGGGCTTTTTAAACCATACTTTTGCTTCTCCTGCTCCCTGCCTGGGAACACTCCCCATCCCCAACCTCCGTCAAAGTCAAGCTTCACTGCAACCTCCTGAGGCCCTGCCGGTCGCCTGAGCCAGCACTGACCTCGTTGCCTTTCAGGCCCCCAAGTCTGAAACCTTCCCACACTGGCCTGTGTGGTCTCCCTGGAACTTACCTCCCATCCAGAACATACACACCTGGAACGGGGCAGACAGGCAGACCTTAACAACAGCCAATCAACGAGAACCACATACTAACAGCTGCTACCTCCTAGCCCCTTCCTGTGAAAACACCTCCCTTCTCCCCTGGGCAGAGAACCCCGCTCCTCACCCCCCAGAGCCCCTGGGAAGCTGCGGCCAGAAAGAAGACCCTCCTCCCCGCCCGCCCAGGACCAGGCGAGCCCTGTCCTGTCCGTCTGTCTTTCCTTCCACAGACTGCCTTCCCACCGCCACCCCTCCTACGGGAAAACGCATTCTTCTGTACGAAACCTTTTAACAATTAAATCCAAGATAAAGCAATTCCTCACACCACTTTCCCACAAAGCCAATGCAAAACTGGTTGTTTAAAGCTCTCAGCTACAAAATGTGCTCAGTACGCCAAGTCGAAGCATGTGCTTGCAGGAAAGACGGCCATGGGGCTGGAGAGAAAGACCGGCTGCTCAGGCCACCACGGCAGCCAAATCAGCCATGGCGACCAGTGGGTGACCCTGCGCCCGGCCTGCGCAGCCCTGCCTGCCTCTCCAACTTCACCCCACGCCGTTCCCTTTGCTCACGACCCCCTGGCCACACGGAGAGGCTCTGGCTCCTTCAAAGAGGCTCATCCCATCCCCACCTCGGGCCCTCCGTCCCACTGCCGTCTCTGCCCAGAACCCTCACGGCCGGCCCCGGTGACGCTGCAGACCTCATCTCAAAGGACACCTCATCTTCAGAGTCATCTGTCCCCACCCCGAGAAGCTCTCCTCCGTCCACGTCGCAGTCTCCCGCCTGCCTTGCCCCCTTGCCCTGAGTGCTGACGGAAGGCACCGCGTTTGTTCCTGCGCCCGCCCTCCGGGCCGATTCTACAGGGCGGGGCGCGTCCGTGCGGCCCCTGCTCTGTCCCACCACTCGGTACAGTGGACCCCTGCCAGCTGCTCAGTGAATGAGACACCCTTCCAAATTCCCCACACATTATAGGACAGGTAAAGCAAGATGAATAATTAAGAAGAAAACAAACAAAAAGAGATACAATATATATGCTTAAAAGCGAGAGGACACAGAAAGTAAAGGGAAAGAGACGCTTTTTGTTTATGGAATTTATTTACAGTTTTTCTCCAGGCCCTAACCTTGTCAGCTATGGTATGCTATCAACCGATACCAGAAATATTGATGTGTTGAAATTATCATCACTATCTTTATAAGCACAAACACCAGAATCAGTATAACTCGGTCCTGTAAAATTATGTCAGGCTCCATGTCAGTCTGTCTTATAACCCCAAAGAGACATTCCTAGGATTAAGAAGTCTTCTAGCTACGTATCTCATACACCACGTGTACACAGCTTACATAGCTTATAAAGGTAAGACGATGTCTTATAATCCCAGACAAGCTGTGGTGATTCTTGTACCCCCAGGAGTGAGTGTAAGACTTTGCACCGTCGGTGTCTAGCAGGCCCTGCTTTGCTGTACGAGAGAAGGGGCACTGAACCTCTGCGCTCCTAGCAGCTGCAAAGGATCAGGAAGGTCGTGAAGGGACGAACGGGGATCCGGGGAGCCAGGAGAGGAGAGGTAGATTAGGGGCCGTCTCATTACTGACTTCTCTCCAACAGCCCCAACTCTAACAGTACCTGCTGGAGGCGGAGGCCAGGCACCTGGCCTGGCCCACCTGACTAGATCCCACCCTCATTACCAGTGACAGTTACATAACCACAGGTCTACTGTTCATGGCCTGACTACTTCTTAATCCTAAAAACGTCTTCCCGAAGCCTATGGAAACACTCTTCCTCTTACATTACTGAAAGACCCACAATCGCTTCCAGTGAGTTTTACTGTATTTTTATTTGGAGAAGAAAAGTGGCCCATATGCTTTTCATTCCTGAGACCTCTAGTCTCCTGTAAGCATTTCCTCCTGGGGGAACAAGAGGGCATCAAGATAAGAAGGTAGATAAGAAATACAGGCCAAAAGTGGCTGCAGGAGAGATGACGGAGAAATCCCTCCCACTGATGAACTTACTGGCAAATGCTGCCACTTCACCAGCGGCCCAGCGCACTCTAACAACGCCCTATCCCACCTGATACACTGTCGAAACCCTAATTGAAGCAACAGCCTCCAAGGCCAGTGAGCCAGTGTGGAACCCATTTCCCGAAACAGAGCAGAGGCTGGTCGGGCAGAAGCAAGAGGCTCACAACCTGACTCTCCCTGTCCGATCGCACTCACCTTTCTCTCCTTCTTGCCGAAGCTGAGGCCAGGGGTCCCCTTCTCAACAACTATGCACGAGATGCCTTTGGGGCCTGGTCCTCCTGTTCGGCACATGACCACATAGATGTCTGCTTCACCTCCACCACTGATGAAGGCCTGCGGGGTTGGAGAGGGGAAAACACTGAGGTCCCCCGACGATGGGACAGTGAGAGAGATGGCGGCACAGAGAAACTAAGGAGGGTTACAAAGAGCCTGCACCGAGGCTGTAAAAAGGAGACACTAGTGAACGGAACGAAGTGGCCTGAGACCAGAAGGGAAACAGTGACGGTGAACACGGGCAAGTCGGTGTGAGGTTCCCTCCCACACGTACCACCCCGGGAATGTTCACTCGCAGACCCGGGGTCCAGGCTGTGGAGGCAGGACGGGGACAGCCTCCGAGTGGCCCGGGGAGGACCGAGGACGGCATGCTTGTACCTTGGAGCCACTGAGCACGTAATGATCTCCTCGTCGCTTGGCGGAGGTCAAGAGGGAGGCGGCATCACTCCCACTGCCTGTGGCAGGGATGGGAGGGAAGCGGAGAGGTGGCAGAGAGCTTGGGAAGGTAAGGGAGCCCCGGCAAGGCTCCACCTGAGAAATCTTCCCTCATAAAAAACACCTCAGCGTTTGATACTTTAAAATCCACACGGTTGAGAAGCTCTCTATACTTGTGAAAACTGCATACGGCAATCAGACCCTTTTCCATCTCCCATCACACTAGCTTGCAGGGAGCCTCCTACAAGGAGGTTCTGGTCTGCAGCCTGGAAAGATTCTGCCCTAGAGAGCTCTTCGCCTTGTGACATCAGGTCACGGCCATCAGGTACCCTTGGTCAACAACGGCTACATGTGCCGGGGGCTGAGAAGGCACACCCCGTGATTTCCCATGAGTCACACCTCCCGCTGCACCTCATCGGCAGCACGGCAAACCCACCTGGTTCAGTGAGGCAGTAGGAAGCAAACTTCTCCATGGTACAGAGTGGAGGGCAAAACCTGTGCCTCTGTTCCTCACTTCCAAAGGTATCAATCATCCAGGCACACATGCTGACAGGTACACCAAGAAGAGACATTGACAGAGATAAAGACGGAAAGAAAAAAAGAAAAGGAAATTTGAGGGGGGAGGGGAATGGGGAAAGAGAACAAAGGCAGCAAAGTAGAGTGAAGCAGAACAGAGTGGGAAGGGAAAAGTCACAATTGAGAAGATTCATCTTTAAAGCAAAGGCCTGGATTAACACATATTCCTGGAACACGTACTACCCAGACGTACCCAGGGCCAAGGTATTTCTCACCTGGATGCTGTTCATACTATTTCTAGTTAGGTTAACTGAGCTCCCTAAAAATCAAGGAGTCCTATGTCCTTTCCCAAATTAGTGGAGGCTTCATCTTTGGGTTGAGGAAAAGGGAACAGGCCCCAACCACTCCACTGGAGAAGCCTGTTTGGTACCAGGTCAATCTGGAATTTGGGAGAAGGCCAGCATTCTCTAAGCAACATACGAGATGACAGATTCAAGTCCAACAGGGAGCAGCAGAGCTCAGTGTGAACTTTTAACTGTCTAGTCCTTCAAGGACAGCCAACCTGAGAAGAGAAACCTTCTCCCTGCTGATATAAAATTTCCCAGTCAACCCGCACGAGCACGTCACTGTGCTTCCCCACCTTGGCCACTCACTTGTGGATGCTTATGTAGGCTGTGGTGCTGGTGCAGCCTGTGGCCAAGGCTTCAAAGATGACAGAGGTGTCGAGCCGTGACAGTCCAGACCCTCCTACGTCTGTTCGTACGTAAATCCCCCCGAAGCCCAGCTGGGCTGCCTTCCGCATCACGTCCACTGGGAACAGCTCCTGCGCACACAGAGGGCAGGGTCATCGGCAAGTGATTCACAGACGGCCTTTTCTTTAGAGGGCACAAGGAAGGGTCAAGACGCTTGCACTCGGGAGAGAGTAGGGGGTCTCTTAACTCAACGTGCCTTTTGTCATCTATATAGTGGAACCAGTTGAAGTGCATTCTGTAAGGACTGGTTTCTGGCATGAAAGTTTCTTTTCATTATCAATAGAATTGCCTTGGTTTAAGAGTACCCAAATCTTTGTGCAATTAAAAAAAAATGATATCTACAGGATGCGGGAGATGCTTTCCAGGAAAGGAATCACACCACTCCTGGAACTTGCATTCGCTGTGAGAGTTTTAAGTGGAGAATAAATACTGAACAATCTGGGTCATAAGGAGGAGATAAGGGTCCCTGAGTGAGGCATCTGTGGGAACATCCAGCACAAGGAAAACCCGCACCTTCTGGTCCCACTCCGCCATGTTTGGCGCCATCTCCCGGGCAGCAAAGTCGAAGGCCACTTTCTGGAACTCTTTCTGCTCTTCGTTTAGTCCCGTAGAAGCTGTGGGCGAGGCGGCATTTACTCGGAGCCAGGACAGGGGTCAGGGTAGTGCACCGCAAGCAAGAAGCACCACGAAGCCCGGGCTGGCAGTGGGCCTACGAGAGCATTCCCACACGGCACACCACCTCCAGCACCCACCGTTAATCAGCGTCTTGATAGAGCATCACCTGCTTCCTTCCTTCTTTACTCCCAAATAGACTGGCTGACTTCATTTACCGTGTTACTTATTCTTTCAATACTCATCTTTATCTCTTCCTCCTCATGAATGCACATTAAAGGAATAATAAACACACACTGACCCTCAAATTTTGATGAACATTTTTTTCCTTCAGGATGTCCTGCGTTCTCGGTATTGGAATCTGTGCGTATTTGTCTACCAGCTACAACATATTCATTTTAAAAGATCAGTCAGGAAAGGAAGATACGGTACTTTGGCTTACCTTTCAAATTAAGGAAAAGATCCTGTAACAAAGCTGTGCATTTGACAGTCACTGATAACAATGATAATGAGTCTTCCAGTGTTGAAAACATGGCTAAGGCCTTCCTAAATCCGTCTTCACCGAATGGATTCAGAATTTTTAGACTATTTTCTTTCCTAACTGTTAATGCCGTGACTTTGGGTAACTCCTTCACTTCCAGGTCTAAGCTACTTAAAAGCTAAGGAAATGAACTGACTGAGCGATACCAACAGACAGGTAGTGGAGCTTCATCAGGACAAGTTTCTCTAGAACCTTAAGCATTTTGTAAAAGACTATACTATTCCAGTATTTCATCGGAGGTGATACTCTTTAGGAGAAAGATATCTGCATCAGCCTACGTGAAATAGTGACCACTCAATTCACAGTGTCATTACTTTACAACTTTTCTTTAAATAGCCAGTTCCCCGAATGACACGAACACTATTTATTTTCTATGTTGTTTTTCAAACACTGTGCGGAACGAGATAGGACTCAACTGGAAAGCAGAGCGACAGGCCACCTAGCTGGTCATGTGGGCCTGAAATATTTTTCCCGTTTTGCAAGGTGATAAGACTTTCAGCTAGAGGCAGGCCAGAAAAGCTAAAAGGGAAGAACCTAAGCAAAGCTCCTGTGAAAAACCACAACCTTTTGGGGACCGTGTAGAGAATCTAGAAAAGGACGGACCATGAATCCTGGGAGCCACCATGCAGAAGGGTCAGCAACCTGCACAGGGTGATGGACTTACGCTGCTCACATTATCTTTCTTTTGTTTTCTTAGGACTGCCGTTTTGAAGGGACCGCCTGCCTCACATGTGTCTGCTGCAGCTGGAGGCGCAGTGGTGGCTGAGAAAACGTCAGGGGAAGAGGAAGTGCCGGGCTCTGCACTGCTTTCTAAGGTTTCAGCCTCTTGGTCCTGGGGTGATGGTAAGAGCACCAGAGGCGTGCAGGCACCCCAACCACGACTTCCTTCAGTGCCCGACTGTCCTGCGCGGCCCCTCCCACGGAGAACAAGGGCAGGCGGCAGCACATGTCTCTGGGGTAGGCCTGGGCCTCAGGAGCGGCTGCTGCGTGAAGCAGGACAAAGCTGTCTGTCTGTAGCAGGACCCTCACCAACATGGGAAACTCAGAAGTGAAGAGCTGTGAGGATTAAAGACAAACGCGACCTTGCGAAGTCCAAAGCAGAAAACTACGCTGGGTGTTGCTCTCGGAAACGTGGTCAGGGATAAACAATTCATGGCTCCTTGCCTGGGAGTCGGGCCATTTTCCATTCACAAAAGAATACTGACTGAGTGTCTACCATGGAGCAGTGCTGGGGTGTCAAAGATGAAAATGGTCCAGTCACCCAAAGGATGACGTAAGTGGTGAGAAAGCAAACATCTGACTGTACACGGGCTACAAAACTTCCGTCCCAGCAAGAGCTCAATACGTGTCTACAGATATTATTATTAGTATTTGACAGAATAAAACAAGTAGTTCAGGTTATAAAAGGTTTAAGAAGTAGATCTGAATTGCGTACAAAGTAAATAAGAGGGAATGGGTGTACACAAATCAGATATACAGGCGCACCTTGTTTCACTGCCCTTCATTTCTCTCTGCAGAATCTGTGTTTTTTACAAACTGAAGGTCTGTAGCAACCCTGTGTTGTCAAATGATGTTTAGCCTTTTTTAGCCATTAAGTATTTTTAAATTAAGGTATGGACATTGTTTTCTTAGACACAATGCTACTGCACACTTAATAGACTACAGTGCAGTGTAAACGTAACTTTTACAAGTACCGGGAAAACAACAAAGTCGTTATTGCAGTATCTGCTTCATTACAGTGGTATGGAACCAAACCTGCAGTATCTCTGAGGTGCACCTGTATAAATACAACATAATTACATATTTATTTAAGATAGATAATAATCAATTCTAGATAATGGAATGCTAACAAAAGGAGAACACTGCTTGGAGAAAAAAAGTGGAAAAGGCAAGTTAAAAAGTAAATTATACACAAGAAAGCATGGTTACTGAGTAAAAATACCTAAGTTCTCAGAAAACATGCACTGAAAAACAAAACAAGACGAAACCCAGGAACTTCCCTGGTGGTGCAGTGGTTAAGAATCCGCCCGTCAATGCAGGGGACGCGAGTTCGAGCCTTGGTCCAGGAAGATCCCACATGCAGCGGAGCAACTAAGCCTGTGCGCTACAACTACTGAGCCTGGGCTCTAGAGCCCGCGAGCCACACCTACTGAGCCTGCGAGCCACAACTACTGAGACCGCTGTGCCACAACTACTGAAGCCCACGTGCCTAGAGTCTGTGCTCCACAATGAGAAGTCAACGCAATGAGAAGCCTGCGCACAACGAAGAGTAGCCCCGCTCGTTGCAACTAAAGAAAGCCCTCATGCAGCACCGAAGACCCAATGCAGCCAAAAATAAATAAATAAATAAATAAATTTATTTTTTTAAAAAAAAAGAATCTTTGAATGCATCCAAAGGCCAAACCTAGCCAGAGACTCAACAGTTCTGAGAATCCTGGTGCTCAAGGAATGCTTGGGAAGCTGCAGCAAATCACAATGAGGGAGCGCTGGACAAGGAACCAGGCGTTCAAGAGCTGGGTCTGCAACTATTAATTATACAATTTTCAGGAAGTCAGGCCTCCAGACTCCTCCCTCAGCCTCAGGTGCCCCGTTGTAAAACCAGGGGGCTGCACTAGACACTGAGCAAGTTTCCTCATCTGTAAAATGATATATCAGACATAATGAAAATCATGACGCTCTTAAAAATTACTTTTCACATTAAAATATGCCATGAATCAATGAGAAACATTTGTTGATCACTTCCATTAACTTGATATTCTAATATGTAGAATGATACACTAAAAGGACAGTTTCCTTTCATTTTACTAATTAAAAGAGGATTAAAAAGCACCTTCAACACTGGTTGAAGTTACACCACTAGCCACCGGAAATACTTACATTTAACCAATTTGTTGCCAATCAACAAAGGTGACCTTGCTTACCGAATTCTAAGTGCTAGGATAGGGTGGCACCCTGTGAAGGTGTTTCAGGACATTGAGAAGAAAACTGTCCTATACCTTGGCGTCCTTTACAGCTCTGGATGTCGAGCTAAGGCCCTCAGAAGCTACTCTGCCGTTTTCAAGTGTCATTTATTAAAAATTTTAAAAAAGAAAGACTTCAAAAGAAAAAAGTGGTTAGGCGCCCGACATCGTCACAAAGTGTCTGGTTACCTCCTAGGCGGCCTAGGTCCCCCCCACTCCGTTACTGGCATCGAAATTATTTGCCTGGTGCCAGGAGACATTCAGATCTGTAAGCTCTGGTAGTTTCCCATTTGCAACAGGTTATTTTTCTGCAGAAATTTCAACAGTTGAAGTGTTTTGTAGTTATAGGTGTTGTTCTATAATTTATATATGGGAGCAAACCTTGTATCACCGGAGATTTTGTTCACCAATCACAACCAGTCCCGGGCTTTTCACATTCTTACTGCCTTTAAAACCGATGGTTGTGATTTAAAAAAACAAAGTCACGAGCTTCCGCGGCGGAGCCCGTCGTTATCCGACAGCAGATGGGTAACGACGTAGCTCCGAATTGTGAGAGAAAAGGTCGCAGGGGCGGCCTCACAAAACGTACCGCCAGGTTCATAACGCAAAGCACGGTATGGGCGGTCTGTACAAGGACGGACCAGCATCGGCCACCGGGACCGGGCTGAGCCAACGAGGGTCGCCCGCTCCCGGGGCCGCGCCACGTCTAAGCCGGGGAGACCACTAGGCCCGGGGCGCCCGGACGGGCCGACGCGGTGAATGAGGGCGGCCGGGCCGGCCAGGAGGGCGGCCGGGCCGGCCAGGTGGACGGACCCCTACCCCCGGGCGAGCCTTACGGTCGATGCAGGAGACCACGCCCCGACGGCCGCTTTCGGCGGGGGCCTGGAGCCCGCCGCGCAAACCGCGCAGCCGCGCCCCGACACGCCAGCACCGGCCCCACAGCATAGCCGCCGCCTGCTCCACTCTTTTCTGCTCGGGCAGAGGTCTAAGCGCCGGTGACCCCGGCCGGCCGGCCACAAGGGCCGCGCCGCACCGCACGCTGGGTGCTGTAGTGCGCGCCGTGGCCCCGCGTGCGGACTCGGGGCGCCTGCGCGAGGAGACGGGACTACAACTCCCAGAGGCCCCCGGGGCGCGCGCCAAGACTAGAAAGCGCCGCGGGGACGCTCTGCAGCGCCCTGCGGCGTGCGGGGAGGTGGGGTGGGGGTAGCGCTTCGAAGGCCTGCGGACCCGCGCGGGTAGCGGTGATTGAGAGAGAAGACCACCGGGGGCGCTCAGCGGCGGTCTGTGCTAGGCGGACATACGGGCGTGGGTAACGCGGGAGGATTCCGCGGGCGCCCTGGGCGACGGCGGAACCCTCGCTCCTCGGCGCGCGGGGACGCCATGCCGCGAGCCCGGAAGAGGCCGGCGGGGGCCGCGAGGCCAGGTGAGCCGCGCCCGGCTGCTCAGCGCCGCTCACCTTCCGCCCCTGCGCGTGGGGAAAGGCCCAAGTGGGTCGTTTTGAGGTCCGGTGTCCCGAGCCTCCCACCAGGCTCATGCCCAGGGCCCCTCTGCTGCTTGCTTGTCCGAGCGGTAGCTGTTTGGAAAGCACGAAAAGTAGCTGGGATACGGGCTGGCAGGCGCTGAGGCCGGTCACTTACAGTTCCCGCTCCCCGGGGAGCCAGACGAGGAAAGGAAAGGGTCACTGGGGCTGTGAGAGCAGGGAGGGGTTGGGGGGACGCCTTGAGAGGGAGGGGATTTGAGTCTAGCCGTAAAGAATGGGTAGGAACGCGGGATATCCGCGTTGTGTTCCCAAGGATGAATGGCATTCTAAATGGAAGAGGAGCAGCAGCAAAGCAACGAACGGCAGAGAAAGTGCTTCTTCGAGACGGGGAAGGGTTCCGAGTTGCCCACAACACATTGTTACTTAACAGCACACACGGTGTTTACAGTGTGCTGATCAAGTCCAGGGGGACCCCCAGGACCCTCGGAAGGTTCCACGTGTTAGACGTCCATCATGATGGCATACGTAGGAGCTTGGACTTGGTTCAGAGGCTGCGTAGGATGGTCGTTAAGTGGATTCAGATAGACCAGCGTGGCAGGCCCTGATGTGTGATCTGGGACACATCTTACAGATGGACAGAACACCTCATAGATTGTGTAGACTGAGTTACAGTGAGGGTGGTAACACATAGGACGTAGGGTAAGAATTTAACAGCTGTTAGTTACTGGGCACCCACTCTGCTCCAGGCACATTTCCCTCACTCTGTAGGATAAAGTCCAGTCTTGACCATGTCTGCAAAGTCCAGAGTGGCTGTTTTATCCAGCTTCTCTTGGCAACTTCAAGGAGTAGAAAGGAGGCAGGCCACAGAGCATACTGAACAAGAAGGAAGAAGTCGAGGTGACATAATAGCTAATATTATTGAGCATTTATGGTAACGCCAGACACTGCCTCAGCCCATTGTTTGTATTATCTTATTTAATCATCAAAGCAAGTCCGTGCAGTAGGTGCCTGGTTTCCTCGTTGGAGAGAACAGCCCCAGCAAAGGCAGAGGAGAGGGTGAGGAAAAGAAAACATTCACTGACTACTTACTTAATAGATGCCACGGGAGGTATCCTTATCCCACTGAATGGGTAACCCAGAAGATGTCCTGTAAGGTAGGCATTCTGGTCCCATTTTTATAGATGAGGAACAAGTTCAACAATGAAGCTGCCACTGTTAGTAACTGACAGCTCCAGAATTTGAGTCCAGCTCTGACTCCAAAGCATGTGCTTTTCCTGCAACAGAACTTTCTCTCTCAGCAAGCAAGAAAGTTCTCTTCTTTTTTCTTCTCCTATTGCAGACAAGAAGGGGCCAGAAGGAAAACGTACCAAAACTGAGAACCCAGGGGAGGCATCAGCTAAGGTGGAGAACTCCAGCCTCCAGGAGACTTCAGCCTCTAAAGACTGTGGGAAGAATCTAAGCAGCTACTGGCTGATGAAGTCAGAGCCAGAAAGCCGACTGGAGAAAGGTGTAGATGTGAAGGTGAGGTCCCGCACCTGTCTCCAAAGTGCATGGGGGACACCACAGGGTCCCATCACCCACTTCTTACCTTCGAAGGGTAGGAAAAAGGTGATAAAGAATAGAATCAACAGGATTTATTGCCATCCACTATCTGTTTTGTGAATCTTCTACTTAGGGCAGGGGTTGGCAAAAATTTTCTCTAAAGGGCCAGGTGGTGCTGTTGCAACTCTGCTGGCATCACAAGAAAGTGGCCATAGACAAATAGTGTGGCTGAGTTCCAATAAAAGTATCTGCAAAATCAGGCATGGGCTAGATTTGGCCTGAAGGCTATAGTTTTCCAACCCCCGAACTAGGCAACATTCAGTCTTAGGTTGCCTTTCTCTCGCCACCTGCCATGCTCCTAGGTATCTCCCTGCCAACAGTTGGTACACAGGAGGCGAATGTAAATCAAATTTCGTAGTAGCCTGGAGAAAATAAAATTAGAGATACTATAGAAGGGATATATAATATTTTAATAAATGAAATACAGATAATCAGCAATTACCAGATTATCCACTCAGCTAATCCTCTTAATTAGCAAGGCTAACAAGGTAACACAAAGCTAACTTCTACTTGCGCAGTATGAGTGGCTCTGTGAAGAGCTTCCCAGTAAGCTCATATGCTACGCCAGCTGGCAACACCCTATAGGGGAAGGAACTTGTCTGCTTCCATATATTCTTACCAATTGGCCCAGGATTGTTTACTGAATGACCTTATTTCTTGCTTAGTTCAGCATTGAGGATCTCAAAGCACAGCCCAAGCAGACAGCATGCTGGGATGGTGTTCGCAACTACCAGGTAAGCGGGTTAGACAGGACCTCGAGACCCAGGGCGGGGGATAAAAGCCTGCTTCCTTCTGACTTATTCAGTAGCAAAATCTCTTGGCCAAGGTTGTTTTTTCCCAGAACCCAAACCTGAAAATATATTAACAAATGCCTTGATTGCTTTGACTGCATGCAGTTTTCAAATGGCCTGTGTTCCAGCCAGTGTCCTGATACAACTCTGGGTAAAAGGCAAGAATTGAATTGAACTGGTGGGGGGGGGGTGGGGGGGGGAAGCTGCAAGAAACAAAATCTCATCTAATAAAAGCAGACTTGATTTCCGGGGGCTAGTGTTTTCTGGCCGGTGGGAGGATAGTTCTTGTTTCTTCTCTGCTGGAACAGGCCCGGAACTTTCTGAGAGCCATGAAGCTGGAGGAAGAAGCCTTCTTCTACCACAGCAACTGCAGAGAGCCAGGCATTGTGGGGCTTATGAAGGTCGGTTGTACAGGCTTAGGTCTGAGTCCATCTCCTTTCATTGCAGGTTAGGGAAACAGCTTAGGTAGGTAACCCTCCTCCCTATCCCTGCTGTCTCAGAAACATGTGACAGGACTGCAACAAGGCAGGCCTTCATTTCCGGCCCCGCTGGCACACACCTCTCTCCATTTCTGCACCTTGGTCTTTCACTCAAAAACAGGCCTGATGGTAGCTCTTCCAGGCCAGGAGTTACCAGGATAGAATTAACTGCAGGTGGAGAAACAGTGGCACCAGTAATAACCTTTAATGTTTGGTTTAGGACATACTTTTAAGATTTTTGTCAAAATAGGGTTGATTTCCTCTGCTTGCCTTAGACTGTGTATTACTTCCAGATACCTGAGCCCTCAGTGGCTCACCAGTGAGACAGATGGGGTAAGAATACGTAGAGTAGGAAATGACAGTTGGACTTGGACTAAAGCCTGGCCATGGAGCTGACTGGACAGACAAATGATTGGAGACTTGGCTTTAATTTCAGATTGTGAAGGAGGCATACCCAGACCACACACAGTTTGAGAAAAACAATCCCCATTATGATCCATCCAGCAAAGAAGACAACCCCAAATGGTCCATGGTAAAGATACTACTATTCTTCCTATTTCACAAAAGAGAAAGGATGGACAGAGAGGGAGGAAGAAGGTCTGGGGTATCTTTAGATCGGGGCACAGAGCCCCGCTGTCAGTCCGGTGAGGTTACCCTGCTTTTGGAGAGAAGGACAAACACTGGCAGCCAGGCCCTAGGACCCCCTGCAAGCAGCTAAAACACAGCAGGCAGAGTCCAGTGGACATGGCTTTCTGTCCCACACACTGTTGCCATGCAGGTGGACGTGCAGTTTGTTCGGATGATGAAGCGTTTCATCCCACTGGCTGAGCTCAAGACCCACCACCAAGCGCACAGAGCCACTGGCGGGCCCTTACAAAACATGGCTCTCTTCACCCGCCAGAGACTCTCGGTCCAGCCCCTGAGCCGAGGTAAGAACGGCCCTTGCCTTTTGATCACACGCCAGAGGGACGGTGAATCCACACGTACTATAGCTGGTGAGCCCCGAGCACAGCGGTCAAGGTCTGAGTCTGTCTCCCCACCTGTAACTCCCACGAGGGAGGAGCCCCCCCGAGCTGCCCAGGGCAGCCGTGCTCGGCACCTGTCGAAACGCCCCTGAGGGTTCCGAGTGAACGACTACCTGCCTTGCGACTTGAGAAATGCCTGCCATGACTGCCCTGTTCAGGAGGAGACACAGACCTAATTCTTCCTCTTCTTCTTGCCCTTTTCGGCAGAGGAGTTTGATTTTATTTTGAGCCTGGAGGAAAAGGAACCGAGTTAACGGAGACACGGCTGCTGAAGTGGGCAAGATGTTGCCCCAAAGTCAAGCTTCCACAAGACAAAAGGCGGCGTGGGGAACATGCTGGTTGTGTTCACCCGGGGTTGTGTGTAGACGTCGGGTTTGGGTCCTTTTTAATAAAACATGAATGTCTGAGTTGGAGGCATTTCTTTTAAATCAGCATCGGGGGTAGAATACTCCACTGCACGTTTTTACATCCTCTCGGCCAGATGCAGGGCCCAGTCTGGTGACACCCACTAACATGGATTGTCTCTACACCAGCCTTCCTTGCCCACCCCTGAAGTATCTGGTCCCAGAGTGGGTAAAACCAGCAGTTTCAGGACAGGTTGCCAGACTGGAGTAAAACCAGAATTCCTTCCTCGGCCACGTGCTTGTCTAAAACAGGCATTAATAAAGTGGGTGTCATTGTTCACCAGGGGCCACAGACACCAGGAGGGCTGGTGTCGTGGGTCAGGGCGGGGTGTCTCCCCTTGTGTGCGGCGGGGCAGTAAGAAGAGACCACAGAGTCTGGTGGACCGTGGGCACGATGCCTCGGAGCCCAGGGGCTTGCTTTAATCAGGGAGACGGCTGAAACAGACTGCTTTGTTTAAAACAGCCATTGAAAAGACACACGTTGAGAAACTTGTAAACACCGCAGCTGCTCAGCCCCAGGCCACACTACTTGGCTCAGTCCCTATGCTCTGCCAGGGTCCCAGGGATGGGCCTCCCCTTCCCCGATGCACAAAGAGGCAGAGAATGGGGCAGGGGAAAGAACAGAAGCTCCCGAGAGGACAGAAGCAAATTCTACCTCTAGTTCTCTCAGGAGACAGGCTTCAGGGGTCGGGAAGGTTGGGAAGTGAATCTGTGGTCGGCTGGAAGGCAGAGGGATCGGCGGGTACCTAGTAGTTAAGGGGCCAGCTGTCGTGGGAGGCGCCAGAGCCCCAGCTCATGCTCTAGAGAAGGCGAGGGACACAGGAACTGCCTCTCCCACGCTTAGGCCCCCGGCCCTGATAATCCAGGGGCAGCTGCACAGGTGGTCCTGTCCCCACGGGGACTGTCCTTCACATCTGAACCCGGGGTCCAGCCTGGGGGAACCAGCTTCCCTTGCTCGGTTCTGCTGCCCCCAGCCCACCTCGAGCGTCACCCCGAACGCCCTTCCCTCCCATCTCGGCTCTGATCCGTGAGCCCTGCCCAGTCCGAGGCCTACCGCTGCACCAATTTCCGAGGAAAAGACGGGTCCCCGTTTTCCACACTAACTGAAAGATGACCCAAGAACCAACCCCTCTGCTTCCCAAACGACAGAGAACTCAGACCACCAACTATTGTACCTGCTGGCCGTGGGGGTCTGCTTGGTCTTTCCAGAAGGGAAGAGAGGCCAACAGGAGACAGGAAGGACCTCCACAGCCTTAACAGGACAGGCGCGGTGCAGTGCGACAGCGGGAGACCCTCTCTAGCATGACCAGAGCATCCACACACACACACCACCAATGGTCCTAAGCTCTGGGCAGCCGGCTGGTGGGGAGGACGGCGGCTCAGGAGGCCCTCCCCTTCCCCCCAGCTCGCAGGGTGAGCACAAAGCTTCTACGTGTCTGAGACCAAGCCCCGGTTCCCAGGAGTGAGATGGGCAGCAGGGAGCCAAGAGGGTCCACTCCCGGGGAGGCGGGGAGAACGGGCCCTTCCCGGACCTCTTCTCGGGGGAAAGATGTCCTCGTTCAGGGGCCGGGGCCAAGGACCTCCGGCCCTCAGGGCTGCCCGCACCACGCACAGCCGCCGAGGTCCACCTGCTTGCCATCCACCGGTGACACAGATGTCTCTGTGCCCAGGGACATCAGCCAAAGGCCCTACCACAAGCTCCCGTTCCATCCAGGACGTGACTGACCACAGTCCCCGGGAGGTGCCCGGTCCCAGCGGTGAGAGAAGGGCCAGAAGGAGGGTGGCCTGTGGAGGCTCCAAAGCACCACATCCGAGGCTCCCAAGGAGGCGGCTTCCTGGGCTTGAACCCTCACCGCCAGTTACAGCGGGGCGGGCGCCACACCCCCTGCCACTCGCTAAGGGGCGGGGGAGGGGAGTGTGAGACAGGACCACCCGTGGGACGCCCCCCCCTCCCCAGCTCCTGTCCCGGGAGGCTCGGAGCCCGGGCCGCGCTGTGCTCCTGCGGCCCAGGCAGCCCCGCAGACGGCTCTCCCCGGGACGCCCCCTCTCCCTATGCTCCCATCAGCCACAGCGTCCCAGAGACACTCCCTCCCAACCCCAACCCCTTAGGTTCTTCAGGAAAAAGAATTTACATCAAGAACATGATTTGTTTTCAGGTTGCGAGTAGCGGGTCAGCTGAGCATCTTGCTGCCCCGGCCGCTGGTGCCCGGGGGCCTGGAGCCGGGGTGCGAGCCCAGCAGCTTCCTGGCCCCAGGCCTACTGTCTGCTGCTGCCGTCGGACAGCTGGCCGGGGGTGCGCGCCTCCCCCAGGGGGGCCATGCCCTCGAAGCGCTGCGAGGCGATGGCTGCCTGGTGGGACATGCTCTTGCGGACGATGTCGCCCTTCCGCCACAGCACCACCTCCTGTAGGATGGGCGGGGGGGGGGGGCAGGCGACACGTGGGAGGGAGGCCTGGGGAGGGTCCCCGAGGCTCTGCCTTCTCCCGGGAGCCTCAGGCAAAAGCCTCCGCTCATACGTCACCAATGACAGCGCCGTCCACACCTCTGGGCCCCGGGTGCCCGCTGACGGTGTGGCCGGGAGGGCAGAGCAGCCGCAGGGGCTGGGCCCGAGAAAGCAGACTCTGGGTGTCAACGGGGAACCCCCGTCCTTGCTGTGGGGCTCGGGGTAAACTAAGTGGCACAGAGACTAAGCGGCTCGCCCCCCATCCCCGTCCCGTCTGCTTGACCTTGGCGGGAACGATGCCCTCGGATTCTGTCTGGGCGGCCGGGGCCCTGGGGGCGGCCGGCTCACCTGCTGCTTGAAGTAGCGCCGCTCCTCCTCGTCAATCAGCACCAGGTTGAGGTAGTAGCGCACAGAGAACTTCTTGTTGATGTCCCGCATGGTGGGCGTGAGCTCGTAGCCCGCCAGGAAGAGGCGGATGGGGATGGACTCTCCTGCAAGGGCCGGGCGGGAGTCAGGGCGGGGGCAGGGGGCCCCACCTTACACCGCGGTGGAGGGGCCGCCTGCGGCGGGGGGGCGTTGGACACCCAAGCCAACGCTTCTGCCTTCGGGGAGGCGCCTGCCGCTGCCCGGTGAGTGTGAACAGCACAAGAATGCTAGGTAAGCATCTTCTGACTCATTTAATGTGTATAGTTGTTGGGTTTAAGAGCCACTGTCAAACCCCAGCTAACCCACCATGTCACCCAGCAATTCTGATGCCACCATCAGGTCCCTCCATCCCAATTAGCATAGCCCCCACCCCGTACCCCTCCCCTCTAAGACGAGGTGGCAGGGTGTGGTGGTCTGGAAAACAGAAAAGCTTCTCTCTGGACCCAGTTCTCTCCACTGACCCGAGGTATGACTCTGAGGAAGTCTGCTGCTTTCCGTGGACTTTCATTTTCTCA
Source organism: Balaenoptera borealis (assembly GCF_965194805.1). Taxonomy (NCBI): domain Eukaryota; kingdom Metazoa; phylum Chordata; class Mammalia; order Artiodactyla; family Balaenopteridae; genus Balaenoptera; species Balaenoptera borealis. The sequence continues at coordinate 111,843,876 of NC_138868.1, read as the reverse complement.
TAGGGAAAATTACGATATCAGGCAACATAATATTTTAGATCCCTTCCAGCTCTAACACTGTGCCTCTTCTAAGATAAGTGGAACAAAATCAGGGCAGAATTCTGCTGAGAAAGTCCAAACCTACAGTGCGGCCTAAAGCCAAACACGAACCCTGTTTCACTTCGCACTGTTCTGTGCTTCTCTCGGTGTCCTGTCAGTGCCACAGGGAGGGTGAGCTCAGCCCAGCTGCTCGGCCTGGGAAACACGGAACCAGCAGGCAGGATGGCTCAGCCCTGCCCCGAGGACCCCGCTCGTGATGCCCGAGGGCCTGAGAAAGCTATGACACCCCTCCTTCCACGGGGAGCAGACTGGGAAAAAACTGAATGAAACCTCAGCAGCACCAAGCACTGCTACGTGAAAACACTTCATCATCAGCTGCTGCAGAGCCAACGAAGAACGTACATGACTGCTCCTCCCAAAAATCACACAACTTCCCACCCAGCTCTCAGCTCCACTCGTCCCAGAGGTCACGCCGGCACCGTGTGCAGCACTGGGAAGTGTCGGTCAGGGTGTCTGTACTTGGCGAATGAATTCAGAGCACGACTCGTTTTACCTGAGCTGGAACTAAGTAACAGAAATGAGGATTCTGCTTTCATCTCTTGCCCCCCAGCAGCAAAGAAATTCAGAATGTCAATAGGAAAGTGTAAACAGAGCATTCAAACTGTATCTGCTAAACTGGTACTTTTCAAACGTCTTTTGTTTTTTTAACAGACATAACTCTTGAGATTTAAACTCCAGTACAAGCTCAGTCTATAAACGAGGTCCACATGGACGTCTTCTGGGTGAAGGTGATCGGGGCCTGAGCTCCACATCCCCGACCTCCTTTTCCTCCTTCTCGGGACCCATAATGCACAGTTAGAGATTAAGAAATTACAGGCTCCCAGGCCACCTAACTTTGACAGGATGATCCCTGAAGCCCCTCCAACACTGGGGCCGGGCCGAGGCCATGGGGCCGGAGCTCACCTCTCACGGGCGCGCCGTCCATGATCTCGTACTTGGCAATGGTGTCGTTCTCGTGGTACACGTTGGGGCCCGTGCCTGTCGTTTCCCGCTTGATGATGTCTATCTCCATGTGCTTGATCTTGATCCTCACCAGCAGGAAGTAGATCTTCCCCACAATGACATCTTTCAAGTGGTACCTGTGGAGAGGAAGGCGAGAGGTGCGGCCCCCGCACGTGACAGGCCTCCTGGTTCCAGGAGAGGGCACTGCCCCGCAGGGCGAGTCCCAACGACCTTCTACACTTGAACCTGCGTCACTTCCTCTGCTGTCCCGCCTGCACCTCAGAGCGCGGTTCCGTCACCCTCTGCTCAGCGCTTTAACGAGTGCATGTGTTTTAGAGGCTCTGGTGTGAGAGGCTGACCCGCAAGTGCGGAGACCGGGTCCCGCTCTTCCTCCCGCTTCCAGGAACTGGGCCTTCCCCCCGGGGCCAGCCGGCAGCAGGGCTGCTCTGTACCAGGTGTGGCCACAGAAAGCAAACCTTCAACCTGAAGCTCAGGACGGGGGACCTGAGCATTCGAGCTCCCGGATCACAGGGCAGGAGCCCTAGGGAGTGCAAAGAAGACAGATGACGTGGTGGGATCCGAGGAGGGGCAGACACGGGTGTGGACCCAGGTTCCCAACCTGCAGGCCTGGGGTCTCCCCACCACTCCACGCCACCTTTCTGCCTCCAGCCTGCCTGGGGAGATGGCGGACGCACAAGGACCGAGGAGAGCAGAACTCTGCTGCTTGCAGCGCGTTAGAAGGAACACTCAGAGCACAGATTCTCTGGGCATTCAAACGTTTAAAGGGCGAACGCTCCTTTGTTCTAAATGAAATCTTACACACAAGAAACACAAAGGAGCCACGCGTGGCGCCCGGGCCCCGCTCCTCCTTCACGGCACCTTTCCACTAACCTGACCAAACCCCTCATTTTTCAGATGAGAAACCCCAGCTACAGAAGTCTTAGTACCTGCTAACCTGAGCCCAAGTCCTTAGTGGCAGGACGGGACGCTGTCCTAAGCTCCGGGCTCTTCCTGTCTGGTCGGACGGCCTGGCACTCACAGGGCAGCCTGCTCTGCAGGGGCAGGACCCGGTCCAGCCCGCCCGTCTGTGACACGCCTGTCTCACGCTCACCTTGGTCTTGACTGCACTGCTGGCTGCGGCGCTTGAGCGCCTTCGAGGTGGCACCCCCTTCACTAGGAGGCTGGGGCGCTGGCGGGCAGGCACTTTGGGGGGCTCTGTCCCAGGAGGGCCCGAGAGCCCCAAGACCATGAGGAGGAAGGGCAGGGGCCTGCTCCAGACTCGCCCTGCCTGTCGTGTAGAGGCCCATCGGGGCCACGCTCAGCACCAGGCCAGGCGGCGGCGGGAAACGGCCTTCCCTCCCCGTCCTGGGAAGCACGTGTGTTCCCAGCCCTTCACAGGAGAGCCGCCGCTCAGGCCTCCACCCCCCGAGCCTCTGGAGGCCAGCGGGTCTGAGGTGAGGCCTCCCCACGGGGAGAACCCTCATTAGAGACTCGCGGGGGGAAGGGTTAGTTCTCTGTGAAGAGAATACACGTTTACTTTTGCATATTTGATTTTTGAACATTTTCAGGAATGTATCATTTTAAAAAGAAAGCTGCTTGCAGCACATTTTTGAACTGTCAATAAGTTTTATGATTTACAAGCACTTACATATTTAGATGTTGTAATAGCAGAGACAGTTTAAAACATATATGGCCAGTTAAAATAAAATTATTTAAAGACCTTTATAAAAAGGCATCAAATATTCTTTGTTACAATTCATTTTAATTTAAGGAGGAAGCAGTCAACTTGGCTTTCCTCACTTTGGTTTCTAAAGACACACTGTATACAGGATACAAATGATAATAGAATGGTATTCTGAGGTTAATCTCATCAGTAGAAGGAAACAGATGTACCTAGAATCCAAAACAAATACTTTAAAGTTAGTTTCGCTTGACTTTGAAAGACCTCATAGGATGTTTAACTGAAGTTTGCCCTCTTAAGTTAGTACAGTTCAGCTGCAATGAGATGCAGCTCTTTCCTGACCCGCGACCTCGGCCGGCCTGCACGCACACCCACCGCGTTATTTCTGTGGCCGCCCCCGCAGGTCACCACCAGCCAGCCGGGCCCGACACTCACTTGGATTTGTTGTACTCAAACTCGATGTGCAGACAGTCCTCGATCCCAACCTCCATCTTGATGGAGGAGTTCAGCTCCGGGTACGTGCTCAGCGTGTGGACCACGATGTCCATCTCCTTGACGACGTCGTTGAGGCGGCGGCTGATGGTGGCGCGAAGGAAATACCTGAGGGACGCAGGCGTGCGGTGAAGGGCCGCTCCCAGCCTCCGGGGCCCACCCCGCAGAGGACCCCTGGTAGAGGTCACCCCCGGGGGGTCCGACTGCCCTGAGCGTTCACCGCCGGGCACCCCCTTCCCAGGAAAAGGCACTCACACACAAAATCCTGCAATTACAATTGCAGGGCGATCAAAGGCCTTGCCCCAACCCTCCTCTGAGCCTGAGCTCCGAGGTAAGAGGTGACGCCTCTCTCTGCACCTCAAGAGCAGCCTTGCTGCCACCTGCCAGGCACCGTGCACAGCTTCTGTTTCTTCAGCTAACTCCCGGCTCTGTGGGCACAGGGATCGTATACTCTTATGTTTGCACGCTATTTAACAATACTCGACCAATGAGCATTTTTCAAGTCCCTCACAGTTAAACAACAGGAATAAGATAATGGAGAATCAGGTCAGTGATGCATTGCGCACGTTTACTGCCGGGCCTAGGACGGATAAGGTGGAGTCTCGCGGGGACTCATCGTCCCCTGGGGGAGACGGGCAAATCAACAGAACAATTAGAACACATGCAAAGTGTCCATTCAGAGGCAGGAATCAAGTGCTGTGGGGAGAGAGGGGCGCCTTCAGGAGGAGCAGGCCTTAGAACTAAAGCAACAGAGGTGGGAGAGCCCCAGGTCTGAACTAGGATGGTCTCCGGCTGAGCCTAGGGTCCTGGGACACATTAGAAAGAGGGAGAAACACAGCGCTGAAGGGCAGTGAGCCACGCCTGACCACCAGCCAGCCCTTCAGTGTGGCGCCCCCCGCACCCCTCGTCCCCTTAACTCTGTGCGGCCCTCTAACAAAGCTGGGATGGGAGGCCTTGGTGGAGACCTTGGTGGCCCTCCTCTGCGGCCTCACCACCCCCCGGCCGCCCTCCCCTTCCGCCTGCTCCCTCCACGCAGCCCCAGACGTGGCTCCAGCCGGCCCTAAGGCTCAGGCCCTCAAGCCCCCACGCCCTGTGGAGAGGGCCCTGGCAGCGGTGTAGAAGGGAAGGCTCCACGAAGCTTCCAGCGGCTCGAGCGCCTCTCCTGTGCCAGCAGTCTGGAGGCGCAGGGGACTCACTCCGGGGCGCGTCTGCCACATAACTGCTCTGGAGAGGGACACGGGGATCTATATTTTTCAAAGCCCCCTCCACCCCCCCATGATTCTAACACAGGACTCTTGGTAGAGAACTACTGTCTGGCATCTTGATGCTTCAACTTCCCAACTTTCTCAACACATCCAATCTCTCTCCAGCTAAAGCTTCTTCCTGAGTTTATAAAAAGTCCCAAAGCCATCAATCCCCAGGACACTTCCCAGGCCCACACTCTACCTTTCCTCAGAGACAGCTGTCCGGGGGTCCTGTTCTAACCCTGCAGCTTCGTCCCCAGCCCCTATGCCTCGCCCCGGCTTCCGTCTCTACCACCCAACAGGAGCTGCCCTCCCAAAGGCAGCACAGGCCTCCCAGCTGCCAAGTCCAGGGGCTTTTTTTTTTGGCATCAGCTCTGCATTAGAGCGTAAAACACTCCCTCCTCCTTCACGCATCACCCCGCTCCTCCTCCGTCCCCAAGAGGCCCAGTAGGGTCCCCAAGAGTCCCAGTAGGTCCCGGGCTCTCCTCTCCCAGAGCTCCCCTCCTGGAACAACCTATCAGTTACCAGCTCCGAGCGGGTGATTTCTGACAGTGCATTTCTCTATACTGAGCGACAGGCTTGCATTTCCAATTGTCTGTTCTGCCAGTGCTTCAGACTCCTCCCTGGAACTGGATGAATCGTCTCATCTACAGGTCATCTCCTCCTCCTGATGGCCCTATGTCTGCATCTCCACTCAATGGTCAGTTCTGCTGGCGTCTATTAAATTCCTTGTTTTCTGCCTGTTCCCATGGTGTCCACTAAAGGAAAACTCAGGACCAACACTCCACCCACCCATCAAATACGACACAGTGACTTCAATCTTCTAACAGAACCACTGCCCTGCCTAAAAACAAAGGAAAAGGAGTCCAAAATAATCTTTTCATGTTTCCCCTCTGCCTGTAATAAGACACAAGCCCTTAATCTGGAATGTACCTCTTCCATTAACTAATGTTCCCGATTTTACCTCCTTTCTCAGCGTGAATCCAAAAGTCTTCGTGTAATTTAGACAGTAACACTTTTCTTCCATTGTGATAAAATACAAAATACAGGGTGCAGAGCACGCACCCCAGAACATGCCACTCTGGCACGAGGATTCTATTGAGCTGAAAGCAACAGAGAAGCAGTGCACACAAGACAGACTCCGGGGCCCTCTCCACCAGGAGAGGCTGCGCGGCCTGGGAGCTGCTGGGGGTGCCGCCCGCAGAGCGTTCCTCGCCAAAGCAAGCCTCTCCCCGTGCTTCCCACAACTCGAGCCCCTGCAAGTGCAGGGCCCCTTCTCTGCCTCCTCACTTCTCTGTTAAGATGCTGCATAAGCCCAAGTTCAACTGCCCCTCAGTCACCGGGCAGAGCTCAGGTGGGAGCAATGCACACGGGAATACACCTGCTTGCTTGCCTCTGGCCAATCCGTCTTCCGTCCATCCGATTTGCAGAGCCCCCGCCAATGAACCTAACATGGTGGAGGGAAAAGTTTTTTCCTCTTCTCCAATATATGTAACACAATGTACTGCTTTAACCATTTTTACGTGCACAGTTCAGTGGCATTAAGTGCACTCACGGTGCTGGGCAACGGTCACCACTGTCCATCTCCACCTGTTCACCTTCCCCAACTGAAACTCTGCCCCATCAACCACTAACTCCCCAGCCCCCTTCCCCAGCCCCTGGCAACCACCATTCTACTTTCTACCTCTATGATTTTGACTATCTAACTGCTTAAAAACGTGGAATCAGTATTTGTCTCTTTGTATCTGGCTTATGTCACTGGGAACAACGTTCTCAAGGCTCATCCATGCCGTAGCAGGTGTCGGATCTCCCCCCTTTTCAAGGCTGAATACTATTCCACTGTGTGGATACACATGTTGTTCATCCACTCATCTACTCATAGACACTTGGGTTGTATCCACTTTTTGGCTATTGTGAATAATGCTGCTACAAATGTGAGTATACATAAATCTGTTTGAGTCCTTGCTTTCACTTCTTTGGGATTTATACACAGAAGTGGAATTGATGAATCATATGGTAATTCTGTTTTGAAGAACCGCCATGCTGTTTTCAACACCTTTCTTTCTGACATAAGAACATTTATGAGAAGTCCACTGCAAAACATCCAATTAAATAGCAATAAGCCCCCAGCCCAGCTTAAGTGATGACTAGATACTCCTCGCCGCTGCTGCCTTCTGAGCGCAGTCACGCAACGCTGCTGAAGCGGGGCAGCACCAGTGCTAGACCTCTCTGCACAGGCTGGAAAGGAGAGCCTGCAGCCCCTCTTCTGACGGGAGAGGGGAGAGCTTGCAGTAGCCCACACCATGCCACATGCAGGCCTCAGGTGACACCCAAGACCTGGAGCCAGGCAGCCAGAGTGACATCACATACCCCGGAGGCCCTGGAATCAGTCCCCACCCGCACAGCTTCCAAGACTGGAACAAGGAAAACAATCCCATATACTTAAAAGGTGTGTATTAATGTTTTAAAACTTGTCCTACTGTGTTACGTTTTATTCCCTCATTGTCCCAAAATATGGAGAGGACGGGTCTAGGATTAGAATCCAAATCTATGACCCGCTTCTCAAGTGACAGAGCTCAGGACCCCGCCGCAGTCTCATGCAGAGCTGGATGAGGATCAGTGGCCTGAGGCCCAGCCAGGGGTGTGTGAAAGCCGAGCGTCCAACTTTCGGGAACTTTCAGAATCAGCTGTTAATCACAACATTTAAAATTAAATGATAGACACTTGCAATCAAATGAATTATATTAAGAACAAAGGTAATATCCTAGCTATTCTGGGGTGTCACGGTCCTCTCTGCTCCTGGGGCAGGGGGGGTGACGTTTGGTGTCTGTGCAGCAGCGTGCTGTCGAGGGGCAGGTGCATACCTCTCAACTCTGCACCCAGGGGCGCTGGGTCAGTGGCTCGAAAGGGGCCACGGTGGGGATACTGACATTCCAGAAACGGACAGACAAGCCAGGAGCACTCCTCCTGGAGGGAGGCCCACTGCAAACCCCCCCCCGCAGCACACCTTCCCTACGGCCACACAGAGCCTCAGAAACGGGACGGCGTCAGGGCCCGTCCACATGGGGCACCCTGGGGGCGCCACTTACCGCAGCTTCACGTTCTGCCCAGTGTAGGACTCATAGGGCTTCTCCACGTGCGTGAACTCAAAGTCGAAGGCCTGCGACTGGGTGACCTCTCCGGGCCGGGCCAGGTCCTTCACCAGGGACACGAACTCGTGGTGGTTCCCGCGGTCGTAGTAGAGTTCTGCAGGGAGAGCGTCGGCCACCTCTACCAGACCCTGAGCTACGCGGCCCGGCGAGGGGGCTCCCAGCTGCAGGAGCCTCCCGCCAACACACAGAGCCCCCAGTCTGGCTTATGGCTCCCTCGCTTCCTGCCCTGCCCCTGTGCTGCAGCCCAGAACCCGACACGCTCCTGCTCCAGGGCACCGGGCAGCACCCGTGGGGGACACACCGGGGGGCCGCGATCAAAACGCCACAGCTCCTTAAACATACTTAAAACTACTGCTAACTTTGGAAAGCATATTCGCAGTTCTTCAGTCACATCATCCTCGTAACCACCTTGTGAGACAGCTAGGACGGCCCTATCACCCATTTAACCGCCAAGGAAGCTGAGGCACAGCGGGGTCGGTGACTGGCCTAGGGTCCCAGGTCTCCCGCTGGACTGCGTCTACTTCTGGACCTGGCGAAATGGGGGCAGCGACATAACGCACTGCAGGTGTTGTGAGCACGGGACGAGGTGAAGCAGGTAGAGGACCTGGAGAGGCACTTCAGAGACGGCAGATGCTCCGGAAGTATCAGCTGCCTCTACCCTTCAGAGAGGAGCTCACGAGGCTGACGGGACAGAGGGGCTGTAATGACGCCCCACGTCTAAGCTCAGGGTCCCCAGACTTCTGTGAACATCAGAATCACCGGGGGCTGTGTTAACACACAGACGGCTGGGCCCCACCCCTAGTGTTTTTGATTCCGGGGGTCTGGGGTGGGGCCTGAGAATGGACATTGTTAACAGACCCCCAGAGATGCTTCCTGCTGGTCCAGGGACCACAGTCTGAGGAGCACTGCTCTTCACCCATCCTCCTCTGGAAACAGTTCTGCTGTTTATTATGAGTCAGGCCACCTATTTGTCCTAGATTATATATGCCTGTTTGTCCTCTGCTATGTGTTAACTTTTGCTCCAGGCATGGTCGTTAGAGATAAGGCCTACGTCCCCAGCTTCCTGGCACCCCCAGTCCCCGGCTGTGCAGCAGGGACACTTAATACCGACTGCGACTCCGCGTGGCCACGTTACAGTCAAGGGACCACCCGTGGGCACCCTGCAGCAGGACAGGCAGCAGGCAGTGTACTCTCGTCGCTTCTGCCGTCGGCTGCCTGGGGAGAGACAGGGCCACAGGGAGGCGTGCCTGGGACAGCCGCCCGCCCGGCCTGGCCCGCCTCTCTGGAGCGCAGCGCGCCAGCTCTCTCAGGGACAGCCAGAGCAGCCTGGGCTAGGGCAGACCCCAGACAGCAAAGGTCTGAGCCCCCCAGGATCAAAGCCTTCTTGGGCTCAAGAAACCAGAGCTCTTGCCTCCCAGAGCCGACAGAGTGTCCAGGCCTGCCCTGGGGACGCTCGGGAGGGGAACGTGGTTCCAGGGGTGCTTTCGGCCTTGCTGCCCTGGCCGCTGGCCCTGACACCACCACCCCCGCAGCCTGTTCTCCCCAGGCAGCGAGGCACCGGAAAGCACAGTGGGCTCTGTCCTAAGGTGTGTCCAGCTCGAGAAGGCAGCAGCGGTGCGGTCAGTCCCCAGCCAGTGTGCTGCTTCTGTACGCACACCCAGTGCACCCTGTGAGCACACCTTGTGCTGATTTCCTACACAGTTACGCTTGGATCCACCTGACGTTGCAAACAATCCACCTTCTCTTCCAAACACCAAGTGGAATCAGCAGCAGGCAGCGCTCTGGGTAGGGAGTGATGACCCACAAAGCCGCCAAAGGGGGAGGGCACTTCAAACCTTCCGGGCAGGGGGTGCTGGGGAAAGGTGAACAGCCATCCCTCGTTTTGAAATCCAACAACTGTGCCCCCAACCAAGGTAAGGAAGTGCAGTGACCAGGCAGGAACAGAGCCAGTGGCCAGCCTGTGACAAGGGCCCGTCCACTAACTCTTGCTGGTTCTTTGCTACCGGAGTCTCTGTTGATGGGCACTGACCCCTTAACTGGGGAAAGTGGTGCCTCCATTCCCAAGCACTGGATTCTGCCATAGTTTCAGGGGACAGAAGCAAGCGGAACAAAGCCCCAACGTCTGTGAACTTTAAGTGGGAAATCCCGGAGTCAAGAGAAAGATGGGAAGAGAAGGATGGAAAAACACACAAATGTGCTCACACAGCCTCAGAGGCAACATGAGAAACAAACCAGAGAAGGATCCACAGTGTTCACAGAGCACACAGAGCGCCGGCACCAGGGGTCCCAGCAGAGAAGCCTGGCTGGGCTGGGACCCCCGGGGGGACAGGGCCTTCCTGCCTGGCGGCACGTCCTCCCAGGGCTTCCCCGCCTCCCCCCAAACATCATGAAAGAGTGGCCAGTGCGTAGTCCGAGTGGGGCTTGATTGGGCTTTTTACCGTACACTTTATAAGCCATTTGCAAGGCTTCTGGAAACACTGTGGGGCAAAGGGGCAGAAATAGCAGCCGTACTTCACTATGTGCCAGAAAGTTTGGTTTCCTCTCGCATAAATTAGAACAGAAAACCCAAGACTGTTCTAGCAGGAGGTCTGCCCTAAAGAGACTGTCAACTGCCTCTTTCTTCCCAAGTTACCCCGAGTTCTCCCCAGCCTCCAAAGCCCACAGGGACCAGCCATTTCAAGCCAGAAGGAGGAACTGACCAGTTCTTTCTTAAGGTAACTTCCCCGACTCAGTCCACCAGGAGGAAATGACTTCTGTAGTCAGGATGTTTTCACCATGAAACTTGCCACCAATGGCTGAGGAGTGAATTTGCCACTGTGGAAGGAAATTGAGCCAGCTCTGCCCCACGCGGTCATCCCGTGAAGGGCGCCCGGAGACTCGCTGCTGGGCCAGGCTTCCCGCCGGCCTTGGAAGAACCCTAAGCCAACCAGGGCAGAAAGAGCTCTTTCAAACAGCCCGCTCTTCACCCTGACTTTCCCAGCTGCTGTCTGCTGACGGGCAACCTGGCCACGATTCACGCTCGCCACGGCCACTTGGACCTCCTGGGCCTGGTAAACCTGCGGGAGCAGTGCCGTCTCCGGGCTGCCCGTGCACAGCCAGCCGCCGCTCTGCTCCAAGCCCTGCAGCAGACTATTAGCGGGTGAGAATCAGCGTGCCTCTCACTTGGCACTCACGGCTTAATGAATTAAAATACAGAAAGCCTCCAGAGTCTTAACAGCACAGGCTCGACTGGGGCTGATGGGTTTAGATTCACCCAGTGGCATTATTTAAAAAAAAAAAAAAAAAAAAATCCAGAAGTTCTCTCTCTGGCTTTGGAGTGCAGGGGTATTCAGGTCCTCCCTCCTCGCCAAGTGTGACTGTCTAATTACCTTTGGTTTATTTAACCCCATCAGTCTCCAAGGTGGCCTGACACCCTCCACAAGTGTTCCCCCAACGATTCCACCTAAAAAATGGTCTCTCCATCTTCTAATTACAGACCTTCCCTTGATACTCCTTACGTGCCACACTGTGTTCTTCTAAAAACATGGGCCATCTAGTGACACGGGGGGTGCCCTCAGCACACATTCGCTGGCATTGTTGGAGCACAGACCAAGCCGCTGGGAAGTGCACAGTAGACGCAGGAAGAATCCCAAAGTGGCTCAAAAACTTGAGGAGGAGGACAGAAAAATGCACACAACAGGTGGATGAATCAGAGGCAACACCTGAGCTGTCGGTGCAGAACTGAATGGGGGCCTGACAACTCTCATCTCCTTATGTTAAGGGAGAAATCACAAGGCCTCTAGAATAACGGTGGAAGAAAGGCTTCCGTTGGCCAGGGGAGGTCAGGGAAGGCTTTCTGACGGGTGTCATGCCTGCTGGGCTTTAAGAATGAGTGAGAGCTTGGGTGGTAGGCCATTCCTTGCAGAAAGATGTTCATATACAAAGGGAAGAGGCCAAGACCCCTCTAGAAGGAACATGATACTTTGAGGAAAGCACACGTGGAAGGAGGAAAGGGTCGCAGAGACTCGGCCGGAGAAAGGCAGAGGCAGCTCGGGAAAGAGCTGGATGACTTCTCCCCTTCAACCAGCAGGGAGTCAACAAGAAGAATTTTAAGGAGGTGACTGACCATGCCAGCACTGACGTTTAGAAAGTTCCCTCTTACAAAAGATGAACTGAAAGAAAAGGCAAACAAAGGCAGGCAGGCCAGTCAGGCTGCTACACACAGAAGCATCAAAGTTAGTAGCATCGAGAGCGGAGAGGAAGCCCAGACTCAAGATACCCTACAGAGCCGCTGGAGAGGACCCAAACTGAGACGCCAGTTGGATGCGTAGGAGGGGGAGGGAGGGGTCTTGAGGACTCCCGGATTTCTGAGGCTGAATGGACCCAGGTGACAGGCCAGAGTGGAGAAAACAGGAGAAGCAGCAGGGCTGGGGCTGGAGCAGGAAGAGAAAAAGGTTTCTGGTTTGGATGTGTTTTTGAGGGACCTGAGGGGTATCCAGCGGGAGACTCTAGAAGACGGTTAGAAACCCAAGCATGGAACTCAGAGGAGAGTTCAGGTAAGGACAAAGGATTGGGAGTCATTGGATTCTAAGAGGACACTGCAGTGATGGGTGCGGATGAGGCTGCCAGAGTAGCTGAGAGTGTGAGAAGGGCCAGCAGACAGAAGGGCCCCCCTTCCTGCCCACCTCCCAAACCAAGACCGAGCCAGGAGCTTTTCCGAGCAGGGGCTGGGCCGCTGTGAGGCATGGGGTCTGAAGAGGACCGATGCAAAGATTACCAGACAGCTGTCTCTGCCTGGACTCTAGGGAGACCCTTTCACAGGTTTTCCCTCGGGAGAGCGCGCCTGCTGGGAGAACACACCGGGCAGGAGGTGCAGGGAGGCGGGCCTGGCGTGAACAGTCCCATGGGCGGTCGGCAGAGGAATCAGGGCTGACGTTTTAAAGGTCCAGCCCCTGGAAACTTCTGGAAGGATCCAGCTTAACAGGGATTATGAGTATTTGCGATGAGTGCCAAACCCTGCACTTCACGTACGTTGATGATCTCTAGTCCTCACGTGACCCTTGCGAAGTCTGTACCTTATAAACGGAGCCTTATCTAAGCTAAGTAACCCTCTGCTTGACCCTCAATCACGCACCGGGCTGTCTTTCTACAGGAGGCACAGGCAAGACATATACGCTTTCGTCTGCAGGCAAAAGAAATTAATCATAAGGATAGGAAAGTTAATTACATAAACCACTTCATTTTCAAGCTGTCCAATTCTTCCCAGGAAGCAGGGAAGGAAGGAAAGAAAGAAGAAAAAAAGAACCAAATCCAAGAGACTATGGTTTGTAAGAAGAAAAGTTCTGAGTGAAACCAATGAAGAAGGTGTCCAGAGCACAATGACATCGCCGTTCTCACCCCCATCCAGCAGTAGGACCATCCTGTGCGTCATCCGTACAGCCAGACCTTAGAACCCGACCGAAGTTCCACCCACTTCATGCAGCATCAAGAAAGCAACGAAGGAGAAAACCACACGACCACAACCATGGGGAACTTACTCACCAGCCTCGCTCCAGTGCCCTGAGGTCAGTTCATAGAGCCTCTCAGGTACAGGACACAAATACACCACACTCTGCCCAAAGCCTGGTCCCTAGACATCTCAACAAGGTGCTTCTGTTATTATCCTTGCCTTACAGGTGAGAAAGCTGAGGCCCAGAGAAGGGTACAGCTTCCCCGAAGCCAAGGGTGGACTCAGCCCAGAGTGCTCAGGGGCCCAGGAAGAGTTATCAATGGAAGCAACAAAAGGTCCTGAGAAATCTGAGCAGGGCTGCTGTCCTGGGATGCCAGGAGACAGACAAGAAGCCAGGCAGGGACGGCGCTTCCTCAACTCCCTTTCATTCAGGCTGCAGGGAGGCCTTGCCAGCGTCCCCCTGAACAGCTCATTTCACAACTGCTGGGGCACAGGGGGGCAGGGGACGCTCTGGTTACCTTTCATGTATTGGTGAGGTGTCACCCCCTGGAATGAAGGTACAGACACTGGCTAGACATGCCTGTCTGCACTCACATTGCAGAGCCAAAGAATCCAGCAATAACCTTAAAGCTACGACGTGAAAATACTAATTATAAGGAGGCAAGGACTTCTCCACTTCTTACATCTTACGCCTAGCACAGAACGCTGTGGGTTCATCCTGTCTACCCAGTGGCTCTTTGCTAGGAGTGAGTTTACCTTCCACGGACATAAGACGTTTCTGTGGTTCTGGTATCTGGCGGGTAGAGGCCAAGGAGGCTGTTAAACACTCACCCACAACAAAGAATGATCAGGCCCACAATGTCGACAGCACTGCTGCTGAAAAACCCTATCCAAGCCGGTAGCAAGAGAGCAGAGGATCTGAAACTCACTCTTCAGCTCCCTTTCAGGCCACTCGTATTCTGGGTTTAAAGTCACAACAAACAGGTTCCTATAGGATCAGCCAGTCTTCAACCTGATTCCCTTTCCTCAAACAGCAGCAGCCAATACTCCAGGCTGAGCGCTGGGCTGCAGAGGCAGGCCACACGGCCTTTCCCAGGGCTCCAGCGCTTCCTGCCTCTGTAAAAGGGGAGCAAGGTTCTGCGCGGGGCTCTCAGGGAATGACAGTGAGCATTCAACGAGCTTTCGCAGGAAATCCACCCCCCCAGGGCCAGACGTGCAGCGCCTGGTATGGGGTATGAATTCTCCGCCAAAGGTCTTTTCAGGCCACATGGGTATTTACTGTGAATCTACTCCTGAACGAATGACAATGGCAATTTATTTCAGAAGCACCTGCGAGTTTTAATAAACACAGTGTCCAAAGAGAACTGGAAACAACCCCGTGCTGACTGGCAGCTCTCAGATCTTCGGTACTGCTACTGCCTTTTATTGTCTAGTTGTAATTGCTAACACTCATGTTAGAAGAGTGTTAGAGCCTTGAGAAATTGTGACCACTTAATTTGGGTCTCAGGAGCATCATTTCTTTAAGAAAATGAGTCTGCCAAAGGCTAGGTTCTAATCAAGAAGTCTTAGGTACGCCAGCTGGCTGGACAGAGGGCTGACGCTGGAGCCCGCGGGGCTGCTTTCTCAAACAGCTCCCGGTGAAGGTGGGATGTGAGAGGTGGGTGGGACACAGGTACTAGGAAGGGGTGGACTGGCCGCAGGACTCGGTGGCCACGACCTGCGGGCGGGCCCAGCAGCACCGAAGGCCGGGCAGGAACAAGGAGCCCGGACCCCCGGTGGGCAACAAGGCCGCGCGGCCTGGGGCGGGGGAAAGGGGATACGGAGTCCAAGTAATGGGGGCGGGGGTTAGGAGGCAAGGGTTAGGGAGCAGGGTCAAAGTCAAAGGTCGGGGGTCGTGTCAGGGACCAGGGATTAGTGAGCGGGAGTGGGGGGGGGTCAAAGGCGGGGTCAGGGGTCAGGGGTCGGGGTCGGGGTTGGGGGTGGAGGGCAGGGTCGGGGGCCGGGGCGCGGGGGAAGGGGCAAGGGGCGGGGCCGGGTGGGGTGGATCCCGCACTCACCAATCTGCCCGATGAACTCGACCTTGATGCCCTGGTGCTCCAGCCGCTTGTTGGGGTTCTTGAGCGCCAGGCTCACCTTCCCGGACACCGTCTCCCCGTCGTAGAAGAGGAAGTACTTGTCCTTCTTCCCATCCTCCGTCTTGTGCTCGGCCCTCTTCCTGCTGTCCGCATCGTTCAGCAGGATGTCCACATCCACGCTCTGCCCGAAGCCGAAGAAGCTCATGTCCCCGCCGGGCCGGCCGGGCCTGGGAAGGCCGGAGGGCTGGACGCGGCGCCGACGCCCGCGCTCGCCGGGCCGGCGCGGTTCCGGGGGCAGCGCAGAGCAGGCGCGAGGCACCCGCCCGCCGGTGCTTGCAGCGCCGACCAGCCAGCCAGCCGCCCGGCCCGGGAGCAGCGCCCGCCGCTTCCGCTGCTCAGCCGGACGCGCCGGACTCGCCGCGCGCATGCGCACGCCCCCGCCTCTCCTGCTCGGCCGCCGAGCCTCCGGCGGAGCGCGCGCTGCGCATGCGCGCCGGGAGAGGGTCGCCCGGCTTTCCCACAGTTGACATGGCGACCAGGGCTTCCTTCTGGAGCTCCGGCCAGATGTCCCGTAAAGTTCAGAACTAAAGATGTCCTTTCTGAATGCCCTGTTTTACTTTTCCTTTATTTAGTTCGGTAAACGGTAGGCCGCCACCCACACTCGAATGTGTACACCTTCGATGCTGTCTGATGGGTAAACGCGGCCCTTTGACACGCACGCGAAATGCCGCTTGACAGGGGGCAGAGGTGACAATTACAACAAAAAAAATCCTGCCTCAGATTCTCTTCAGAGTGTCCCCATTTAGGGAGACGGGGTGGGAAGGACATTAGATTTAGCTCTCTTCTTGACCCCCAGTTCCGAGGAAAAGCTGAAAACCACCCCCCACCTCGACTGCGTGGGTGGGTTTGGACCCGCCTCACCCTTTGCGCATGCGGCGGAAGGCCCTGCTGATTGGCCAGCGGACGGGCCGGCGGGGCGCGGTAATTGGTTGGTGCGAACCCCGTGCCCCCCTGAGCCCGCTGGGCCTTCTCGGCGCGCGCGCCGGAGCAGCTTTGAAAGTTGAGGCGAGCAGCGGTCATGGCGGCGTGGCGGGACCTGGCGAGCGCCTTACACCCCTGGTGCCCGCTGGACCTCAGGCCAGGTGAGGACGCGGCCGGGGCCCGGGGGCTGCCGGGGAGGGGCCGCGCCGGGCAGCGGCGTTGGCGCTCCTCCGCGGGCTCCTTCCGCTCTGTGCTCCTGCTTCTCGGCCTTGCCTCCGGGTCTGCGCGGACAGCCCCGCTGGTGCCGAGGCTTCGGCAGCGCGTCTGTTTGTTGGGCCGGGCCGACCTCCTGAACTTGAGGCCCAGGGGTGCGGCTGGCGTCCCCGGGCGCCCATCCTCTCTGAAGGGCAGGAGGTGCCCCCCTCCCCCACCTCCAGCCTCTGGTGGCGGCGGCCCCTCGTCCCAGCCTCGCCCGCCGCTTCCCGAGGCTGCGGTCCAACCCGCGCCCTCGCTGTGGCCCGCCTCGGCGCTTGGGGCACCTCCTGCCCCTCTGGTGCCAGCACTTCCATCCCGACCCGGCCCCACACCCCTTCCGGGACCACCTTGAAAAGGCCAGCGTGACCCGCCGGGTCTCTGACCCTTCAGTGGCTCCCCCGACTTCCTAAGAGTTACTACAGCCTCTGTTTGCGGCGAGAGGCTTCACCTGTCCCTGCGGGTGCTCTTTTCCCAGAGCTGAGCTCTGGAGTCGGACCCGGGGCCGGCGGCTTGGTCCGCCGCTGAGCACCCGAGCCTCGCGGGCCTCGGTCGCTTGTGTCAAATGGGGGTTCTAAGATTACTTCGCGGGCGTTCGTGAAGATTGATTTAACACCTGCACCTGCTGTTAACAAAACAAACTTGGGTCCACTTGCCCGTGCGCGGCAAGGCCAGTCTACTGACCCCCGGTTGTGGTGAAGCAAAGTGCAGCCTTCATTGCAGGAACTGACGAGGCGTCCAGGCAGCTTGTGCTTAAAAGACCCCAACTCCCCAAAGGCTTTCAGGGGAAGAGTTTAAAGACAGGGTGAGGGAGGAGAGTTGAGGGGTGTGTGATCAGCTGGTGAACATTCTTCTGATTGGTTGGTGGTGAGGTAGTCAGGGGTCAGCAGTATCAGCCTGGTTCCAACCAGTCTACCGCAGCAGTTGTGGGCAGCAGTTAACTTCTCCCACCCGTGGAGGGGGGGGTGGTTTCAGTGTCTGCAAAACAGCTCAAAGGACATGGCTCAGGCTAGTATCTGTAGTCCTTGAGGAGGAGCTAAAGGTCCTTGACTTTGTTTATTGGCTAATTTATTATTATTTTGCTCTGCTTGACTGTTTTTCTCTCTGCATTTTCTCACTTTTCTCATTAAATTTATCCTTTGACTCGAGTTGTTCTGCAGACAGAGGCAGGCCGAGCACGTGGGGGGAGGGGCTGGTCTGAGAAGGCCCCTAGGGTCCCGCGGCATTACACCACCTGATGAGTAAGTGCTGATAGATAACTCACCCTTCACAGCTGAGCTCAGTGCCGTTACGGTGGTGTTGGTTTCTAAACAGGTGATACTTTGTTGCCTTCTGTGCTTTGTTATGGGGTTGTCTCTCCCTGAGATGCCCTTCTCGGTGTCTCTTTCCCCGGTAACCCACACGTGCTGGAGCAGCTGAAGGATGTCTTCCTTCCCCCCTCCGCCCCCTGCCTCCCCCTGGAATAGTCTCCAGCTGCTCTCTACTGTTGTACGTGTCTACTACTGCTTTAACACCTGTCCATTGTACACGGGGTAATAGCTGTCATTTGTTGAATATATTGGTTTCCTGATTCCAGATATTTTATCACTGGGACTTCGTAGTTTCGATTCAGAAATGAGGTCAGAAATATGGGTGTTCATTTAAAAATATGCATATAAAATAAGTGGGAGAATGTATGAGAGAAAAAGGCAAGAAAAGATGCAAGAACATTTTTAGGAAGCTGATTGTATTTGTTAGGAGATCAGTTAGGGAAGGGTGAATGAATAATTAAAGCATGTTAAATAGTCATTTGCCTCAGCTGTCCCTTTGTGCTGTACACTTTATTTGGGTTTATTAACTTGATTATAAGATTTTCACAAAGGGACAGCTGAGGCAACCTTTTATTAAGCTCCTCTTCTCCAGATTGAACATACGGGAAGGCTGGATCGTCCCCAAAACTGTTACATCTAAAAAGTGTTTTCCTTCTTGATATTTTTAGGTGATGACCAACCTAATAGCCAGCTGTCAGTTAATGATTAAAAAAAGATTTTCTAATCTCTTCTGCTTCCTTCTAATTCTGCCTCACCTGTATGGTATAGTTAAATGTGAGTTGTGACTAGTAAACTTTTCTCTTCATGAATGTACTCAGAGTCTAAAGCTTATTGGCTTTCCTTATTATAGAACATTTGTTGACTTCATTGCATTTTCCCACTAGAATGGGTGGCCACAGTATGGGAACTGGAATTCACGGAAACTGAGCCTCTGGATCCCACCATAGAAGCAGAGATCGTGCAGACCGGACTGAGCGCGTTCACAAATCTCTATGACAGTCTTTTAACTTTTGCTGCTGGAGAGCTTGGAGCTACAGAGGTAAAAACAAACAAACAAACAAAAAATCAAGCTAGCCATTTAGTTGTCAGAAGTGGAAGATAAAAATCCCTATTATCATCTAAAGCTTAGTCTTCTTAGTGTATAGTTCAGAAAGAGTATGATAAAGAGTGGCATAAAGAATGTGGTTCATTTATTGGGGTAGCCGCATAGCTCTCCTCCCAGAGGTTCAAGGTATTAATCTGTGATTCTTTTTCAAGACATGACCACTGTTTACAACAGCAAATTAAAGGAAAAGAATAAAGGCCAAGGCAAGGAGGGAAACCAGGTAAGCGAAATAGGAAAAGATGGCCAAGGACAATGCAGTAACAATTCGGGCATGCCTTAACTTTAGGAAAATTGGATATTAAACTGAAAAGTGATGAGTTGAATTAAAAATGGAAAAAAGAGTTCCTTTAAATACTGAGTTCTACCTATTACTATTTAGATCATTAACTGCTTTTCAAAAACTGAGGGACTCAAAAGCAGAACAAAGAATACTTAGATATTAACATCTCTGAAAGATCTAAATTACCAAAAATATTTCAGTTAGAGGTTTCATGTAGCTGTTCAAAAATTAAATCATCCTGTTAAACATTCATTAAGCGTAATGCTGAGTACCGCATAAAGTACCTCGGCAGATAACATGACGGTTAAGGTACAGAGCCTCCCCCTACCTGGGGGAGAGGGGAGAATTAAGCACTGGCTCTTGGGGCGCCCACTGGCATTGCACTGGCCAGGCATGTCCAGCGACCACATCCGCAGGCGTGGAGAAGCACCAGGCCACCGAAGTCTGCATTGTAGAAACTGCTCTAGGACAGGTTAGATGCCATCTCATAGGGGTATGGAAAAGGGAGCATGGTGAGATTGGGAAGGTCCCAGAAAGAAAGTAGCTAGCTGGAGGCAAGTCTTCACAAATGGATAGAATGTTGACTGCAGTAATGCGGGTCCTAGGGCAGCCTACGGAGGGATCATCACGGTGCGGATGTGCAGCGAGTGCCGAGGGGATGGGGGCAGGGCGGGGCACCCAGGACTGAGCTGTAAGTGGGGTCCACAGTGGGGTTCGAGGCTGAGGTGTTTGTGGTATACAAGGTTCAGGTCTAAGCGTCATACATAGATTAACCCACTCATCCTCACATCCAGCTCTCGGAGGAAGAGGTGCTAGTGAGCCGTAGACTGAGGAGCTTGAAGAGATCTGTTTCAGACAGATGTTCTTGACCGAAGATGGACTGAAGTGGGAAACGCTTTACTCAGAGAGGTCCCTGGGGACAGTACAGCTGACCCTTGAACAACACGGGTTTGAACTGCACAGGTCCACTTGCATGCAGAGTTTTCCGGTAGTAACTACAGGACTCCACGATTCCAGTTGTTTGAGTCTGTGGATGCAGAACCATGGATGTGGAGGAACTGTGTCTGCAGAGGGCCGGCTCTGAATTCCACGAGGACTTTCGACTTGCCCTGTGTTGTTCAACAGCCAACTGTTGAACTGTGTTTTGCTCATCTGTTTTTTTTAATGTGTGTTACGGCGTGGTCTGGAGTTACGGTTGTGGAAACTGGGGAGGAGGGGTAACAACTAGGGACTTTTTTTCAGATGGAGTTAATAGAGTTTTGTGAACTTAGCTTTTATCAGGTATGAAATGCTGCAGAGGTGATTGGGTCCCCCAGGGTCACAGTTACAGGTGAGTGGAGTGGAGCTGAGGTGGCCTTAGGAATGAGGATGTAACTGATTTCTTCCAGAAGATTCGTGGTGAAGGAAAGAGGAGAGTTTTCCCTGTCTTTTCAGGGAAGCAGGATATACAAGGTCTGATTTCTTGAACTTTTGTGAGCTTATGTTTTTTTAAAGTAGCCCAGAATAAACCATATTTAGTTCCTGCTATGTTTGGTTTATACAAATAACCTATTTCCTGTTCACATGTTTAATAGGAGAAAGCATAGAACCGTGATAAAATTAATAAGATTGTGGTTTATGCTCTAGGGTTTATTTCCTGTCTTACCTAGGCTATTTCTGAAATCTCTTGAGGGAGACACTTTCCGGTATTTCCTCTCCTGCTCCCATTGCCCATAGAACATTTCAATTTAAATAAATTGCTCTGATTTCTTCAGTTAGTAATTTGAGTGATAAATGAATTGGGGTACATTTGACATAGATGGAGAGTAACTTGTTTGCATAATTACTGATGTAGGGTGTCCCCATAGTCTTGGTGTAGCTTTTAGGTATAGTAATTTCAGAAATATATGTGCTTCTTACCCAAAGTTATTTTGAAAGGTTACCCAAATATATGTGCTTCTTACCCAAAGTTATTTTGAAAGGTTAATTAAGTTTCTTGTATAGTTATTTATCTTTGTAATTTTTTTGTTTTGTTTTGGTCACGCCATGCAGCTTGTGGGATCTTAGTTCCCCAACCAGGGATCAAACCCAGGCACTCAGCAGTGAAAGCGTGGAGTCCTCACCCCTGGACCGCCAGGGAATTCCCCTTGTAATTTTGAATAATACACTTTTAAATTTTGTTTTAGTCCCTGTGAAGATGACAAACATTTACAATTAGGAGCCAGAATGGTCTGTTCCTTTTTTTTATAAGGCACTAAAAGTACTCAGAAAAATCAGGTACTAGGAGATTTTCCCATTTCTCTAATTATTGGCTCTTATGGTTCGCCCCTCCCCCAGAGCATTTGGACCTTCTTCATGGAGAACAGCATTTCCCACAACGCGCTGATGGCCTTGTTCCATCACTTCGTTCAGATGGTCCTTAAGAAAAACGTCAGTGCCCAGCAGCGGGAATTTGGCCTTCATGCCGCTGGGCTTTATTTTCTGCTGCTGGAAGTACCAGGTACGGTATGTGTGTTTGGTGTGATAGGACAAGGCTTTTAGTTTTTAATTTGTCTACGTTGTTTTGTACTTTGTTTCCTCACTCGGAGGCTAGGTGAGAGGAAATCTGTGAAGCACATGTCATGTTACAGGTGTTCCAGAAAGCTCTCCTGTTTTCCTGTAAATGTGTTTTCTGATGTTGTTATGCTGGGTTTGTAGCCTAATACAAACAGTCCGAGAGGGGTAAGGCTGGAGGGGGTGTTTCAGAGCTCCGCTCCGACCCACCCCACCCAGCATACCATCCTGATACCGCCCTGCCTTCTGACACCCTGTCCAAGCTGAGAAAAGTGCTGGGGGGGAGGGGGAAGTGTTGTCTCCCCCGCGTGGCTGTGGACAGTAGTTGGGACCGTTCTTATCCAGTAGAGGCCGGAGCACAGCTAGTAGGGCTGAGGAAGGAAGCCCGGGGGAGGGGTCTGTCTGTGATGCTCCCCCACTTCCTTCGGGTGGGAGCCATGAAGGAGTCCCTCCTCCCCACTCACCCCAGCCCAGGGCAGGAGAGGGTGGGGCGCAGAGGGAGCTGCAGCTGTGGGACCTTGAGTTCACGTGGAAGAGAAAATCAGGGTCAGCTGGCTTGCAGCTCGTCGTTGCTCGTGTCAGCGCGTTCATAGCAGATGTTAAGGGCCTATTCCATTTGACTTGGGAATTAGTGAAGAGATATGTAAAGCCTGGAACACTGATTTGTTTTACTGCTAATGCTCCCATCATGACTTGAAATAATGAAATAAGCTCCCAAAGAACTCACTTGCTGAGCGATATCTCAGGTGTAACTGGGCTCTTAGCAAAGTGGTGGCCTTGGAAACCCAGTTTCACTCTTCTCTTCCTTGCTGGGCGCAGCGCCTTCTGATTAAGGTTGAGATTCAGCCCAGAGCTGAGGGCTGGCTGTTACTCGTAGGGCCACTTGCAGCTCTCCAGCAAGTCGTACTTCTGCCAGTTACCTTCTGTGTTTAAATGTTTCTGGATTATGGTTGGGGTACTGTTGATACTTAATATTTGATCACGGTTTGTTCTTTTTCAAGATCCCTTGCATTTCCATATGAATTTTAGGATTTGCGCGTCAACTTCTTTCCAAAAAGGCAGCTGGGGTTTTGACAGGGGTTGCATTCACTCTGTAGATCAGTGTGGGGAGTGTTGCTGTCTTAGCAGTGTTCAGTCTTCCAACGTGAACATGGACGTCTTTCCATTTATTTAGAGCTTTCATTGGTTTTGATGATGTTTTGTAGTTTTCAGGGTACAACTCTTGCACGTCCTTGGTTAAATTTATTCCTAAGTATTTTATTCTTTTCTGTGCTATAGTAGATGAACTTGTTTTCTTAATTTAATTTTCAAATTGTTTACTGGTGGTGTATAGAAGTACAGTTTATCTTTTTTATTGAAGTATAGTTGATTTCCAATTTTGTGTTAATTTCTTCTGTACAGTAAAGTTATTTAGTTTTATATATATACGTATACACACACACACACACACACACACACACACCTGTTCTTTTTTATTTTCTTTTCCATTATGTTTTATCACAGGATATTGGATATAGTTCCCTGTGCTGTACACTAGGACCTCGTTGTTTATCCATCCTGTATATAATAGTTTGCATTTCCTAACCCCAAACTCCCAATCCATCCCTCCCCCACCCCCCTCCTCCTCGGCAACCACAAGTTTGTTCTCTATGTCTGTGAGTCTGTTTCTGTTTCGTAGGTATGTACATTTGTGCCATCTCTTAGATTCCACCTATAAGTAATATCATATGATATTTGTCTTTCTCTTTCTAACTTACTTCGCTTAGTATGATAATCTTTAGGTCCATCTGTGTTGCTGCAAATGGCCTCATTTCATTCTTTTTTATGGCTGAGTAGTATTCCATTGTGTATACAACATCTTCTTTATCCATTTATCTGTCGATGGACACTTAGGTTGTTTCCATGTCTTGGCTATGGTTTTTATTTTTTTTAATCATTTATTTTGGCTGCACTGGGTCTTCGTTGTGGCACGTGGGATCTTTGTTGGGGCATGCAGGGTCTTTAGTTGCGGCATGTGGACTTCTTAGTTGCGGCATGCGAACTCTTAGTTGTGGCATGCATGTGGGATCTAGTTTCCCGACCAGGGATTGAACCCAGGCCCCCTACATTGGGAGCATGGCATCTTACTCACTGGAGCACCAGGGAAGTCCCTTGGCTGATTTTTGGTTATTGATCTTGTACCCTGAAACCTTGCGGAACTCATTTACTGGTTCCAATAGGATTTTCTATATATAAGATCATGTCATCTGTGAATAGACATAATTTTCCTTATTCCTTCCCTGTCTGTCTATACTTACTTGTGTGTGTATGTTTTAAGTGCTTGCTTTGGGTGTACAATAAGTACTTAAATAGTCTATCTTCCAATAATATTCTACTTATTTATAGATAATGTTAAACCTTAAGACAGTGTGCTTTCCTTTCTCCCCTCCTGTTTGTGCTGTTGTAGTTATACGTTGAATTTCTGTGTGTCGTAAACCACACAATTTATTCATAACATTTTTCTCTGAATTATCTTTTAAATAATTTTTTTAGAAAATGAGAAAATAAATGTCTTTTCTTTTTAAAAGATTTCATCGCATGTAATTTTCTTTTGGCCTGAAGAACTCTCTTTGACTCTTCTCATGCTGTGCATCTGTTAGCCGTCCACCGTCTTGGATTTTGATTCCATGAAAGTATCTTTCACCTTCAAGAATGTTTTTGCTGAGTATAGAATTCTAGGTTGACGGATTTTTTTCTTTCAGTGCTTTTTGGGTGTTATTGCATTGTCTTCTGGTTTACTTCACTTCTGATGAGAAGTCTGCGTGACTCTTATCATTGCTGTTCTGTAGGTTTGTGTCTTTTTTTTGGCGTGGTTACCTTGAAGATTTTCTCTATTAGTTTGTTTTGATTTGATTAGATTATTATTAGTTTCGATTTGATTAGATTATCTACCCTTTGGTGTGATTTCCTTGGTGTTTATCATAGTTTGGTTCATTGAGCTTCTTGGGTCTGTGAATTTGTAGTTTTTAACAAATTTGGAAATTTTCCAGTTATTATTCCTTCAGGTATTTTCTTCCCTCTCTTTTTTATGGGATTCCAATTACTCGTATGTTAGATTGCTTGATATCCTCCCATGGGTCCCAGGGCCTTTATTAACTTTTTTTTGTTTCTGTGCTTCTGTTTCTTAAAGTTCACCTGCCTTTGTTCCTGTAGCATCTCATCAACTGTTGAGATCATCCAGTGAAGTTTTCTTTTTCAGATCCAGAAGTTCCATTTGATTCTTTAAAATATTTTCATTTCTTGCTTTGTTTGCTACTGTTTAATTCTTGAGCTTATTTATAATATCTGCCCTAAGGTTCTTCTCTGCTTGCTCTGTCATTTCTTGGACTGTTTCTAGTGACGATTCCCTTCTCACCACAGGGCACGTTTTCCTCTCTCTGGATGCCCAGTACATTTTTATTGGATGCTGGACATTTTGAATGTGAAGTTTTTGAGTGTCTTGATTTTGTTGTTTTCCTTTAAGTATGTTTTGATAGGCAGCTATTGGTGCATTAACTTGGTCTTTTTGAGGCTTGTTTGAAAGCTTTGTTGGGGCAGCTGTAAAGTAGCCTTTACTCTGGAGCTAGTTTAGCCCTGCTGTTAAGGTGTGTTTCTCTCCGAGTGTGTCGTGAATGTTCCAGGTCACTGTGGCTGGCTGGGGCTCCGACGTATCTCTCCCCTGTGTGCGTTCCGAAAACCGTCCATCTCCCACCTGCTTGGAGGTTTTCTTTGCCCACCGTCATGGATTTCGCCCCATGCGTCCTAGCTAAGGTCAGCCCTGTGCAGACCTCTCAGCACTGTCTCCATGCGGCTTCCTCGTTTCCAGTGCTCTGCTCCGTGCATTCCAGCTACTCGGCCTTCCTGACACTGATCCTTGTATTCCTGACGTAGTAAGTCCATCAGAATGTGCTTGGGGTCACCGTTTTTCTGCTGTTGTCCAGACATTGCCTCCAGACACAGAATCGGGTCAATTTTAGGGTTTATCTCACTGGTTTCCCTTTTCTCAGGGGTTGTGTGGCTAGGCTACCTCTTGCTCTGGGTCTTAGATGGTCACTTTATAAATTTCTATCCAGTTGTATAGTTGTTTATGGCAGGAAGAAAAGTGTAAAACCAGTTACTCTGCTACGGCCAGCTGCGGAAATCTCATTATTTATTTATGATGAGGCCTGTTGGCTCACTGCCTAGGGCTGAAGTTGAATGGAACTTTTTTGCTAAAGGTTCACTGTTATTCAAAGTTAAGGAAAAGTCTGGTTTTGCTTTTTAATTTTTCATTGTTGTTACAGACTTATTTCAAGACAATTAAACCTACCTTGCTTACTCTTTATTCTTTACGAATAGGCAGTATAGCCAACCAAGTTTTCCACCCAGTGATGTTTGACAAATGTATTCAGATTCTAAAGAAGAGCTGGCCTCAGGAATCCAGCTTGAATCAGAAAAGAAAGAAAGAACAACCGAAGAATGCTCAGGCCAACCCAAGGGAGAGTAGGAAGAGAGGAAGGCCCCCCAGGAAAGAGGAGATGGAGGTAAGAGGGAGTGGGGTCATGAAGCATATCTGATTTATTTAAGAATTTATATTAAGGTAGAGTTTCAGGGGTCACGATTATACCAGAGCCCTAGCGTGCTGTCCGCCATCCTTCCCGTAGGACTTGCGGTCGCCTCGTGTACCGCTGAGCATACGTTCCCCTTACCATCTTCCCAGCCTCCCCATCATGTCTCTCCCACCTTGTCCCAGGTGTGCTCACCACAGGCCAACAAGTGTGTTTGCCACATTATCTTATTGTCATTAGAGACGGTGGTCGAAGTATCCTGAGGACTCTCGTCCATAGAACATAATAGAATAACGTTAATTCCTAATTTTTGTGTGACTGGGTAGGGTGGTAGAGGTTCATTGACACCAGAACTTCTAAGAAACCCAAGAGATCTCACTGACGTGAAAGTATGGAACTGGAAACTGTGGTAGCTTCCATCTGGTCCAGCGGCTAGCGGCTGCGGCGGTGGAGACCCCGAGCAGTCGAGGTGCCTGGTCAGCGACCCAGCGCCCACCTGGAGTTTCACTGCCCTTGACTGGGTACATGGAAACCATGGGACAAACTATTAGGCAGTACTACACAGTCAGCTGTACATTTCTTCATAATCTAGATGGATGAAGTGATTGAAGAAGAGGATGAAGAGAATATTTTTTTTTCTTCCCGAGACCTTTGTCAAATTCGAAATGCCATCTTTCACGTCTTGAAGAATTTTTTAAGGCTTCTGCCCAAGTTTTCCCTGAAAGAAAAGCCACAGTGTATACAGAATTGTGTAGAGGTAAGTGAGAATTCCAGGAACCTTGGGCAAGTTCAAAGAGCGAGGACAAGGGCTAATACTTAAAGAGTGGGAAAAACCAGGCCTTTTCTTTTTTTTTTTTTTTTTTTAATTTTTTGTTGCCCTTTTTTTTTTTAATTTTATAGCTACTTTATTTATTTATTTATTTATTTTTGGCTGTGTTGGGTCTTCGGTTCGTGCGAGGGCTTTCTCTAGTTGCGGCAAGTGGGGACCACTGTTCATCGCAGTGCGGGGACCGCTCTTCATCGCGGTGCGCGGGCCTTTCACCATCGCGGCCCCTCCCGCTGCGGGGCACAGGCTCCAGATGCGCATGCTCAGTAGTTGTGGCTCACGGGCCCAGCCGCTCCGTGGCGTGTGGGATCTTCCCAGACCAGGGCTCGAACCCGTGTCCCCTGCATTGGCAGGCAGATTCTCAACCACTGCGCCACCAGGGAAGCCCTCAGGCCTTTTCTTGGTCTCTGTTTTCCAGGTCTTCATTGCATTGACTAATTTCGAACCAGTTCTACATGAATTTCATGTTACACAAGCCAGGTGAGCCATTAAATCTTCCAGTGCTAACGTTTAATTATGGTACAATGAGTTTTGCTCCATCAGAAGCCTTACTGCCATTTTACCCTAATTGGCACACAGGTAGAATTTATTCATTTAAATATAGCTTATAGGGTTAGGAGCTATTCCAAGTGAAATCACATCCATTAACTAATCTTTTGCTTTTTTTTTTTTTTAGAAACCTTAACCAAGCAAAATACATACCAGAACTGGCTTATCATGGATTGTATTTGCTGTGCTCCCCAATTCACAGAGAAGGAGATAAGGTAAAGGAGACAGGACCCCACTGAGTTACTGGTTGAAGTGAAAGCATGTGGGTCATGGGATGGAAAACGCTGGAAGCATTCGATGTGATGCCGTGTGAACTCACTAGGTCATTGTCATGACTTGAGGACGTTTGTATAATGAAAATCATCCCCGTCACTACGTGGTGCCCACTGTTCATTCCAGGCTTATATCCAAGTACCTGGTGGCCACAGGAAGTTCTTGTTGGGTTAAGGCATAAAGAATGGTTCCAGTGTGACCTGGGTAGAGGAAAAGATAAGCTACTGAGCATTACTTTTACAGAAGTATTTACCAAACTCTTCTGAGAAGAGTAGACAGTCACAGACTTCCCAGTTTCCCTCAGCAGTTCCTGTGTGCCCCTGTATTTCTGTTAGTGTTTGTGTTTTAGTGGATGATTGTGCAAACACGCTCCTAGTTAGCATTCATATATAGATTTGCCCCCAGTGACCTTCGAAGCCCCGCAGCTCTAGACACTGGAGTTAACAGCTTTTTAAGCAGTAGGGTGTTACTAAACCTGGATGTTGTTAATGAAACAGGAGTTTGCAAAAAACGTGACGGACCAAGGTCTTGTGCCTTTGGTGCCTGCGATACAGCTAGTTTCCAGGGGAACGATGTGTGAATGAGAAGGCCCTGGGCACTCGGGGCTCTGCACTTTGTCCAGACTTGGGCCTCCCCCCTCACTGCCTGTGTGTCCTCCTGTGAGGCCTCAGTTTCCTCATCTGGACAAAGAGGGTGAAAGGCTTCCCTTCCTCGTGGATTTCTCAGGAGGATTACAGGGAAGAATGCCTCTGCACAATGCCTGCTGTTTAGAAAGCGTCCCATGTTTCGTTAATTTATTATGTCTTTGTCACTTCTCTGTTTGAAATATGGATGTAATAGCATTCACAGTAAAACTTAATTCCTGTGCCCTTTTTAACATTTTAGAAGATAAGGAGGTTGGGAAATTATCCTTTCAGGCAACAGTGTCTCTAAGGACATGGTGTTTTTCATTGTGAAAGTGTTGCCCTGATGTTGGGCGACATTGGTTGTGGCCTGACCTTTAATTACTTGACTTCGGACAACTCAGCTTGGGAGTCTTTTATTATGTATAAAGTAGAGATAATAGTAAAAGTATTAAGAACAAAATGGAAAAGCCTTGCCGACCTCGTGGAGTTGAGAGGTTTCAGAGAAAGTGTGGTCAGATCTAGTAACACATGGACATGCTTAATGCAATACCTGCCACATATTTGGTTTCCAGTAAATTGTTTTATCTACTGGATGAATGAATTAAGTAGCTGAGTAAATGATGTGTGATGGTATATTGGAAGGTGCTCTGTAAGCTTCAGGTGTAATACAGGTGTGATGGTATATTGGAAGGTGCTCTGTAAGCTTCAGGTGTAATACAGGTGTAAAGAATCATCACTTTCCTCTTTTCTGTAAGGGGTAATCAGTAGCATCCTTTGCCCTTCGTAAGTTACAACTAATTCTCTATAGTCCCAAATTTCTGGGCTGGAGTGAGAGAGGGCGAGCAGAGAAGCCAGCTGGAGTTCCTATCATTATCTGTAGGCAGCACTTTCACACTGCTCCGTTGTGCATGTATTGATACCTGGTCATCGTCCAGGAAGTGCATCCTTAGTGTTGAACCAAAACCTGTGTCAGCCTCACTTAACTTCAGGTCCTTGAAGTGGTTCACTGTGGTCTGCATCACGGTCTCCAAGGCCCTGGGATTCTCTGTCATGCCTTAAATTGAATTTTCTTTTCTCTTCCAGGTTATCAGATGTGTTTTCCATCGAATGCTCTATGTAATATTAATGTTAGAAGTGGGCAAAGGCTCCCATCACGCCCCCCTTGCCATCACTTCTCCGGCCATCAGTGGTAAAAACCAGGCAGTCCAGTTTGTCAGGTGAAACACAGCTCGGATCTTTACTCTCTGTCGCTCTCCCAGTCTTCTGGAGCCTGTACTAACCAGGATTTCTGACACCTTTAGCAACTAACAAGTGTCTGGGCTGTTTGTGGTTCAGGGTTCAAAGTAAAGCACTTGGTAGCTCATCTGGTTTGTGTGGTCTGGGTTGTTGCGGGGATGAGGGGTCTGCAGTTTGTGGACCAGCCCGTGAAGTCAGCTCTGAGTTCTGGCAGCGGCCTTAGTATTAGCCGCTCCAAGTCTGTCTCCGCCTTTGCTTTTTCTCTCTCCTCTTAGTCTCCTTCTTTTTGTTCCTTGCCACTTTTTTTTTTTTTTTTTTAACTTCTTTAGCAATAATTGATAGACTAATTCTCCCCTCAAGAGTCTCTTAGCTTCACCTGCGAAGTCCTGTGTCTGGCCTTTACTGGGGAAGATATGTTTGCTGTGTCCTCAGCTTTTCTTTCTGTTACTGGCTACTCGGCAGCAGCGTGGAGGTGGTGGGAAGAAGGGGAAGGTGTGTATGTGAGAGTGTGTACATACCTGGAAGCAGCCGTGGTGCGTGCTGTGGGTGCAGGCGTGGGGTGTGGATGCTGGAATCCAGGTGCAGGCTGCTGTCTGATCCTTGAGCGAGTGTCTCGTTAAGGACTTTTTTAAACATTAAATAACTAAGATGTTTTAAGTAGAAACACTCATTTTAGTTCTTCCATGAGTTCATGATGTCACCGATTGCAGTAATATTCCTATAATGGTACAAGGAAACTTAACACTGAAAATGGGTCCAATCTGGGCATTATAATAATTTCTATTGGGGTTACAGTTTGGAGAGGTACTGTTAGAAATGCATTTCACTGGGCTACCACCGGGTGGTACTGTGTCTCCATCTATCCTCTACCGCAAAAGGATGTATTTCAGCCTTAATCTGAAACGTCGTAGGCAGTCCAAGGGCCCTGTGAGGACGGCACCCCTGCCCCTCGCTGGCTGGCTGGCTGCTCGCAGCAGCTGGGAGAGGGCCCGGGCCGTGGTGGCGGGTGCTCTGCTGCGACACTTCGTCTTCAGGCTCCAGGCACTCGCAGTGCCTGCAGTACAGGGGTGGGTGGTTTTTAACAGTTAGGCTTTCAAAAAGGTAGAAATTTCTCTGTTTTTGAGAACAGATTCAAGGAAAATTGCTACTTTATTGTCACTATAGGTGTATTACAAACCATGGCTGTGTTTCTTTCCTTTTGTAGCTCACTTGTGGATGAGCTAAAAGAAAGTATGTTTCCAGTCCTTCGTGTCTTACTCCAGCACATCTGTGTCAAGGTACTGTTTGCTTTAATGAGGGTGTATAAACACACATGAAGGTAAACGTGCGCGTGTGTTCTTGGAAATGAGTCTACATCATTACTGAACGTTGTTTTATTTAGTATATTCACTAGGTGTTCCCCTCTAGTGTGGTTTTCGGGGGAAAACAACTTTTTATTTTGGAAAACTTCAAATAGAAATAGAATAGTGTGACGAACACTGTCTTCAGTGATTTTGTATAAGCTGTAGCTCCTCCAGCACATATGCACACTGGATTTTTCTTCTGAAGCAGATTTCATCATACCCTTTCAGACATAAATATTTCATGTCTCTCTCTAAAGGATAGGAACTCGTTAAAAACATAACCACAAAATATTAACACACCTAAAAAATTCACAGTAATTCCTTAATATTGTCCAGTATCCGGTCAGTGTTTGCATTTCTACTATTGTCTCATAAATTTTTATAGCAGTTTGGACAGATGATTCTTTACCTGAACTCTGTGGACCCTAGGGGTCCGTAAACTCTCTGAAATTAGGCTCTGAGGAGTGGGCTTACAGGTTTCTTATAGGCTAGTTTCCCAAGGGGTCTGAGACCTAGAACTGGTTAGTCATTTCTGTAACGTGTAAACGCTCGGCACTGTCGCGGAGCCAGGTGCACTCAGCGATCATCCGATCGCACTACCACATGCGTCTCCATCGTCCTGCTGTGGGTACTGGCTGGGCAGCTTCTCAGGGTCTGTGTTTCAGGTGGTCGATAAATCCGAGTACCGGACCTGTGCAGCTCAGTCCCTGGTCCAGCTGCTCAGCAAGCTTCCTTGTGCGGAATATGCTTCTTTCGTGGCCTGGCTTTATGGATATTCACGAAACGCCAAGGTAGGAGCTACATCTGCCTGAAATCGTGGCTCCTGGCTCTGCAACCTTCTAGTGACGGCCAGATCTGAAGATCTGTTTCTGAAGATTAGTTTTCTTTGTCTCTGACGGAGATGCGTGTGGTTTTGCTTTACCAGATCCCATACCGGGTGTTCACTCTTGATGTTGCCTTGGCTCTGCTGGAACTGCCTGAACGAGAGGTGGACGGCACGCTGGCCCCGGAGCATCAGAAGTTCCTGAAGCATAAGTTCTTGGTGCAGGAAATCATGTTTGCCCGCTGTGTAGACAAGGCCCCGACTGTGCGCAGCAAGGCACTGTCCAGTTTTGCGCACTGCCTGGAGTCCTCTGCTACAGCCGCGTCAGAGAGCGTTCTGGAACTTCTGGCTAACAGTGAGTGTGCCGAGCACCACGAGACCGGGTCTGGCTCCTGCTGGTCCAGAAGGTGCGGCGGCAGGAATGATAGGTGTGCTGTGATAGACTGGGACCCTCAGAGACCCTTTCAGTAGGTTTTACTGTCGAATGACTTCTTGGACGAGCCTTTTTAAGCAGTTCACGTGTTCTTGACCTCAGGCTGAGGTTGTTGGCCGCTCTCACTATTCCTTTGCATCGTTGGTATTGGCTGTATCGGGTCTGATGACCAGTTTAATGCACAGCCAAGGAGAACACTGAACTGTCAGCATTTAGACTCTGTCTTGTCTTCAGGCCTAATTATCTGGGTTTTGATTCCTCTGTAAATATTTATGTATGGTTTTTGATACTAAGACTTTTCTCTCTTATCTACCGGCTTACTTTTAGCTCCTGCAGTTTCAGGAATAGAGAGCCACCATGACACTTCACTGAAAAATTCATCAGGTAATGAAATGGGTCAATATATTATCAGATATTGAATAATTGTCCTTTTAATTAAAGGGCTTGCTGACTATTTGCGTGTTTTTTTCTATCTCCATATTACCTGTTTTAATACTGCACTTTTTTTCTTCATCAAAGAAATTGAAATTCATTTCAGTAATGATGTGTAGTAACTTAAACGTGGAATATGCCATGCTTATATTACTTAAAGGTATAACAAGTTTTTACTGTACTGACTGGGCCTTTTTAAAATTTATTTTTAAGCTTTTTCCTATCAGAGGCAGACATTTAACCCTTCTGGAGGCTCAGAGGTGATCAATATAGACAACAGTGGTGAAACAGCTGGATATAGGGGTATGTCAGATTTTATCCCTATCAGATGAGTAATAACTATTGGATTTCAGACAACTGTAAGTAGAGCCTCAAAACCTTGGAATTTTTTTCTAACTAATTCACCCTCAAGAATTGGAACTCTTTTTTCCCTTAAAAGTAGATTAATTTTTATTTTATATCTTTAATCCATGTCTTTGCACTATACTGTATTTCATTTTAAGATAAAGAATAAGCTACATTTCACTTGTCGTGTACTGAAACCCAGTATTTCTGTCACACTTAAGAGAATGTTAGCAAATATTTTATTTCCTTAGTGAAGTCCGTTGTTCTGAACACTTGGGTTTGCTGGCCAGAACGGACCAGTTACTAGGAAAGGTGCAATAGAAATTAAATTTGTGTTTGGAGAAAAGTCATCACGGAAGAGGGGAAAAGATAAACAATACTATGGTACTCACCCTTGTGTCTGTTTTTTATTCCTTATTACTTTTTCCACCTGGCATCTTGACTCTGATTAAGCCATCCCAGAATCCATTTTTAATACATGGTAGGGAAATGTGAGCCCAAGCTTCCATTGAAAAAGTTCAGAATTTAGATAATTTCTCTTCACCAGCAGTATGAACCGTTCTTTAATGGGTCGTACACATCGTGTGGCGTGGTTATAGGGTGCTCTCTCCCATGGATCCCAGCACAGGATTCTGAACACAAATGATGCCTGTTCTCTTTCAGTGACTTATTGAAGCCAGAATAATCTGGGATGGTAAAGTGTCAGTGTGATTCAGGAGGGAAGAAATACACCTGGGCTAGGTAGTAGATAGACCTGGAGCTACTCTCAGATTCTGTTTCTGTCTAGCTGTATGGTCTTCAGAAAGTCACTTTCCTTTTCTGGGCTTCTCCTTCACTTATACTATGACTTAGCATAATATAGTAGGGGAAAAACTACATTAGAAATGAGAGGCAATCTGAATTCTGATACTATTGTAAATGAAATTGCTTTCTTAATTTCATTTTTGAATTGTTTATTGCTAGGTTTTACAACTGATTTTTGATGATTGATCTTGTGTCCTGTGACACTGTTAAATTTGTTACTAGCCTTAAAAGGTTTTGTGTGTGTGTGTGTGTGTGTGTGTGTGTGAGATTCCTTAGGATTTTCTACATATCAGATCATGCTATCTGTGAATAGAGTTATTTGTTTTATCCAGCCTGAATGCCTTTATTTCTTTTTCTTTCCTATTTTCCCCGGCTAGGACCTCTAGTGGTGTTGAAAAGAAGTGGGGAAAGCAGAGGTCCTTGTCTTTCTTCTGTTCTTAGAGGGAAAGCTTTTCGTCTTTCACCATTGAGTGGTTAGCTGTGAGTTTTTTCAGGATGGCCTTTATCGGTGTGCAGGAGTTTCCTTCTGTTCTGAGTTTGTTGAGTGTTTTTATCATGAATAGGTGTAGGATTTTGCAAATACTTTTTCTGCATCTATGGAGATGATCACGTGGCCTTTGTCCTTTGTTCTATGGTGGTATATCACAGTGAGTGATTTTCCCATGTCCTGGGATAAATCCCAAGCATGGGGCTTCCCTGGTGGCGCAGTGGTTGAGAATCTGCCTGCCAATGCAGGGGACACGGGTTCGAGCCCTGGTCTGGGAAGATCCCACATGCCGCGGAGCAACTAAGCCCGTGTGCCACAGCTACTGAGCCTGCGCATCTGGAGCCCGTGCTCCGCAACAAGGGAGGCCGCGACGGTGAGAGGCCCGCGCACCGCGATGAAGAGTGGCCCCCACTTGCCACAACTAGAGAAAGCCCTTGCACAGAAACGAAGACCCAGCACAGCCAAAAATAAATAAATAAATGAATTAATTTTTAAAAAAACTTTCTAAAAAAAAAAAGAAAAAGAAAAATCCCAAGCATGGTGTATAATCCTTTTTGTATCTTGCTAGGTTTAATTTGCTAATATTTTGCTGAGGCTTTTATGTCTATATTCAGGAGGGATTTGAGTCTGTTGTACTCTTGAGCTGTTTTGTCTGGTTTTGCTCTCAGGATAATACTGGCTTCACAGAGGGAGGTGGAAAGTGAAACAGAAGAGATTCTGTTTTTTGAAAGAGTTTATGAAGCATTGGTATTAATTTTTGTTAATTGGCGATTTTGTTAACATTTGGCAGACTTTTCCAGTAAAGCTGTCTGGTCCTGGCCCTTTGTGTATGGGGGGAAGTGTGTCTTTGTTTCTTCTTGAGTCAGTTTCCCTAATTCTTATCTTTGTAGAAATTTCATCTAGGTTACTTAATTTGTTAGCATAAAATTGTTTGTAGTGTTCGTAGTGTAACCTTCTTATTTCTGTAAAGTCAGTAGTAATGTTCCCTCGTTCATTCCTGATTTTAGCAATTTGACTCTTCTCTCTTATTTTCTTAGTCTAGGAAAATGTTGTTAATTTTGTTGATATTTTTCAAGGAACCTACTTTGATTTCATTGATTTTCTTTATTGCTTTCCGTATTCTGTTTCATTTTTTAATGTTCTTTCTTGTACCTCAGCAGTTCTTAAGTGTGGTTTGGGGTCCCTAAGCCTCCTTCAGTGGGTCCTTGAAGTGAATACAGTTTTCATAATAATATCTAGATGTCATTTACCTTCTACACTCTGATTTTCTCACAAGTGTAACTTGGAGTATTGCAGAGGTCCCAGACAGGCAGAAGCAGATAGAAGCAGAGATGAGAATCTATCAGTTGTCTTTTATTAAGCCAGACATTAAAGAGTTTGCAAAAATGTAAATCAGTGGCATTCTTTTCACTAAATTTTTTTTGTTTTGGACAATAGTTATTTTTTAGTTAAAAAATATACCATTTATAAGTGACGTGCCTTGCTATTTTAAAATGAATTATTAAATTTTTTTACAATTCTCAGTTTAAATTTCTAATTCATATTAAAAGATATAATCCACGTTAAAAAAGCTCTTAGGAGTCTTCAGTAATTTCTAATAGTGTAAAGGGACCATTTATGGAAAGGTTTTAAAGCTACTGTTATGTATTGTTTTACTTAGTCTTTAAAAAACCTGATGGTTTAGATCTTACCATTTGTAGTAAACAGAATAGAGATCTAAATAAATCATTCAGAATTTTAGACTTAGGAGCCTGGATTTAAAACTAAATTTTCCAGAATTTATGCCCTTTTAAAATTTTACTACTCTGCCTTTTGCATTATTGTGAATAGCTAATTATTTGAATTTTCTTCTTTTTCTATGTCATTTCATGCTCTGATTTCTTATGATTTAAAACCAGCTAATGAGTCAGTCTTGGATTACAGCATGTTCTCAGGATTGTGTGGTGTTCTCAGGCTGTAATGACTGTGATGTTTCCTCAACAGGAAGAGGTCTCATGATGATGTTGAGGAGCAGGGTCGGAGACGAGAAGACCAACGTCAGGAAGTCTGCACTCCAGGTGTGAGTTTTTCTGGACATTCTTTTCATGTACTCTTTTTAAGCACTAAGAACTTGAAGATGCAAGAGACTATTTTAAAAACCCTTTGGCCATATTCATTACTCACTTTTCTCCCAATGTTAGTTCACCTTGTTCCTGTTAAATGTAAATTACATAGATGAACTGAAGGATCATCTGTTCTTAAGTGTTCCTACTGGGTTGCTGGCTTTTTAGGAATCACAATTTTATATCCTTAATTTCATTTTTTAGAATAAGGATTCTTAACCTGGGGACCATGGATGGATTTTGATAGGGCTCATGAAACCCCTGAAATTGTTTCAGAGTACTAGTTTGTATAAAATGTATGTCAAGTTTTCTCCAGAAAGGTGTTAAATTTTATCAGATTCTAAAAGGTGGGATGTTACTGGGAAGGGGGATGGATCTATGATCTCAAAAATGAAAGAATCACAAACTTAAAAGGCAGTGTTTTGTCTGCAGTTTTGCTTTTTGTATTGACATTATGCCTAAGTCACCCCTTCATGTTACACATGACCTTCTAGGTCTTAGTGAGCATTTTGAAGCACTGTGACGTCTCGGGTATGAAAGAAGAGCTGTCCATCCTGCAGGACCGGTGTCGGGACCTTGCTGTGTCTGTCCGCAAGCAGGCCTTGCAGTCTCTCACCGAGCTTCTTATGGTGAGACGCAGCCACCGTGTGTCTGATGGGTGGTATTTTACGTTACAAATAATTCAGCTTGATGAAGTACCTGTTAGAAACTCTCCTAAGTCCACTGTAGGACTCTACAGTGTAAGAGAAAGGAATCTGTCCATTACCTCTGGTAGATTGCATTTCATATTAAATATAATATGACTAATGCTAGAGAATGCTAATGGTTAGCATTCTCTTGACTTCAGGTTAAATCTCATATAGAAATGAGAATTTTAAAATTAATTTGGTTAGGCAAGAGGCCTAGATTAATTTTTGTCCATTAAAACCTATATAGGTGATATTGCCAAAAGAGCAGATCCACTAATCCTATATATAATTTACTTTTGCCAAATAATTAGTTTTTGAAGAATTTTAAAAGTGAGTTTTTTTCTTTATTTCATGATAGAAGGCATTAAGCAATGCATGTTTTGACTTTCTCTGTTAGCATCTATTCTAATTACTCCTTAGGATAAAAATTTATTATTTGCTCTCGATCGTGAATTACGAAAAAGTGCTGCTTCACTACCAATAATAAGATAATCACTGTGTAAGTCTAAAATTCCAGTATGGGATTTCCCTGGTGGCGCAGTGGTTAAGAATCTACCTGCCAATGCAGGGTACACAGGTTCAATCCCTGGTCCGGGAAGATCCCACATGCCACGGAGCAGCTAGGCCTGTGTGTCACAACTACTGGACCTGTGCTCTAGAGCCCATGCTCTGCAACAAGGGAAGCCACAGCAATGAGAAGCCCATGTGCAGCAACGAAAACCCAGTGCAGCCAAAAATAAATAAATAAATAAATTTAAAATTTCAGTATGCACTGATTTACAGTTACTGTAGCTTGAATTTGGTTTTCACATATATTTGGAATGTTGTTTTTTTTCCCACTGTATGTTTTATTTGTAATTATGTGAGCAACTACTTGTAACATATCCTAAAACATCGATCACAGCTTCCCCGATTTGTGTTCAGACCTGTGATAGCGTAGGCGTCTTTATGACTTCCTGACTTTCAACTCCTCAGGCACAGCCTCAGTGTGTCCAGGTGCAGAAGGCCTGGCTGGGGGGCGTTGTCCCGGCCGTGATGGACGGTGAGAGCACCGTGCAGGACAAGGCCCTGGAGTGTCTGGACCAGCTCCTGCTGCAGAACATCAGGCATCATGGTCAGTTCCACTGCGGGGACAACAGCCAGGTGCTCGCCTGGACGCTGCTGACACTGCTGAGCACAGAGCGCCAGGAGCTGGGGTACGTTCGCGTGCAACTGGTTGTCCTTAGGAAGGGCTTTCGTTGCCAATTCCTGTGTCGATCTCGGAAAATCAGCTCTCCACATTGCTTAATATACGAAGACTCAATCTTGATCTTTTTCCCTTGACCTAGTTCAAATCTCTTAGCATTTTTGTGGTGACGGTTTTTGTGAAGCCTTCCTTTGCTTTTCTCTGAGTGTTTTCCAGCTTCGAATTGATGTCTTAATATGTAGTAGAAAGCATTAATGGATTTGCTATATTAACGTTAACTTTCCACAGTACTAGTTACTATGGTAGATGACTTCCTGGGTATGACAAGTTAGACTTTTTCTGACATCGTATCGGGTTGGTTGACTTAATCACACTGCAGCATTTTTTCCATTTGATAACATTTGCTGGGTGTTCACTGTGCAGTGAGCAATGCAGTGAAGAGTTAGCACCTGCACTGATCAGTTTGGTCTCTACTGCAGTAATCTTGCGGCTGGTTAGTGTTTGCTCCCTTGACTGTCGTTTCCTTTCCTTTTTTTCTTTATCGTACAAGAAACACCTCCCTGCTTGTTTCCATGTTCTTCTGGAGGCATTATCATACAATAGAAAGAATAATAGATGTAGTATCATAATAGGTACTAATAATTGTTAACCATGCTCCAATATAAAATAAAAATTAAAAAAAAAAAAGATACTGATAGATAATAATAGATTTAGTATACCGTCTGTGGCCCTGGCAAATCACCCCATCTCTGTGGGCCTTAGTTTTCTCATTTGTAAGAAGAGTCGGTTACACTACATGATCTCTTAAGGTCCCTTTTGTTGTTAAAAATCTGACTGAAAATGCATTCACTCATTAAATATTTTCTCAGTACCAACTGTATGCTTTGCTGAAATTCCTGGAAGGGAGAGGAATTTAGCCAGCAGTAGAATCAACTACTTTTTTTGCGTTTCTTAGGGATATCTTACTGTGCACACCCAGTGTATACTAGCTCATGAGAAACTGTTGGGAGGTTTATTTCATTTCTTTTTTTTAACTTTTCTGTTAAAATATAACATGTATAGAAAAACGTACAAACTGTAAGATCAATAAATATCAAAAAGAAAATATAGCCATGTAACCACCACCCAGGTCCAGAAATAGAACATTGCTCGGCCTGAGAAAACTCTTCCTTCCCGTCGCTCTCCTTCCCTCCTCAAAGGGAACGACCACTGTGATTTTAACACCATGTGTGAGTTTTCTCTACTCTTCATCTTCATGTAAGTGGAATTATGTGGTATGTATTCTTTGTGTGTCTGACTCCTTTTACTCAAAGGAATACAAGATTTCATTCAAGTTATTGTGTGCAGCTATAGCTCATTCACTTTCATGGCTCTGTGTGTGTGTGTATGACATTTGTGAATAAGCTACAGTTTATTTATCCAGTCAACTGTTGATAGATTATGGGTCGTTTCCAGTTTTTTATTACGAGGTATAATGCTGTTGTGAATATTCCCATGCGTATCTTTGGCACACATTTCTCTTGGATGTACACCTAGGAGCAGTGCTGTTGAGTATGCTTTCATTCCTCTTTCATGGTTACTGCCAGACAGCTTTCCAGAGTGGTGGGACCAAGTTACATTTCCTTGCAGCACTTAATGAGAGTTCCAGTTGCTCCATATCTTGGCCTGCGTTTCGTGTTGTCAGTCTTCCTTTTTAGCCTTTTTGGTCCATTTTGGACCAATACTGGTATTTCTTGGTGGTTTTAATTTGCACTGCCATGTTGACTAATGCAGTTGAGCCTCTTTTCATAGGTGGATTAGCATTTAGATATTCACATTGTGAATTACCTGCCCAGGTCTCGGGCCCTTTTTTTTTTTTTTTTTAATTAGGCTGTCACTCTTTTGCTTGTTCAGGCAGAAGTGTTCATTATATACTTATGTACAAGCATTGTTATATGTATTACAGATATCTCTCCCATCCCATGATTTGCCTCTTTACTCTCTTAATGATGTCTTTTGATGAGTTCAGTTTGTCAGTGGTTTTCTTTATAGTTAATGTATTTTTAAAGAAATCTTTTCCTACCTCAGAATCATATACATATTTTCCCATATAATCTCCTAGAAGTTTGATTTTTTTCTTTCCCTTTTATTGTTAGGTCTTTAACTTACCTGCAATTAAGATGTGTCATAGCTTCCTTCATAGGCTCTCTGTTTTCATTTTAAGATGGGGGAAACACCTGTGCATATTTGAGGTCAGAAAACCAGTATGTAGAAAATATCGAGGATGATTGAAAGGGATAAAGTTTCTGAAAAAGAACAATATGTGAAAGGATACACTTTATAAAGTAGGAGGAGAGAGCTCCAGAAATAAAAGGAAACACAGAGAACAGGAAGAGAGAAACACAAAAGAGGACATAATATAAGCACTAGAGCTTTCAGCCTTTTTCTTCTCCGTAAAGTGATGCTCAGTGTTTGCCCAGTACAGCATGTTCACAGCAGCGTGATCCACAGCAGCTAAAAGGTGGAAACAATCCAGGTGTCCATGCACTGGTGAAGAGATAAATAAGATGTGGCCTATACACGCAATGAAATATTACTCAGCCTTAAGAAGTCACAAAATTCTGACAGATGCTATAACATGGATGAACCTTGAAAACATGCTAAGTGAAATAAGCCAGACATGAAAGGACAAATATTGGATGGTTCCTCTTATGTGAGGTCCCTAGAATAGTTAGACTCTGGGAGGCAGAAAGGGGCGGTGGGGAGGAACTGCTTAAGGGGTACGGTACAGAGTCTCAGTGTGGGGTGAGAAAAAGCTCTGGAGGGGGGTGGTTGCACAACAGTGCAAATGGGCTTAATGCCACTGATCTCTGTACTTTAAAATGGTTAAAAAGATGTTTTGTTATGTACATTACCACAATTTAGAAAACAATGTATTTGCCCAAGTTAGGAAGGAGAGGGTAGAATTAGGGGCAACAGTTCTCAAAGTGTGGTGGATTCGGGAGCTTAGACTCTCTTGTCGTCTTAAAAACACACATACACAGAGAGAGCTGTGAGTTCAGTTTTATTTGGGGTTTACTGAGGACTGTAGTCCAAGAGACAGCCTCTCTGTAACTGAGG
This sequence comes from Balaenoptera borealis, assembly GCF_965194805.1. Classification (NCBI taxonomy): domain Eukaryota; kingdom Metazoa; phylum Chordata; class Mammalia; order Artiodactyla; family Balaenopteridae; genus Balaenoptera; species Balaenoptera borealis. The sequence continues at coordinate 111,802,485 of NC_138868.1, read as the reverse complement.
AACTGCTCTGAAGAGGTGGGGGGGGGGGGGGCGCGGGTCAGTATATACGTGATTTTGGTGAGGGGCATACGGGCAATCAAGCACACATCTCGGTAGAAGGTTGCTGCTGGTCATGAGGAGCGGATGTCTCTGTTAATGATTTTAGTGCTTTTCTAGGTATGAGAAGATGCAAGAAGTTGGGCTCATAAAATCTTCCTGAAAATACCTACCTATCTGAAGGCCTGTTCTGCCAGTTTTCCCAGAGCACAGAGTGCGTCATTCCTGATCTCTACCCTGAGCTCCTTTTATAATTCTAAAATTTCAAGTTACCAAATATCTGGAGAGATTATTTTTAAGCAGACATTCTTAAAACATAATTAGTCCTCAAGAGTTCACTCAAAAGTTCTTATTTCATTTACATTTAATTTACTTTAAAGAATTTCACAATACCAAGTTATTTTTCTTGCTGACAGATTTGCAACAGACATAATAAGATCTTACTTGACCTCTGTTAAACCTGGCTGCACTGTATTAAACTTCATGTTGTTGGCTCTAAAGACATGTCTGTATTGATTAAACCAACAGACTTTAACACCAGGCGTTAATACTGAATATTTCCCAATTCACATGAGCCTGAAATTCATTTGGGTTAGTTTCTTTTATATTTCTGAGAGTTTATATAAGTGCTTAATTTCCTTTAAGCCAATTAAGTAGAGCTCATTTACAAATTAATTTTGATAATACCATCCAAAGATAAAAAAATTTATATATATAAAAAATGCACAATATAGACAGACCCAACCAGAGATCTCATAGCTTCATTTTAAAACTTAGTCATGAATCAGGTATTACAGTGTAAGACCATCATGGCTGCTCGGATCACTGAATGGCCAGTTCTTATATGTGACCCCTGGATGAGCAAGTGTTCTAATTAATGAGTGGGTTTCCCTCTGGGACCACTGCGCAGTGTGAGGGCTCTGCCTCTTCCATTCCTGTAAGTTTCTCAGTTGCCTGAGAAGGCCGTGACTGACCGCGGGGACTCTTGGCCCTTTTCTTCAGAGCAGCGCTCTCACGTAATATCTTCACTTTTATCCTGACAAATTCTGTTCAGGCAGCCGAATTGGGGAAAGGTTTCAGGTCAGTCTCCTACCTAAACACTCAGCTCAGACTGCCCAGTGTCTCAACTGAGCAAGGGGGCCAGGTACCTGTTTTATACTTTGAAATAAAGCTCAAGGTTATCAACTAATATGGCAGATCTGAGAACCAGGAGAGACTCACCCAAATTCGTCTGGACTCTCTGAGGAGGTGGACGGGTGCAAGAGGCCTCTGCTGGTACCAGGCTCTGGTTCTTGTAGAGTTCAGACAGAGAGAAGTCTGCTCTGGTCCTTTTTTTTTTTTTTCCAAAGGTTTTTTTTTTTGATGTGGTCCAATTTTAAAGTCTATTGTATTTGTTACAGTATTGCTTCCGTTTTATGTTTTGGTTTTTTGGCCTCAAGGCATGTGGGATCTTAGCTCCCCCACCAGGGATTGAACCCGTACCCCCTGCATTGGAAGGCGAGGTCTTAACCACTGGACCACCAGGGAAGTCCCCTGCTCTGGATCCCTTTCTGGTCGCCAAAACTGTCAACAACAAAAAAAACCACACAGTGTAACAGCTGTGAGTTCAGTTTTATTTGGGGCTTACTGAGGACTATAGCTTGGGAGACAGCCTCTCAGTAGCTCTGAGGAAGTGCTCCAAAGAGGTAGCAGCAGGGGGGGGGGCGGGGGGTCAGTATATACGTGGTTTTGGTGAGGGGCGTACGGGCAATCAAGCACACATCTCGGTAGAAGGTTGCTGCTGGTCACGAGGAGCGGATGTCTCTGTTAATGGTTTTAGTGCTTTTCTAGGTATGAGAAGATGCAGGAAGTTGGGCTCATAAAATCTTCCTGAAAATACCTACCTATCTGAAGGCCTGTTCTGCCAGTTTTCCCAGAGCACAGAGGGCCTCATTCCTGGTCTTGGCCCTGAACTCCTCTCAGGAGGTGTAGAAGGTCAAGGGACTGCAATGGCCAGTGACCTTATCCTTGTAGAGGCAGATGGCAAGTGGCAGTTTTTAGTTGGCAGCCTTTATCGTAATATTAAGATGTCATGTGCCATTGCCACTTTTACTCTTTGACAGTACTAGAGTTCCTAGAAGCCATGTGATGATATTGAAACAAATTGAATGGAGAATCAGATGTAAGAATGCACGTCTTTTGTTTAAGCCAGGCCATAAGGAGATTTACAAAAGTACAAAGCAACGTCACTGTTCTTACCAAGTTTTTTTTTGTTTTGAGAAAGATACCAGGTTTTGGGGGGGGAAAGAATTGCATTATTTATGTTAACATGTAATTAGCTTATTGTTATTTCTGACAAATTAATAGATAAGTATTTTTAAATTTCTGTTTTAACTTTTAGTATGGCAAATATTGATAGGTATAACCCGCATGAACAAAAATGGTCTTCTAGGTGGTCAGTAATTTTTAAGAGTTTAAAAGGGCCCTGAGCAGAAAAAGTGTGAGAGCCACTGAACAAGGGAATCAACTTTAAAAAAGGATTGAGAACAGTTGGACTAGTGGAATAGAGTTGTATAAATAAACTCTTGTGATCACAAGTTCTTTAATAAGCAGAAGGTAACTGGGATTCCAGGAGCTGCTCGGGACAGGAGACTCCGCAGAGCAGGTGAGCTTGGAGTTTGGACCTTGGCGGTTAACAAGGGGCGGGAGGTGCTCTCGTGGAGGACGCAGCCAGTGCAGGGCCGCGGGCGCATGCGTGGTGTGTGCTGCAGGGGCCCCAGGAGTTCATAGCACAGGAGGTGTCACGGATCGGCTGTGTCTGTGACCAGAGTCTGAGGACACAGGCCACCGGTGAATGACTCGAGCTCAAGGCGCGGCGACCGGGTCCAGGGGAAGCAGCTGGCTGCAGAGGAGCTGTCCAGCGGTGGGAAGCTGCGGAGGGGGGACCGGCTCTGAGGGCTGAGGACGCCCTGCGCCCTCCACTCTGGTTGCCCACAGGCCAGTGGAAAGGGAGTCACGGCAGCCAGGAGGGAGCACGTGGAGCAGCATGGGTTGTTACCGTTTTTTCTTTTGTCAGCTTAGGGTAGCTTCCTTTTGATGGTGGTGTGACCTCAATCATCCCTAGAGGTGGAAAGAGTTGAGAGTAACCAGGCAGGCCTAATGGTGAGGGTCTCCAGGCAGGAAATAGCAACGCAAAGGCTTAGAGGCCCGCCGCTCCAGGAATCCTAACTGAAAGGGCTTCTGGGTGGGGTTGCTGTTGAACAAGGCCCGGAAAGCAGAGGTGGGGCGGGGCGGGGGGTGGAGGGAGGGCTGGGGATGGAGTCCCATTTTCAGGGTGAGCTTGCGACGATCCTGGTGATGGAGGACATCGCCCAGAGTTAGGTTGTAGGTTAGAGAAGATGACTAAGAACAGACCTCTTCAAAATCAGCCGTTGGTGTGATTAGAAGAAAAGGAATTAGTGAAAAGGTCAAACAAGTCGACTGGAGTGTAAGGGAGAGCGTGGTCAGTTCTGTCCAGCAGGGGGCACTGAGATGGGCACTGAGGGGTGTTGCTTTGGTTTGATATTAGGATAGAGGTCGGCAGTGCTTTTCAGGAAACCAGGTGGTGTTTGCTGAACCGCATTCTGAGTGGTGCGGCATCCCCTGCTTGTGATGGGCGGTGCGGCTAATGGAGGGTCCAGTTGGGAGGCTTTGGGGACGGCTCAGCCCATGTGGAGGGTGTGCGTGGTCAGAGAGGAGCCAGATTTGAGATCTCAAAGCTGGAAGTTCAGAGGACGTTTTGTCGTTCTGTTTGCTTCCTGCAGTAAACTTCAGTTAATATTCTGTGTGATGCTTGTACGTAAACTTTCAAATATTTGTTGATTTCATGTATCTTGCTTTTGGATAGCAGTCAGATATAAATTATGTTAGTCATTTGCAGTAAAACTCTAGATAGATTTTTAACCAAAAGCTAATTTATTAATAAAACCATTCATTTATATGCATATGCTTATTGTGTGTAGATGTGTTTATTTTCTTATAGTTGCCTTCTGCGTGCTTTGAGAATTCTTTTTTTTCATTTAATGAGAAAGTCTTGCTAATCTGAGTGTGTGTGTGTGCCTAGCGGTAGAAGAAATTAATTGGGGGAGGAAATGTATTTTTCTCTCCACTTAAATATATAATACTGCATTTGTCTCATGAGTCATATGATGTCATTCAGTGCTATAGGAAAAAGTAAAATAAGAAATGGTTTAAAAATAGCAGTGACATCACACAAACACTTTAATGCATCAGAAGCATTTTTTATTTTAGAAAAGTTTGATATATGTATTTCTGAGTGGTATTGGCAGGTCATAGCAAAGTCGAGCTCATTTAATATCACCATATTTAAATGCTAGGATGTCATTTCTCTCCAATCCTTCCATTGAAAAAAGGACAATGTCTACATTTTTTTGTTACTAAAACCCTGTAGACTCTGGATGTACCTGTTATTGGTAACTTACCCCATATGTTTGCATAGAAATTTTAGAGGGTCTCAAGTGAATTATGAAATTTTATTATTTTCTTTAAAAATAAATACTTTATGGGCAGGGGAGGCGTAAATATACCTTATTCAGTGTAATAATAATTAGAAAGATACGTAGTTTGCTATCAGATGAGCCACTAGCCAGGAACCTCTGTTTGCATGTTTTATGTGCCAGAATCCTGGAGCAGAAGTTGATACCCTTCACCGAGGGGCAGGTCTGAACAGTTTTGTGTATTTACGGTTACAATTCTGCTTTCTCATCTTTTTTCCAGCCGCTATTTAAATAAGGCGTTTCATGTCTGGTCCAAGAAAGATAAGTTCTCCTCCACTTTTGTAAGCAATGTGCTCTCCCACACTGGCAAGGAGCACGCTGCCCCGGCCTGGATGCTGCTCTCCAAGGTTGCTGGCTCGTCACCCACGCTGGACTACACCCACGTCATAAAGTCCTGGGAGAAAATAAGCAGGTTCGCGTGCTTGTGATGTAGCTGCCACCAGACACGAGAGAGTCTTGGAAACAAAGCTCATGTCTTAAGGAAGTGGGCTCTTTCATAGCTGCTAATATACCCAGATCTTTTCTTTAAATTCTGGCATAAAAACAAACAGGAAAAAAAGAATCACTTTTAGGCTTTCATTGTCCAAGTACATTAAGTGCCTTAATGCTCCCCAACTCTACTCCTAAACCATGCTACCCTACTTCTTCCAGTACTGATAATCCAGAAGAAAAGTATTTTGTTGGCAGCAATTTTTACTTTGGTTCTATACTGATATTTCTTCTGCCCTTTCCACAGGCAGCAGGACCCCAATGCAGACACCTTAGGGCACATCCTCTGTGTTATCGGGCATATTGCAAAGCATCTTCCTCAGAGCACCCGGAACAAGGTGACAGGTGAGTGTCTACTGGAGAATCATGAAAAGGCTTTGCCTCTCACTTTATATATATTTTTAAGAGTTAAACTTCAAGGGAATTGACTCTCTTTTTTAGATGTTATCAAAAGTAAGCTGAATGGATTCTGGTGGTCACCAAAGTTGATCAGCCCAGCTGTTGATACTTTGCAAAGACTCTGTAGAGCATCTGCAGAGACGCCAGCGGAGGAGCAGGTACGCTACAGACTCTCCTGGGTGTGTCTGTCATTTGTCTGTACGTAGACGTAATGCTCTGCCTTGAAGCTGGGGGCGTGTTCTCCACGGAGACCTGGAAGGGCGGGTGGTCCCCATCAGTTAGTTCTCCAAGGAAGCACCTACGTGACAAGCAGTTGACATTCCCCAAGAAGATCTTGGCTGCTGAAGACACACAGCTCCTTTAGGAGGTCACCTCCTTGGTTCTGGGTACCAGTGTCTTCTAGGAAGCACACCAGCCGGACACCTGTTCCCAAGATCGAATCTACAAGGTTGTCTTTTAATCATCGTAACCTCGGTGCTCACAATAGCTTGTTAGACCCTCCTCCCTCACTCCAAGGATGTGTAAGTGGTTTCCTCCTAGTCACGGCTTCCCTCCAGACCAGAAGATTTCTGATTAGTCATCATCCTGTCACCCTAGTATCTCTTGTCCCCAGAGTTCCCAGAGCCTCCTGCTGACATTCCCTATGGATTCATCATCACAACCCCAAACCAGCGTTCTGTGTGACACAGAGGGTTACTTTGACTCCCCAGAAGCTATCCATTTAAGTATCTCTAATGATAAATTATCTTACTACCATGTATTCAGTTTTTATCATGAAATATACTCCTAGACAGTGCTAATCATAATGAAAAATTTTAGGACTGGGGGTTATTAATAATGATTTTAGAAGTCAAAAATTAATTTAAATAATTGCTGAAATATATTTAAATCTCCCAGAATAAAAACATTATTGCTTCATCTGAGCTACGTGCCACCTTCCTAAGCTTCATTTTCTTGTATAGGTTCTTTTTAAAAAGTCCTTTCCTGATAAGTTAACCATTGTAGTAAGACAATATACTGTAACTTTTTTGCTTAGGACTTAAAACAGGTTAAAATTTAGTTAATTAAAAATGCCCAGCTCTTTCTGTGTCTGGTGTTTACCTGGCATAAACCTTTTGGCACTTTTTGGTGAAGGGGATACTTGCTTTATTTGATTTTCTGTTTATCTCTGATCCAAGAAAGTGTGTGAAATACTTTTAAATAAGGAACATTACCTAAGTAGGGAGCATATTTGAATAGCAGAAAACAGGTAAAAACAAAACAAAAGGCTGATGATGAGGAACGAATGCTGCAGGAAACAATGGAGGTTCTGTGGCAGAATGTGAGGGCGCCGTCCCCCAAGTGTGTGCGGCACGTCGCTCGTTAGTGCGGAGCCAGGCCTGCACCACGGGCCCCGCCCAGACTCTGAGGTCTTCCTCTCACTAGCAGCCGGGTGCTGGGCCTAAGCACTCAGCCAAGCTGGGACAGAGCGCGTGCATTTCAGAAGCTCCAGGCTGTGCAGTCTGTTAACATCTTAAGTGCAGTCATTTTGTGAAACGGTAATAAAGACCATAGCTTTGACACATTTTAGGCCGAGTCGGACTACGAATGTCTGGACCGTGATGACGGTCTGCCAGCAATTTGGCAAACTTAGAGCGCCGTCTTGTGGCATTGCTGCTGGGCACTTCCTGGGCTGTGGGCTGTGGTTCAGACTGCCCCTGCCTAAGGCGCCGGCCGCATAGTGTGGGAGGCCTACTCGTTAACCTGCAGTCCCAACGTCTTAGAATAATTCCTGAAACGGAAGCGAGTGTCTGGTAACGTGGCGGTCCTGGGGCGGAGCCACTCAGCTCAGCCTGGGTGTGTAGGGACGGCCTCCCGGGGAAAGTGGCTTCCGGGTTATAGGGTGTGACCGAGCTCCTCGGCCCATAAGCGTGGTGAGACGTGTGGGCTGGAGGTGGGACCCCCTTGAGGTCACTTTAACTAATAAGAGACTCTGAAAACTTGTCTCTGATGAATACATTTCAGGAGGGTAAAAACTGTTCTTTTTTATTCTGTCTTTTTGAAATATACTCTTTATTACAGTAGTTAATTCACCATCTACATATGCCAGAAGAATTGCAATGTTTTTCTCTGTTGGAGGAGCACTGCTATTACAGATCTCTTATAAATTAGGGCAGTAGATCTTCCTAAATAGATGTCTTTCCCTCTTATAGGGCAAACGTAACAATAGAAAGAAAGATAATACATAAATATATATGTTTGTAGTAAATATAGCATATTACAAAGAGCATACATAAGTGTTCTTCGTGAATTCCACTTAGCCAGTTCGCATTGCCAGATTGCTGAAAGAGCAAAGATGCAAAAGCATGATGGCTGGGGTTTCCGTGGCTTGCGGTTTATGCATTTGAAGGCCGTAGAGTTTCTTGTGAGCAAGTTGTGTGTCGCGGCAGTGTGATGGATGTGCGGTGCCCTTCAGAGGTGGCCTTTGGCTTGCCGCAGGGATTACTGGCGCAGGCGTGCGAGGACGTGCTCTCCGCCTGTGTGCGCTGCCTCTCCGACATCGTTCTGAAGGAGGACGGGACCGGGAGGATGAACGAAGACCTGGCGGTGAGTAGCTGCCGCTCTTAGCGTCCTCCTCCCCTCCTCGCGTCGGCCGGGCCTGTGGACGGCGGTGTGAGGTGTGTCTTCAGTACTCTTAGCAAGAAAGGGATTTTCCTAGCCTGGGGCTTACTCTTGTTTCAGAAGAACTTTTTACTGGTGACCTATTCATTTTTCTCTCCCATACTTATCATCTGGGGGAAAATGATGGTAAATCCTTCTCCCAGGTGGGTCCTGTGAGATTCCTGATCCGACAGGGAAAACACAGTGTGTGTTGTGAGCTCAGAAGTAATAGGTGAGAAAAGAGTAAAGTGAGCATCCTCTTTGTTCTGTCGGCTTGTTGGTTTGATGTTTTTTTTTAAATTGTCTAATGTGTCTGGCAAGCTGTTTGAATATCAGACTGTAGAACAGCTCCCAGGTCATGTCTAAAACAAATGAGATATTTGAAAGCTGGAGAAGCTGCTGCCCTGGGAGCAGTGAGATTGTGTGGCATGCACCCTGCTTTAGAAGTTGTGCCGTGAAGAGGTGCCTTTGAGCCAGTAAACGCGGGGCCCGTTTTCTGGTTCAAGTAGCTGACTGTTAGCAAAACGTGATTCTGATTCCAGCATCTGACACTGTCCCATAAGGGCAAAAATGAGCTGCTTTTTGATGCCCTTCAGACTAGGCCATCATTTCGCCAAAACTGGTCATTTTCCTTGTCTGTTTGAAAATTAGTAGAGCACTTCCCTTCTGTGTTCAATTCCTTCTTTGCCCCCTCACACTTGGACCTGGGGATTGATGGCCATGTTTAGATTTGTTGGAGGAGAAGACCCTTTGTGCCAGGGCATTAATACACACCCAGTTCGGTAATAAAAATATCCTGATCAACGAGAACCCAGATGTTTTGGGTCAGAGGCCACAATGTTTAGAGTGGTCCCGACCCGGGGTTTCTCTGGAGGGTCTTGCTCCACTCATTTGTCTGGGATTCCCGACCCAATCTAAGAAAAATGCTTACTGTGACCAGTGAGTTTTCCCCGCTAAGATTTTTTTTTTTTGTTAAATATGTCACCAAAATTTACCCTTTGGTCAAAATATATGGAGAAGTTTGCCCTATATATATTGTTTACTTCACTCTTCTTTAAATATAATTCAAATGTGCTGCTAATCCACTGAGATACAGTGTGTTCAGTTCTCTTTAAACACACACATCCTTATTATTAGCTTTTTTACTCTAAAAAGCCTTTATTCAACATTTTGCTGTTTATTTAGCATCACCCTTGTATTTTTGCGATTGAAAAAAATAAGTATTACTTAACTGTTAAGCTGAAGGTCCTTAATAAAGACACAGTAGTGGTGGCTTGAGGAAGCACGTTCTCACAAGTTCTGGTAGGAGTCTTACTAGTAAGCTAAGCAGGAGGACAGTGTGGAAGTGAGTTTAAAGCGTGCAACAGGCTATACGCCCTCTCACCCCGCACGTCCCCTCTGAGGAGGCAGAACACTGTCCCAGGGCACAAAGGTGTCCATCAGAGCTGATGCAAACAGGAAGGGATTAGGTCAACATAAATGTATAGTAATAGTGCGGTCAACCTTGATGACATTCAGAGTTTTTAACATACTTACGTAGTCATTAAACATATTGATCGTATATATTGACATGAAAGGATGCCTGATACTGAAATTTAGAATCACAAACTTCAACCTAGTGTGATTGGCAAGTGTGTGAGAGAAGCCAACATGAAGCCGTGTGACTATAAAAAGAAAGTCATACAGAAAAACAAGGATGGTGTCTGTGGGTGGCGGGATTGTCAGTCAGCTGTTCCGTGTCCCCACTTACCTGGAAGCACCGAGGTCCACTCTGTTGTCACAGCACCCCTTTGACTTGCAGGAGTATCTAGATATAGATGATAAACCTATACAGTCACCCTAGTTGAAGCAGTGACTGGATTTTTACAATGGCTGTGTGTTGTTGTGGGGGAAAAAACCAGCCATTTAATTTGGGGGACAGAAAAAGTACTCCACTGACACGGCCTTAACCTAGATAGAGTTCGTTTTCTTTTGCCTTATTCTTACTGCAAAACCCATTCTCTTGGCAGGTGAAGTACATTTTCACCTTAGGAGACGTCGCCCAGCTCTGCCCAGCCAGAGTGGACAAGAGAGCCTTCCTGCTGATGCAATCCATCCTGGCTGCTTCCGCCAGCACGGAGCATTGTAAGGCCCTTGGCGTGCCTTCCGCGCCTGCTGCCTCGGGGTGGGTTTGCCCTGTGGCAGTGCAGCAAGACCTCTCCTCCCTTCCTTTCCCTCCCGTAGTGACCACGTCGGACCCAGGCGGCAGTGAGGCCACATCCTCGCAGCCCATCTCCCAGTTCCAGGGCTCTGTCATGCCCTCCGTGATCAGAGCACATGCCGTCATCACGTTGGGTGAGTGAGGAGACACGGGGCAGCCTCTCCACGTGTGCCTTGTGATTTATAAGCTTATAAGCTCGGGGGTAACTGTAGGAGCGCCCAGCTCTGCCGGACACTCTCTGTTTAATTTATTACCATCAAACCTGCGATTGTTTTATACTCATAATGTAGCACCATGCAGTCTGTTCTTCAAGAGCTGTATGCCAGACACTGCACTGAGTTCTGGGAATGAAGAAATAAGTTTGCAGTTCACATCATAAAGAGATGGAGGGCATAGGCAGAACTCTCTATGACATAAATCACAGTAAGATTCTTTTTGACCCACCTTCTAGAGAAATGGAAATAAAAGCAAAAATAAACAAATGGGACCTAATGAAACTTAAAAGCTTTTGCACAGCAAAGGAAACCATAAATAAGACGAAAAGACAACCCTCAGAATGGGAGAAAATATTTGCAAATGAAGCAACTGACAAAGGATTAATCTCCAAACTTTACAAGCAGCTCATGCAGCTCAATATCAAAAAAACAAACAACCCAATCCAAAAATGGGCAGAAGACCTAAATAGACATTTCTCCAAAGAAGATAATCCAGATTGCCAACAAACACATGAAAGGATGCTCAACATCACTAATCATGAGAGAAATGCAAGTCAAAACTACAATGAGGTATCACCTCACACCAGTCAGAATAGCCATCATCAAAAAATCTACAAACAATAAATACTGCAGAGGGTGTGGAGAAAAGGGAACCCTCTTGCACTGTTGGTGGGAATGTAAATTGATACAGCCACTATGGAGAACAGTATGGAGGTTCCTCAAAAAACTAAAAATAGAACTACCATACAACCCAGCAATCTCACTACTGGGCATATACCCTGAGAAAACCATAATTCAAAAAGAGTCATGTACCAAAATGTTCATTGCAGCTCTATTTACAATAGCCAGGACATGGAAGCAATTTAAGTGTCCATTGACAGATGAATGGATAAAGAAGATGTGGCGCATATATACAATGGAATATTACTCAGCCATAAAAAGAAACGAAATTGAATTATTTGTAGTGAGGTGAATGGACCTAGAGTCTGTCATACAGAGTGAAGTAAGTCAGCAAGAGAAAAACAAATAGCATATGCTAGCACATATATATGGAATCTAAAAAAAAAAAATGGTTCTGAAGAACCTAGGAGCAGGACAGGGATAAAGACACAGGCGTAGAGAATGGACTTGAGGACACGGGGATGGGGAAGGGTAAGCTGGGATGAAGTGAGAGAGTGGTATGGACATACATACACTACCAAATGTAAAATAGATAGCTAGTAGGAAGCAGCTGCATAGCACAGGGAGATCAGCTTGGTGCTTTGCGATGACCTAGAGAGTTGGGATAGAGAGGGTGGGAGGGAGATGCAAGAGGGAGGGGATATGGGGACATATGTATACGTATAGCTGATTCACTTTGTTATAAAGCAGAAACTAACACACACAGACACACACAGAGTTAGTTTATTTGATACTTTGCATGACCTCACACTGTTGTTTATCTTAAGAAGACGGACTTCTGTCAGTATTCACAAAAAAATTTGAATTTTTTTTTGTGATTGTGTATGCTCAACACGTGTTACGAATTTTTTGGTAATAATGGTTATTTTTCAAAAATCTCAGAAGTGTAAGTAAGAGCAAAATGTTCCCCAGGCCAAAAAAAAAACACATACAAACACAAAACTCAACAACAGCCTTCCTTCTCCTAACTATGAACAAGAAATGAAATAAATGACACGATTACGTATTCATCTAGCTCAGATTTCAAGTTCATTATTAAACTTTTTAGCTTCTATCAATTATGTGTATACTCAAAAGTAAAAAGTGTCATCGGTTACATTTTATTGGTGTTTTTCCAGGTAAGTTGATAACTCCAAAATTCAGATGTTGACTTTGAAAGAAAGTGAAGGAACATCTCGGAGTGTCTGTCTCATGAAACCCGGGGTTATTTGGCACTTCTTAATATATAGTATGGGTCTGTCTGCCTTGGATTTTTTGTTTGTGATTGTTGATGTGATGTTTTAACTTTGATTAAATAAAATCCATAGCAGGATACAGCTGGAGAAAATGTGAGGCAGAGAATGAGAGTCGAGTCAGGGTGTCTGTCTTTCTCGACGGCAGGGAAGCTGTGCCTGCAGCACGAGGATCTGGCGAAGAATAGCATCCCGGCCCTGGTGCGGGAGCTGGAGGTGTGCGGGGACGTGGCCGTCCGCAACAACGCCATCATCGTCCTGTGCGACCTCTGCATCCGGTACACGGTCATGGTGGACAAGTACATCCCCAGCATCTCTGTGTGTCTGAAGGACTCGGACCCCTTCATCCGCAAGCAGACACTCTTCTTGCTCACTAACCTCCTGCAGGTGCGCATGAGGGCTCGCCGGGCCGGCTGCTCCTGTTCGGGGGTCTGAGCAGCGTAGGAGTCGGGCGGCACTGTAGTAGAGGCACAGGTATTTGCTCACGTGCAGTTTCACATACCACTCTTCTGACGTTCTGGACAGACGTTTAAACAGATTGTTACTTCCTAATATTCCTTCTGGGTGTTTGTTCAGAGACCCCCTTGTGCAGGGTGAAGTTTGTTTTCACAAGTAAACAGCACGTAGAGAAAAGCACGTATAGACGAGTAGGTCTGGTTCCGATTCTGTGAACGGTCGTTGTTCCCAGATGGACCATCATCATTTGTACAATGAGGACCCTCGCGCTTGCCCGGGTGACCTCGCAGACATGCTCCGAGATCCCGCAGAGACACGTCTGCGTGGACAGAGCTCGAGTGCGCATGTGTAGCCTGATGTGAGGGGAAAATGCTGTTTGATCTCTTAAGTGTGTTGTGTGTCTGTTCTGATGTGTCCATGCCCTCACTGTCTCGTGCGGGGTGCAGCCGCCTCCCCGCAGGCAGGGACGCTGAGTCACGGTCGGGCTCTCCTGCCCACACTCTCCCATGTGAGCGCCCACGGCCCCAGGGACAGAGGGCTGTGTGCTGAGGCCCCTGTAAGCGTGAGCCTTCGTTCTCTCGAGCAGGAGGACTTCGTGAAGTGGAAGGGCTCCCTGTTCTTCCGGTTCGTCAGCACGCTGGTGGACCCGCACCCAGACATCGCCAGGTGAGTCTTTCCTCGCGCCAGCCAGCTGGCCGAGTGATTGGCCTAGTTGCTGGAAAAGATCTCTTTTTCTTTAAAACTGGTTTAGAGTTGCGTTATTTAGGATTTAGTGAGCTTTTGGCAGTTGCTAGAAAATTAACCGATTTTTAAAATACTAAGCTGTGTAACAAAGCTTTAGTTTTCACGTAAGTTTAAAAACAAAAAACAAAGAAGCCCTTGTCCAGATTGACCATCGAATAATCCCAGCCCTGACCACATTTGCTGACACTTTGTTCTTCCAAACGGAGGAGGGAAGAGCAGTGTGGGCCTCTGCCGTGGTCAGCTGTCGAGAGCAGAAGCCAGTAAGTGTTGGCTTCTAGGCTGGTGTAGGAAGAGTTCAGACTTTCTCCTGAGTGCAGAAGCTGCAAGGAAGAAATTCTAGGGATTAACACAGAATTGCTTAGTGTGAAATCATAGGGTATGGTTTACAAGGCTCCTTGGAAATGGGTATTTCCCAAGAATTGGAAGGCAGGGGGACGGCCTTGCCACTGTTAATTCTTATCCTTCTATAATTAAAGATGTATTTTCAAGGGGTTTAGAAATGATCTCACAGAATTTGCTAACCTTGATTATATTATATGAGTAATTCTTTTTAAAGCAAGTCTGCAGTTGGAAAATAGAATGTTGAATGCATGGCAGAAGCCACCACAGTTGGGAAGAGGTCTTTACAGATGCATTAACCATAAATAGCATATAGTAATGGGTCCCTCTGGTTCCAAATGTGGTCACCAGTGGTTTACTCTGGTAAACCGTGGAAGGACTTCTGTTCGGTTTCCTTTGGGTATATTTTTCCAAGGAGAAACATTTTACATAGTAAACTGGTAGAAGGTTAACATCCTAATTAGCACGTCTAGAGTCAGAGAGGAAAGCTAAGGCTGCTATGCTTTCTTTTTCTGTGTATAATTGGGAAAGGGATGGGGCAGCTATGCCGTGCCCTCTCGCCTTCCCCCTCTGCCCCAGGCCGGCCCTGCAGCCCGTGTGCCACGTGCGGCCCAGGAGCAGGCAGGAGCGCCAGTGCTGGGGGGCTTGGGGAGGACACGCCCGGGAGGGGAGGGTGGGTGTTTAACCTGCCTGTCGGTGTCTTCCCCACTTGCATCAGCTCCTCCATGTATATGTTACGGCCTTGTTCGCTCTGTAGACCACGTGCAGGGCCTGTGCCACAGGTGACGAGAGCATGAGTCAGAAGGAAACTAGAAGGACAGGCAGAAATCTCCACTGTAGTGAGAAAACCAGTACTTCTGGTAGCATTTTCTCCCTCCCCCTTAAACCTTTCCATTTTATCCCTGCGTTCTGGATTTGTTTGAACCATGGTAAAAATGTGGAGCATGATTTGAAAAGCTTTGAAAAACTAAATTAATCTGTCCTCTATTTTTAGGCCAAAGGTCAGGCCTATCTGCTTACTTTAAACATCTTAATTTTTCCATATGTGTCTGGTAAGACAGATCTTCCCAAGAGACTATAGCGGCAGAGCCCTGTGAATTTATTTTTGGTCCAGGTGGTGGATTTCCTGGCAATTCTGGCATGAACAAAGATGCATGACATTTTTTGAAAGTAATTTTTATTGGAGTATAGTTGATTTACAATGTTGTGTTAGTTTCTGCTGTACAGCAAAGCAAATCTGTTATACATATACATATATCCACTCTTCTTTAGATTCTTTTCCCCTATAGGTCATTAGAGAGTATCGAGTAGAGTTCCTGTGCTATACAGATCCTTAATAGTTATCTATTTTATATGTATTAGTACGTGTATGTCAAGCCCAATCTCCCAGTTTACTCCTCCCCTCGTTTTCCCCCTTGGTAACCATAAGTTTGTTTTCTACATCTGTGAATCTTTCTGTTTTGTAAATAAATTCATTTGTACCCTTTTTTTTTGGTTCCACCTGTAAGTGATATCATGATATTTGTCTTTCTCTGTCTGGCTTACTTCAATCAGTATGACAATCTCTAGGTCCACCCATGTTGCTGCAAATAGCGTTATTTCATTCTTTTTCATGGCTGAGTAATATTCCATTGTATATATGAACCACATCTTCTTCGTCCATTGCTCTGTCCATGGACATTTAGGTTGCTTCCATGTCTTGGCTATTGTGACTAGTGCTGCAATGAACATTGGGGTGCATGCATCTTTTCGAATTACGGTTTTCTTGCACAGCATTTTTAATTGGTCCTATAAACCCCCAGTATGAGGGCTACAAAATTGTATGACCTGTTTCCTCGTCTGTCCACCAGGTGGTGCCCGTGTAGCACAGCAGTCAGGGTGACGGCCAGGGGGCAGGTGGGCTGTTTCAGGGGAGCCGCGCAGATGCTCTGGGCGTGCAAGAAGGCAGGGGCCGGAGGGGTTCAGGGCAAGATGGTGACTACAGTGATGGGCCGTGGAGGTGGAGAAGGAAGTGAGGCCGAGATGGCTTGGTTTGGGAGAAAAGGGAGGAACTGAGGATCCAGAGGGCTCCGTGCAGGACACGTGAGGGGATGAAGGAGTCAGAAAGCTGCATGGGTTGGCAGGTGAGGGTGGGTTGTCCGACCTCAGAAGTGGGGGCTTCGGTGTCGTGACACAGAGTCCTGGTGGGGGGCGGTCCCTGAGTCGATGAAGCCGGGGGACCAGGAGGCTGTGTGGACACTGGAAGGGCTCTGAGAGATTGTCCCAGGCCTTCTGGGCTGTTGGAATCCAAGTCCCACAGACTGGGCAGCCGATAAACAGCAGGAACTGCCCCTCCCCGTTTGGAGGTGGGGAGTGTGAGGGGAGGCGCTTCCAGAGAGCAGACCTCTGACCGTGTCCTCACGGCGCCGTGTCCTCAACGCTGCGGCAGGGGAGGAGGGACTCGGGCTTCGTTTATAAGATGCTCACCCCGTCGGTGAGAGCTCTGCCCTCGTGACCCAGTCGTCTCCCACAGGCCCTCCTCCTAATACCACCCCCTCGGGGCTCGGCTTCCAACATAAGAATTCGGGGGGATACAAACTGGGATTCAGACCATAGCAGCGATGTTGGGGTTTGGAATGGAGAAAACCAGGCAGCACTTACCGAGTGGTCAAAACAGGCACGTGGCAGGAGCGTCCAGAGGAAAGGCCGAGCCCCGCGGGAGCCTGGTGGAGGGCGTGGCTTCTCAGCAACAGCCCGCCCTCTCCCCTCCTGCACGCCCTCCCCCAGCCAGCTTCTGCTTCACACCACCTTTGGCAACACATTCTGTACGGTTTCCATAACATCTGTGCACCTGGTAGAACACAGGCTTCCCCGAGAGGCAGGGGTTGTTTTGTTTACTGCTGTATCCCTCGCATCTGAAACTGAGGAGACACTCAGTGGACATTTTATGCGTGAATGAATGAAAGCGTGGGGGGAGTGTGGTCCTCGTGCCTGGACTGTGGGTCCTTGGAGGACAACCCGCTTGTTTATGAAGAGGAGGGACAGAGTGGGAAGCAGCCGACACGTCGTGGAACCAGGACCACAAAGCATACAACGGGAAGATGGCAGGCGGGAAAGGACCTAGGAAGCGAGCCCAGGGTGACAGCGAGGAGGGCCGGAGAGCGAGGGGGCGTGGGTCAAAGTCAGTGTGGTTGCAGGGAATTGATCCTGGTGTGGATGGGTCTGAGCCCCCATCCCGGTCTGAGAACGGCCAAATCAGGACTCTGAGTCCATCCACAGCAGCCTTCGCTGAGCAGATAGCTGCTTCAGAGTAGCATTTGCTCGGGAAGACATCTGAAAGAAGTGGGGTTTTTATGATTCTTGCTAAATCTAAAAGAGGAGGGACTTCCCTGGTGGTCCAGTGGTTAATACTCCGAGCTCCCAATGCAGGGGTCCCGGGTTTGATCCCTGGTCAGAGAACCAGATCCCACATGCATGTCGAAACTAAGAGCTCGCATGCCACAACTAAAAGATCCCGCGTGCTGCAACTAAGACCCGGCGCAGCCAAATAAATAAATAAATATTTTTTTTAAAAAATCTAAAAAAAGGAAGTGACCAGACGGCTCTTCTCTTGTGGCCTCATTGGGCTGACTGAAACCGAGAATTGGATTCTTAGTATTACTCGGGATTAGCTAGCCTTCCTTCTGTTTTACGTATGAGACAGTTCCTGCCGTGTGAAATCTGCAGTGTCCCTGACCTGGTGGTTTGTTGTGTGTGGTCCCCGTTAACTGTCTTGTGGGGTGAGGAGAGTGAGAAAGGGTGCCGGCCCTAAGAGGCATCATTAGGATGCTGGTTTCTTTTAACTTGTCAGCTGACAAACTAAAAAAACCGTCCCTCTTGCCCAGTTGGTCAAGCTGGTGGGGGACCTGTGAGTCTTAATCCAGTCAAGGCTGAATCTTGTCCTGTGGGTCCCAGTCATTATGCAGCCAGCAGGATTAGTGCTGGGTTTTACCACTGACTGTGCACCTGTTCTGGTGACGCCGAGTCCCTGGACTTGATTTCAGCCCCAGCATCCAAATCCTCCTTTGCATAATTTATGTTAAACTGTGGATTTTTTTTTTTTTCTTCTAATGGCTGCGTTGGGTCTTCGTTGCTGCCCGCTGGCTTTCTCTAGTTGTGGTGAGCAGGGGCTTCTCTTCGTTGCCATGCGCAGGCTTCTCATTGCGGTGGCTTCTCTTGTTGTGGAGCACAGGCTCTAGGCGCATGGGCTCCGTAGTTGTGGCACGTGGGCTCTAGAGTGCAGGCTCAGTAGTTGTGGCACACGGGCTTAGTTGCTCCGCGGCATGTGGGATCTTCCCAGACCAGGGCTTGAACCCGTGTCCCCTGCATTGGCAGATGGATTCTTAACCACTGCACCACCAGGGAAGTCCCTAAACTGTGGAATTTATTTGTACAGTTAGTTAAGCTGGTTATTCACCAGTGTGCTTGCCCATCAGTCACCACCTGTACGTGTTCTTGACCTAAAGTGAGTAGATGAGCATTTGACATCAAATGGAAGCCTAAAGCAGCCCATCTTCTTGCAGAAGCATCGCTGGATTCTGTCTGGTTGTATGTATTCATAGGAATGACTTCCAAGTCTGGCAGCTGTGAAAACCCTTGAAGTTAACCCGTGAAGGGTTAACTGTCATCAGACACCTCCAGTGAAGTCAGGTTGTTTCTTGGGGATGTGTTTGTTTATTTAGCGGTTTTCTCCATTCGTGGTCACTGCTGGTCTAGCAGAGTAACCTTGTCAGGAAAGCCCCTCCTCTGATCCTGTGGCCTCCGCCCCCAGCCTGCTTTAAGAGCCTGAGCAGGTTTGTGTGGAGTGGACCGAGGGTGCTTACGGCGCTCGGGCCTCCTCCCCAGGGAATTCCCTTCGGTAGGTAGAGTTTTCGCTGTGCTGTGGTTGCAGGTGTGTCAGGGTGAACAGTTGGAGGGTTGCTGTTGGCAGCAGGTCACTTCACTGTCGAGATCTCTGACCTGCCTCCTCTGGCTCGTAGTGGGTGTGTGTGCTGTGAACAGAGTGATTTCGCCCTTAGCCTGAAGGAGAGCATCGGGGGAAGGGACTCTCCTGGGGTCCTGCGCGTCCCAAGGCCAAGAGCAAAGTGCTCAGACTGTGCTTGTTGCTGCTCCTCCCGCCAAGAGCGGCGGGGCTCCTGTCGGGTGGAAGTTCCATTGAGCTTGAACAGGTTGGTCTGGCCAGTGTGACCGATCAGAGCCAGGCTCCACTGCCTTGGGTTGACCCCCGAGCGGAGGCCAGGCCTGGGCGTTCCCTCGCCTGTCCGCGTGTGCCTGCTTTGGGGTCGTGGGCGCTGGGCCCTACGTGTCCCTGTGCAGCCTGGGTCGAGTGGTTGCTGCCTGTGGCGGGTCCTTGCCCTGCTGACCCGAACTAGCCTGCTCTTGTGCTTAATCCCGGTGCTCGAGAAGGTTCAGAGTTCAAGTTGGGGTGGGAGGGTGAGGTTCACTCCGGGCGGTCGTGGCCAGCGGGTCCGCCTGAAGGAGCCGTTTTGGCTGGGGGGGGAGTCCTGCACGTGAGGTGTAGCTCAGTGACAGTGGCCTGTGAGTTTTGCAAGGAGAGCTGGTGGTGAGACCTGGGTTCACAGGGCAGGACAGGCCGAGGAGCCGAGTGACGGGAGTGCAGCTGTCGCCCACCCTCTCCACGGTCCCCTCTGTTGCAGGGTCTTGGTGTGACTTAGAGGCTGTCTCCCGGTAGCACACGGTCCCCTGTCCCCTTCTCCGCAGCACTGGGAAGTTCTGCCTGGCCCACCTCCTGCTGAAGAGGAACCCTGCCATGTTTTTCCAGCACTTCATCGAGTGCATCTTCCACTTCAGCAGCTACGAGAAGCATGAGAAGTACAACAGGTTCCCCCAGTCGGAGAGGTCAGCGCCGCTGGGGCAGGGTGCGGGGAGACGGGCAGCGTCACCTCCTGGGCGTGCGGGTGGCTCCAGCTGCCTCTGGAAGTGAATTCCTCTCGGCCTCACCCACGGGCAGTGCTCAGAGGGTCCTGTTCTGCCCTAGAGAGAAGCGGCTGTTCTCACTGAAGGGGAAGACAAACAAGGAGAAGCGGATGAAAATCTACAAGTTCCTCCTGGAGCACTTCACAGACGACCAGCGGTTCAACATCACTTCCAAAATCTGCCTGAGCATCCTGGGTAGGCAGGACCGGCCGGTGTGGGGGATGAGACGTGTGTGAAGGACCCAGCTGCCCTGCAGCCGGGGGGCCCTTATGTCCTTGGCCGTCAGCTGTGCCGTTCAGGCCGACGGACCACCGGCTGCGCATCCCCCCTTGCCCCGCCCCCGGCAGCGTCTCTCAGAAGCCCATCTCTGCTTCCTCCAGCGTGCTTTGCCGACGGCGTCCTGCCCCTGGACATGGAAGCCAGCGAGCTGCTCTCGGACGCGTTTGAGGTGCTCAGCTCAAAGGAGATCAAGCTGCTGGCGATGAGGGCCAAACCAGACAAGGACCAGCTCGTGGAGGAGGAGGACCTGGCCCTGGCCAACGTGGTCATGCAGGAGGCTCAGAAGAAGCTCATCTCCCAGGTGAGTGTGCTGCTCCCGAAAGGGGCCTGTGCGCCCCCTGCCCTGAGTCCCGGCTGTCTGCCAAGGCCCCGCCTCGCTCTTCCCAGCGGCCTCCACGCTCACCTGGGGGGGCTGTCCTCCACCTGCGCCCGTGGATCCAGCGGCTCCCGCGAGCCTGGACCTGCCAGCCTGTGGCCTGGCTGTGCTGCGGGCATCTCAGGCAGAATCGCTCGTCTCTCCTTCCTCCTACGTGTCTCTCTCATTGTGGTTCCCAGGGGCTCTGTTGTGGAGAAGGGCACCTTTATCTGCCAAGTTACCCTAAAGGGAGCCCGAGTCTGGCAGGCCAGGCACAGAGCACTGCTTGGCCAGTGCGTGCGAGGATTGGGATTCGAACAACAGCTGTGGTCCTCACCAGGCCCAGGTTCTGGTACCGAGCCTGCATTGCCACCTGAGCCCTGAAGGCTTCTGAGCCCAAAGGAGTGGACTTTGGTAACATCCAATGTGTCCCCAGGTCCTGTCCATTCATCCCACAAATCCGTCTGTCTCACGTTCCCACTAGCTCCGCATTTGTTTAACCTGTACCACTTCCATCTCTTGTTTCTTTTTGTTCTGGGCTGTGCACCGCCTTGCTGCCAGGGCAGTCTTTCTTTTTTTTCTTATTAGGCATCAATTTTATACACATCAGTGTATACATGTCAATCCCAATCGCCTAATTCAGCACAAAACCATCCCCACCCCACCGCAGTTTTCCCCCCTTGGTGTCCATATGTCCATTCTCTACATCTGTGTCTCAACTTCTGCCCTGCAAACCAGCTCATCTGTACCATTTTTCTAGGTTCCACGTACATGCGTTAATATACGATATTTGTTTTTCTCTTTCTGACTTACTTCACTCTGTATGACAGTCTCTAGATCCATCCACGTCTCAACAAATGACTCAATTTCATTCCTTTTTATGGCTGAGTAATATTCCATTGTATATATGTACCACAACTTCTTTATCCATTCATCTGTTGATGGGCATTTAGGTTGCTTCCATGACCTGGCTATTGTAAATAGTGCTGCAATGAACATTCGGGTGCATGTGTCTTTTTGAATTACGGTTTTCTCTGGGTATATGCCCAGTAGTGGGATTGCTGGGTCATATGGTAATTCTATTTTTAGTTTTTTAAGGAACCTCCATATTGTTCTCCATAGTGGCTGTATCAATTTACATTCCCACCAACAGTGCAAGAGGGTTCCCTTTTCTCCACACCCTCTCCAGCATTTGTTGTTTGTAGATTTTCTGATGATGCCCATTCTAACTGGTGTGAGGTGATACCTCATTGTAGTTTTGATTTGCATTTCTCTAATAATTAGTGATGTTGAGCATCTTTTCATGTGCTTCGTGGCCGTCTGTATGTCTTCTTTGGAGAAATGTCTATTTAGGTCTTCTGCCCATTTTTGGATTGGGGTGTTTGTTTCTTTAATATTGAGCTGAATGAGCTGTTTATATATTTTGGAGATTAATCCTTTGTCCGTTGATTCGTTTGCAAATATTTTCTCCCATTCTGAGGGTTGTCTATTCGTCTTGTTTATGGTTTCCTTTGCTGTGCAAAAGCTTTGAAGTTTCATTAGGTCCCATTTGTTTATTTTTGTTTTTATTTCCATTACTCTAGGAGGTGGATCAAAAAAGATCTTGCTGTGATTTATGTCAAAGAGTGTTCTTCCTATGTTTTCCTCTAAGAGTTTTATAGTGTCCAGTCTTATATTTAGGTCTCGAATCCATTTTGAGTTTATTTTTGTGTATGGTGTTAGGGAGTATTCTAATTTCATTCTTTTACATGTAGCTGTCCAGTTTTCCCAGCACCACTTATTGAAGAGACTGTCTTTTCTCCATTGTATATCTTTGCCTCCTTTGTCATAGATTAGTTGACTATAGGTGCATGGGTTTATCTCTGGGCTTTCTATCTTGTTCCATTGATCTATGTTTCTGTTTTTGTGCCAGTACCATATTGTCTTGATTACTGTAGCTTTGTAGTATAGTCTGAAGTCAGGGAGTCTGATTCCTCCAGCTCTGTTTTTTTCCTCAAGACTGCTTTGGCTATTCGGGGTCTTTTGTGTCTCCATACAAATTTTAAGATGATTTGTTCTAGTTCCGTAAAAAATGCCATTGGTAATTTGATAGGGATTGCATTGAATCTGTAGATTGCTTTGGGTAGTATAGTCATTTTCACAATGTTGATTCTTCCAATCCAAGAACATGGTATATCTCTCCATCTGTTGGTATCATCTTTAATTTCTTTCATCCGTGTCTTATAGTTTTCTGCATACAGGTCTTTTGTCTCCCTAGGTAGGTTTATTCCTAGGTATTTTATTCTTTTTGTTGCAATGGTAAATGGGAGTGTTTCCATAAATTCTCTTTCAGATTTTTCATCATTAGTGTATAGGAATGCAAGAGATTTCTGTGCATTAATTTTGTATCCTGCAACTTTACCATATTCATTAATTAGCTCTAGCAGTTTTCTGGTGGCAGTTTTAGGATTCTCTATGTATAATATCATGTCATCCGCAAACAGTGACAGTTTTACTTCTTCTTTTCCAATTTGTATTCCTTTTATTTCTTTTTCTTCTCTGATTGCCGTGGCTAGGACTTCCAGAACTATGTTGAATAACAGTGGTGAGAGTGGACATCCTTGTCTCGTTCCTGATCTTAGAGGAAATGCTTCCAGTTTTTCACCATTGAGAATGATGTTTGCTGTGGGTTTGTCATATATGGCCTTTATTATGTTGAGGTAGGTTCCCTCTATGCCCACTTTCTGGAGAGTTTTTATCATAAATGGGTGTTGAATTTTGTCAAAAGCTTTTTCTGCATCGATTGAGATGATCATATGGTTTTTCTTCTTCAATTTGTTAATATGGTGTATCACATTGATTGATTTGCGTATATTGAAGAATCCTTGCATCCCTGGGATAAATCCCACTTGATCGTGGTGTATGATCCTTTTAATGTGTTGTTGGATTCTGTTTGCTAGTATTTTGTTGAGGATTTTTGCATCTATATTCATCAGTGATATTGGTCTGTAATTTTCTTTCTTTGTAGTGTCTTTGTCTGGTTTTGGTATCAGGGTGATGGTGGCCTCATAGAATGAGTTTGGTAGTGTTCCTTCCTCTGCAATTTTTTGGAAGAGTTTGAGAAGGATAGGTGTTAGCTCTTCTCTAAACGTTTGATAGAATTCACCTGTGAAGCCATCTGGTCCTGGACTTTTGTTTGTTGGAAGATTTTTAATCACAGTTTCAATTTCATTGCTTGTGATTGGTCTGTTCATATTTTCTGTTTCTTCCTGGTTCAGTCTTGGAAGGTTATACCTTTCTAAGAATTTGTCCATTTCTTCCAGGTTGTCCATTTTATTGGCATAAAGTTGCTTGTAGTAGTCTCTTAGGATGCTTTGTATTTCTGTGGTGTCTGTTGTAACTTCTCCTTTTTCATTTCTGATTTTATTGATTTGAGTCCTCTCCCTCTTTTTCTTGATGAGTCTGGCTAATGGCTTATCAATTTTGTTTGTCTTCTCAAAGAACCAGCTGTTAGTTTTATTGATCTTTGCTATTGTTTTCTTTGTTTCTATTTCATTTATTTCTGCTCTGATCTTTATGATTTCTTTCCTTCTGCTAACTTTGGGTTTTGTTTGTTCTTCTTTCTCTAGTTTCTTTAGGTGTAAGGTTAGATTGTTTACTTGAGATTTTTCTTGTTTCTTTAGGTAGGCTAGTATAGCTATAAACTTCCCTCTTAGAACTGCTTTTGCTGCATCCCCATAGGCTTTGGGTCGTCGTGTTTTCATTGTCATTTGTCTCTAGGTATTTTTTGATTTCCTCTTTGATTTCTTCAGTGATCTCTTGGTTATTTAGTAACGTATTGTTTAGCCTCCATCTGTTTGTGTTTTTTACGTTTTTTTCCCTGTTATTCATTTATAATCTCATAGCATTGTGGTCAGAAAAGGTGCTTGATATGATTTCAATTTTCTTAAATTTACTGAGTTTTGATTTGTGACCCAAGATGTGATCTCTCCTGGAGAATGTTCCGTGCGCACTTGAGAAGAACGTGTAATCTGCTGTGTTTGGATGGAATGTCCTATAAATATCAATTAAATCTATCTGGTCTATTGTGTCATTTAAAGCTTCTGTTTCCTTATTTATTTTCATTTTGGATGATCTGTCCGTTGGTGTAAGTGAGGTGTTAAAGTCCCCCACTATTATTGTGTTACTGTCAATTTCCTCTTTTATGGCTGTTAGCAGTTGCCTTATGTATTGAGGTGCTCCTATGTTGGGTGCATATATATTTATAATTGTTATATCTTCTTCTTGGATTGATCCCTTGATCATTATGTAGTGTCCTTCTTTGTCTCTTGTAACCTTCTTTACTTTAAAGTCTATTTTATCTGATATGAGTATAGCTACTCCAGCTTTCTTTTGATTTCCATTTGCATGGAATATCTTTTTCCATCCCCTCACTTTCAGTCTGTATGTGTCCCTAGGTCTAAAGTGGGTCTCTTGTAGACAGCATATATATGGGTCTTGTTTTTGTATCCATTCAGCAAGCCTGTGTCTTTTGGTTGGAGCATTTAATCCATTCACGTTTAAGGTAATTATTGATATGTATGTTCCTATGACCATTTTCTTAATTGTTTTGGGTTTGTTTTTGTGTAGGTCCTTTTCTTCTCTTGTGTTTCCCACTTAGAGAAGTTCCTTTAGCATTTGTTGTAGAGCTGGTTTGGTGGTGCTGAATTCTCTTAGCTTTTGCTTGTCTGTAAAGCTTTTGATTTCTCCATCAAATCTAAATGAGATCCTTGCCGGGTAGAGTGATCTTGGTTGTAGGTTCTTCCCTTTCAGCACTTTAAGTATATCATGCCACTCCCTTCTGGCTTGTAGAGTTTCTGCTGAGAAATCAGCTGTTAACCTTATGGGAGTTCCCTTGTATGTTATTTGTCGTTTTTCCCTTGCTGCTTTCAATAATTTTTCTTTGTGTTTAATTTTTGCCACTTTGATTACTATGTGTCTCGGCGTGTTTCTCCTTGGGTTTATCCTGTTTGGGACTCTCTGCGCTTCCTGGACTTGGGTGGCTATTTCCTTTCCCATGTTAGGGAAGTTTTCAACTATAATCTCTTCAAATATTTTCTCTGGCCCTTTCTCTCTCTCTTCTCCTTCTGGGACCCCTATAATGCGAATGTCGTTGCGTTTAATGTTGTCCCAGAGGTCTCTTAGGCTGTCTTCATTTCTTTTCATTCTTTTTTCTTTAGTCTGTTCCGCAGCAGTGAATTCCACCATTCTGTCTTCCAGGTCACTTATCCGTTCTTCTGCCTCAGTTATTCTGCTATTGATTCCTTCTAGTGTAGTTTTCATTTCAGTTATTGTATTGGTCATCTCTGTTTGTTTGTTCTTTAATTCTTCTAGTTCTTTGTTAATCATTTCTTGCATCCTCTCAATCTTTGCCTCCATTCTTATTCCAAGGTCCTGGATCATCTTCACTATCATTATTCTGAATTCTTTTTCTGGAAGGTTGCCTATCTCCACTTCATTTAGTTGTTTTTCTGGGGTTTTTTCTTGTTCCTTCATCTGGTATATAGCCCTCTGCCTTTTCATCTTGTCTGTCTTTCTGTAACTGTGGGTTTTGGTCCACAGGCTGCAGGATTGTAGTTTTTCTTGCTTCTGCTGTCTGTCCTCTGGTGGTTGAGGCTATCTAAGAGGCTTGATGGGAGGCTCTGGTGGTGGGTAGAGCTGACTGTTGCTGTGGCGGTCGGAGCTCCTTAACACTTTAATCCACTTGACTGTTGATGGGTGGGGCTGGGTTCCCTCCCTGTTGGTTGTTTTGCCTGAGGCAACCCAACACTGGAGCCTACCTGGGCTCTTTGATGGGGTTAATGGCAGACTCTGGGAGGGCTCACGCCAAGGAGCACTTCCCAGAACCTCCGCTGCCAGTGTCCTTGTCCCCACGGTGAAACAGAGCCACCCCCCGCCTCTGCAGGAGACCCCCCAACACCAGCAGGTAGGTCTGGTTCAGCCTCCTCCAGGGTCACTGCTCCTTCCCCTGGGTCCCGATGCGCACACTACTTTGTGTGTGCCCTCCAAGAGTGGGGTCTCTGTTTCCCCCAGTCCTGTCGAAGTCCTGCAATCAATTCCCCCTAGTCTTCAAAGTCTGATTCTCTAGGAATTCCTCCTCCCGTTGCCGGACCCCCAGACTGGGAAGCCTGACGTGGGGCTCAGAAGCTTCACTCCAGTGGGTGGAATTCGGTGGTATAAGTGTTCTCCAGTCTGTGAGTCACCCACCCAGCAGTTATGGGATTTGATTTTACTCTGATTGTGCCCCTCCTACTGTCTCACTGTGGCTTCTCCTCTGTCTTTGGACGTGGGGTATCCTCCCTGGTGAGTTCCAGTGTCTTCCTGTCGATGATTGTCCAGCAGCCAGTTGTGATTCTGGTGCTCTCACAAGAGGGAGTGAGAGCACGTCCTTCTACTCCGCCATCTTCTGGTTTCTACCAGGGCAGTCTTTCTTAAGTGCAAATTTGATCATTTTATTCTCCTGCTTAAAATAGACTGAGGCAGAGGGGGAGCAGGGGACTTTTGGGGCCGTGGATCGTGGGTGATTATCTAGATGCGGTGTTGGTTACTCAGCATATACTTGTGCCAAAACTTGTTCATCTGTTCACCTAACATGGGTAAATGTTATGGTATGTAAGTTACACCTCATCAGTGATATCTTTAATAAGTGGGTTGGTGGCTTCCTGTCACCTTCTGGATAAAATCCCAGTTCTTCTTCAAGGCACACAGAACTCCTGTGTGCACAGCGTGCCCTTCCCTCCATGCCTCCTCCCATCCCTCCAGCCCGCTGACTCTCGGCCTCCGTGGAGATGTGCTCTCCTGCTCTGTGCCTTTGCGCGCTGCCGTTTCTGCCCAAGGTGCCCTGTCCCACCCCGTCCTCGCCTGCTGCCACCCAATCCCTGCACATCCCAAAGGTCTTCCCTGATACACATCCCGCCCTGCTCCTTCCCTCTTAGGCATCCCCCTTCCAAAGTCCCTTAACACCTGCCACTCGTCACTTGGCCACACACTGTAACGCACAGCCTGGCCTAGAAGAAACTTGAAGGCAAGAGTTCTTGGCCTCATTTCTGTAGCCCTGGGGCTTAGCCTTGTGTCTGGTAGAGAGAAAGTGTTGGATGATATTTGTGGAGTGAATGCATTTAAGCCATTTTTTAAGGCTTTCCCTATACTTAGCCTCTGCTCAGACTCATCTTTATTAAATTATTTATTCCTTTAGTCTTTGCCCTCCTGTTTCAAGAACTCTGATAAGACTTTTTAGAAATGAATGGATTACAAGTAAGGAACATATACTAGTGACTGTAAATGAGGAAAAGAATAATTTTCAGATTCAGAATGACAGTCTTGCATATGTGGGCTACTGTAATGAGTTATTTTTAATTCTAAGAGATTTAGTGCAGACCTTTGTGGTTAGTGATTGTTCTTGGTGAAGACTGCGAAGGCACTGTGTAAATTTACCCAGCACATTCTAAATGTGTGCAGAGTTACAGAGGGGGACACGCAAACCGTCTCCAGGCCTGGCCCCTCCCGTGTCGCCCTCCCACCTGCAGGGACGCGGATGTCCCCAGTCCCAGGGAGGATGTTGAAAGGAGGGGTCTGGCGAGGAGCCAGAGGTCCGTGGTGGGTTGTGGGGAGGTTTGGAGCTTGTGTCAAGTTCTTCACTCAGTTGTCCCTTGAGCAGTGCAGGGGCTGGGGCACCTCTTCCCACGCAGTTGAAAATCTCTGTAACTTACAGACTGGGGTTGTTCAAGGGTTAACTGTATTTCTAGTTTCTTTTTCTTGTTTAGAAATAAGAATAGTACTTGTCTGCCTCCTGCTTTACAAAGCCCTCTGAGCATTTTGAGGTAATGGTTTTACAGTCTCCCCAGCTGAGGTGGCGTTCCTCTCCAATCCCCAGAATCATATCAAAAATAAAAAGTAAACTTAGGTCGTGTACGAGATCGGCCACGCAGGCAGAACTAGGCTGAGGGAAAGTCTTTGTCTTTCAGAACTTTGTGCATCTCACACAGTCTTTGTTTGTGTTACCACAGGTTCAGAAGAGGAATTTCATAGAAAATATTATTCCAATTATCATCTCCCTGAAGTCTGTACTAGAGAAGAATAAGATCCCAGCTCTGCGGGAACTCATGCACTATCTCAGGGTAAAGACGGCCTTGGGATTTGTGGCTGGTGCCACGCCCCCATTGGTTACTCAGGATGTCCCGCAGTCCTGACCATGGGTCCATCTGGGCTCGGAGCTGTGCCCCAGACCGGCCTTTGACTTGGGGGAAGACAGATTGACTCCGCAGGTTCCTCGGAAGCTGGTCCTGCCCTTTTCGGGCAGTTGAGTCTGTCCTTGCTGACAATTACATTCAGTTTTGAAGCTTCTCAGCTGCGGCCACAAGCAGAGCCCTCATCTTAGTTTACTCATGTGGGATAAAGTGGAAATGCTCATTGTTTAATTCAGGACTCTTGCCTCCACCGCTGTCTCTGGGTTCCCAGTCGGGAGACGCTGTCCAGAGCAGTGGCTTCGGGGCGTCCTGACCCTGGTCTGCGCAGTGGGGCACGCGTACATGCAGAGCGGACATAAATGAGGCCTCAGGCCTCTCTGCAGAATCTTTCAATTAGAAAGAAATGCAGCATTTTTTTCCTTTTTGTTTACACTAGGCTATTTTCTTCCTCAGAAAATGCTAAGAATCATTTTTTTCCACAAAGGGCTCTGAAAGAATTAGATTGAATAATAATTTTTCAAATATCTCTTTATCATACAGAAGTGAAGGTGGGAAAGACAGGCTGACTGTGGAGAAAATGAGGACTTCAGGTCACTCATGTTTTTCTTGCCCTGCTAAACCTCAGAGAGGAATAACAAGAGCTTAGGTCCTAGGTAGACTCCTTAAACATGTGAGGAAAGTAAGTCCCCGTTTCTGAGCACACACCGAGCACGGCCACACGGCTTTAACCGAGGAGGGTGGCACGGCTTCATGTGGACCCCATCGGCGCAGCTCCCGCAGTCCTCTCCTCCACCTGGGAGCCCTGGGGCGGCTGGAGGACTGGGTGGGTCTCATCCCCTAGTGGTTGGGGCCACGGTAGATCTTTTCTTCCTCCAACATGTTAGGGAAAATGGTGTCTTCCTTATGGCAGAGAGGCTGGGTCCTAGCATCCGTCCTTAAGACCTGAGAGCATCCGCGCCCTGATGTGCTCGCAGCCTCCGTCAGGACGCAGATGGCTCCGAGCCGCAGCTGCATCCCCTGAGAAAGCCGGTGTGGGCAGCTCCCCGTGGCCGGCTCCAGCCAGGACACTGTGTGTTGCCCGCTCCCCAGCCTCTGGCTGGGATTCCTGAGGGGCTGCCTCGTGGCACCACAAGAGCCTTTGCACTGGTGGTGACCCAGAGCCGAGCCAGGCTGCCCAGATACACCTCCACCCCCATCCAGCTGTCAGGGCAGTTCTGTGCCCTGTGGCGGGCTGCTTTAGGCTAAGATGGTGGGATTCCGGGTTACCTGGCAGATACGCGGGAAGCGTCCAGGGGCTCAGGCCCCTGCCCGTGTGGTCAGTACCGTGCAGCCGGCACTTCCTGGGGAAGTACCGTCAGGTTCACTCGTCGGTCGACGTAGTGGAAACCGCCTGCTCTCAGCACGTGTCCTCAGTGCTGTTCCTGTTATTGATGACGTCATGTGGGAGAGCTCATTCCCTTATTCAAGAGAATGCTCACGGATGCCTTGGGTCTGTTTTAGGAGGTGATGCAGGATTACCGAGATGAAATCAAGGATTTCTTCGCGGTTGACAAGCAGCTGGCCTCAGAGCTCGAGTACGACATGAAGCGGTACCAGGAGCAGCTGGCCCAGGAGCAGGAGCTGGCGCGGCGGGCCGAGGCGGACGGGGCGGCCGCGAGCGCCGAGGGGGCGCGGGCCGGGCAGGTGGGTGGGCGGCCCCTCTCCAGTCCGCTCCCTGCCGCCCGCCTCCCCGGCGTGGCCCAGCATGCACGTGTGAGCGCCGTCGTCCGAGCGAGGCCCTGGGGTGGCTGGAGGCCTGAGGGTGGCTCAGTGTTCCTGTGTCCCGCGGACAACATCGCCAAGGGCCTTCTCTCCGTCGCCCCCGCCCATCTGGAAAGTCACTGAGTCCCAGCGCGGGGAGCGTGCAAGTTCCCGGAGAGCGAGGACCCTGCCTGAGGGTCCTTGCTCTTTGATGGCAGAGAACCTGGTCTCCCCCACAGCCCCCCTCGGGGTGCGCCGCTCTCCCAGAATCCCTGACAGCCCTGTGAGTGCCGTGCCAGGCAGCTGCCGGGGGCACCGGTGTGACACGGAACTGCTCAGAGGGTGTAAACGTTTCTTGACGTTAAGTGTTGGAAGATACATAGTCTTAATTTCTCTTCTGCGACAGGTTGTTCCAAGTTTGGAATCGCCAGCTCCTGCCGGCCGAGAAAATGGCACCATGGGCACCGCCGCCAGCCAGCCATCCACATCCAGGCCCCACGCTGCCCACATGCCTGCACCTCTGTCCCTGGACACCGGGCCACTGAAGAGGCTGGTGCCCAAAGCCAGGTGTGCAGGGCCGAGTCACCACGTCCCCAGAGGCACCTCCCAGGTCACCCTGAGCATTGTTCGTGTGTTGGTGCAGATTGGGCCCAAGGGAGGATGAGGGCGCGTCTCACCTCTGTGCTTCACTGGTGTCTTTGTGACAACAGGCCCATGTCGCCGAGCACCATCGCCATCCTGAATTCCGTCAAGAAGGCCGTGGAGTCAAGCGGCCGGCATCGCGGCCGGAGAGTGGGGCTGCCACCCTTCACCATGTGTCCCGAGAGCCCAGGCGAGCCCCCTGAGCACGGTGAGTCCACTGGGCGGCTCCAGGGCTCTCGGAGACCTGGGCCCCCTTCTCCTTCCCCATCAAAGCATTTCTGTTTGTTGTCTTTAAACAAGGGACTTTGGGGACTTGGGGTCACAGGGAGTAAAACAATCCTGTTTATGATGGAGGATCTGGAAAATGGGGTGATGTGGAGACCCAGCCGTAGCTGTGAGGTGTGTGTGTGGTTTTGTGTATGCAGTTGTGGTGGAGGTTGTGTGGCTTTATAACTGTCCTGCACACAGTCCCACGACCACAGCAACACGGGGAGGGCTTCCCGTCGCCCCTCTGCAGTGCCTTGGCGGCCATGACGTGTTCCTCACCTGCCCGTTCCTGGAAATGTAGGTTTTCTCAACGTTTTGAAACAAAGCACATCGCAAAGAACATCCTGGAACATACAGTCTTGTATGTGTGTGATCTTTAGGATTAACCCCCCTGAATGTCTTTAACCTTTTGATGGTCAAACTGTCGTCTCCAGTTCCCCTCAGTGACACCCCTGCCGTGGCCGATGAGAGCCCAGGTCCTACGGAGAAACACTGGTTTCATAATTTTCCACTTTCTCTGCTGAGCTTTATAGACCAAAAATTTTCATTTTCATTTCCACTTGTTTGAATCCCAGTGAGAAAGGCCGTTGTTTCTTGTGTTTGTCATTTATTTGTATCTTTCTGAATTACCTCTTTAAAAGAACACTTTATTTGGGACATTAAGTGTATTGTGTAGTTGCAAGTGTTTTTTCTCATTGGAATGTTTTGTCCCTGGGGCTGTTTGGGTTTTCAGAGAGGTAACGCTCTCCCATTTCATCCCAGTGTCCTCGCAGGGCTTGGAGCAGGAGTCCAGCGGAGCTCTTGACCTCATAACGAAGCGGGCGATCAGCACCCCTGACCGTAAGTGGTTCGCGGGGACGAGCCGCTCTCCTGGCTCTGCGGCAGGTACCGCGTGTGCGGGAGTCGCAGCAGAGCTGCTTCAGCCACGTCGCGGGGCATCAGGTCAGACTGGGCACAGCTGGCCGCCGCCCTCTTCCAGGTGCTTTTACACCTGTGACTCCTCAGGTGGCCAGCACCTCAGGCCACCCGCTTCAGGGGCCAGGTGTCAGCGCTTGCGGCACCGCGCGTCACTGCGGGCTGACCGAGCGGGCTGAGGCCTCCCCTGCTGGCCGTGAGGACAGCCTGTGTCCTCTCTCTCCCACTGGGAGGTTTTTCTAACGTCCCGTGCTTTCCTTCTATTTAAAAACAGAGGTGAGTTAGAAGTGTGTTTATTCCTATTACTCGTTTTATATAGCCTATTATCTCAAAACCCATAAAAACCATTATTTTGAGCAAAGTACTGCAGTATGGAGAAACTCTGCCTGTCCAGAGTCTGTAGGATGTTTGCAAGGCCCCGCCTGGCGTGGCCCATAGGCCTCTGCCCATCTCCCGCCACCTGCCCCTGGCTCTGCACCCCAGGGTGGGCAGTCCTCCCAAGGGTGCAGGAGCCCCGCTCTCCTGTCATCCGCGCCCTGGGGCCCCTCCCCTGGCCGTCACCCCTTCACTTCCAGAAGAAGCCCCGTTTGACCCTCAGAGTGGATGAGGTGCCCCGGGCACCACACTTGCAAGTCCTTCACCGTCCGTCTGGCTTTGGTTTGTAACTGTTTGCTCTTCACCATGTCCGGGGGCTGTCCGGGCCTGGACGCTGAGGGCTGCGAGCCGGCGTGGTAAGAGGTCAGGTGGGTGGCCGAGCTGGGCAAGAACTCGGGTGCTCCTGCTCCGGCCCCACTGCGCTCTCGGCGCTGGTCGTAGGCGTTGTTACAGGAGGAGCGGAACGAGCCGTTGCCCGTGATGCTGAGGCCTCAGGGCATTGGGCCGTCGCGCAGTCTGCCCCGTCAGCGAGCACTTACTGGGCACATGCTGTGTTCGTGCGCCTTGCCTGGTGGTTCTGTTACCTGTGAGCTCTTAGAATCCTTAACCGGTTAGAGATGATTTTCATCCAAGTCGTCCTTTTAAGGGAGATTAATGGATGAACAGAACTCCTACCCCACCCTCCCCAGATGACGCCTGAATCGTGACAGCTTTTGTCATGACGAGCAGGGGTAATTTGGGCTCCTGTATGTCGAACGGGTCGAATGTTATGTATGTAAAAAGTCACCCTTTTTCTTTCTTTTTTTTTTTTTTTTTTTTTAAATTTTTATTTATTTATTTATTTATTTATGGCTGTGTTGGGTCCTCGCTTCTGTGCGAGGGCTTCCTCCAGTTGAGGCAAGCGGGGGCCACTCTTCATCGCGGTGCGCGGGCCTCTCACTATCGTGGCCTCTCTTGTTGCGGAGCACAGGCTCCAGACGCGCAGGCTCAGTAGTTGTGGCTCACAGGCCCAGCTGCTTCGCGGCATGTGGGATCTTCCCAGACCAGGGCTCGAACCCGCGTCCCCTGCACTGGCAGGCGGATTCTCAACCACTGCGCCACCAGGGAAGCCCCACCCTTTTTCAAGCAGAAGAGTGCGGTGTATGTTCTGTGCTCCTGTCCTGGCGGTTTGGTGCCAGACGCTGTGGGAGGGAGTGCAGTTCCCGTCCTCTGCTTGTCCCCCAGTCCCTGCTCTGTCCTGACTGCACGAGCCCCTCACAGGAGGCCCGGCTGCTGCCACTTGGATTTGCACTGGAAGTGAGACTACTTTCTCGAGTCTCTTGAATGTAAAATTCCTGGGGCTCTCTCCTCACACTGAACCAGAAAGAAATGCTGGAAGATTTCCTCCTAGCTCTCCCTCCTCTGAGAATTATCAGATAACTTAAGAAGCCCACGTTCTGCCTTCTCTGGTTTATATACCGGTTCTGTCACCACTTCTCAGGTGGGGTGACCATGGGGAAGTGGTCTCAGCTGCACTCGGTGTGGACACGGCATTTCTGCTGAGTGGAAATGAGGGATTTTCAGAGCCAGATTTTAACTGAAAATGGGGGGAGGTGGGGGGTAGCAAGTCCCTCTTACGCTGTAAGTCGGTGGTGAAGGTGCTGCCGCCTGGACGCGCCAGGCTGTGCGGGGAGGGGGCTCGGAGCCCCCGGGGGCCCAGGGTCTGGACAGCAGCGGTGGAAACATGCCCTGCTGCTGCCTGTTCAGGGGGCGCGAGAGGCTCCTGGGCCCACGGCACCACGGATGCACCGACAGACGCTAGCCAGCCACGGCGCAGGCGATGCCCAGAGCCTGGCCGTCCTGGCGCGTGCAGTGACAGCACGCCTACCGGCTACAAGGTGGGGGCGTCTCGGGGGCAGTGGGGGCCAGGCCCCCTGAGCACGGAGCCACCGGGGTGCACACGCGGATCTGGGCACAGATTTGCCTCTGGGGATGGGGGGACCCAGGTAGTAAACGACAGTCGTGGTTCAGTGTTTTCAGCACTTACCTTGTACCAAGTACTGTGTTAAGGACTTAACACAAGTGATCTCATTCAAACCTGGCAGTTCTCCTGAGGGAGGTGCGTGTGTCTCCCCTTTAGAGATTAAGAAACTCGAGGTTCCCACAGTAGCTCACACAACCGGTGGGACGCAGAGCCCGAGTCTGACCAAGGTGGGAGGGGAGGTGGCAGGCGAGGGGACATCTGGGGTAGCAACAGGGCTGCAGTGACCAGAGGGAGGGAGGGAGCAGGGCAGCATCTTCAGGGGACTCTGGAGCAGTGACAGGAAGAGCGGGGGACTCTGCAGGGGGATCTGAGCTGCGGTGGGGCCTCAGGCATGACAAGTGGCCGGCGAGAAGCCAAGGCTGTGCGCGCCGGTTCTCGGAGGGCAGTCAGGCCAGCGGTCTGGTGCTGCAGGGTGGCCCGATGACGGAGGCCGGGCTCGGGCACCGTGTGGGCCTGAGTGGACCCGCATCTGACCTCGCTCAGTTCCTCTCCCTGAAGGCCTTCGCTAACCCTCCCCTGACTCTCCCCACCACCCAGGGACCATCCAGAATGTCACGTTTGGAGCGGGACTCAGCTACATCAGCTCACCCCGGACACCCTTTCCCGTCAGAGGCCACTCCCCCCCGGCCAGGTCCACGAGCCATGCCGGCACCTCAGGAAGTCTGGGGGTGTCGGAGGCCCCGGGTCAGGGGGACAACGTTCTTTGTCTGTCGCTGCCCGACATGCCGTAAGTTCCCCAGCCCCCGCCCAGACGTGTTCCCGTTGGGGGGCGGGGGGCCGTCCCACCCCAGGTGACACCCCAGGTGACACGCCTATTCCCCCCAGGCCCCCGCAGCCTCCACAGTGGAAAGTGACATCTCCCGCCAGAGGAAAGGACAGCACAGCCCCCAGGAGGTCACGCCGCAAGGCCCCCCTGAAAACAGCCAACTGACCACTGTGCCCCTGGCCCCAGACGCTTCCACCGTGAGCAAAGGGCTCGCCTGTGAGTCCAGCGCCGCCTAGCTTTTCACCTGTGTGGTTGGTCAACCTTTTCAATTTCTCCTTATGAAATACCTGGTTAAAAAGTGTAAAATACTAGAGAAATGCCTTAGGCATTTAATACTGTAACTTTACTCCAGACGGAAGGAGGCTGTCAGGGGGCGGCTTCCCACGCTGCTTCTCCAGGGACCCTTGCTGGACTGGAGGTCCTGCTCTTGCAGAAAGGTCTCCTTCCCCGGCTTCTCCCCACCGTGGTTTGTGACCCTCTTTTCCCCACTTCAGCCAGCCTGTGTCATGTGCTAATTGTGTGCAATAAACTGAGAGATTTGTGAATTTAAAAAAAAAGCTTTGAAAATATCCAGTCCCTTCTCATAGGCGCTGTTCTGGTCGTCAAAGAACACAATCCTTGAGCTTTCTCTTCTGTAAGTCAAGCTTCTGTTAGCTGGTTTCAGTTCGTTATACTAAGTACATAGTTTCCCGTATCTGATGTCAAAATCTTGATTGTAATATTTTTTCTATTCTTATTTATAAATTGCAGACTTTTAAAGCTTTTTCAAATGAATAAAAGTTAAGTATGAGTACAGCCTTTGAGAATTTTTAGCGCAGGACTTTTATCGGTAGTCATTTAATTGACATAAAGTGTTTAAGAACCCAAATCTTCCCCGTTAGGGAAAAAGGACTCAATCTGTCTTTAACGTCCAGGTCCTCTGTCCCTGCCTCTGTCTGTCTCCTCACAGCAGACATCTTAGCACAGACCACACGTCTCTGCTTAAGAAAACCCTGTGTGTTCCCCACCCGGAGCAAGAGCGGCGCTAATACGCACGCAGTCCGCTAAGGGCTGTTCCTGCGGGAGAGTGGCCTTAGGTTCCTCTGTCGGCGCCGTCAGGTAACCTTAAAGCACTTGTATGTGTGTGTTTTGTCCAAGAATGACCAGAAAGAAATCTGTTTGGTTCACGTCTTAATCCCAGTTCTACAGAAGTAAAAGCACAGGGTTGCTGCTTGCGTGTCCTGCACGTGACAGGGCGGTTGGATAAGAGGGTGGATGTCGTGACCCGCCAGCTCCCGTGTGTGAGCTGACACGCGTGCACGGAGTTGGTCACAGGGCTGCGCCTAAGCGAACACCCTCACCTCCGTCCAGCGCTTCAAACCTAGGGCCGCGCCGGACACGACACAGGAAGGAGAGGAATGAAGAGGCTGAGCTGCTTTTTATTTTTTTAGAAGCTTTTATAAATGAGGTTTAAGAAATACCAACTCACAGGTGTGTTTGTTAGTAGCACAGGTCTGTGGCACTGTGTACAGCTGCAGCCACACAAAGGCCCCGGCAGCCCACGTGGCCTCACGTCTCCAGCAACGTTTACATCTTAAAATCACTCGATGCTCCTTTTCTGTCTGCGTTTTTACAGCGACGGGCAGCAACCTCCCAGACCCCACACTCACTCCTCTCTCCTCCGTCAGAGCCAGGTCACGTGGCAGCAGGGCGGAGGTTTTAGGGTGCAAGAAGACTACCCCATCACTATGACAGCCGAGGAGGAGGCTGGAGCTGCCCCCACAGGCGGAAGGGCCCTACCCTTCTCCACCCAGAGGAGCTGAGGATGAAGGGACGGTCTTAGGTCTACGCTCTCAAGACCCAGACGGAAGAAGTCAGGCACCCCAGCGTGACGAGGTGCTGCCCTCTGCTGCTGCAAATAAATACTCCACGACAGAGCGTTCACACGACTCAGAAAAGAAAGGGCAACGGAAGTCTCGAGTATTCAAGTAAGAAGACGCTGAAAGTTTCATCCCAAGACGACTCTGTTCTACATAAAAACCATCCTGTAACAGAGTCGGAGGCATCCTTCTGAGAAGCTCCTTGCTCCCAAGGGCTTCACACTGAGTTAACACAGCAGCGTGTCTGAGGCTGAGAACAAAGGGTGCTGTTCCTGACGCCCCCACAAAGCGGGCAGCATGTGGGGCACGATCAGGAAGTTAGTTGCCTTTGACTCAGGCACACACTTTGCCCATCGTCAGTCGGGCCGTCGCCCGGCCGCCCTTCCTGCTGTTCTTCAGAGGCTGGCCTTGCGGCCCTGCAGAACAGCTTCCTGTGAGGCGAGACAGAACCTGCGCTGTCTTTATGGCAGAGAGGGACAGTGGGGTTCATTGTCTTTAAAAAAATATAAATGTAGGTAACAGATTTGATTTCAAAACTGCCTTTGGCCCTGGACCGTCGTATGAACTACACAAGTAAGTAAAATGAATTTAAAAGCCAGACAGCAGGGCTGCTGTTTCCTGAGCCATCTTCAGCCAAAAACCTCTGTCCCAGGGAAGCTAGGCTGGGGTGCCACACCGAGGACCCCGCCCTTGCCGCCCCCTTGCCACCGTCCTGGGTTGACCCACGTGGTACGTGAATGGCACCCTTAGGTAGGGCTGATCCACGCACGGTCAGCGTCGGGGCATCGGACGAGGGCGGGTGGGCGGGCTGGCCTGGAGTCAGGAGCCAACACCACTCCGAGCAGGTGTGCGGCCCGACCCCGGGCACCAACCAGCACGGTCTGCACACTGCGTCTGTGGGTCTGGGGCAGAGGTGGTCTGAGTAGCCCGAGGAAGAGGCAGCTTGATGCTAACCCGAGAGCCCCTCACGTCTCTTCTGGAGAGATGCCAACAGAGCAAGACAATACTCAACTGGAATTTTCTTAAAGGTTTCCTAAGCACAAGAAACAGTGGTGTTTCCAATTGAACAGGAGCAGCTTGGGCTCCTGCCTTAAGTTGAACTTTTAAAAAAAGAGGTTATTTAACATTGTATGACAACTTATTTACAGTTTAAATAGAAATTTTCAATAATCAAAATACATCTTTAGCAAAAATTTAGAATGTAAAATTTTATAAAATAAACACCCATAGAAAAGCAGAACATTGTATCAGTACCATTTCAGATTTAGCATAAGATGAAGGTCTTCCTTCAGCACTGGGACCCTCCATGGATGAGCAGGGTTCCCACAGGTAAGAAGATTCCCTCCTCCTAACAAGCAATTTACCTTCCTGATTTGGACTGTTGTTATAAAACGCTGACCCAAAAGATTCCCCAAGATGGACACTAGGGCAGTGACAGCAAAGCCTCAGGACGAAGTGGCCTGACCACTTGGCCCCCGGCTCACGGGCCACCGTGAAGCCAGGTCACTGCAGCTGAGGCTCACGCCTTGACCCCCTCTGCCAGCCCTTGGATACCGATGCCAACACCACCTGCCACGGGGCAGATCACCACGCCTCCCGGGCCCTTGGCGCCTGCCCTGAGGCCACCCAGACCCCGATGGGGTCGGCCTTGAGAACCCGGTCACTTTTTGGCCTTGTGACTGTGCCCATCTTGAGGAAGACTCTTTTATTCGTGTGGCTTGTTAAAAAGTAAGAAAGGAGTAGCGGTCAACTTTGGCCAAAACAAAAAGCTTTCGTGTGCAGGTCCAGCCCCGTCTGGCTCCCCTCGCGGGGCTGCTCCCAGCAGGGTCCCCCGTGGAGGTATCCACGTGTGCATGCGGCCGTGCTGCCGTCTAGATCACGAACGAGGACTTGTGTCTGAAGTCACCCTGCAAGGCCAACGCCGGGTTAGAGGGCGGCCCGCGGCCACGCAGGGCCCGGCGTGCGGTGGGAAGGGAGCCTGACACCGCTTCCCCACAGCGTGCTCTGAGGAGAGGCCACGAGGCCTGTGGACTGAGTGCCCCGCGAGCGCACAGCCAGGGGCAGGGCTGAGGGCTCGCGCTTCGGACGTGACTCACAAATCTCTTCTACGGACCTGCTTGGTTCTCAGGGGAATGTCATCTTCCCTGCTCGGGACACTGCAGCCTCTAGGCTGCCTTACCTCCTCGTCCGTCCTGATGTAGTTAACTCCATCCGGCTTCCCTGGGTTCTTGTAGCTGAAACAGAGGAGGGGGAGCCGAGTGACCCCCGGGGGACCACAGACATGCCCACTGGAACCTCGTTCGTGTAGGACAGGCTCACCTTTCCCCGTTCTGCTTATTGTTGATGAAGTAGCCACGTCTGTAGGCACAGCAGATGCCCACTGTGATCAGGGCCAGTACAGTCAGGACAACCAGGACTCCCCCAATAATCCCGCCGATGTTGAGGTCATCTGGAGAAGAGGAGGGGTCAGCAGACGCGGCCTGCTGCCCCTGCCCCTCCCGGCCCGGAGCACCTCCGCCCACAGGCCGTGACACCCACCCGCTGCCCCAAAGCCACGTGGCACTGCCTGTGGGGGCGTCACAATCCTCCGGGGACATTCTTACTGGACAACATGGTTACACTACAAAGACAGAGCTAGGAGCCAGAGTCCTAAGGAAGAAAAAATTCCGAAATTTCTAGGGCTGCCCTTTGCTGCGGATTGTTTTTAAAGGGGCAAATATGAGGTGCAAACGTGGCCTCGCAGCCACCAGCCATCCCACAGGAGACCCTCAGCTGCGTTCTCTCGTTTCAGTATGGGGCCCTAAAAATGCAACAGAAACTACACGGGGTGTAGCGACCAAAGCCATCTAACTCGGAAGCTGCTGAAATTCTCCCTCTAGTACAGTGTTCTTGAATGTGGGTGCACTGTTATTTAAAAATAAGTCCATCTGAAATTTTGATTTCATAATGTCAGTTCCCAAGCTCTGTCCATAGAGTCCAGAGGTCTGGGGCAAAGCCCAGGAATCTCCCTCCTGCCGAGAGCAGCTTCCCAAACCTGACAGCAGCCAGGAGAGTCCCCTGGAGGCTGACTCCACAGGCGAGGGTGGGCCCTGGAATCTAACCCTGTCCTGCCCTCAACCCCCCCTAGAGCCAACACGCCCAGAGAAAGAAGCACCCGAACAGGGTAGAATTACTGGGGCTAAACCCTGGCTTTCAGCTTACTGCAAAACGGTTAAACTTGATACATTTCTGGAGAACCTTGTGTCTCGATAATTCTATCAGTTACCAAAGAAATGGAGTTCATGAAACTTCGTTAAAAGTTACATGATGAGGAGAGGACCCGCGTGTCAGTCCTACAGCTGCTCGTTGGTGCGTCCTCGCCTCCTCCCACCGGACCCGGGTGGAGCCTGTGTGCCCGCGCAGAGGGGTCACAGCTGAGGGGCACCAGCGAGCGTGACCGTCCCACCCACCCGCCGGCCTGCAGGGCGAGGCTCGGCAGAGACACTCACACACTTCCATGTCCTGCTCCTCGCAGCGGGCCGAGCCCGCGTCGTTGGACGCGATGCAGTAGTACTGGCCCGAGTCCTCCTTGTGGATGGCGCTGAACACCTGTTTGGGGACTGGGAGTGAACGGGGACCCGACGACAGGGCTCGGGGCACAGCGAGCCCCCTCCGTGCCAGGGGCACCAGAGCCGGCGCAGCCGGTCTTCACTGCGCGCAACTCCAGCCCGCTGCCTCCTCACTCCCCCCCACAGGGTCGTCCACCAACATCTGTGTGTCTCTAGAAGGACTTTTTAAAGTCGTGCCCACGACGCCATGACCGTGCTGAACGCAGCCAGAAGTTCCTCAACATCAGACGTGCGGCCGGGGAGCAAGTCCCAGCTACCTCCCGACTCTGCCCCGAGGACAGCACCGGCAAGGCCACCTACACCCTCCTCAGTCACTGCCCCCTTTCCTTGGCCCCCTTACAACTTTTCTGTCTGTAAAGGGAGGGCAGGGTCCCCGACGTGCGGGGTTCGAAGCTGCCGTCTCGTAAAGTTTACTGTCTCTTAATAACCGCTCTTCCTACGACACAGACGTGCGCACCCGCCCCTCTTCGGAGAGACCTTACCAGAGTGCCCGTGTCAGGGTTGAAGAGGAAAGAGGAGTTTCGGAACCGGGGGTTGGCCCTGGAATCTGTGGGCAGCGGCACGTCGTTGCGGTACCAGCTGTAGTGCGGCCGGGGGTACCCCTCGCCCTCCTGGCAGGTCAGCGTGGCCGCCTTGCCCACAGGCACAGCCCTCGGCACCCTGCACACTGGGGGCACCGGCTTCACTGCAGGAGAAGCATAGCAGGGGGTTACGGTCAGCAACAGGGCCCTGTTCTCACCACAGCCCATGATGAACCTGCTCCAAAAATGAGAGAGCCAGCCGGGCTCCAGACACCGCATCACGGGCAGGCCCGCTCCCCCGTGGCTCGTGCCGCCTGTGGTTGCCCCCGTAGGTGACCCCCCCAGCGTTCCCAGTGCCTCCACCCCCTCCAGCAGGTGGACAGAAGAGGCAGAAGCTCCCCTTCTCACCTCCAACCCAATGCAGGCAGCCTGCGCTCCCCCTTCCCCGCCCTGCCCCGCCAAGCGCCACACCCCCGGGGACGTGACCGTAGAAGCAAAGGAAGGAAGGAAGCCGGTCTTCTCCCCACAGGCAGGCACGTGAGCCGAGGGCAGGGGCCGCCACCCCACGTGCACCCGCACCTTGCACGGTTAACTCGATGACAATCTCATCAATCTCCTTGCGGTCGTGCCGAGCAACCACCTCACAGCGGTAAAGGGCTGAGTCCGTCCGGGTCACGTTCCAGATCTTCAGAGAGGTTTTCCCCAGCAGTTCTGCACGGCCGGCCAGGTCTCCTGTAC
This sequence comes from Balaenoptera borealis, assembly GCF_965194805.1. NCBI lineage: Eukaryota > Metazoa > Chordata > Mammalia > Artiodactyla > Balaenopteridae > Balaenoptera > Balaenoptera borealis. The sequence continues at coordinate 111,760,272 of NC_138868.1, read as the reverse complement.
AGGAGAAGACAGGGCACTGAGGGGCTCTTTACAGACAGCTCTGCCGCTTGAAGGAGGAGGTTCCGGGGCCATCTCTGGTGCCTCGGCAGGAAAACTGCAACTGGCTCGTCTCCGTTCCTGTGAGAACGCCGAGCACCGAGGGAGCGCCTGGGCTGTAAGAGGACTTGGCCATGTGTCTCTGTTGTTAAGGCAAGGGCCTCCTTTTCTTTTCATCATTCCCAGGAAGGGTTCCCCATTAAAAGAGAAAACAAGTCAAACAACATTAAAAGACAAGCAGCATTCCACAAACGGTGCTGGGACAGCTGGGTACCCACGTGCAAGAGAATGACGTGGACCCCTACCTCACACCACACACAACACAAACCTTACTGCACAAGCTGAAACTGTGAAACCCTTAGGAAAAAACAGAGACATGAATAACCGTGACCTTGGATTAGACAGTGATCTCTTAGGTCACCAAAATTACAAGCCCACACACACACAAAGTTATATCTGCCTTCACGAGTCTTTCATAAAAAATTAGAAACTTTTGTGCTTCAAAGGACAGAAGCAAGTAAGACAATCCGCTGACTGGGAGAAAATCATATATCTGACAAAGGACTAGTATACAGAACGTATGAAAATTTGCAATTCAACAAATAAACAACCTAATTAAAAATGGACAAAGGATTTGAATAGACATTTCTCCAGAAAGATCCACAAATAGCCAATAAGCACATGAAAAGATTCTCAACATCATTAGCTGTCAGGGAAATGCAAGTCAGAACCACAATGAGATACCACTTCACACCCCCTAGGATGACTGGAATCAAAACAATGGATAATTGCAAGCGTTACTGAGGATGTAGGGAAACACACAGCCAAGGGGAACGTAAAATTGTCCAGCCACTGTGGAAAAGAGTTTGGCAGTTTCTTAAAAAACTAAACATGTGATACCATATGACCCCACAACTGTACTCCTGCTCATTATCCCCAAGAAGTGAAAAATCACGTTTGCACAAAAACCTGTACAATGTTTATGAACATTATTGATAATAGCCAAAAAATGGAAACAACCCAAATGTACAGCAGTTGATGAAATGCATTAAAAATGTGGCATATCTATAATGCAATATTATTCATTGATATAAAGAAGAACAGGGACTTCCCTAGTGGTCCAGTGGTTAAGAATCCGCCTTCCAATGCAGGGGACACGGGTTCAATCTCTGGTCAGGGAACTAAGATCCCACATGCCGTGGGGCAATTAAACCTGCGCGCTCTAGAGCCCGTGCGCCACAACTAAAGATCCCACATGCCGCAATGAATATCCCGCGTGCTGCAGCTCAGACCTGACAAAGCCAAATAAATAAATTTTTTTTTTAAAAAAAAGAACAAAGTACAGACACTTGCTACAACATGGATGAACCTTGAAAACGATACGCTAAGTGAAAGAAGCCAGGACCAAATATTGTATGACTCCAATTATAGGAAGCATCCAGAACAGGCAAATCCACAGAGACAAAGTAGATTAGTGGCTGCCAGGTCGGGGAAGAAGGGATGGACATGGTTTCTTTTTGGGGTGGGGATGTGCTGGAATCTGACAGTGACGGCCACACATCTTTGCTGAATGTACTAACCACCAAGTACACGCTTCAAAACAGTGAGTTTCATGCTATGTGAATTACTGTGTCTCAATTAAAACATTTTTAAAGTATAAAGGACACAGTAACTCTTTCAAAGAAGCACAAAGAACCCGGGCACTGACAAATAGGGAAAGAGTTAGAAAAGAAAATGACACAAAAATTAGAAACGAATTTACTAAACCTGCCAATTGGTGACAAGTCTAGAAAGGATTTACCACACGTGATGGAAACAGCAAAATGCTTTTGATAAGAGAACAAACATTTCCGAAGGCATTTTCTAGTGGGAAGGTTCGTCATCCAGGCATCAGCAGGGGTCAGAACGTCCACCGTGTGGGAAACAAGTAAATGCAAACCCATCAGGCGCTGTTGGCACAGCCCTGCCCTAAGGCAAGGTCTCCCTCCAGGCCTCTATTTTGTGTGGCAGTGTCTGGGAAGAAACAGAAAGTTGCTTAAGAACATTCCCGCTCAGTCAGGGCTTATCAAAAACAGCCTGATGAAGCTGCCAGAGAAAACCGATTTGTTTCCTGAGAATAACATTGCCATCTCTTCGTAAATCAGAGGTGGGAGGATACTGGTGGGGAAACAGAACTGTTTTTAAGAGCCCATGACCCCTGATGATGTGGAGGACCTGAGGCAGAAAGGCCGTGACTTCAGGTTGATCTGCAAAGCCTCCACCCCTTCCCTGAAACCCACACTGTCACGTTCTCAGAGGGCTCGGGGCGCCCGCCTCTGCAGCTGCGCTGACTCTTCCATCCGCCTGCTGTCCCCCAGGGTGGTCCCCTCCCCCCATCGCGACCCCTCGCCCCGTCCACACTACCCTGACCCCCTCCTGGTCTCTGCAGAAGAATCCCGAACTGGGCCCTGCTCTCAGCTGTGCCCACCACCAGCCCCCTGTCTGCAAAGCAACCACCCCCGTCTCTAAAGCATCAGTGGGACCACATCACACCCCTCCTGAGGCCTTCCAAGCGCCATCCACCTCGTGTCCGCCCTCCCCTGCTGGGCCGAGAGCCGGCGGTCCCTCCGAGAAGCTCCCTGTGCTTCCATGTCTTTCTGCCCCGCGTGCTCCTGGCCCAGCACCTCCCTGCAGCACCGACCCTGCCCTCCCACGCGGTGCGCTCGGCACCCAGGTGTGTACAGTGCTGTTCCATACTGTCCTACTAATGAAGTCACTTATAAAGTCGTGGGTCACGATAGGGAGATGGCCTCGGAGAAGGTTCACTCAGATACCTCAAAGCGACGGCTGCGTGTGGACTAAAATCCTAACTGATGAAGTGATAGTTACTGAAGCAGGGTCACAGGTGCAGGGAGGTTCCATACACTATTCTCACTACTTTTGCATGTTGACTTTTCCATACGTAAAACAAGACAGGACACCAATCCTGGCTACAGATGCAGGTCCAGTTAGAGCAAAGTCTTGGCCACAAGTGCATGCCTGGGCCTTCTGTACAAACGAGAGGACCACAGGATCATACCCTGAATTTTGTTGTCAAAAAACACATATGTGGTTTGTTCATCTTGGATTTTCTTCCACTCAATCCTGGGGTCATTTGTCTGTGAATCCGTAATGATACAAGATAGTTCCACACCTAATGAGCAAAGGAAAAAAGAGAACTGTCAGTGAATGTGGAACAATTCTAGGTTCACTTGTATACCCAGACCCTGCAAGCTCTATGTATATTTAGGTCTGTCATGTAGATTCAAAATCTAGCTAGCTCCAGGCTCCAAGAGACTTTAGTTTTAGCCAGAAAAACAATAAAGATGATTAGCAAAGACTTTTATTAAAGAGAGTACACGTTCCCCCTAATACTCTGCTTGTACATAAGAACGTTCTTGGTCGTGTAAACGCAAAGCCAGGCCAGGAATCAGGTTTCAGCCAGCAGAAAGCCTGCAGAGTTGCCCGAGGGCTACTGAAGCAGCGCTTCACTCACACGTGCACATCAGATGACTGCTGGGGAGCAGGCCACCCCCAAGCCTCTTGGGCAGGGCACGTCTGTGTGTGTCTATCCTGCACCGGCTGCCAGACCACCAAGTGGTGCCCCTTTGCCTAACCCCTCCCTTGTACTTACTTTCATATTCCTGTACCACTGGGTTTCGGTTGCTGGATTTGAGATTCACAGCCCCTATCAAGCAGCCTGAAGGAAAAAAGAAAAGTAAAATCAGAGACAATGCAACACTAAAAGAGCAGAGAACCCGCACTTGAGATCAGACTTTCCCTTCATGGAGGCTTCAGTCACTAACCACAGAGGATGTAAAATGTCATATTCCAAAACAAAGTCTCTTAGATACAGCAGGGTGACTGCTTTCTCTCAGTCTGACCTTCACTGGAAGGAACCCAGGAGAAAGAGAATTCTCAGAGTGCACTTTCCTTCTTGGTCCCCGAACAAAGCCCCTACAACTTTCAAGACCTTCCTCTAAGAATGTACTTTTTAAACAGGACTGTAAGAGAGTTACACAACAACAGATTGGACAACCTAGAAGAAATGGACAAATTCTTAGAATCATACAACTTTCTAAGACTGAATCATGAAGAAAGAAAATCTAAATAGATCACTAGTAAAGAGACTGAAACAGTAATCAAAAGCTCCCCCAAAACAAAAGTCCAGGACCAGTCAGCTTCACTGGTAAATCCTACCAAACATTCAAAGATTTGATACCTGTCCTCAAACTATCCCCAAAAATTGAAGAGGAGAGAACACTTCCTAACTCATTTTTCAAGGCCAACATTACCCTGATACCAAAACCAGACAAAGATAACACACAAAAAGAAAATTACAGGCCAATATCGCTGATGAACATAGATGCAAAAATTCTCAACAAAATATTAGCAAACTGAATACAACAATACATTAAAAAGATCATACACCATGAACAAGTGAGACTTATCCCAGGGATGCAAGGATGGTTCAATATCCACAAATCAATGAACATGATACACCACATTAACAAAATGGAGGATAAAAACCATATGAGCATCTCAGTAGATGCAGAAAGAACATTTCACAAGATTCAACACCTATTTATGACAAAACTCTCAAAAAATGGGTATAGAAGGAAGCTCAACATAATAAAGGCCACAAATGACAAACCCACAGCTAACATCACACTCTACAGCAAGGGTCCCCAACCTCTGGGCCGTGGACCAGTAGGCCTGTTAGGAGCCAGGCCACATAGCAGGAGGTAAACAGCGGGCAAGCGACCGAAGCTTCATCTTCCACTCCCTATCGCTCACATTACCGCCTAAACCATCCCCCCCCCCAATTCCGAGGAAAAACTGTCTTCCATGAAACCGGTCCCTGGTGCCAAAAAGGTTGGGGACCGCTGCTCTGCAGTGAAAAACTAAAAGCTTTCCTTTAAAATCGGGAACAAGGTAAGGATGCCCACTCTCACCACTCCTATTCAACACAGGAAGCCCTAGCCAGAGCAATTAGCCATGAAAAGAAAATTAAAACATCCGGGGACTTCCCTGGTGGCCCAGTGGTTAAGAATCCGCCTGCCAATGCAGGGGACACAGGTTTTATCCCTGGTCCGGGAAGATCCACATGCCATGGAGCAACTAAGCCCATGTGCCACAACTACCAAGCCTGCGCTCTAGAGCCCACGAGTCACAACTACTGAGCCCATGCTCTCTAGGGCCCGTGCTCTGCAACAAGAGAAGCCACCGCGATGAGAAGCCCGCGCACCACAACAAAGCGTAGCCCCCACTCGCCGCAACTAGAGAAAGCCCGCATGCAGCAACGAAGACCCAACACAGCCAAAAAATAAATAAATTTAAAAAAAAAAAATCCAAATTGGAAAGGAAGAAGTGAAATTATCACTATTAGTAGATGACATGATTTTATATACAGAAAATCCTAAAGATTCCGTGAAAAAACTATTAGATATAATAAATGAATTCAGTAAAGTTGAAGGGTACAAAGTCAACATACAGAAATCTGTTCTATTTCTAAACATTAACAACAAGCTAGCAGAAAGAGAAATTAAGAAAACAACCCCATTTACAACTGCAACAAAAATAAAATAACCTAAGAACAAATTTAACCAAGGAGGTGAAAGACCTGTACACAGAAAACTATAAGACATTGTTCAAAGAAACTGAAGAAGACACAAAGAAAAGGAAAGACATTCTGTGCTCATGGACTGAAAGAACACTGTTAAAATGTCCATATTACCTAAAGCAACCACAGATTCAATGCAATCCCTATCAACATCCCAAGGGCATTTTTCACAGAAATAGAACAAAAAATTCTAAAATTTATATACAACCACAAAAGACCCTGAATAACCAAAGCCATCCTGAGAAAAAAAGAACAAAGCTGGAGATATCACACTCCCTGATTTCAAACTATATTATAAAGCTTTAGAACTCAAAACAGCATGATATTGGCAGAAAAACAGATATAGCTCAATGGAACAGAATTGAAAGTCCAGAAATAAACCCACACATATATGGACAATTAATTTATGACAAAGGAGCAAACAGCATACAATGGAGAAAGGATAGTCTTCAATAAATGGTGTTGGGAAAACTGCACAACCACATGCAAAAAAAAAAATTGAAACTACATGACTATCATATGCCATACACAAAAATCAACCCCAAATGGATTAAAGATTGAATGTAAGCCATGAAACCATAAAACTCTAAAAGAAAACATAGGCAGTACTCCTTTGACATCAGTCTTAGCAATATCTTTCTAGATATGCCTCCTCAGCAAGGGAAACAAAAGCAAAAAAAAAACAAATGGGACCACATCAAACTAAAAACCTTTTGCACAGCAAAGAAAACAACACAATGAAAACACAAGCTACCAAATAGGAGAAGATATTTGCAAATCATATATCCAATAAGGCATTAATGCTCAAAATATATAAAGAACAACAAAAAAAACCCCCAAATAACCTGATTAAAAAATGGGCAGAGGAACTGAACATACATTTTTCCAAAGAAGACATACAGATGGCCAACAGACATGAAAAGATGTTCAACGTCACTAACTATCAGGGAAACGCAAATCAAAACCACAATGAGATATCACATTATATCTATCAGAATGGCTGTTATCAAAAAGGCAAGAAATAACAAGTGTTGGCAAGGATGTGGAGAAAAGGAAACCACGGTGCACGTGGATAATGTAAACTGGTGCAGCCACTGTGGAAAACAGTATGGAGATCCTTAAAAAACTAACACTAGAACTACCATATGACTGAGCAATTCCACTCCTGGGTATTTATCGGAAGAAAACTAAAACACTAATTATAAAAGATATATGCACCCCTATGTTCACTGCAGCATTATTTATAGTAGCCAAGATATGGAAGCAACCTAAGTGGCCATCAGTGGAAAAATGTATAAAGATGTGGCATGTGTGTGTATGTATATGTGTGTGTGGAATGGAATATTACTCAGCCATAAAAAAGGATGGAATCTTGCCATTTGCAACAACATGGATGAACCTTGAGGATATTATGCTAAGTGAAATATCAGGTGAAGAAAGACAAATACCATATGATTTCACTCATACGTGGAATATAAAAAAACAAAATGACAAAATAAATGAACCAAACCAAACTATAACAAACATGTAGATTCAGAGAACAGAGTAATGGTTACCAGAGGGGGTGGGGATGGGTAAAGGGGGTCAATATGGTGATGCGTGGAAAGTAAACTCTTGGTGGTAAGCTGCTGTAGTGGATACAGAAGTAGAAGTATAATGTTGTGCACACGAAGCTTCTATAATGTTATAAATCAATGTTACCTCAATAAAAAAAATTTTTTTTCAGAATTTTCTCTTGCTTAGAGTCACTGTTAATCTTTTCATCACCTCCCAGACCCACATGGGCCTTCTCGTCATTCCTCCCTCCTGCCTGGTACCTTCCCCTGCAGGATGGCATGGACATTCTGGGTACAGTTACCAACCAGGTGAGAGACCACCTTGCTGGATTAGCTGTTTATCTAACCTGTGATTTCCATCCATTAAAAAGTTTGCACCAGTCTTTGGTAAAATAAGAAAAATAACAACATGGTGATTTTCATGAAGCTTAGCTGAATGAAGCTATCGATGAAATCAAAATATGCTATTTGCATGGTGATCTCTTTCAAAATTAGCACCTGACTATCCACGTGTTTAAACAACATTGAAATCAGTTATCATGGTCTCAAAATGTCTTAGCTGATTTTCCTGGAGGTACATTGACCACCTACAAAATGTCATTCTTCAGCTACTTGGCCTCTAGGAGAATATGCCATCCCCAGAGAAGGCCTTCCTACATTAACCCTCATTAAGGTCCCTGGACCTCAGCTTACCACACCAGGTAAGAAAATGTGAAAACTTGTACTCTGAGCTGCAGGTCACAACAATCCATTCTTTTATTTTTAAATCTTATTTAATGGTTCAGCTACATGTATACATTCCAAGTATATGTTTTGATGCTTTCTGTCTTATTTAGTAAGACTTCATTAATTACAGCAGAAGCCTTAAAGAATGTAATAATAGGGATGAAAATCAGAAGTATAGGGGCTTCCCTGGTGGCGCAGCGGTTGAGAATCCGCCTGCCAATGCAGGGGACACAGGTTCAAGCCCTGGTCTGGGAGGATCCCACATGCCGCGGAGCAACTAAGCCTGTGCACCACAACTACTGAGCCTGCGCTCTAGAGCCCGCGAGCCACAACTACTGAGCCCACGAGCCACAACTACTGAGCCTGCGCTCTACAGCCTGTGCTCCACAAGAGAAGTCACTGCAATGAGAAGCCTGTGCACCGCAACGAAGAGTAGCCCCCGCTCGCCGCAACTAGAGAAAGCCTGCGTGCAGCAACAAAGACCCAACAGAGCCTAAATAAATAAATAAAATTTAAAATTAAAAAAAAAAAAAGTAGTATAATATACCTGAACTGTCATTAGTTGCTACAACAGTCACTTCTACTTCAGATTGCAGATCCAGGACAAGTGGCACCTGCTCTGTTTTGTTTTATAACCACGTGCTACTCCTTTTGGGGAAACCCACCCACACTAATGCAGCCCTTTCCACTGTTCCTTCCATCCAGAAGCCCCCAGGGACCCACTAACAGAGAGGAACACGAGACGCTCTGAGTATCTACCAAGGCCACACAGGTTCCCTCTAAGGAAAGTGACCTCAGACAGTCCTTTCAGTGCGATCACTGTAATTTAGGTGATGGGACACCAAAACTGTGGTCCCAAATGACTATGACCAGGGATCAGCTTCTGACCCAAAGGCCATCTAAGGGGCCTTAGAGGTAAGTCACGAGAGCTTTGCCTGACTGGATAATGACAGGACAACCCAATCTGAGGCTTTCTCTTGAGAAGTATGAAGCTGAGAGAAATAAGAGAATAAACTAGAGAGTGTACAGTCACGACAGAAACAGCTGAAGTAGAGCCTGAGGACGCAGAGCTGGCGACAGATGAGCCAGGGGACACTGAGGTTACCCTAGTGTTCACAAAGGTCAGACTCTCACAGGGGCCGACTCTTCACAATAAACCTCTTAGGGAAACCAAGACCACTTGTTTCTTATAACCTAAAAGAAGCTAAGGTAACACAGCCCCAGATGATGGAGATGATCACCTCTTTTCTCCCCCTGCATTGTGGCCAAGGTGAATGCACCCCAAGGCCTGACTCTCTCCTGCCCAACCACATGAGCGAGGGCAGAGCTAGACGACGTGATGGCTCACAGCAGCCGGGCCCTGGCGCTGCCGAGTCCCCACGCTGAGTCTCTCCTCAGCATTCCCTTCTGCTCCCAAACTGTTCTTAAATGCAGAAACGGTTACGCTCCTTACTTTGCCCACCTCCAACAGCCCAGGGTCCCACTTTAAACTACAGAAGTAACTTGTGTATCAGAACGGTGTCGTGAGGATCGGAAGCCCCAGACCGAACGCTCGAAGACATCGTAGGTGACTCCTCCGGATATAAGCCAGTGCCTGGGCACGAGGTTCTGACATAAGCCAACCTGGTGCTGCCGGAATACACTGAGGCTACATTATGTAAGACTGAGCAAAGGGTTTTTGGAAGGCAGGAGAAAAAAGGGGGAAATCCGTTACAGCCTCCATCACATGCAGCTGTGCCTCTTTAATTTCGTACCAACCTTGGCTTGCCTGCCAGACTCTAAGCTCTTTGGGACAATCCAGTCATTCAGCAATTTTTTATTTATTGCCTTTTATAAGCCAGATACTGGCCTAAACATGAGGGATGATACATGAATAAAAGATAAAGATCTATGCCCTCATGGAGCTTACATTCTATCAACGGTACAAAGAAACAAGTATCATACGCACTCATCTTGGTATCTTCAAATCTAGTGTGGAATGGTATTTAGCAGGGACTCCAAAAGTGTTTACCGAATAAATCAATGTGCATTTTTTATGTTCTAGATTGGATCTCCGTGAGTTTTCCAGAAAATCATTTAGTTGAATTCAGTTTGCTCACAGAGCTGTAATGTGGCTACTCTCTTTTTCATCTTGCCCAGGAACCCATTATTAAATCTTGGACTTAGAAGGAATCTAAGACATGTGTAGTTGTCTGTTTCTATTCAAATCCTCCAAAAGAAATGTAAGACTGTCCTCTGGAGGCAGGCGTGGTAAGTTCCAAGTATACTGTGTTCACTTAATGTGACCTTGACCCAGCCTCCCCCAATGGTTACATAATTACAGCACAATATCAAAACCAGAAAACTGACGCGTGTAGTGTATGTGGATGGTTGTACATCATTCATCACACGTGAAGATTCCTGGGACCACCACTGCAATCAAGACACAGACCTCTTCCAGCACCAAAGACCTCCTTCCTGCAGGCCCTCACCATCCCTCAGCACTGGCAACTGTTCATCTGTCCCCCATGGCCATAATTCTGTCATTTGGAGAATGCTATATAACAGGAAATACACAGTCAGTGGCCTTTTGAGGCTGACTTTTTCGTTCAGAATAAAGCCCTTTGGATCCATCCACCTTGTGTGTAATGACAGTTTGCTTCTTTGTACAGCCAAGCAGCGCCCTGCACCGGGGATGCACCACACTTTAACCACTCACCCACGGAAAGGCATCTGGGTTGTTTCCAGTTTGGGGCTATGATGAATAAAACTGCTGTGACATTTGTGCACAGACTTTCGTATGAACATAAGTTTCCTTTTCTCTGGGACAAATGCCCAAGAGCACAAACCCTCGTCGTATGTTGTGGCATGGTTAGTTTTTTAAAGAAACTAATAACTGTTTTCCAGAGTTGGGCTGGACCAAAAATTCATTGTAGGAAAGTTTTCTTTCTAAATTTTGGTTTTAAAACTTAGCAGGGTACACTGGACCACTCTGTACTACCTTTGCAACTTCCTGTGAATCTATAATTATTTCAACATTAAATCGTAGAACACTTCTCTATTTCTAAAATGATGATAGTGAAATCAGTATGGCATTTGGAATCGGTTGGGTATGCAAAAAACTTAAGTAACAGTTTTAAACCATTGATATTCACAATACACCAGAAATCATATACTTAACAACTATTTAAACTTAGATAAAAATTTTTACGTAAGGTCTCCTGAATTCTTTCAGTGAGTACATCAGTTAAAAAATCAACTGGCATGGGACTTCCCTGGTGGTCCAGTGGTTAAGAATCCCCCTTCCAATGCAGGGGATGCAGGTTCGATCACTGGTCAGGGAGCTAAGATCCCAAATGCCGCAGGGCAACTAAGCCTGCACACCACGACTACTGAGCTCACGCACCTCACGCGCCACAACTAGAGAGAAGCCCATGCACCGCAACAAAGAGCCCGTGTGCTGCAACTAAGACCTGACACAGCCAAAGAAATATTTTTTTTAATTAAAAAAAATCAACTGGCGTAACCGTATTCATGACCAAAGTATATAAAAGGAATACTCGTGTGGTCATGAATAATCTGCAGTGCATTTCACTGAACAGTAATGTCTGAGGTTTTGATTTTGGAGTCTCTAAAAAACAGCAGCAGCAGGTAGAAAGTCTGCTGTTCCTACCCAGCTGAAGGTTAGTGAACAGAGAAAACAGGAGTCAGGGTGACATCAAGATCCCCCCTTTATCAAATGTGGTATTTTTATCTCAGGAGATTCTTACAACTGAATGTGAGACGTGGGGCTCCGCCCTTTGTACGCTCACTGCGTTTCCCACTTTTCCCACTGTCTCACCATCATCACTATTTAACAATGTTTTTCATTCTGGTACAACATACACAACATAAAATTTACCATTTTAACCACTCTTACGTGTAAAACCTCAGCGGCATTAGGTACATACACAATGAGTGCAGCCAGCACCACCACCTGTCTCCACAACTTGCTCATCGTACCAAACAGAAACTCCATCCCCATTAAACGGCAGCTCCCCACTTCTTTGGAACCCTGGCCCCTGGCAACTTCCAGGCCATTGTCTCTGGACTTGCCTACTTGACAGACCTCACAAGTGGAATCACACAATATTTGTCCTTTTATGTCTGGCTTCTTTCATGCAGGATGAGGTTTCCAAGGTACATCCATGTAACATGCAGCAGCGTCCCATTCCTTTCAAGGCTGAATGATACGCCACTGTACGTACACAATCATCCCTCGGTATCTGCAGTGGATTGGTTCCAGGACACCCCTCGGCTAGCAAAATCCATGAATGCTCAAGTCCTTCACATGAAGGGGCCTAGTGTTTGCATGTAACCTACACAACCTCTCAGGTACTTTAAATCATCTCTAGGTTACCTATAATGCCTAATACAATGCCAATGCTATATAAAAAGTTGCCAGGGTGAGGCAAATTCAAGTGTGGCTTTTTGTAACTTTCTGGAATCTTTTTTCAAATATTTTGGATCTGCATTTGTTAAATCCATGGATATGGAACCCATAGATACGGAGTGCTGACTGTATACCATGTCTTGTTTATCCATTCATCTGTTGATGGACATTAGGTTGTTTCTACCTTTTGGCCATTGTGAATAATGCTGCTGTGAACAGTGGTGTACAAATATCTATCTGAGTCCCCGCTTTCAACTATTTGCGGTATGCACCTATAAGCTTAATTACTGGATCATATTGCAATCCTATGTGTAACTGTGTGAAGAATTCCCAAACTTTTCCACAGTGGCTGCACCATTTTATGATCCCATCAGCAATGCAGACAGATTCTAATTTCTCCACATCCTCACCAACATTCGTAATTTTCTTTAGTAACATCCATCCTAATGGGTGTGAAGTGGTGTCTCATTGTGGTTTTTATTTGCATTTCCATAAAGGCTAATAATGCACATCTTTTCATGTGTTTATTGACCATTTGCATATCTTCTTTGGAGAAATGTTTATTCAAATCCTTTGCCATTTTTTAAATTGGATTGTTTGGGGTTTTTGTTGTTGAGTTGTAGGAGCTCTTTATATGTTCTGGATATCAATCCCTTGTTATATATGTGCTTTGCAAATACCTCCTCCCACTCTAAGTTGTATTTTTACTCTCTTGATAGTATCCTTTGATGTACAAAAGTTTTTAATTTCAATGAAGTCCAATTTAACTATTTTTTTCTTTTGTTGCCTGCCTGTGCTTTTGATGTCATATCCAAGAAATCATTGCCAAATCCAATGTCATGAATATCTTCCACTGTTTTCTTCTAAGAATTTTATAGTTTTAAATCATATGTTTAGGTCTTTGGTCCATTTTAATTTTTTATAAGGCAAGGATCCAACTTCATTATTTAGAATGTGTATATCCAGTTTTTCTTACATCATTTGTTGAAAAGACTGTGCTTCTCCATTCAATGGTCTTGGCACCCTTGTCAGAAATTATTTGACTATATACACAAGAGTTTATTTCAGGGCTCTCTGTTCTGTTCCATTGGTCCATACATCTCTCTTTATGCCAGTACCATACTGTTTTGATTACTGTAGCTTCATAGTAAGTTTTGTAATCAGCAAGTGTGAGTCCTCCAACTTTGTTCTTTTTTTTTTTTTTTCAAGATGACTTCGGCTATTCGGGTTCCCTTGAGATTCCATATAAAACTTTAGGATGGGATTTTCTATTTCTGAAGAAAAACCATTGGGATTTTGATAGAGAATGTATTGAATCTGTAGATGGCTTTCCATAGTTTTAACAATATTAGGTTTTCTAATCCATAAACATGGAGTATCTTCCATTTATTTGTATCTCCTTTAATTTCTTTAAGCAGTGTTTTGTAGATTTCAGTGCACTATGTCTTTTACCTCCTTGATTAAATTTATTCCTAAGTATTTTATTCATTTAGATACTACTGTAAATGGGATTGTTTTAATTTCCTTTTCTGATTGTTCTTTGTTAGTGTATAGAAATGCAACTGATATTTGTATGTTGGTTTTGTTTTCTGTTTTCCTGTTATTAGCTCTAACAAGGTTTTTTGTTTGTTTCTTTGTTTTGTTTTTGGTGTAATCTTTCGGGTTTTCCACGTATAAGATTAAATCATCCATGAATAGGGATAATTTTATGTTTTCCTTTCCAATTTGGATAACTTTTAAATTTCTTTTTGTTGCCTAATTGCTCTGGCTAGAAATTCCAATGTTATGTAGAATAGAAGTGGTGAGCTCTGGTATCCTACTCTTCTTCCTGATCTTAGGGAAAAACCTTTCAGTCTTTCACCACTAATTATGACACTGGCTATAAGGTTTTTCATATATCTTTTATTATGTTGAAGGAGATCTCATCTACTCCTAGTTTATTGTGTGTTTTTATTATGAAAGGGTGTTGAATTTGTCAAATATTTTTCTGCACCAATTGAGATAATCATGTGGTTCTTTTCCTATATTCTATTAATGTGGTGTATTACCGTAATTTTCATATGTTAAACCATTCTTGCATTCTGGGAACAAATCCCATTCATTCACGGTGTATAATCCTTTTAGTGTGTTGTGGAATTCCATCTGCTAGTAAGTTTCGGAAGAATTTTGCATAAATGTTAAGGAATATTGGTCTATAGCTTTCTTGCAGTGGCTTTGCCTGGTGTTAGTATCAGGGTAATGCTGGCCTTATAGAATGAGTTAGGAAGTATTCTCTTCAATCTTTGGGAAGAGTTTGAGAAGGACTGGTATTAATTCTTTAAATGTTTGGTAGAATCCATCAGTGAAACCACCAGGTCCAAGCTTTTCTGTTTTTAATTACTGTAGTTCTATTCAGATGTTCTACTTCTTAATGACTACATTTTGCTAGATTTTATGTTTTTAGGAATTTGTCCATTTCATCTAGGTTATCCAACTTGTTGATATATTTGTTCATAGCACTGTCTTATAATCCTATTTATTTCCATAAAATCAGTAGTTATAGCCCCACTTTCTTTGCTGATTTTAGTAATTCAAGTCTTCTTTTTTCCTTACTGAATCTAGTTAAATGTTTGTCAACTTTGCTGTTCTTTTCAAAAAAGCAACTTTTGTTTTCATTGATTTTTCCCTACTGTTTTTCTTTTCTCTTTTTCATTAACCTCTACTCTAATCTTTATTAATTCCTTCCTTCTGCTAGTTTTGGGTTTAGTTTGTTCTCCTTTGTCCAGTTCCTTAAGGTGTAAGATTGTTATTGATTTGAGGTTTTTTTTTTTTTTTTTTTTGTAATTTACATGTCTTAGTACTGCTTTTGCTGAATCCCATTAAGTTTTGGTATGTTTTGTTTTCATTTTCATTTTCTCCAGGTATTTTCTAACTTCCTTTTTAACTTCTTTGACCCATTGGTTAAGAGTATGTTGATTTCCACATATCTGTAAATATTCTAGTTTCCTTCAGTTATTTACTTCTAACTTCATTCCATTGTGATTAAAAAAGATACTTTATATGCTTAAAAATTTTTTTAAATTAAGACTTGTGTTTTGACCTAACATATGATCTATCCTAGAGAATGTTCCATCTGCACATGTGGAAAATGTGTATTCTGCTGTTTTGGGGTGTAGTGTTCTGTATATGTTAGGTCTGACTGGTCCATATTGTTCTTCAAGTCCTATAATTCCTTATTGATCTTCTATCTTGTCTATCTGTTATTGAAAATAGGGCACTGAAGTGTCCGATTATTACTGTAAAACAATCTGTTTCTCGCTTCAATCCTCTCAATATTTGCTTCATATATTATGGGGCTTAGATATTTCATGCATATGTTTATAATTGTTATGTTTTCTTGGTGAATCAATATACATTGTCATTCTTTGTCTCTTGTAACAGTTTTCTGACTTAAAGTCTATTTTGTCTGATATGAGTATAGCTACCTCAGCTCTCTTTTCATTATTATTTGCATAGAATGTCTTCTTCCATCCTTTCACTTTACCAACCTATTTGTGTTTAGGTCTAAAGTGAGTGTCTTGTAGATAGCATAAAGTTGGATCACATTATTTTATCCATTCTGCCAATCTCTGCCTTTTGACTGGACAGTTTGATCCATTTTCATTTAATTAACTGATAAAGGACTTACTTTTGCTATTTTGCTACTTGTCTTCTGTGTATATTATTCTTTTGTCCCTTATTTCATCCATTACTGCCTTCTTTTGTATTTTGTTGATTTTTTTTGTACTGACACATTTTGATTCCCTTCTCATATCCTTTAGCGTATACTCATGATAACCAAACTTTGTGGTTATCATGAGGATTATCATAACATCCTAAAATTATAACAAACTTGAATTGATAACAATTTAACTTTAATTGTATACAAAAACTCTACTGTCCTTCCCTTTGTTACTGAAGACACAAATTACATCTTTATATATTGTGTGCCTTATCAATAACGGATTTATCTTTTAAATTCTACAGAAATAAAAAGTGCAGTTACAAACCAAAATTATAGTAAGACTAGCATTTATATTTGTCCATTAATTACCTCTACTGGAGACCTTTAGATCTTCATACAGCTTTGAGTTACTGTCTAGTGTTGCTTCATTTCAACTTGAAGGATTTCCTTTAGCACTTTTTGTAGAGCAGGGCTAGTGGTCATGAACTCCCTCAGCTTTTGTTTTTCTGGGAATGTCTTAATTTTTCCCTTTTTTTGAAAGTCAGTGTTGCCAGATATAAAATCTTCTGTTTACAGTGTTGTTGTTGGTTTTTTTTTCCTTTCAACACATTAAATCTTTCATCACACTGTCTTCTGGCATCCAACATTTCTGATGAGAAATCAGCTAAAGATCTTGTTGAGTATCCCCTGTATGTAATGAGACACTTCTCCCTTGCTGTTTTCAAGATTCTCTCTTTGTCTTTAGCTTTTGACTGCTTGATTATAATGTGTCTCAGGGTGGGTCCTCTTGGGTTTATCCTACTTAGAGTTCACCGAGCTTCTTGGATTTGTAGATAAATGCCATATGTCAAATTGGGGGAGTTTTCAGCCATTATTTCTTCAGATAATCTTTCTGCCTCTCTCTCTCCCTCTTCTCCTGGGACTCCCATAAAACATATGGGATGAATTGTGAATTGTGTCCCCCTGCCACCCAAATTCATATATTGAAGGCTTCACCCCCAGCAACCCAGAATGTGACTATATGTGGAGATAGGGTCCTTAAAGAGGTAATAAGTTAAAATGAGGCTGTTAGGGGCCCTAATCCAATCTGACTAGTGCTCCTATAAAAATAGGAGATTAGGACACATAGAATGATGTGTGTGCAGAGGAAAGACAATGTGAGGGCACAGCAAGAAGGTGGCCATATGCAAGCCAAAGAGAAGCCTCAGAAGAAATCAACTCTGCCAATATCTTGATCTTGAACATCTACCCTCCAGAACTGTAAGAAAATAAATTTCTGTTGTTTAAGCCACTCAGTCTGTGATATTGTTACGGCAGCCTAGCAAACTGATACAGGCTCTGTTCACATTTCTCCATTATTTTTCCTCTCTGCTGCCAGACATGATAATTTCAATTTTCTTATCTTCTAGTTCACTGATTCTTTTGCCTGCTCAAAGAAGCTGTTTTTCCCCTCCAGTAAATTTTTCATTTCAGTTACTACACTTTTCAGCTCCAAAATTTCTTTTTGATTCCTTTTTATAACTTCTCTCTTTATTGATACTTTGTTGCTCATATGTTTTCCCTTAGTCTGAGCATATTTAAGACAATTTGTCTTTGTCTAGTAAGTCCAATATCTGGGCCTCCTCTGGGACAGTTTCTGTTCATTCATTTTGCTCTTCTGAATGAGCCACATTTTCCTGTTTCTTTGTATGCTTTGTGATTTTGTTGTTGTTGTTGAAAACTGGGCATCTGACTATTATAAAGCAGTTTCTCTGGAAATCAGATCCTCCCTACCCAGGGTTTGCCCTGTGTGTGTGTGTGTGTGTGTGTGTGCACACGTGTGTGTGTATTCAAAATTATTATTGTTGAAGGCTGTAGGAGTCCATTTGTTTTGAGTTCCAAACTTTTTTCTCAAACACTATTTCCTTTCAAGCATGATCACTGAGGTTCCTTTACCTCATCTTCAAATAATGTTCTGATTAAGATTCCCTTGAATGCCAAGTGCTAAAACAAACAAAAACACCGGGAGGGAGAGAGGGAGGGAGGCAGGGAGGAGCCCCCTCTCCCAAGTCTTTGCAAACTGGCTCTGTAGGTACTCCTTCACCTTTCAGCTAGGCTTGCTTGGAGTGTAGGGGTCACCTTGAGATGCGATGTGGTTGCTTTTGTCCTACCTTCCCCGTCTCACCACAGTTTCTCTCCTGAGCCTCAGATGGCCTATTGTGTGCCTCCACCAGAATCTCTTCAGGCAGTTGTGGGTTTGTCATCCCCTTGTAGCTCTTACAAGCAGTGCCTGCTGCCTTTCCCACCTACATCCCAAGTCATGGAGACAAAGACAAGCCCCTCGTCTAGTTCCTTCAGGTATCCCCAGGCAGGTGAGAACGATGAACACAATAATTTGCAAATAGGGTTTGTTCTGCTCCCTCCAATTTGGTGGGAGGAGGGGAGGAGGCTGTGCTGGGTAGAGGGTGGGGCAAGGGTGAGAAAATGTCTCATGAAACTTTCCTACCACTCTGAAGATCTTTTTTTCTTGATCAGGCATTTACGTGGTTGCTATAAACCTTCGACTGTTTCCAGATCTCCTACACAGTTGGTTCAGCTCCTGTTTGTTTCTCCAATGTTTCTGTTGGGGGACAAGAGCCTGGAGTTTCCTATTCTACCTCTTCCTGATGTCACTGCAGGTGAAAATTGCTGCTTTTTTTCTTTTTTATTTCAGCCATTCTTATGCATCTCCAATTCCCTACCACCATACCTGAGATGCAAGAGTTTCTGGAAATGTTATTGACTGTGAGGAAGAGAGACACGATTTCAATAGAATATGACAAATGTCACAAAAGAAGCCTGCAGAGCACAATGAAGCTAGCCGGAGAACCAGGATCCAAGCCCAGGACTGTCCAACTCACCATCTTTGCCCTTTTGGTGTCACTTCTGACAGTGCACCTCTCACTGTAAGTTGGGAAACTGGCAGGTTTGGTTTCCATGATTTCCCGGGATTCACTGCTTCAAGTAGGACTGACAAATGTGTTTCCAACACAGAAGAACTATAGGTGGTCCAGTCCAGGACAGAGGACTGATCCAATCAGTCTTGGGCTTGTAATTTCATTTTCAAAGCTCTTCTATATGTTTTTTTTTTAAAGATTGATTGATTGATTGATTGATTGCTATGTTGGGTCTTCGTTTCTGTGCTAGGGCTTTCTCTAGTTGCGGCAAGCGGGGGCCACTCTTCATCGCGGTGCGCGGGCCTCTCACTATCGTGGCCTCTCTTGTTGCAGAGCACAGGCTCCAGACGTGCAGGCTCAGTAGGTGTGGCTCACGGGCCCAGTTGCTCTGCAGCATGTGGGATCTTCCCAGACCAGGGCGCGAACCCGTGTCCCCTGCATTGGCAGGCAGATTCTCAACCACTGCACCACCAGGGAAGCCCAGCTCTTCTATATGTTGAAGCTATGAACTACTATCAAGAATCTGGGCCCTATTTTTAATACTCCTATTGACTTTCAGTGTGATTTTGTACCCCTCATTTCTTCCAACTATAAAATATTATTAGAAATTCTTTATCCTTCTTTCACCAATAATTGATGATAAATAAACATTTAGAAGAGGGGTCATTTATTATCATTGTTATTATTATAGTTGCTTTATAGGAACCAACATTCTTCTAGTGGCCCAAGGAACAGTAAGTTTCATACTTAATGGCTTTAGGCCTGAGGCCAGAAAATATATTAACCCTGGATACCATGAGTGGAATAATACGAATGAGAATTCCAAGAAAATTCAATACAATGTCTAAGACATGAGAAGGAGAGACAGGCTAAAAAAGAAAAAGGAAAGAAAGAAGGGGAGCAAGAGGAACTGAAAAGGAGAGGACTGAAAGGCAGTGAAAAAGAAAAAAAAATAAATGAAAACATCAAAGTGATGATTTCTGACTTTACACCAAATCCAGAAATTCTAAATCTTTTGAGCATCAAAATATGCTTGAATTCATAGCTGGCAAAGGCTGTTGGTCTTCTGGCTCGATGGTGTTTAATCCCAGCTGGGGTACAGATCAGTTCTGAGGATGCAGACACTGGGGTCCACTCCTGGGAGGCCCATCTCTGCAAGTGAGCAGAGATGACAAAGGATTTATGAAACCACACAGAATGGCATTTCCAACTATGTTAAGGAGAAAACCTGACCTCAAGCTGGTGTGTTCTCCAGCTGATAATAATTACAAAAATATACCAGCTCAGTGCTGAGCCAAGGTTTAAACCCAGGAGGGAAATCTTTTTTTTCCTTTCTTTTTTCTTTTCTTGTAAATAACACCCAAAAGGCTCTGACTTTATTGTTACAAGCAAAAAATACCACCACTTGGCTCACTGTGAGAACTGATATGTGCTTTCTGCGCGGAGGTACCTCATACCAACCGAAGAGCCACGCTGCCACACACCGGGGCAGGGAGGGCGGGGTCAGGAGCTGAGGACACATGCGGGGACGGGACGGCCAGCCTCGTGGGTCTCTCTCCCTGTTGTTGTCCTCTGTGCCCTTCTTCATGTTATTCTAGGAGCAGCAGTGGTCACTCTATTCTCCACTGGGACTACTTGTTTGAAAAATATTAAACTAAGTTGTATCTCCAGAGGCATCATGCTGTGAAGTGGCTTATTACAATGGCGTTCTTTATTCTTGAAACCACGTCCATCAGAGGTGGCACAGTCCAGGGCTGGGGACAGAGGTGAGGATGATTCCGACTCCTTCCTCAGCTCACGCTTCAAGATGGTGAGGGTGAGTGGCATTTCCAGGTTACGAAGCAGCAGCTAAGCGACTGGCCTCAGCGGAGGATGCAGCTTGTCCTCTAGCTCATCCTCAGACTCAGTCCCACACCCTTCCCATTTCACTGTACTGTCTACAGTTCCTTCTTTTCCTTGTGACTCCATGAAAGAATTCATTAAAATGCGGTTGGGGACTTCCCCGGTGGTGCAGTGGTTAAGAATCCACCTGCCAATGCAGGGGACATGGGTTCGAGCCCTGGTCCGGGAAGATCCCACATGCCACAGAGCGACTAAGCCCGCGTGCCACAACTACTGAGCCTGCGCTTTGGAGCCTGTGAGCCACAACTACTGAGCCCACGGGCCTAGAGCCCATGCTCCACAACAGGAGAAGCCACCGCAGCGAGAAGCCCGTGCATGGCAACAAAGACCCAACGCAGCCAAAAAAAAAAAAAAAAAACGCGGTTCGTTGTATATGTGATGCACACGTGACAAGAAATGTGGCAGATGACAGAAGTCTGAGAACTCTTCCTCTACAATCTAACCATTTATTTCCCCAATGCTAAATGACACTAAAATGGCCCAAAGGCAAGGGTATTCCACGACACGTTAGGGCCAGGTCACCTCTGCTCTACGGATGCCAACCACAGCAAGCTCCTAGAGAGGCAGCGGAGGACCCACCCGCTCTCCTCGGGGCCCAGCAGCGGTGCGAGCAGCGGAGAACCGACCCGCTCTCCTCGGGGCCCAGCAGCGGTGCGAGCAGCGGAGGACCCACCCGCTCTCCTCGGGGCCCAGCAGTGGTACAAGCAGCGGACTAGGGGAGGAAGAGGCAAAGCCAAGATTCAGGAAGGTGACACGTGGGACACGCCCAGGCCATGAACAGCAGAGTCTGGCACAAGTTTTCTAGTAGGAAGACCTGACCAAGGTTGAGTGCTGTCCTGGCTCGTCAAAGATGTCCTGAGCCATCTCCACCGCTCGTCTCCAGACCACCCAGTAGTGCCCCTTCCTGTATCTGTCTGCCAAGCCTGAGGGACAAGGCACTACTGTGAGGGAGGGCCCCAGCTGGGAATCCCGCCTGGAGGACTCAGAGACAGGCCCCACGGGTCAGGAGGCCTACACTCAGACACAGACGACAGAGTCATGCACAAAAAGGGACCCAAAGGGCCCTACAGCGCGGGCTCAGCTGGAAGAAACAGAGAGATGGCGGCAGGGCAGGCACACGGAGGCATCGTCTGCATAAGTCACGGCCCTGGACACCAGCCTTTGCCCCTCGGCTGGGGTGCCCGGCACGGCAGACGCAGAGTGAGAGCCAGAGGACCGGGGTCCGTTTCTAAGTTCCAGTATCAGCTGGCTAAGCAACTGGGCTCCAGGATGTCAAGGACCCCACCCCTCTGGACAGTGGTCTGCAAGGGAAACATGCTCTTCCTGAGACGACCAGGGTGGGCTGGGGCAGGGGTGCCGGATGGAGAATGAACTTCACCATCGGCAGGGCTCCGGGAGAGGAGCTGACGGAGGGGGGACACGAGGCCTTGATGCGCACAAGGAGTCGGGTGGGAGAGTGCGGGTCCGCCACTGCTTGTGGCTCAACCACAATGATGCTGAAAAGGAGAACTGAACCGCTGGGGCCTTTTCTCGGAACAGGACCGATGCCCAGCTTGCAGGACGACCTAACACAGAGAGAGGAACCAAGCAGGAGGGGGTGGGAAGGCCCGGGTGCTGCGGGGGCCTCATCCTGTGCGTCGGCTCCTGCCCCCCAGCTCCCGTCGTGGGGCAGGGGGACCACTCGAGCCCAGCTGGTTCATGTCTGTGAGCAGAGAGCGAAAACCAGAAGCCAGGAGTGCCGACGCCCAGTCCCTGCTTCCCTGCTCTAGCTCACAGTCTCTCACAAGAAGCAACACGCCCAGAACCAGAAGAGACAGCAACAAGGGCGTGTGAGGAGGAGCCGGAGCCTGAGGAAGCCCGGCTCATATCCCACTGTTCTTCCGGACCTCCCTCAGCTCAGGCGCAAGGGAAGCGGCCTTGAGAAAGCCTCGGGAACCACAGGCAGACGGCATCTCCAGCAGCCCCCTTTCCCTCCAGGAAGCCGGGGGAGTCGGGGAGCAGGCAGACGCGGAGGAGGCCATGCTGGGTCCGGCGGCTCCTGGCCCCTCGTCTGCCCGTCTCTCTCCCGGTCTGGAACCATCCCAGCAGCTCTTAGCCACAAGTACAGTTTCTTACTTCGGTTGCGGGAGACCTTTCAGAAATCCTGCCAGGGCCTGGGGGCCTGGTGCCAGGCAGGCTGTAGGGGGATCACCTCAGGGGGCCCGTTTAAAAGCCCGCTTCCCAACCCCCCTCCTCGGCCGGAGAGCACACGCCCCAGATTCTAACTCAGCAGGTCAGGCAAGGCCCGGATCTGTGTCTCTCCAAGCCTCTCACGTGATTCTCACGTGCGGCACATCTGGCGACCCCACTGAGCCCTTCATGAAGTCAGGGCCACCCCAAATCGAGCGCCGGGTCCACAGAGGCACAGCCCTGTGGCTGGGCTTCAGCATGCTGCCTGCTCCCCTTTACTTTCTCAAGAAATTACTAACCACAAAGTGCTTGTGAACCCTCAGGCAAAGGAACTAATAACAACAGAAAATATTCTCATAAGAAAGTACATTTAAGCCGGAACAGCTGTGGCGGTAAGGCAGTCCCGGCCCCAGGCCCCCTGACCCAGCAGAGGCTGCCTTGCTGGGGTCATCTCTCCGAGGAGCCCACACTGGAGCTCGCGTCCTGGCGCGGAGTGAGACCAAGGGAAAACGAAACGCCGAGGTCGACCTCTCAACCCACATCCAGACACGTCAAGGCTGTGAAGTGGAAAAACTACCCGTCTTTTCCTCCTGTGGAAGCAAAACCACTCTGAACACAGCAAGACAGGCCTGCTGGCTCCTGGATGGGCACGGGGTGGGGGCCTTCCTTCTACCTTCAACAGCACCTGTGATCATTTAACTGCAGAGACAGCTCTCAACAAGAAGTCAGACTGATTTGGGTTTCTATTCATTACTGTAAACCGAGAGGGAAAAGCAGCTCTTTTAGAAAATGCTCCCACTCCGAGTCAGATGTGTGTCTGGCTCTGTAAAGAGTTACATTTAGCCTCTGACATTCCATCCAGCACGTCCCCCGCTCTCGACCAGGCCTGGAGCAGTGCGGTGGCTCCACTGCGGGCCTCGCTGCTCCCCGGGGCTCCAGGCTAAATATAAACGGCAGCGCGGGCTCTGCAGCGAGGACACTGCACGGCCATCCTCAAGACAGCTTCTGTGTGCTTGCTTAGCAGAACCCGTCCTAGACAAGAAACTACCCCATCACAGCGTGTTTTCAACACTGTTCTGGTTCCTTAACCAATTTTTAGAGGAATTTAAGAGCAGGGGGAGAAGTCCACGTCCGTGAGATTTTCCAGACACACAGCAAAGAATCCACAGTAAACCCATCAAGTATGGGCTCTGACGAGAACACAGGCAGCTGAAGCTCTGGTTAAAGATGGCCCGCTGTTACTCTGGCTAAACTACATTGTTATCCAAAGAGACCCTTAAAACTAAAGTATAGGGCTTCCCTGGTGGCGCAATGGTTAAGAATCCGCCTGCCAATGCAGGGGACACAGGTTTGATCCCTGGTCCAGGAAGATCCCACGTACCGCGGACCAACTAAGCCCGTGCGCCACAACTACTGAGCCTGTGCTCTAGAGCCCGTGAGCCACAACTACTGAGCCCACATGCCACAACTACTGAAGCCCGCGCGCCTAGAGCCCGTGCTCCGCAACAAGAGAAGCCACCACGAGAAGCCCACACACTGCAACAAAGAGTAGCCCCCTCTCACCACAACTAGAGAAAGCCCGTGCACAGCAACGAAGACCCAGTGCAGCCAAAAATAAATACATACATACATACATACATACATACTAAAGTATAAAGAGACCCAACCAAACATCATGGAATTCCAAATAAATCTGGCTGTGATGGTCCAAGTGTCAGCTTGGAGGGTGTTTTGGGATGCGATTAACATTAAATTGTGAACTTTTAATGCACTGCCCTCCGTAATGTGGGGGGCCTCATCCAATCAGTTGAGGGGCATGAACAAATCAAAAAGACCAGTCTCCCCAGGCTGGAGGGTGTTTCTCCACCAGACGGCACCCTCAGACCTCCTGGGTCTCCAGCCGGCAAGCCCGCCCTGCAGAGTGTCAACTCACCAGCCTCCGTAATCACACAAGCCAGTTCTTTATAATCAATCTCTTTATCTGTACAGAAGATATATACATAAGGTAAATAAATTCTACTGTGTTCTATTCACACACACACACACATCCTGTTTGTTGTTTCTCTGGAGAGCCTGACTCATACCCTGGCCACGGCGTGTCTTGCTCTGAATCCCGAGCTTATCGGAAACTGCTCACGTGCCCCATGAAGAATGCTCAGTGGCGACACTAGACAGTCTCAGCACCGTCACATCCTGCTTCAGGGGTCGGCTCAGCAGCAAGACGTCAGCTGAGGCACTACTGACGTCAGTTCACTTAATTCTGTCTCCAAGCCAAAGCCGTGGAAGATTTCTGACCACGAGTCCGACTAACCAGGCCAGGTCAAAGCAGATAAAAGTCCATCAAGCGGTCACCTGGACAGAGCGTCTGAAGAGCTAACGCTCTGGAGGGAACCCCCTCCTTCTTTCATCTCAGGCACGGTCCAGGGAGACCGTCCAGGGTTACCGAGGGAGGAGTCCCCGTCACTAAAGGAAGCCGAAGGGGACAACCGGGGGGAAAGGGGGAAGGGCTGGGTCCTACACGCCCGTCGGCATCAAACCACTCAGTAAACCAGAGCTTGGGGAGTCGGCCCAGAAGGGCAGAGGAAGGGGGGTGCAGCCGAGCAGAGTGTGGTGGAGGCAGAGGGCCTGGCAGAGGAAGGGAAAGGGCACCCAGACAGGCAGCACGCCTGCGGCACCAGTGCAGTGGTCCTGGGTGTCTGCAGCAGCTCCAGGCACATCTGTGCAGGGACAGAGCTGCTGCAGGGCCCTGTTCTCCCCGTGAGCTGGGCTTGTGCTGAAACGGGTACCAGCTGCACGGGCTCCAGTGGGCCTGGAGGACGGTGGGCACCATCGTCACATGAACCCAGCACCGCAGACCAGTCGGACCAACCGTACGCCAGCCCTGGCTCTAAAGCCCAGATCAACGTACAAAAGCCTCAGAGGCACTGGGGTCTGACAAGTATGTGTGACCGTCGCAGACCATATGTCAAGCACGTCATTCTGTAAAACGCCTCCCCGGGAAATAAGTCCCCCAAACCTGGCCCTGAGCGTGAGCCCCGTTCTGCTGTTACAGATTCTGGGGTCAGAGAATGCCAAGGGTGAGAGGACGAACGCTCGCAGCCGCAGAGAAACCCTCCAAGTGCGTCTGCGCAGCCCATCCCAGAGGCGCTGGGGGTCGCCTGCCGCTTTCGTCAAAGGCCCGAGGGGTGTGTCACTGCCAAGGACCACAGCAGAGGCAGGGCTACCGATGATGCTGTTTCTTTTGGCCGTGTCGGGTCTTAGCTGCCGCACGTGGGATCGTCCTTGTGGCATGCAGGCTTCTCTCTAGTTGTGGCGCTTGGGCTCTAGAGTGCGCAGGCCCAGTAGTTGCAGCACGTGGGCTCTCTAGTTGTGGCGCTTGGGCTCTAGAGTGCGCGGGCCCAGTAGTTGCAGCGTGCAGGCTCTCTACTTGTGGCACTTGGGCTCTAGAGCACACGGGCTCAGTAGTTGTGGCGTGCAGGCTTAGCTGCCCTGTGGCATGCGGGATCTTAGTTCCCCTACCAGGGATCGAACCCATGTCCCCTGCATTGGAAGGCAGATTCTTAACCACTGGACCCCCAGGGAAGTCCCCTGATGGTGCTGTTCCTGTTCCTGTTTTATTCCACTGATCCACCAACAAGAGGAAACAAATTCAAGCTACAATAAGTGGGTTTTAGGGTCAGCATGTTGGAAAAGCTATGAAATACTCCAGTGGGGACCGAGGTGCTGGGGTGGGGAGGTGGAGGGGGTCTATACACACTGGTTTTGGCGCCATCCCACCTGAGGTGGAAGAATAGATTCTATTTCTTCTCTAACATGGGGGGATGGCCTCTGAGTCATACACAGACTAAACAAATCATTATAAAGCAATTTAATTTGCTTTTTCTTGTCTCAAGAGTGAAGCATTCAATCCACTTATATTTTAAATTCAGACCAAATTAAACATATATATTCAAAAATATAACTAACGCTAAAAAATAAATATTTTAATTTTACATTAAAGCTAGTTGTAAGGAGACAGAAAGAAACAAGGAAATATGAGAGAAAAATCTAGAGTTTAGTGACACAGGCACAGTCACGACTAAATACATAAAGTTTACTGAATAAATGCACATATAAATGAATTCAGGAAGGGAATCCCTGGCAGTCCAGTGGTTAGGACTCCACACGTTCACTGCCAAGGGCATGGTTTTGATCCCTGGTTGGGGAACTAAGATCCTACAAGCAGCACGGCAAAAAAAAAAAAAAAGAAGAAGAAGAAGAAAAGAAATAGCATAGAAAAATGAACATAGGAAAAGGGAGAAAGTGCAGAAGTGTAAGAAAGGAGATAGAAGAGGAAATGGAATACAGACCAACAGAGAAGAGGAAATGGAATACAGACCAACAGTCAGCACTAGAGATTGCTCAAGCATCTGCCGTGGCAGCTTCAGTCTGCTTTTTTTAACCTGGTCTTTACCAGCTCCACTATGGACAGGAAAATCAGAGATGCCTGATTTTCTGAAATTCTTCCCTGGGAAGCCACATCAAAGACTCTACCACTCTGGGACAAAAAGCGAGCAAAGCCATGGTTGTCTTCGCTTGTTTCTCTGCTGATTTCAACCTAACAAGAACTCCAGCTCTGGCTGACCTGCACGGTATTTCATGTCAAAAGCTGCTCTGAAGAAATGACTTTAGCATTATATGGTTTATTTTAATATCAAAATACACTATAAGGATCCATGTAATAACTTATTTTAATAAATACCTTCATTTTTAAAAAGAGGCAAGGGGCTGCCTGATAGACATATTAGGGTGCAGTACTGTGATGGTGAATCCATGGCCAAGCATTCACCAAACCCTTCAGAACTCTACACCACAAAGAGTGAACTTTATACTGCATGAACATTTTAAAAATACGTATCATACAAAATGTCCAGGGAACCGGGATGGAATGCGTACTCTGAGAAATGAAACTAACTGTATTACAAGTAAAATAACCCCACTTAAGGAGATGGGGAAGAAAGGAGTTGACATAAATGACTTTGGGAAACAGCGTTTTGACTGGATATAACAAGGCTACCAAGAGAAGAATTCTGCACAAACACTGCACTCTAGCTGGTAAATTTACTTCTCATAGCAGCATGGGTTAGCAACTCTGAAAATACTTTACACGTATAACAGGGTTGAGTAAATAAGAACTATAAAGATGTCATCAATAATGAGAGCCACGTTTCTCACTGTCAAAGAAAGAAGTTATGAATCTGAAAGAGGGAAGCTAGAAGTAGCCCTGTAGTGCTGGACCAGTCAGAGACACTAGTACAAATCAATGTTTATTTCAAATATACACAAATAGAGAAATAAGTACAGACATGTGTGCATACATGGGTTAGTATAAATACATACATCTCCTAGCCCTGTCTACCAAGAGCCTAGAAGTACTGACACCTCCATAACAAAGAGCACACTCAGTGTCCGGATCCTGATTTCTAAATACCATTCTCTGGTAAAGGGAACTAGGGGTACTTGGAAAAATGGTAATTCAAAGGCTGGGGCAGGGAAAATACAAGATAAGCCTGGAGCATCTTGTAGTGCCAGAAAGTGAGGAAGTGTTAAAACAAACAAAAATATCAAAGGACCAGAAGCCCAACTGAAAGAGCTTCCAAAGGCTAAAGCTGGAAGATCTGAGCAAAAAATAAATGACAGACTGTTATAACACAAAGAATAAAATAAATATCTGTGAGTCCATAAGATATGAATACGCAAATGAATAAGCAAATGGAAGGGAGACAGAGAACTTTCTTTATGGAAGAATCCCAATTAATAATGTAGAATGAATGAGGGAAACAGAAAACCACCTTTAGAACAACAAAGTAATAGTTGCTTCAGGCAAGATCCACTGATGACTGACAAACTTAGTTGAAAAACTTTAAAGAGAAACAGAATATTTGGACAGCTTCAGAATATCTGATCCCACCAAATATTTATTAGCTATTGTGGTGGTTTCTCATATGTCCACAAATTATTTGATACTCTGCCCTCCCCTTGAGGTAGGCTGGCTGAACCCCTAATAGTGTTCAAAAAAGGAAAAACAGTAACTTCACAGGGGAGAAACCCAGAAGCCACCACCTAAACACAGAGATCAAGGCAACATCATCAGTGAAATGTCATGGTAATATGATGATAAGAAGGGTACTACACCTCTATGGAATTCTCCCACCTACCCCTTCAAAATCTATAACCCAAGGCCAATCATGAGAAGACATCAAAAAAACTCAAATTGAGGGACATTCTACAAAATACCCAACCACTACTCTTTAAATGTGTCAAGCTCATGAGTAATAGCTAAGAAACTAACAAAGGAGATAAAATAAAATAATAAATAATCTGAAAGAAGTGAGAAAAGAGGAAAAGAGGAATAAAGAACAGATGAGACATGTAGAAAACAAACAGCAAAATAATAGATGTAAACCTAACTATAAAAATAATCACATTAAATGTAAATGGTCTAAACATCCCAATTAAAAGGCAGAGATTGTCAGAGTTCTTTAAAATGCAAGACATCTTTAAATATAAAGATACAAAAAGATTAGAAATAAGAGGATATATTGGGTGGGCCAAAAGTTTCCTTCATTTTTTTCCATAAGATGGCTCTAGTAGCACTTAGTTGTCTTTAACTTCATTCAAAACAATTTTGTTAGATTGTATGTGACAGCTGTCACATCAGCATGCATTTAAAAAAAGACATCAAAATTGGTGAATTTTTGTGTAGCCATTTTAACACTGAAGATGGAAGAAAAAAGCAACATTTTCAGCATATTATGCTTTATTATTTCAAGAAAGGTAAAAACGCAACTGAAACGCACAAAAAGATTTGTTCAGCATATGGAGAAGGTTCTGTGACTGATCGAATATGTCAAAAGTGATTTGCTAAGTCTCATGCTGGAGATTTCTCGCTGGACAATGCTCCACAGTCGGGTAGACCAGTTGAAGTTGATAGCGATCAAATCGAGAGAATAATTGAGAACAACCAACATCAAACCACATAGGAGACAGCCAACATACTCAAAGTATCCAAATTAAGCACTGAAAATCATTTGCACCAGCTTGGTTATGTGAATCACTTTGATGTTTGGGCTCCACATAAGTTAAGCAAAAAAAACCTTCTTGACCATATTTCCGCATGCGATTCTCTACTTAAATGGAAGAAAAACGTTCCGTTTTTAAAACAAATTGTGACGAGCAATGAAAAGTGAATAACATACAATAATGTGGGACAGAAGAGATCATGGGGCAAGTGAAATGAACCACCACCAACCACACCAAAGGCCGGTGTTCATCCAAAGAAGGTGATGTTGTGTATATGGTGGGATTGGAAAGGGAGTCCTCTATTATGAGCTCCTTATGGAAAACCAAACCATTAATTCCAACAAGTACTGCTCCCAGTTAGACCAAATGAAAGCAGCACTCCACAAAAAGCGTCCAGAATTAGACAAAAGAAAACGCATAATCTTCCATCAGGATAACACAAGATCGCATGTTTCTTTGATGACCAGGCAAAAACTGTTACAGCTTGGCTGGGAAGTTCTGATTCACCTGCCATATTCACCAGACATTATACCTTCCGATTTCCATTTATTTCGGTCTTTACAAAATTCTCTTAGTGGAAAAAATTTCAATTCCCTGGAATTGAAAAGACACCTGGAACAGTTCTTTGCTCAAAAAGATAAAAAGTTTTGGGAAGATGGAATTATGAAGTTGCCTGAAAAATGGCAGAAGGCAGTGGAACACAACCGTGAATATGTTGTTCAACAAAGTTCTTGGTGAAAGTGAAAAATGTGTCTTTTATTTTTACTTAAAAAAACCAAAGGCACTTTTTGGCTCACCTAATACTATGCTAACACTAGTCAAGAGAAAAGTGGGGTACCTATATTAATATCAAAGTAAACTTTAGAGCAAAAAATATTAACAGGGATTTTTAGAAATGTCATTCATGTTAAAGGGGTCGATTCATCAAGAGG
Organism: Balaenoptera borealis; assembly: GCF_965194805.1. Classification (NCBI taxonomy): domain Eukaryota; kingdom Metazoa; phylum Chordata; class Mammalia; order Artiodactyla; family Balaenopteridae; genus Balaenoptera; species Balaenoptera borealis. Next base: position 111,729,219 of record NC_138868.1, on the reverse strand, counting down.
ACATAATTACAATTTATTTATTTTTATTTTTCTTCCAGTCTTCTTGAGATATTACTGACATACAGCACTGTATGTTTAAGGTGTATAGCATAATAATTTGATTTACATACGTCATGAAATGATTATCACAGTAAGTTTAGTAAACATCTATTACCTCATACAGATACAAAATTAAAGAAATGGAAAATTTTTTTACATGTGATGAGAGCTCTTAGGATTTACTCTCTTGACATCATTCATATATAGCATACGAGTGTTAATTACATTTATCATGTTGTACACTCCATGCCTAGGACTTATTTATCTTATAACTGGAAGTCTGTACCTTTTGTCTGCCTTCATCCAATTCCCCCTCCCCCTAGCCCCCACCTCTGGTAACCACAAATCTGATGTCTTTTTCTATGAGTTTGTTTGTTTATTGAAGTGTAATTGACCTACAACACTATGTTAGTTCCTGTTACACAACATAGTGATTTGATATTTCTATACATTTCAAAATGATCACCATAAGTCTAGTTATGATACGTCACCATACAAAGATACTACATAGTTATTAACTACATTCCCTACACTTCACATTTCATACCCATACACCTATTTCTTTCCTCCCTCCCACCCCCTTGCATCTGGCAACCACCTATTTGTTTTCTGTATCTATGACCTTGTCTCTGTTATGTTTCTTCATTTGTTTTGTGTTTTAGATTTCAAACATAAGTGAAATCATACAATGTTTGTCTTTCTTTGAATCATTTCACTTAGCATAATACTCTCTAGGTCCATGCATGTTGTTGCCAATGGTAAGATTTAATTCTTTTTTTTAATAGCCAAGTAATATTCCACAATGTGTGTATGTGTGTGTATGTATGTATGTGTGTGTGTGTGTGTATGTATGTATATGTGTGTGTGTATATATACATATATATATCACATCTTCTTTACCCATTCACCTATTGATGGGCACATAGGTTGCTTCTATGTCTTCACTACTGTAAACAGTGCTGCAATGGACACAGAAGTGCATATACCTTTTCTGATTAGTATTATTGTTTTCTTCAAATAAATATCCAGGAGTGGAATTGCTGATCACATGGTAGTTCCATTCTTAATTTTTTGAGGAATCTCCATACTGTTTTCCACAGTGGCTGCACCAATTTACATTCCACCAAAAGTGCATAAGGGCTCCCTTTTCTCCACATCCTCACCAACACTGTTATTTGTTGTCTTTTTGATAACAGCCATTCTGACAGTTGTGAGGTGACATCTCATTGTGGTTTTGGTTTGCATTTCCCTGATGACTAGTGATGGTGATCACCTTTCATGTTGACCATTAGTATGTCTTCTTTGGGAAAATGTCTGTTCAGCTCCTCTGCCCATTTTTTAATCATGTTGTTTGGGGTTTTTTTGACGTTGAGTTGTATGAGTTCTTTCTACATTTTGGATAGTAACCTTTTATCAGATATATCGTTTGCAAATATCTCCTCCCACCCACTAGGTGGCCTTTTCACTTTGTTGATAAGTTTCGCTGTGTAAAAGCTTTGTAGTTTGATGTAGTCCCATATGTTTATTTTTGCTTTGGTTTCCTTTGCCTGAAGAGACAGATCAAAAAAAAATATTGCTAAGACTGATGTCAAAGAGTGTACTGCCTATGTTTTCTTCTAGAAGTTTTATGGTTTCAGGTCTTACATTTAAGTCTTTAATCCATTTTGAGTTTATTTTTGTATATGGTGAGAAAGTAGTCCAGTTTGATTCTGTTGTGTGTAGCTGTCCAGTACCAGCTTCACTGGTAAATTCTACAAAACATCTTAAGGAAAAATAATACCAATTCTGAACAAACTGCTCCAGAAATGTGAAGAAAAGGAAATATTTCCCAACTTATTCATTCTATGAAGCCAACATTACCCCAGTATCAAAACTAGACACACTATAAGAAAATAAAATACACACCAATATATCTCATGAACATAGATGCTTGCCTAAACATTTGAAAACCAATTAATATAATTCATCATACAATCAAACTAAAAAAGAAAAACTATATGACATTCTCAATAAATCCAAAAATAATCTGACAAAATCTAACCATTATCCATTAACCATCTAACCATTATCTACCATTCCTGATAAAAATTTTTGGAATAGAAAAGAACTTCCGGGCTTCCCTGGTGGCGCAGTGGTTGAGAGTCTGCCCGCCAATGCAGGGGACGCGGGTTCGAGCCCTGGTCTGGGAGGATCTCACATGCCGTGGAGCAACTGGGCCCGTGAGCCACAATTACTGAGACTGCGCGTCTGGAGCCTGTGCTCCGCAACAGGAGAGGCTGCGATAGTGAGAGGCCCGCCCACCGCGATGAAGAGTGGTCCCCGCTTGCCACAACTAGAGAAAGCCATCGCACAGAAACGAAGACCCAACACATGCCATAAAAATAAATAAAAAATAAATAAAAATTAGAAAAAAAAAAGAACTTCCTGAGATAGATAACAGAAAAAAAAAAATCAACAAACCAGCTTGAGAGAATTTCCTAATCTTGATAAACAGTATCCACAACAAATCTACAGCTAAGATTGATTATAATTAATGATAAAAGACTGCTTTCCCCCTAAGATCAGGAACAGGACAAGGATATCTGCTCTCACCATTTCCAGTCAACATTGTATTGGACAGTTTAGCCAGTGCAATCAGGCATGAAAAGAATTTTAAAATGCATCCAGATTGGAAAAGAAGTAAATCTATCTTTACTTGCAGACATCAGGATCATCTATGTCAGGAGTCAGCAAACTACGATGCAAAGGCCGTACACATCTTGCTCCCTGTTTTCTCTTGCTGTTGTTTGTTTATTTGGATAAATAAAGTTTCACTGGAACACAGCTCCACCCATTCATCTACTTACTGCTCTCACCCCAAAGCGCAGAGTAGAGTAACTGAGACAGAGGCGTTATGGAAAGGAAACACAAGAAAAGATGCTCCCCATCTTTAGCCATTATTGAAATGTAAGTTAAAGTAATGAGACACCACTACACACCTATTAGGATGGTTAAAACTAAAAAGACTGACTAGGTCAAGTCTTTTCGCAACAAGGATGCGAAAAACTGGATTTCTCATCCACTGTAGGTGGGAGTGTAAAATGGCACAATCACTTTGGAAGTGAGTTTGGCAGTTTCTTTAAAATTTAAACACATACCTATCATTTGATTCATTTTATTTATCTATATATCATTCTATTCCCAGATACCTACCAAAAAGAATGATGTTCAAAGAAATACTTGTACACAAATATTCACAGCAACTTTATTTGTAATAGCTAAAAACTGGAAACAACACAAACAACCATAAACAATGAATAGATGAACAAGCTGCAGTTATTTCCATTCACCAGTAAAAAGAAGTGAATTACTGACGCTGCTGCAACATGGATGAATCTCAAAATAATTATACTGAGTGAACTAAGCCAGATGAGAAAGAGTACCTGTGGTATGATCCCATTTACACAAAGTTCTGTGGAATCCAAACCAGCATGCAGTGACAGAAAATAGTAAGTGGTTGCCTGGGGCCAGGGCAGGATGGGGTGGGATGCGGATGGTGGGCAGAGAGGAAGGGGCACTAGGAAACTTGGTAGCGGTGGACAGGACCAAAATCTTGACTGTGGCAGAAGTCACAGGAGTTCATGTACAGGCCAAACTTATCAAACTACACTAAATATGTGTGGTTTATCATATGTCAATTATATCTCAACTGTTTTTTCTAAAAGTTTCCAAAACTGAAAAACAGGTGCAGATGGGTGGCCCTGTGACATGGTGACCCGCAGAATAAGGATGCAGCAGCTCTAAGCCAGAGCCCTCGCTCCCAAGACTGGACACAGGTACAGAGGAACCCGAACTTCTTCCTTTCTGAGGAGCTTAGGGCATAAGGATACAGGACTAACACGGTTCCTTGAAGATGCCGCTTTGTCCTCACTACACCTTTCCTAGGCCGGGGCTGCACGCCTGCCTGCACCCCACACATCCATTGTTTAACTCAGCTACAGAAAGACACCAGTGACGATTCAAGCACCTTCATTTCTGTCCTTCTGCATGATCCTATGGGTGAGTAAAATCATAGTTTTCAAAAGGAAGGAGCTCCTAATTTTTCTCAGACCATGTAACAATCTTCCCCACACATCCAGAATTAAGTTTTTGGCCCTGTTTTTGAACTTTAAAATGGGACCCTACAATGTACCAAGGAATAAAGCAAAGAATGGGAAAGTGCAGAAATGGTTAAAAATCACAAGTTAAAAGCAAACTGTAAGGACTTCCCTGGTGGCGCAGTGGTTAAGAATCCACCTGCCAATGCAGGGTACATGGGTTCGAGCCCTGGTCTGGGAAGATCCCACACGCCGTGGAACAACTAAAAGCCCGTGCGCCACAACTACTGAGCCTGCACTCTAGAGCCCATGAGCCACAAATACTGAGCCCGAGTGCCGCAACTACTGAAGCCTGCGTGCCTAGAGCCTGTGCTCCGCAACAAAGAGAAGCCACCGCAATGAGAAGCCCACGCACTGCAACGAAAGAGTAGCCCCTGCTCACCGCAACTAGAGCAAGACCACGTGCAGCAACGAAGACCCAATGCAGCCAAAAAAATAAATAAAATATTAAAAAAAGCAAACTATATAAAATAAACAAGGTCCTACTGTATAGCATGGGGAATTATACTCAATATTTTGTAATAACCTATAAGGGAAAAATATCTGAAAAAAAAATATAACTGAATCACTGTGCTGTATACCTGAAACTAACACAACATTGTAAAACAACTATACTCCAATTAAAAAAAATTACATGGCACATATACATGTACCTTAAATGTATTTGATTTTCATTTCTCAAAAATAAATAAATAATTTGCAAAATGAAATGGAAAAAGCAAACTGGAGCTTCGAAAAAAATGTGTTGCTCTCATTCCAGATAAATAATAAAGCAGGAATCTCTGTGTTCTTTTTAGATAATTTGTCTCAGCGGAGAAGTGTTTCACTTTTTCGTTTCTGTAGATCCATAAATTAACAGGATACCCACATGCCCAATCTCCCACTGTTATAACTCAGGCCCAGCGTATTCCCTGAGCCAAGCAACTCAGCGATCGGGGTCCAGCCTCTCCTCCCTCCTCCTCAGCCTCCTTATCACACAAAGGCGAAGGCGGTTTCAGAACCAAGGAAGACAGCAGGTCTCTGAAAACAGAAAATAGCTTGTACGTGACAAGCAGCCCTCTCATGTGGCAACATTTAACACAGGAAAGCAATTTAAAATGAGCTGTACACTCGGGAACAGGAATGACATGCAGGTTCCAAGTCAAACTACAGCCATACGCTAAACAAGAATGCAGCGTGTGTGTGCACATGACATGAATTACAGATGTTCACACAGATACAGGGCTGTGCACCGTCTCGCACACACGCACGCGCACCGACGTCCTCAGGAGCACGCCTGCGTGCCAAGCACCGGCCCCTGCAGGCTCTGGGCTCTCACGGTCCTCCCGGCAGCCCCGCGAGGCAGCACTGTGATGACCGCACCCCCAAACAGAGAGGCGGGCCCGCGGAGAGGCCCCGCGGGGAGAGGGTCGGCGCGGCCCCAGACGTGCGCTCTCGCCCGGGCTGCTGTCCTGCCGCGTGCGGTTCCACGCATGCTGCCGCCAAGGAGTACCGGCTCACCGCCAGCTGGGACACATCAGCGAAGAGCGGGACCGCAAGGTGGTCTCGGAGCTCACGGGAGCCTGATGACAGGTTTCTTCATCCTGCTACCCGCCCCCCCCCCCACCGTTCAACGTGCAGCTTCCTGAGGGATTTTCCTCGTCATCTGGGCCTGAAAAGCACGGGGCTTCCCCTGCGTCGCGCCCCCCCCTCATCAGGAAAGGCTGTGTGGGTGGACCCTGGGCCCTGGGGGGGCCTGGGGGGGCTGGGGCAGGGGCGGTGGGGGGGGGCAGCCATGCCTCCGGAAATGCGGGTTCTTGCAATTAAGTCCCGGAAACTCGTCTGGATCAGAGAAGTGGTCATTCCACGGAAGGTCCAGAGAAAGGCACTAAAAAGGGGGACAGGGGGTCACCTCAAAGCCCTCTCCTAATGGAAGCAGAAGCTTGGGGACAGTTCACCCGGCCGGTTGCATCATGTTTCACCGTGTGCACCGGACCCTCCACCACGTAGAGGGCGGGGGTGAGGAAAAGAACCTCTAGACCAGGAGCAGCCTCGGCGCCCGCCAGGCCCGTGCTGCTGTAACCGGCCCCCCAGCCCCGAGCAGACTCTGCAGGAGGTCGGAGGAGGGGGCCGGCGCTGGCTCTTCAGAAGACCATAAAAATCAGGCCTGAAAACACAAGAGAAGGCAGTGCTGTTGGTCTAATTCACAGCCAGTCGTCAGCTGAGGGCCCTGACGGCGCCCTGGGGTGACGGATGCAGCGGAAGGCTTCCCACCGGTGACAGGTGACACTGACCCACTGCACAGGGAATGCGGCCTGGGAGCCTTTCGGCTCAGGGACCACTGGTTCTGGCTTACATGTCCGGGAAAAGCAGATCTTGCCCTGGAAGAAACAGTTCGCACCTTTCTCGGCTCATTAAAGCTAATTTTGCAAATTCCGAATATCTCACGTGAACCTTCTACTGGGTTTCATCTGGCTTCGGTTATTGTGCTTTTTGTAAGAACTAGCTCGCTTCACTAACACACCTCTTTCCCACGGAAGCTTTCGTTAGCTTGGAAGCGCTGAGCCTTCCTCTCTGAAGGTGAACTTTCTGGCTCTCTCCTTAGACAACAGCCGTCTACACTGCAGCCTCCGCGTTCGCAGGCAGGCAGAGGCCCACAGGGCGAGGAAGGAGCGGCCAGCGCGGTCTCCTCCCGGGGGGGAGGGACACGGCCTTGGCCACGCCTCATCGCGATGCCCTGTGCATACAGCAGTCACTCAATAAATACGGACTGGACCCAGGGGGTGGGGGACCCTGAGGTTTGGGGAATGAAGCGGCGAAGCTCAAGGGGGATGTTTCCCGTGCACCCTACAAAGTGGACAGGTTTGTCACGGACTGGAAATGACCGGAAAAGATGAACCGTGCTCGCAATTGCGAAAGCATGAAATATTCAAGAACGCAAGGGCTAGAGCCCTTAATAACGGCATGAACTCAGTAGCCATCTTACAGCACCAAGAAGGGCACAGATCTGGAAGAGGAAAATTAAGAATAGGTTTTAAATTTAAAAACCTGAAGATCACACCTTAAAATGACTTTCCATGATTTGGGGGATTTTTAAAGTGGCATCTTGTAATAGAAAAAGAAAGCAAGAAAACATAAACCTGAAGTAAACATTCTTTGGTCAGAAATATAACAAATATTATTTAAAGTAAAATACCGTTTTAAATTGTTTTTAATTCTTTGTAGTTTGGATTCTGCGTTCCTAACAATGCTTCCTTCTCCGCTAGTAGGAAAAAACCTGCAGAGCTGACTCACAACCACAAGTCAGCCTGCTCCCCGCTCAAGGCCAGCCCAGGCCAGGAGGTGTCTCTGCAACAGACACTGAGCTTGTCACTGATGCCCGAAAGAGACCCCAGCAGTGTGAGTTGAGAATGTCACTAATCTAAGGTGAAGGTGTCGCTAAGGACCCTGTTTCCCACACACGAGGTAGGGAGCAGGTGACCAGCCAGGACTCCATCCAACGTGCAAAAACGCCCTGAAATGCAGAGCAGCAACTGCAGACAGTTTTTAGGCGGTATTTCCACTCCGCGTTAACGTAGGGGAGACTGGGAAGTGGGTGTAGCTCCACACTCCCACTCAGGCGGGAGTCATGACCCAAGCTGGGCACTGCGCGTCTCTGGGCCTCTCACAGCAGAGGGTCTCCACTGCAGAGACCCTGCCACCCGGGTCACCCGGAATCCCCTGGAGTCGTCTCTGGGTGTCACGGCTGGGGGCGCTGCTAGGGGCGCTGAGAGGCTGGGGTGCTGCTAAACATCCACAACTCACAGGGCCGCGCCCCCAAAACAAAGGATTAACCGGCCCAAAACGTCAACAGCGCCGAGCTGGAGAAACCCTGTCTCACAGTCTCTTTCAGCTCTAGAGCTCTATAACCTACATGTCTGTTGAGTTGAGGGGTAGATACTACTTCTTTGGGTATAAAGCTAACAAAGAGGATTGAAGGACTTGCTGAGACCAAGTGTAAACCAGGGTGCACCCAGGTCTCCTGTAACCAGACAGGTAGTGAGAAATCAGGCCTGTAAGACGGTTCCCTCCTCCACAGAAGTCCAACACCAACATCCCTCGTAGGAAGAGGGAATGGTTTTACGCATCTTATCTCGCAGGTCTGGAACGAGGCGGATTGCAGGACTCGGCTCTTCAGCTGACGCCCTGAACTGAGCATGAACGTAACCCAGGAGAGCTGGGAGGTCAGACTCCATGCCTAATGCATGGTCTGTTTTAGCACTTCTTGGAAACTACATGCCCCTTGGGTCTAAACAGAGGCATGTGACTTGCTGAGTTCCTGAGGGCTTTCCTTCATCCTCTCCCCTACTTTCTCTGGACACGCTCGCAGCTGAGGGCGCCCACCATCGTGTGGCACCCTGGTCCCAGGACACGGGATTCCTGTGGATACTGAGGCCTATATACTCACGTGACATTTTCTTGTCCTGAACTCATCCATTCTTCATAGCTATTTATCTAAAAAGATGCTTATTTTTAATGTAAACACACTGATTTATATTGGCAGCTCCTCTACTTAAAGATATGCTGGAATTTCCACTGAAACTTTTTATTATTCAAAGTTTGCTAGTGCAGGCCTGAAAATGTCCCCAAGCAAAAGAGGTCTAATCTTTTCTACAAATATCACTGAACCACTTTTTAAATCCAAGAATGTCAGATAATTTCTTCTTCTTTACTCTTGAAACTTAAAACTGGATTTTTGTTTTTCTAAGAAAAAATCAGGACACCAATCTGTACTTTAGATGAAATGTCTTTCCTACACAGAAAAAATAAATGTAAAAACTTTCTATCCCATGAAAATAGGCCATCAGGGAAGCTTTAATATGAGAAAGTTCCTCTAAATTAGGTTTGTAACCTAAACAACCAGAGGACTATATATAAAATAGATAACTCATAAGGACCTGCTGTATAGCACAGGGAGCTCTACTCAATACTCTGCAATGGCCTATATAAGAATCTAAAAAAGAACGGATATATGTATATGTATAACTGATTCACTTTGCTGTACAGCAGAAACTAACACAACATTGTTAATCAACTATACTCCAATAAAAATTTAAAAAAAAAAAAAAAAAAAAAGAACCAGAGGACTAATGAAATTCTAGAATCCAAGGGGAATAAAGCCAAGAATGATACTGTTTACATCCGCACAGCACTTTATAATGTACAGGACCACTTTCACGTACAGTCTCACTTGATGCACATAAGAGTCCTGTAAAGTGGGTATTTATCTATAGATAAAGAGAAGAGGGCTCGGATATATTAGGAGACAATTACAGCCTCAAAACTTGAAAGTATCAGAGACCAAAGGAGAAACCAGGTCTTCTGACTCGAAATTACTTTAAAATAACAATTAAGAAACATACAAATTAGGCCTTGGTTTCTCATCTGTCCAGGTTGTAATTTGTTTGAATAGAAATACGTGTCAGCCCCCATCTAAAATGTCTAGTGAAGCCCCTGCCCCTTTCCCAAACCACAACTAAGAACAGACACTCACCTCCCTCTGCTGGGCCAGTGCAAGGCCACGAAGGCAGCAGAGGGGAAGAAGAGCACAGTCTTACCTGATTATAGCTAAGGCGTCTAAGTTCTGCAAATCTGAGGACACTGCTAGGATGAAACCTGGGGCCTTGGAAGGGGCCTCCTTGTAATGGAGGAGTCCAAAAGCCTACGCTTGATAAGGTTCATTTTCAATTTGCCTCTGATTAACTGAGGATTCAATGAATTGTAGTAAAGTAGTAACAGCAGCATCAACAGTTAGCAGTGACAGTAAATCCCGAAAACCCAGCACTGAGAGCTTGTTACTATACCAGGCCCTCTGCTAAGCACTCATGTAATTAATTTTAATTTTACTATATCGATTAGTGTAATTTTTGTTATCACTCATATAGATAACTTTGATAGGAACACTATAATATAGTCACTGGTTTGCAAAACAATCCTACAGAGTTATACGTTTTTCTGCTCTTTTATAGATAAGGAGATTGACTTGGACAAGTCCTACAGTGGAGCTGAGTTTCAAACCTTGGTCTAGCTTACGTTCTTCCTGATGAACAGGAATTCAGAAAGGAAGAGATCGCTACAGGCCAGAGACCTAAAAAAGCCTTTACAGAGAAGTGTGTTGAGCTGGATACTGGGGAATGAGCGGAACTGAACAGAAAGAGGGTGATCTGCACGGGGGTAGATGGGCGATGACAATAAAACAGAAATGGCAACACACAAGGGTGATTCAGGAGACAGTGATGGAACACTTCTACAGAGCCCAAGACCATGCTCCAAATTGTGTGATTTCCCCGACAAAACTGAATTAAGTGAATACACTCTTAGGGTCAATTTTCTCTTTATGACATAGCCATTATCTTGTAAAGGAAAAGGAAAAGGCTACGTTTCTCTAGAGCCCAACTCCTCTACAGAGAGGGCTGGTGTGGACGCCAAAGTGCCTCGTCTCCGCCACCCGAAGCCCAAACCTGGCGATTCTCCCGTGAAGGCAGCGCCCCTGCTGGAGCCCAGGACTGTACAACCCAGCCCTGAGGGGCAGGGCAGGAGAGCCGAGACAGGACCCCCAAACTGGAGCCTCTGAGCGCCAGTTAAAGAGTCTTCCTCCAAGTTTCGTGAGAAGTAGCTTCAAAACTGGGAGCTGGAAGGCGCTGCTCGCACAAGGAGAGAAGCACCAAAGTCCTAACACGTTTTATTTACTCTGCACCTAGAAAGCGTACCTGCTGAGGACAGCACAGAAAGCAGATCTGTTAGTGGAAGAGGGAACAAAACACGAAAACAAACTCGTCCCAGAGAACGTCACCAGCCTGAGGATGCCCGGGGGAGCAGAAACCACACGTGGGGGACAGGGGAGCAGGGTCAGCCATGGGGCCGCCGGGAGGGTATCTGTTCCGGCTTCAGCAAGGGCCAGATCCCTCATCCAACGTCACGAGACGTCCTTTAGGTCTGTCCTCTCATCACCATTGCCTAGGGTAGAGACAGACAGACAGACACGGACACCGAGGGAGACGGAAAGGCAGCTCCAGCAAGGGTTTCGCTGCTTTTCCTGGGGCTTCACCCTGCACACCTGCTGGAGCTGTGCTAACGCGACAGAGCACTGCGGAAATCACAGAATTAAGCACCTCTGAAGCCACATGCATACTTTGTTTTCCATTTAAATCAAAGTCTTCCCTCTGACCTACCCACAGAGCGAGCTAAACTGGAAACGTACGCAAATTACGACCAGATGCTTCACACGGACATTCACCATCCATAACACAGCCTCACAGAAGCGTCAGGCTGGGACGGAGTTAAGGGAAAGAAGAAGTAACAGAATAATAAAATAACACGCTTGTATACCAGTCCTGAGCTCTGCATGCAGTCAGCATCTACCTCAGAAGACACGCACTCCAGGGCCCCTGGGCCCCTGAGAAGGCCTCTCAACCTGAGGTCATAAATGATCTTCTGGGGGTTGTAACCCCCTAAGTAGTATATAAAACTTCCACATATGTACATGAAAGTACTATTTGGAAAAAAGGGCCATAACTTCCATCATCTACACTGTGTTCCTCACATAAACTACTCCACAGATGAAGGTCTGAAACAGGACCTGGTGAATTAAAGACACAAACATTTGTTCTTACTAAACCACTGCTCTAGAGATTCACCGCTAACGTTCTCTACCGGCAGTGGACTTAAAAGCGAGACCAAATATGGTCAGAGTGAAAACTCCATATCTGACACTAGATATCAAACAACAGATTACCAACCCAACCAAATAGTGGTCTATTTTTTTCTTCCTGGTAAACAAACACAGGAACTCTTAAAACACTAGATATAGTAAGTACGGTTGTAGCAGATTAAAAAAACAAAACAAACACAAAATCTGAGGTTCTGAAAGATGTAATTTCCTAACCTCTTGGAGTAGAAGAGGGCTTCAAACCAAGGTTACCCGGCTCTAAAAACTTCCAAACTTTCAGAAGAGGAAGACATTTCTATAACTGGGCTTTCAAAACCTTCAAATGCACTTTTTATTAACAAATAAAGTAATTCAACGAATCAGTTAAAAATTCTCTTGTATTCCCATAAAACCACTTCTTTGGATCTGAAACTCACACTGTGAGTTATCTAACAGGGGAAAGAAATGTGAATGTGTTGGTGGTAGGGGAAGAGGAATGCTGCTTAAATTACTTTCAAGCGACTTGGATTAAGACCAATATTATTTCCCCAAGGTCCCAAAATGAATCACGTGCAAAGCTGGGAAGTGGGTCCAGAATTCCTGACACCCACGTGTGCTCCCTCCTCCACCCAGAAAAGTATCTGAGAGGCAGCGGACAGCGGAGCCTGGGATGGGTGGTCCCTCTCACCTCACCCGGTAGGAATCTGAATCTGAAAATCTGGAGAATTCTTCACCTGTCCTGTTACCAGCAGAATGGGGAGCTGCTGTCCCAGACACCTGTCGAGTGTGGGACAGCAGTAATTCTCCAAATTTTAAGTTGTTGTGTCTCAAATGATCAACGCTCACTGCTCTTCAGATAAACCCACCCAAGGACAGGGATGACGGCTGTGCAGTTGGGTATATAAATGTCTTTATAACATGACAGCCCCATCCTGACAGCAGTGATGCTTAGCAAGACTCATTCAACCCCTTCCCTCAACCCTATCAGACCTTCGTGGGTGCAGATGTGCTCCGAAAAAACAGAGCCAATATTTTAATTTCGTTTTATACTTGAAAAATGAAAACAAAAGCATTACCTTCAGAATATAAACTTTTAAAGGAAGGTGTGTGACCCTTAAGTTATATAGAAGGGGGCCTACGTTAGGTACAGCCAAGGTTCTTGTTTCCAGCTCCAGCCGTGGCTTAGCTTCTCCAAAAGGCCTCGGCACTCCAACTTTGGAGAGCCCACGCAAGCAAACTGTAGTTTTTACTGCACCTCTGGGCTCTTGGGAAGTGGGCGATCTTTAACGCAGCAAGTGAAATAGCTGTAGTCTGAACCCAGAAAATAATAGGATGGGTGGGGCATGACCCTGAGGGTCATTAGGGAGACTGTGCCAATGGGCCAGAAGGAAGGCAGAGCTGAGCCTGAGATTTCCAAACACTGCCAGGCCCTGAAAGCCATCCCAGATGACCATCGTCTCTCACACAAAGCGTCCCCAGATTTGCACAGGTTGCGATCAACCAAACACTGCCAGGGCCCCTGAAAGCCATCCCAGATGACCATCGTCTCTCACAAAAAGCGTCCCCAGATCCGCACAGATTGCGATCAACCAAACGCCATTTACAAGTAAAGAAAAACAAGTCACTGCAAGTAAGAGTCATAAGAAACAACAAACATTAGATTTAGACCCCCAAGAACTTCAGATATTTGAAGTCTCACATGCAGAATACAAAACAGCTGTGCGTGAAATGTTTAAAAATAAAAAAGTAAGGGCTTCCCTGGTGGCGCAGTGGAGAACCCGCCTGCCAATGCAGGGGACACGGGTCCGAACCCTGGTCCGGGAAGATCCCTCATGCCGCGGAACAACTAAGCCTGTGCACCACAACTACTGAGCCTGTGCTCTAGAGCCTGTGAGCCACAAGTACTGAAGCCCGCGAGCCACAACTACTGAAGAGCCACAACTACTGAAGCCCATGCGCCTAGAGCCCGTGCTCCACAAGAGAAGCCACCGCAAGGAGAAGCCTGCGCACCACAACGAAGAGTAGCCCCCGCTTGCCACAACTAGAGAAAGCCTGCGCGAAGCAACGAAGACCCAACGCAGCCAAAAATAAATAAATAAAATAAATTAATTTTTAAAAAATAAATAAATAAAATTAAAAAGGAGTGAAAAATGAGCAGGCAAAAGAAACCAGATTATAAAAGGAACCAAGTAAACTTTTAGAAATGAATATAATGGGTTAAAAAAAAAAAAACTTCATACATTGGTTAAATAACAGATTAGACATGGCTGGCAAAAGAAACAGTTGTAAAACAAAACTAAATAAATAACCCAGAACAGCACAAAGAAAGAAGACCATGAAATTACAACAGAAAGGTTAACAGTCTTGGAAGATGGAAGACTGAATATATCTAATCAGAGTTCCAAAAGGAAAGAGTTACGAAAATAGAAGCTGGGCAGTATTTGAACTCACACTACCTGAGAATTCTCCAGAAAGATATAAAGTCACAGATACACAAAGTATAACAAATTAACAAGTAGATTAAAAAGAAATGCACCCTAGACACACACACATAGTAACATTTCAGAATGCCAAAGAGAAGACAAGATCTTTAAAGTAGCTGGAGAAAGACAGGCTGATGACGTAACTGCAGGTTTCACAACAGGAACGATGGAAACCAGGAAGCACCCGTGTAAGGGAGCCCAGGCTCCAAGTCAAAATAACTGTCAACCTAAAATTACATACCCAGTAAATCTATACTTCAAGAACAAGATGAAAATAAATATATTTTCAGATATAAACAAAAATGAATTCAACATCGAGAGACCTACCCTAAAGGGAGTGACTGTGAACTATTCTAGAAGCTTCCTAACTGACCTTCCCTCTCCCACCATCTTGAATATAATATCAGTCCAACACATCTAAAATCATTTGATCAGATCACTTCCTGCTTCAAACTGCTACATGAATTTCTAGAACCTACATAATAAGGTCCATGACCATCTATCTGGCTCCTCAACTTACCAGCTGTGACCTGGGCCAGGTAACTAACCTGCCTGAGCCTCAGGTTCAGCACCTGCAAAGTGAGCCCTATAGGGACTGACCGCTGACATGGGTAAGACCCCCATAACGTAGCGCTCTCCGCAGTGCCTGGCGCAGACTTTCAATAACTGGCAGCTGTTATTAGTTATCATTATGATAACTCATTGGTCCCAAAATACAACATATGCATTCCCAATGCCACGCCTTTGCTCACAGTATTTCCTCCACTTCACTGGTCCCTAACACGTCCATTCCCCAAAAATCTGCACTAAGTCAACCAAATTATTGTCAAAAGTCCAGCTGCTTCTTGAAATTTTCCTCTACCAGGCCAGCCCAAAGTAAGTGCTCTCGCTTCTAAACACGTAAAACATTTACCCAAAGTGCTACTCTGTTCATTAACTGCCTAAACTGTGCGATGTTTCTGGTCTGGGGAAGCGCTTATCCTAGCTGTCCCTGTTCTGCCTGTGGAAAGCTCTACTGCCATGAAAACGGAGATTTTTGCCTAATAATGATGGATTGGCTGATTGAGCTCCAGCACCCTGGTAGAGACACTTTAGAGGAAAAACATGGCACCAAATTTAAAAAAAAGAAAAAAGGAAAGAAAAGGCAGTTGTCTTAGGATGTGCTGCATTCCTTGTAATCCTCCAGACAGCTGCACTTCATTCTAAAGACGTCAAATATTTTCCTTAGAGAAAGACATCCCAGGAGGAAGTCCTGGTGGGCAGGAAGAAGTGATAAGGGAACTTCAGCTGTCGGCTTACTTCAGGAAACATCTTTCAGAGTCTGTTTCCCAAGGAAGTCAATTTGACCTGGTATTTGTATCACCCAAGACAAAGAAAAGAGTCCCCCGGGAGCTGCCCGGCTGGCACGAACGAGGGGTCCAGTAAACACGGGCTGATGCCGAAAAGGCAGACCAAAGCAGCTACTCAGATGATTCCGTTTGTTTGTTCAAAAAAAGGAAGAGGCAGGTATTCTCATCAGCTCTCTTTCAGTTTGCCAGCTAAGCACTTGCTGAGGGTGCCACACCTGGCTGCCCCACCCAAGAGCCAGTAACAGCAAATCTCTCAAATGAGTCACAAAGGATGCGTGATCAAACCCAACTTCAAGGCTGCCCGTCCTTCTTGCACTGCAGCTGACATTAATTCAGGAGCTAGAAAAAGCCACAATCACATGCTATCACTTTTAACTAAGTTTTCCCACTTTAAAAGAAAATCCTTACTAAGTGTCAATTCTAAAATTCCACTATTTTGTCTAGGAGGCCCCCAAAAATGCAATTGTTTTCATTATATAAAAAAAATCCTTATCAAAGAAAACTTGGGGGGAAAAAACCAAAAGAATCAGCCAGAAAAACAAGAGAAAAGTAGAAAACAATCAGCCATAAGACCTGGTGGTCCAGTGGTTAGGACTCTGCGCTTCCACTGCAGGGGGCACGGGTTCGATCCCTGTTCGGGGAACTAAGATCCCACGTGCTGCACAGCACAGCCAAAATAAATAAATAATAAATTTTTTTAAAAAAATGAGCCGTAAGACCTGCTACTCAAAGACAGCACCTATCAACATTTTGGTTCACTATCTTCCAGATGTTTTTCCTCTAAGGATAAGATGTTTTGAGTAATTGGAATCCTATGGTATACGACTGTGTTACTTAAATGACTTCACAAGCATTTCCCCATGTTTTTTTCTTCTTCTTAACCTCATAAAACTACATAGAGTAGATGAGAGAAAGAAGATGTTTAAAGTAAACCAAGTCAAGAAATACCATTCTCGTTCTTCCACAAAAACTGTTTTTACTGTAGTAAAAACCAAGAATTTCCAAAAGTTTCTGGGGTCATTGGAGATAAGATACATAAAAAGATGCTTGGACGCATAGGAAGTGTTTAAGAAATGTTAACTGACTTTCAAGTGACAAAGACAATATTTACTATAGTCCCTGAAAAGATACAAAAGAAATTAAATTCAGCCTCTGTTCCCAATGAATTTTTAATAACACTGAGAAGATAAAATGCATTTACACCCAACAACTAAAGTGCAACATAATTCGGCATGCAATAATCCTGGCTCTTCAAGGGCTTGGGATGCCTTATTCCTTTCTGCACCCCTAGCATGAAGGACATATTACAGATACTCAGTAAACGTCTGTTGTACTGAACAGAACTACAAACTACAAGCCATGCTTTAGAGACAGTAAAGATCACTGTGAGCTGAGGTTAAGTTGGGCAAAGCAGACACCGTGAACATGGCAGAACTTGATTAAGGCCTTAGATCTCCACATAGAGAACCACAGTGGATACTGTCCTTACTAAACTAGGTGTAAAAGAATGTGCTTACCAAAACTTTCTTTCAGGAACCCTTTAGAGTCCACTGAAGCTATCTGCATATACCGTGAGCATCCAGAGGGTAAACACAGGAGATCTGAAATCTGTTTCAGGCCTAACAGCATCACATTCACCACCTGATTATAAACTCGTCTTAAAGAGAATCCAGCTTCATGACTAGGGTATCACTCAGCAGACTCCATACACCCTAACTTCATCCACACACAAATTTTCCTTTGTTTTACTCCACTTGTGCTTGCGAAAAAATGCAAAGAATTTGTGGAGAAGGAATTTGCTAATATTACATCGCTAACAGCTGCTGGTTGGATTGTACTAAATCCACAGCCTCTTCAGTCACATTATATGGCCAACTCAAAAAGTGGGCTATTAATACAAATCTGGTTTCTTTCAAAAGAATTGATTTAAGCCTACCCAGCCAGGCTGCCTTAAGAGCAAGTTTCCCAGAGCTTGGGGTTGGGTGTGTGAGCATTTTGTCTGTATGTAACGCTGCAATTACTTGTGATTAAGACTCTCGAATAGCTAGCTGCCCATTCAGTCTCCCCAGCCTGAAGCACTCAGAACAAATGCCTTCAACAGGCCTTTCAGGAATGAGCAGCTGATCTGAAGCAGTGCATGCTTCTGGGCAGGTGGTCCTTGTTTTTCTGAACACACACATGCACACGCATGTCTGATAACGCTTATATCAGTCAGATATAATTAATTCAAAAGACTGAAAACAACACAAAATAGGTCATTTAAAAACGTTTCAGAGGTCCAAACATATGCAAATGGAAAATTTATACTTTTTTTCAAAAATTTCCCGGAAATTATGATTTTCAGATTTTGCTAAACTTTCACACACAAACTGTCTTATCCCAAGAATACAAACTGTAACTGTTTTAACTCTAAATGAAGCACTTCTCTAGGACATCAAAAGATTTGGAAACCCAACGATAATTACCACATAATCATTCAAAAAAAGACATGTGGTATATAACATTTGCAAAGAGGAGTTGCACCTGTCACCAATTCAACAAAAGAATACTTTATCTACAAACCACGCAGCGTTGAACATTTAATAATCTGGTTAAAATGATCCATAACAAGAACTCCACGTCAAACGGAATAATACAAGTAACCAAAAAAATGGATTAACACAAATGGTTGATTTCCGCATCCGAACCACATGGGATGTCACCCGGAGCAAGTTACCGAATCTCTCCGTACTTGTTTCTTAGTCCACAAAACGGGCAAAATGATACTAACAACCTCTTAGAGTTATCCATATTAAATGAATACATATTAAATTTTTATAACAGAACCTGGCAAAGGGTAGCTAATAAATAATGTTTTTATTATATCAGGAACCAGATTTTTTTAAAATGAGAACACGCAAAAATAATAGCAATTGAAAAGTGTAATCATGAAAATAAAAGAGACACAGCTGTGATGCCCTGTGAAGGAATAGTTTTCAAGATATTACTGTATATTTAGAGCATAAGCAAATAATAGAAAAGAGCTCCCTATTAAAAATGATAGCTACATCCCTTCAAAGTGTATTAATACATCCTACCACCTCTATTCTTTGTCATTAGTGCTATTTTGCAAAACTGTGATTATTCCTCCTATGTTCTACAGGTGAATCCCAGTCCTTAACATTAAGAAAGGCACACAAGTAGCCCCTCCAGGAGGCCAAAAGAAGAAGTTAATGGGGGCTTTCCTGGCGGTCCAGTGGGCAAGACCCCCGCTCCCAATGCAGGGGGGAAGGGTTCCATCCCTAGTGGGAGAACTAAGATCTCGTATGCCACACGGTGTGGCCAAAAAACAAAAAAAAATTAAATTATATTAAAAAAAATGTTTTTTAAATAAGAAGTTAAGGGGATGTGAAGGCCTTAGCATCCACTAGTTTCACTAACAAACCACCAACTTGAAACTCATTCCTGAACTAAACTGCCAAATGTTTCTGCAATAAAAACTGCAAACTCTCATGTGAACAGATCTTCTCAACAATAGGGAGTTGTTCCAGTCTGTGAATAGGACAGTGTCAGTGTGACCAACAAAGCCGGGAGGGGACATTCCTGACACCCCTGTCCCCTGGCTAGCCTTTGATCATTCATCTCTCCCAACCACACGTTTATGGAAACCACTTTCAAGCACAGCATAGGGACAACATCGACTCCCTGAACTTCGCCCTCATCACAGAGCCCTGCTCCCCGGCTTCTGCCCGGACCCTCACTGTTCACGCCACCCCTGAGGACCACCCCCCAGTGAGCCTCCAACACAGGAGCCTTTGTTTTCCTAGTACGCCCACCCCACCCCCAAACAGTCACTTGGGGCTTCGCTGTATATACTCTGGCAAACATCATGGGATGACGATGGCAACTAAGCAGACCACAGACCGACCCGAGAACGGGGGGGAACTGCTGATGCCCCAGGCGAGGCTGGTGCGGCGCTCGGGACCCCGGGTCTGAGTGTCCCTTGCTCCTGGGGGCAGACTTCGGGCTCAGTGTTCTCTCTGGACTCTGCTCTGAGGACTACGTAGGACCGCGGTCTCGAGCGCCCAGCGCGCGCCCACGGCCCCCAGCGTGCGCCCACGGCCCCCAGCGTGTGGTCCCGCCGTCCGGCTGCCCGAGGCCTCCAGCCGGGGACTGGGGGGGCCTGGGGGGAGGAAGGACAGACCAAGGCCCCGTCCGGGCGGCCCCCGGGCCACTCCAGGGCGGGCTGCAGGGCTGGGCGCCGGCGGGACAAAGGGGACCGGGAACGGGTCGGCTTTGTTCGCGCAGTGATGGAGCGCAGGGCCACGGGCCCCGGACCGGACCCCGCACCCCGGGACGCCCTGCACCCAGACCCCCAGACCCCCGGGACTCCGTACCTCCGGGACCCCCGACGCCCGCACCTTTTCCCCGGCCCGCACCCCCTACCCCGACCCGGGACCCGCACCTCTGCGCCCCCCGCACCTTCGGGGCCGCTCCCCGCCCCTCCCGGACCCCGGGACCCCCGCATCCCTGACCCCGTACATGGACCGGACCCCCGCATCCTCGGGATTCCCCTCCCTGAACCCAGGACCCCCCGCACCGCCCACCCCCGGGCCCCCGCGCCCCCGCGCCCGCCCCCCACTCCGCCCGGGCCCCTCCGGCCGCGCCCGGCAGAGGCCCGCGGACTCACCCCGCAGGAGCAGCAGCAGGGCGAGCGCGGGCCGCCGCCTCAGCGCCATGTCGAGAGCAGCTGAGGGGCCGAGGGCCCGCTCCCGGCGCAGGCGCCCTGCCCGCGGCCCTGCGCCCGCCCCGGTCACCATAGCGACCACGGCGGCGCGCCGTCGCCATGGTGCACGGGAAGCCCGAGACGAGTCTGGTTGCTATGGAGGCAGGGATGCTCTGGACCGGGACCCCGGGGTCTCTTTCAAAGAATTTGGTGGAAGGAGGTGAAGGAGCGCGTTCAAGAGTGGGCGGGGTTAATTTCCACATCTATAAAATGAATCCGTCACTACAGATCCGGGAAGGAACGCTCCATTAAAATTTGAGACACGAAGTGCTTCTTATTTTACAAATAAGGATGGAGCCCAGTTACCGTGGAAGCATTATTGCCTGCGCCTCTTTTGGGGCCCAGATTCTAAATGTGATGAGAGGGAAAAGCACTAAAATCTGTATAAAACAAGCAAGACGTGCATTATACAGTACATAAAAGTGATGTATTTCTAAAATAAACATAATCCTTCGTTTCTGTGTTAGATCAAAAGCATGATGGTATACCAAATAGTTTGTTATGCAGAAAAGCAAGATAATTCTTTGCTCTGATTTCTGAATATTGGGAAATGTTAAGGTTAGGGAGGAAAAATGGAACAGAATCTTATGAGGACCAGCACACAAGATGAAGAGAAGGATTAAACATACTGGAAATTGGACTCAAGGATGCAGGAGATCTTGATACGTTTAATACTGTGGGAAATTCTTTTATTATTATTTATTTATTTATTTGGCTGCGTGGGGTCTTAGTAACAGCACACAGGATCTTTGTTGTGGCGTATGGGATCTTTAGTTGCGGCATGTGGGATCTAGTTCCCTGACCATGGATCGAACCCAGGCCCCCTGCATTGAGAGCGCTGAGTCTTAACCACTGGACCACCAGGGAAGTCCCACTGTGGGAAATTCTTGAAATAGCTTGTTTTACATCCAACGTGGAAAGTACATCCCTAATGCTCCAGGAAGCAACAGAGTCAAAACAGAATTCTCAGTATAGTTATTAGTAAAATATGACAGAGTTTCTTTCCAATGACTAATATTTTTTAATGTTTAACTTAGGGACTTCATTTTTGATACAGTCACCCTAGGATTTTTTTGTTTTGTTTTTTGTTTTTTTAGTATTTTAGTATTTTTAGTTTTTACAAAGTAGAATTTTGTAAGTGTGTATATATGTATGTATATACAGGGACTTCCCTGGTGGCACAGTGGTTAAGAATCCACCTGCCAATGCAGGGGACACGGGTTCAAGCCCTGGCCCGGGAAGATCCCACATGCTGCGGAGCAACTAAGCCTGTACGCCACAACTACTGAGCCCGCGCTCTAAAGCCCATGCTCTGCAACAAGAGAAGCCACTACAATGAGAAGCCCGCGCACTTCAATGAAGAGTAGTCCCCGCTGGACACAACTAGAGAAAGCCCGCGCACAGCAATGAAGACCCAATGCAGCCAAAAATTAATTAATTAATTAATTTTTAAAAATAAGTATGTATACACATATATAATTTACTATACTAAATTATGAATGCCAAGAAACATGAAATAGATTGAAGTTGTTGACAAGGATATGCTTCAACTGCCATCACTAGATGATCTTCTTTCTAAGTCTTTGTAACTGCTCACACTTTTGTAAGTGTGAATTAATTACATTCCTCCAAATCTCATAAAGACAGAATAAAAATATTGAAATAACTCCATCACCTCTTGTGTTTCTATTGTCTTTCCTTTACTAAACCTTCTTTCTGCTCTAGTTTACCATGTTCCCAAGTCACAAGTAAAAATTATTTTATGGTGATGGTCTGTCCCATCACTAAACACAATAGAGAAATTAAAAACAGTAGAATTCTACTTAGGCTCACTGACTTCTTTTCCTTCTGCTGTCTCTCTGCTCTGCCATTCCCTTCAGCTCCTGGTTATATGCTCAGGCATGTTTGCCATTGTGGTGACCTGGGAAATACGAGGTGGTGTCTGATTGTGGAAAGAGCAGATTTCAGAAGCAGTGCCGCTTTTCTCCTGCTGAATTTCCTGTGTTTGCATTATGAAATTGTCCTGTCTGTTAAATGGTCTTTTCTGCTAGGGAATCTTTTGAAACTCAGAACAAGATCACAGAGAAAGGCTCCATGAATATTCTATATGGAGCAGAGGTTCCTATGAGACTGAATGCAGGTGCTTCGTTGTAAAACATTGATTTTCCTCCACAGATGGAGTACACATGTCATGACCAGTGGCTGAGACAGGATCCTGGAATGGAGCCTAACTAGTGACATGGTAGGAGGCACTTGACTGTCAAGTGATCTGCTCCTGCTTATGATTTCACTGTTCTCTGGAGAGCTCTGGCCCTGTGCAGAAAGGCAGCAGAGCCCCAGACGCATTCAGTGAGCGAGGCTGTGGAGTCTGTGCTTCTTTCACCACATTATCCAACTAACTATGTTTGTTTCTAATGGTGGCTTACTAAGGAGAGATACATGTCTTAAAAGAACTCAGGGAACTAAATGTATTTGTGCTAAACTTGAACAAAAGCATTTGCAATGCTTTTCAAACCAACACAAAGTGCAAATCGAGTAGCAAACGGGGAGTGGAATTTTCCTTCGAGACTTGAAATCAAGCAGGACCCTGTGGGGTACCCCCAGGTACAAAAGCCTTTCCATGTCCCCCGTTTCTCATTTGTAGTGTTGACTGAAAAAAAATGCACAACCTAAAAGTTGAGAATTGGGTTTCATTTGGCGGACTTGCTGAGGACTTAAGCCTGGGTGGCAGCCTCTCTGATAGCTCTGAGGCACTGCTCCAAAGAGGTGAGGGAAGAGCCAGGATATATAGGAATTTTTGCAACAAAAACCAGGTGGTCAGAACAGCAAGAGATTACTGTTAATTAAAGAAAAACCAGACATCTCAAATTAATGAATTAAGTTCTTTTCTACATATAGGAAGATGCAAGAGTCTGGACTTATGAAATCATTCCTTTGATATGCTCCTTAACTATCTAGGGCCAGTATCCTGTTTTTCTCCCTCCTGAGTCCCTTCAGGGTATACAGTTGGGGGCGGCTCCAGTGGCTGAGGGCTTGATGGCCGAAACATCCTTTGTTTACTGATACGGAGGGCAGACATTCTTCGTCCACAGCAGGGAAAAGGCTTCAGCCTCCTAGACCTTCCCTGAGTTCCAAAGGGCAGATGCAAATAGTTACCGATTAGAGAAGAGAGGGGCTGCAGAGACAAGGGAGGAGCAGTTGAGAAACCATAGTGCTTCCATAAAGAGGGGTCCTGTTTCCTCCTTAAGGGATTTACATAACAATATGTCTTTGAGTTCTTCAGCAGGAACCAGGGCCCCCACCCAGGTGGAGGATGGTAATTTCAGGCTGAGCACAAGATTCCTGGGGCACTGCCCTGTTACATCCCCACCAACCAAACAGAAGGAAGTCACACACCTTGAAGCCCTCACCCCCAATTTGGCCTTTAAAAACTGTTCCCCAAAAACCACCTGGGACTATGGGGGTTTTGGGCATGCGCCCTCACCCATTCTCCTCGCATGGCCCTGCAATAAACCTTTCTCTGCTCCGAACTTCAATGTTGCGGTTTGTTTGGCCTCACTGTGCGTGGAGCACACGAACTTGGGTTCAAAAACAAACTCACCTCCAAACAGACTGGAGAGATGCTGGAAGCAACATGGGGGGGACATGGGCTCTGGAGTCTGAAGGACAATGATTCAAATTCTTGGTTTTTGTAAACTTGGGAAAGTTGCTTAACTTCTCTAAGCCTTGGATTCCTTGTCTGTAAAACAGGGATAACAATACCCACCTCAAATGGTCATTTTGAAGATCATGTGAGATAAAGATTTGGAGCATACGAGGTGCTCAATACATGTTTGTTGCCTGGACCCCTTCCCTTTCCTACTATTTTGGTTCAGATTGGGCAAAATGGTATAACATTCCTGGAAAGTCTTGATAAAGAAAAGAAACTCAAGCCTGCAGATGGGTCAGAAGGAATGAGAAGCAGAGAGGGAGTTTTACATCAAAGTGTGTTTATTCTCTTGGTGTTGATGCCGAATCCAGCCTCTGTACCCCAACACTGAATTAAATCTCAGAGACAGAGTTTTGGGTGAAGTAGAAAAGCATAGCTGTATTGCTTTGCCAGGCAAAGGGGGCCACAGCAGAGTAATGCCCTCAAAACTGTGTGTCCCGCCCTGGAGGGGGTAGTGAGGAGTTTTATAGTGATGGTTCAGACAGGAGGGTGTGACCAGCTGGTGGACGTTGTTCTGCAATCAGAAGAATTGGTGGTGAGGTAATCAGGGGTCAACATCATCAACCTGGTTCCAACTGGTCTGGGGTCTCCGTGCTCGTGGGTGGCAGACAGTTAACTTCTCCCCCCTGGAGGGAGTTAGTTTCAGTATCTGCAGAACAGCTCAAAGACATTGTGATGTGCATCCCCTGAGGGGGCACCAGGACCCTGCCTCACGGCTGCACTGTGGTTTCTCCACTGCTCCTCCCTTGTCTCTGCAGCCCCTCCCTTCCCTGATTAGCAACTGTTTGAACCTGCCCTTTGGAACTCTGGGAAGGTCTTGGAGGCTGAATGAAGCCTATTTCCTGCAAACAAGAAATGGGGGACACAGAAAGACTTTTGTGCCCTGGAGTCCCACAGGGTCCTGCTCAGATTCAGTGTGACTAACTTCTGAAAAAGTAACAGGACTGTGCTTCTGTTCCTTTGCTGTGCATTCTACGCCAGAGCGATGACCTGAAGTCAGCCTCCCGGCAGGAGAGAGTGGGATCCACCGACAGGGAAGTCACTGACCCCAGAGCCTTCCAGTAAAGCTCCCCCGCTGGGTTGATCCAAGGTTCTGTGGCTCCAGGTCCCCTCTCTTCAAGTCCCAACTTCTTGCAATATTTCCAACTCTGTTCTCACACATTTGTCTCGTCTATCATCTTCTCTTTCTCTTCAGTGTCTTTCCTTTGGTTTTTTTGAATAGGAGGACACCTTTCCATAACCTAAGGAAACAGTATGTGGACTGAAAAAAAAAACACACAACCTGGAAGTTGAAAGTTATGTTTTATTCGGGACCTTACCGAGGTCAGCAGGTGGGGAGACAGCCTCGCAGATAGCTCTGAGGGACTGCTCCAAAGAGGTAGGGGAGAGCCAGGATGTATAGAAGTTTTTGCTGAAAAAAATCACATGTAGTCAAACATCAAAAGATGACTGCTAATCACAAAAAAACCAGACATCTCAAATTAATGATTTCAGTGCTTGTCTATGTATGGGAGGATGCAAGAGTCTGGGCTCATTGAAATCAGTCCTTTGATGTGCACCTTAACTATCTAGGGCCTGTATCCTTTTTTCCTCCATCCTGAGTTCCTCTCAGGGCTCACAGCAGGGTGGGCTGCAGCGTCTGATGGCTTGCTGGTGGGCAGCATTCATTGTTGACCAGAATGGCAGGCGACATTCTTTGTTTAATGAAATGGCAGGCAACAATTTTTTTGTGCGCAAGTAGCAGACATTCCCTTTAGCAATAGGGTAGGGGGTCCCCGGAGACAGAGAACCAGGCATGGCTTTCTAGACATAAGAGAAGGCATTTTTGGCCTAAGCCATTTTGTGATCGAATCTTGGCCACAGTGCTTGCCCTTGAACAGGTCTCAGTGATCCATGCTCTCAGGGAAGTAAGGGAATGTGGGAACACAGGAAAAGCAGTCAAGAAACAACAGCTCAGAAGTAGAACAGAGTCCCATTTCCTCTTCAAGGGCTACATATAACATGTGATCCAGTCTCTGAGCTCTGCAGGAACTAAGGCCCCCACCCAGGAGGAGGACGGAGCAATGATGTGGACCCTCAAGTGTGGACTCTGTTGACCTTTGCCCCAATTCTATGCTGAGTTTGCCTCTGCTCAAGCCCCTTCATGAAGATGCACGTGACCCTTAGGGTAAAACTTCCCCAGTTTTGCTCTTCGGGGAGACACTGCTTCGGCAAAGATCCCCTGTGTTCTCCTCACTTGCTGCAAGTAATAAATCCTTCCTTGTCCCACTCTTTGGCTTGGTTGTGTCTTTTGGCTCCACACCCACCAAGAGGTGAACCCAGTTTTTCTGGGGTAACAACCAGACATGCTGCTTATGCTGGATTAAGAAGCAAAGTCTGCACTTTGATTTATTTGCACGTTCCTCTCCTTTGTAGGGGTTCACTCGAAAAAGGTCATATTAATGCTAAAGTTTGGGCTTACAGTGGCTTCCTAGAGAGGAACTTTTGTAAGAAGCGACTGAGCAGGCCTTACACGTTTCACCCGAAGGAGGCTCGGTGTCGTGTGCTAGAGTGTGTCAGTGTGCGTGTGTGTTTAAGTAAAGATACCATACATGCTGTGGGTGAAAGAAAGAGCCCCTCCCCTCTGCCCAGGGTCAGCGTCAGCCAGGACCTCTTTACTCCCCAGCGTGCAGACAGCCATGGCACCACGAACAGGGACGGACAGTAACACGGCCACGAGGAAGCCTGACGTAGGAGCTGCTTCTCCCGGGCTGAGAGCCCTAAGCTCCCTGTCAGGGCGTCAGCCTCAGCACCTTCTCTGAGGAAGCAGAGAAACAGGGCTTGGCTGAGTGCCAAGACGCCAGGGACGAGGGTCAGGGACGCTGATAAACAGCACTGCCCATCGCCTTCCGGAAGGACATCTGCCGAGAGATAAAACAGACCAGCTCCTTCTTTCTCTCCACTTGGCCTCAAGAACATTTCCACTGACCTGGAGAAAAGTGAGAAACTTTTCCTAATCTATGCTCCGGGGCTGGGGACACGTGTGCGACCCCGTTGTCCTGGAGCAAAGCCAGGAGCACTTGTGAGGGTGAGAAGACGCAGGGCAGACAGGTACCTGCAGCCCGTGGTGCCCCAGTCGTGTGCCTCCAGGACGCCCCAACCGACGTGTTTACAGACTGGAGATATTTTTATCCCAACCCTCCAATGAGAGCTAATTTTCTCTTCACACAAATGCTACTACGGAGTGTTTACTTCCTGGAGGCACCGGAGAGAGACCAGGGTGTCCTCTTCTGCTGCAGGAGGCCTGTCTGCCTTGGAGTCCCTCCGGGGGTCAGCCCCTCCTCCAGGGTTTGCGGTTAGGGGAAGGAGCTCCTCCCTGCTCCTGCTATTATGTTTATCTTGGGGGTCTCTGTCCAACATTCCCAAACCCCAGGGGCCACAGCTGCTCAGCCTGGGGCCCGTCTGTCTCCTGCCTCAGTTAGGTACAGACTTCTGCATATACATTCAGTTAAATTTATTTATTGTGCCACTTAAAAGGTCAATATCTTTGCCTTCCTTTTTTACTTTAGTTATTAATATCTGGGAAAGTTTGGTTAAATATCAGGCTGTGATTATGGATGTCTCATCATTGCGTTTCTATGTTTGCTACACGTGCACAGGTTCGGGAGCACCGTGCCATCCCGAGGACACCATGGGGCAAGCTTGTGGCTTTCACCCTCCTGGCCTCCGCTCCTCCCCTCCCCCTCTGCCTAGGCCTCAACCAGGAAAAGGCTGCCCTTGCCAGCCTCAGGCCTCAGCAGCCTCTCCCTGTCAAGTTCCCTGAAGCCTTAGCTGCTCTCCCAAGTGGGCCTGGTGAACATTTTCCTCCAAACAGACATAGTTCTCTCCATAAGTGAAATCACGGCAAACGATCATGTGATAGCCATGCTTTCCAAGTCACGGCCTCCAGCTGGAGGACCACGGGTCAGTGCTGGCCTTGTGTCACGTCTTCTGAGGGCCTGCCGCGCGGCGCTTGCTTGATGACCGCATTAGAATGTTGAGAAACACATGCACATAGACGTCATAATAATGACATATGCTACAGAATCTCCTGTAAAAGATCTTTCAGAATAAAGGAATATCTTTGTGTTTGGAATGATTGAGGAAATCTTCTTCCTGCAGATGTGGAGAGAGCTGTATAACCTTTGATAATCACCTTCCATCATTTAACTATCCACCCGGCAAACGCCATGCGTATTGTGTTTGTGCCTGGTACCAAGCGAAGAACCAGAAATAATATGGGCACAGTTTCCTTCTTCAAGGAGCCCACAGTCTGGTAGGAGAGAGAGGGGGAAAAATAATCATGCCCTAGGCATCAAGTAACTCACAGAATGAGCTAACGTGGATCTCCACTGCTCTGTTGCATCACACAGGGAGATTCTCAATAAAATAGGGACAGAAAAATTAAAATGCATATTGAGTTTGAAATAAAGAAATCCATAAGCAACAGAAACAAGGAAGGAATTTAAAGCCAAAGTAGTAAGTCTGCAAACTGAAGCCACGGCAAAGCTAACGGGAGGAGGGGGCTGTGCAGAACCAGGGGAGCAGTTCATCACCACACCGGGAAGGGACAGGCCTTAGGGCCCATGTGAAGCAGGGCTTCGGAGGGAAATCCCGGCTCCCTCAGGGGAATTTGGCTAGGAAAAACCTCCATCCATCATTTTCTGCCCTAGGCTCTGGGTAAGAAAAAGAAAACAGTTTCCTGTGAGAAACTCAAATTTCCAGGTGTGGGATGTGAACTTACACCATCTCTCAGGGTGTGGGAATCCCCAAACCCCCAAATTAATGTAAAACTTGTTCTCACAGTGGGGAAACCTCGGGGCAACCAGTTGAAGCAAACTGACAACTCTTCCTGGCGTGTCCTGAGGGCATAAAGGCCCCACAGAATAAACACCCCGCAAGGATGCTAAGCATGATTTACAAGCTCCGGAGAAGACAACCCGCCTCAGAGGCAGCCCATGACCAGCGGGAGACTCACCCCCCAAATCTTGAGATAATGAAATAATCCAAAAGAGACAACAAAATAAGTTGCCCTACAAAGTACACAGAGATAAGAGGGCTAGAAAACATGGAGGAATAAAAGGGCATCGGAAGGACTAGGAAGACAAGAAAAAGAGCCACAGAGAGTTTCTGTTAATGCAAGTTCGTGTGCCCGATTACGTACAGTGAGGCCAAACAAACTGAAACGTCAGAGTTTGGAGCAGAGAAAGGTTTATTGCAAGGCCAGGCAAGGAGACAAGGCAGCTCATGCCCTACAAAGCCCCAAGCTCCCTGAAGGGTTTTGGCAAAGCACTTTTAAAAGCTGGGGGGGCGGGGCGGGGAGGGGCAGGGGGAGGTGACGCAGGGTAAATGATCAGCTTGTGCACAATTCTCTGGTTGTCTGACGGTGAGGTAGCTGGGTGGTGTCACAGGGGTTAACATTATCAGGAGGCCTGGGGCTCTGTGCTCATGGTCCTCAAGTCGTTAACATCTTCCATTTGTTGGAGAGGGGGTTTTTGACATCCACAAAACAACTCAGGAAGTGTGCATCAAACACTATTATCTAGGTACTTCAGAGAGGAGCAAAGCAGAGGATATGGGGGAGGGCCTGTCCCTGGAAGGCCCCCACGGGGTCCTGCTCACATTTCTAGGAATGAAACATTTAGGAGGGAAAAAAAGAACTCAGTGGATGAATTGACAGTTGACTGAAAGAAAATTAGCAAAGTGAGAGATCTTAGGAAATTACTCAGGATGAGGCACAGAGAAGTAAAGACATGAAAATGTGAAAAAGATGTTAAGATGTGCAATAGAGGATAAGAATTGTAGAGGAATAAAATAAGAACAAGGAAAAAGCAGTAACTGAAGAGATAACGGCTCAGAAATTCCAGAATTGATGAAAGACATGAATCCTTAGTTTGAGGAGGTATCCCACATGATAGCCCAGGATAAAGAAATGTCTCCTTTTTGTTTAGTCACCCAGCCACATGGACCATCCCTAGACATAACAGGGTGAAGTATCAGAACCCAAAACTAGAAGAAACATCCCAAAGTTAGTTACGTTGAAAAGATGGTCTATGTACAAGGGAATAACAGCAGTAATAGTAGAGGCTGGAACAAAAGGAAATAACTGCCCCAAAGAGCTGAGGGAAATGAGAAGTCAGTCCAGGATTCTATCTCCCGGTAAAGTAGGGCTCAAGGGTTAGGGTAAAAAAATGTGAGAGCAGATCAGTTGTTTAGGTGTTGAAAGAGATACTCAAGGATGCTCTAAAAGAAAAGCATAAAAAGAAAAGGAGGAAACAATCCAGAAGGAAGCAATGGGATGAAAGAAGCAAAGATGAGCAAAAACTTTGGTAAGCAGGTGGGCATCTGCAAGTAAGCACTGGCTCTACAAACACATAATAATATAATAATAATAATAATAACCTATCCTGTGAATTTTGAAAAATAAAGCCAAACTACTAGACACTAATAACATAAAAAACTAGGGTTGGAAGACACTTAGAGCATAGGGAGGACAGTTAATGTTTAAATTAGACTTTTAAAATTAGAGCATGGAGTTGGAACATTTAGGGGGTGCTCCTTAAAAGGAAAGAAGTGCTCAACTTCCAGATCAGTGGAGCAGGTGAAGGGGTCTCCAGCAAAGGTCCTTGGATGCCAGGCTGAGCTTTGTACCACATCCCACAGGAGATGGGAACTACGGAAGGCTTTCTAACAGGGGATCGAGCCCCACGTTACACTCCCGACACACCCCGGGCAGAATTAAGCACTTACTCCATGTTCCAAAGCCTCTTGGAGGGTATCTCTGAAATAGCATCTATCACAGTATGTCGTTATTTATGTACACGTGTATATAGCATGCAACTGTCTTTCTTCTGGTCTGTGAACTCCTAAAGGGAAGAAACATTTCAGAAATCTAAGTTAGCTACCTTTTATGGGAATGGTGAGGGTCTGACACCAGCGACCTTTCTGTGAGTAGCAGAGGGTGCCGGCTCTATGCTCTCCCAGCTTCTGTCCCCTCCCTTGGGTGGCCGGCCCACCCCTCTTCGGGGCACTGCCTGGGGCCCCCGGAGCACCCTGCACCTGCTCAGGGGGCCCAGTGCCTGGGAGTCAGTGTCGCAGGTGGGGAGGGGCTTCTTCTGCTAGGATGAGGCCCAGCTCCCTGGCTTTCCCTCCAGGCTCCTCTAAGGATGGGCTGGGGCTGAGGCTTTGCCTGAAAGGCACCCTTTCTCTCCCCTCCCTGACCCGCTCTCCACCCTCTGACTGTCCCCCCCTGGGGGGGCACTCTCTTCCACACAAATCCTCACCACCTTGGGTCTGCTTCCCACGCTACCCGGAAGGAGGTCGGGGTCCTCAGTCACAAAGCACTGGGTCTGGGCTCAGGGCATGCTGGCTCTGACCCAGCCACTGTCGCAAGTTCAAGTCTCTCCAGCTCTTTTCTTTCCTCCCCTCCCCCCTGCCCCTCCCCCTCCTCCCTCCTCCCTCACCTCCCCCGCCTCCCCCCTCCTCCCCCTCCTCCCCCTCCTCCCCCTCCTCCTCCTACCTCCCCCAAACTCCCCCACCTCCCCCCACCCCATCTCCTCTTTTCCTTCCTCCAGGAGCAAATCAGCCACCGTCTGTCTTCTCGGGCTGGGCTGGGCGGGGAGCAAGGATGCCCAGGGTCGTCCACTGAGCAGGCAGTCCTGGGTTAAATTCTCCCAATTCTCTGGGTTTGTTTTCCTAATTCTTTCACGGGGATGGATCGCGTGGTCTCCCGTCCTGTGATGATCTACGGGAAACAAGGGACACGAACTTCGGAAGAAGGAAAAGGAAAGGGCCCACGTACAGAGGATGGGTGTTCTGTGCAGGTCGGTGGAGAAAGTTTTCCAGCCACCACGTCCTCCTACCCCCCCTGGCTGGACGTCCTGGTCGGTGAATACAGGGAGGCCGGGTCCGGGTGGGGAGGGCCGCCAGGTCCCTCCGCAGGCCTGGGAGTGCTAACGGAGCGCGGGAGGATTAGCCACACGCCGCTTAATTCCTGTTAATCAGGATTGAGGGGCCCGTGTGCTCCTAAGTAGCAGCTGAGCTGCCAACCGGCCGCCCGGGCTCCCCGCCCCCACACTCCCATCGCCCCAGTCCCAGGCTGGTCCTCCCCGGGCCTCTCAGCTTCCATCCCCTCTCCCGCCTCTGGGATTTTTTTTTTTTCTCCCACTGGCTCGTTGGTCTTCACCGTCCCAGCCGCTGCTCCCATCTCTGTGGTGTGGTCCTTCCCTTCTCCTGCAGGTTCCCCCTTGTTTTGAACACACGCAGCCCCACGCTCTTGTAACTTCTGTTCTTGCATCAACAAACTCCCTGACCCTTGGTTGACCTGCAAAGGCCAAGTTCAAAGGCAACCCTTCCTGGCTCCTGCGGAGCCGGGCGGGTCTCCCTCATCCCTGACCTCACAGAAGATTCCAAAGCTGGGGCTCCCTCTCCTCATTGCCGAGGACAGACTGTCCTGTTTCTCCTCCTCCACCTCCACGTCTACCTCCTCCAGCTGAGCTCAGAGCCAGCCTGTGCTGAGAGGGAAACAAACTTCCCACCCAAGGTCAGACGGTGATCAGGCCTCACCCTGCTTGGGCTTGTTATTGTCTCTGCATCACCCTGTGTCTGCTGTCTCGGTGTCTGTGTGTGTGTGTGTGTGCGCGTGCGTGCATGTGTGTGCACAGGGGCGTGCATCTACCTGTCTGCGTGGAGCAGTGCCTATGAGATAATATGCACGAACTCTGTGTGGAGCCCCCGTGTGAGAAGCGTGGGGAGGTGGAGTGGGGGGGACGGGGGCTGGCGAGGGGAGGAACCCGTGTGCGTAGATGCGTGTCTGAGCTGTGTGTTGCAGAAAGCTGTTGGGGTGTGTGTGTGTGTGGAAAATGACATTTGTAGAAATGCATATTTAACCACAGAAATGAACTGAGGTGGGAAAAGTGTTTGATTGTGTGGACTTTGGGAAGGTTGGGTTTTGGATGAAAAACAGAGAGGAAGCTTCTCAGAAGCATCCAAACGGAAGTTGACTACCTTTTATGGTTATCTCATGGATAAGCCCCTTAAAATGTCCGATTCTGGGGCAGCAGCAAACATCCAGGGTTTGGCTTCCCTCCAAGAACTGGCTTTGTTTCCAAGAAGCTTGTTAGACTAAGAAAAAAGCATCTTTGACCTTGTCCCACCCCCACTCTCAAACTCCAAGGACAGGGACTTCCCTGGTGGCGCAGTGGTAAGAATCCGCCCACCAATGCAGGGAACACGGGCTCGAGCCCTGGTCCGGGAAGATCCCACATGCTGCGGAGCCACTAAGCCTCTGCGCCACAACTACTGAGCCTGCGCTCTAGAGCCCGTGAGCCACAACTACTGACCCCACGCGCCACAACTACTGAAGCGCGCACGCCTAGAGCCCATGCTCCACAACAAGAGAAGCCACCGCAATGAGAAGCCCGCGCACCACAACGAAGAGTAGCCCTCGCTCGCGGCAACTAGAGAAAGCCCACGCACACAGCAACGAAGACCCAACGCAGCCAAAAAAAACCCCAAAACAACTCCAAGGACACACACACACACACACATCCCCCTCCTCCAGCTCCCCCCCACCCCCGACGCTGGCCCTCTCACCTGAGCAGGGTCCAACCGCGTGGTCCCCAACGGCTGACAAAGGAGAGGAGGGGGCAGAGAGCAGCCCTGGCCTGGGCCTCCCCCGCGCTCCGATCCCGCTGCAGAGCCCACCGCGACCCCTCGGGACAGCCACCCGGCCGCCCGGACAGCAGGTGTCGGCCACCAGCGGGCTGGCCGGGCGCCAGGCTCATGGCGCCACCTGGCGGCCACTCCTGCCGCCACAGCTCCTTCCCCGCCAACCCAGCCCTCACGCAGGCCGTGCTGGCTTCCAACCCCAGCTGTTTGTTCTGCGTCCACTGTTCAGAGGGACTTCTGTGGACTGACGTGGATGGGGCACAGAACCAGAAAGGGTTATGGCCCTGAAACCCACGGGTCAGCGACCTGGTTGGGGTGAGGAAGAGGAGAGGGGCCAGCTAGGAAAATTCCAGGTGTTTCAGTCTGGGCTGGGCCAGGGCGAGCCCCTAACCCAGGCTGTGAGAGGACTTTTCTACCCTCTTTAAGAGCATTTCCGTATTCATCTAAAAATGCAGGATTGGGAGCCGGGCAGCCTGCACTGGCGGCCTGGGGTCTACCAGCCATGAGGGCGAGACCCCTCTGGCGGGGGAGAGGGGAGTGGGCCACAGGGAGGGTCCCCAAGCCTGGGAGGGGAACCCGCGGCCTAAGGCCAGCAGAAGGAGCGCTGGAGGTGAACGCTGCTTCTCTACTCACTCTGTGACCTTGAGAGAACTGCTTAGCCTCTCTGGGCCTCGCCTTAAATTTCAGAACCTCCCGTTGTAAGGCCTCGGTCTGTGTTCAAGCCGCAGCCGCCATCACGTCCTCTTTCGTGCTGCAGTCACACCGGTCTATTCTCCTCCTTCCAAACAGACATCGCTGGCTCTTAAAGTCTGCTGGTGTCATTCCGTTTGCTTGGGGTGCCCACCCCACCTCATCTGTGCCTCTAAATTCCATCCATCCCCACAGGGAACCCAAATTCCATTGCTTCCCTGGAGCTTCTCCTGATCTTCCCAACTGCATATCCATCCCCTCGTCCTCTCCTGGAGCCACCCGGGGACTCATGGACCCTTCTCCTGGGTGATGCTTCACGGTACATCCCGGTCATCTGGGCCTTTATCTTACACCCTCGCCAGGTGGCCAGCTCCACCAGTGGATACCATCCTAGCTCGTCTTTGCGGAGCCTGCCTGGCACTGCTCTGGCCACGCTGCGGGCTGAGCAGACCCCTTAGGGAATAAAGGGGAATGTCCTCTTTTTCATATCTCAGCTTACGTGTCATTGCTCCCAGTAAGTCTCCATGAACCTCCCACCCCACCCCACTCCTGCTGCTTCTAGAACAAGCCTTCCTCCTGTCCTCCTGCTTAGCGCACTGGCCTGCAGCTGCCTCCTTGCCTTTCTCACCTACGCGGCGATTAGCTCCTTGAGGAAAGACTAGTCTTTGGGTCACCATTGCCTGGACTGTTCATGACACATGGTAGGAGCTCAGTAACTATCTGGTGACGGAATAGGTGGATATGTGCGTGGATGGGTAGGTACCTGGAAATGCGGAGGCTGCGGACGGGCTAAGGGTGGTCTTTAAGACCCCTTTACAAGCTAATATTTATGATTACAGAGCTGGGAGTTCTTCTTTGAGGGAGAGTAGCCCCGGCTATTTGCAAAACCACAGGGTGATCTTGGTGGGCTGCAGACGTTGTTGTCCCCTGAAGGGACGTTGTTTGCTTCTGTGGGGATCTGGCCTCCCACTCCACGGGGAATTTCGTGTTCCCTGGGCTCAGCCTGGCCCAGAACTTGGCAAGATCTCTGGGGTGTTCTTTTTGTCACCAGCCCGGGTAGGAGGGCGGACGGGTGGGTGGGAACCGTTTTGGGAAAGAGTGTTGGGGAGTGTTTGTGTGTGTGGTGAGTCAGGGCCTCGGAGCCCTAATCTCTGCCCCCCTCTCCGTGGGGGGTTCTCACCACTCAGAGGGGGTGGAGGGCCACCAACTGTCTTTGGAAAGTTTTCTGAGTCACAGCTTCTCCCAAGTCAGCTGGATCTTATGTAACGGGCCCTCTGTTCTAAAGACAACAGGACCTGATGGGCCGGGATGGCTGCTGTACCCCCAGCAGGACCTGCCTGCTCCAGCCCCTGCTACCTGCCCAGCCAGGTGGTGGCCCCCTTAGGAAGCAGCACTTTGATGTTTATTCCCACTGGCAGGGGGTTTAGGTCATCTTCACAGGCCCCGTGGGGATGCCTTCCTTTCCCTCCTGTTGGTCCCGCATCAGGCGGGGCTGATGGGAAGATGGGGCGCCCACAGCGCCCTGTGACTCCTGCATCCGCCCGAGCCCCAGCGGCAGGTGCGGTCAGGGCCGGCTCCCAGGTCCCTGGCTGCTGCAGGGCCGTCCTCTCTCTGCTCTCTTATCACCTCACTCTCCAGGCAGAGGGAGATGCAGCTTTGGGCTTCCTGTCTCTGACACCAGAGCCCATTTGCCTGTCACAACATGGTTCTGTCAGGGAGCCCAGATAAGGCCCAGAGTGATTTTGTAGACAGACTGGCGGGGAGAGGCCTGGCCAAGGGACGCAGGCCCCGGGGCCCCGGGAGAAAGCAGGGCTCGGGAGCCCGTGGAGAGTCGAGGGGCTTCCACAGGCTTCTGGGAGGCAGCCGGAGGCCCCTGCAGATGCCCAGCGTTGCTGCCCTTTACGACTTGCTGGAAGGAAAGCGCTTTTGCTCATGCCTCAGGTTCAGGGGGCTGGGGCTGGAGGCTCTGGGAAAGCGGGGAAAGTAAGGGGGTGTGTTTTGGGGGGCGACACCATTGCAGCATCCTGCCGGCTACTCCCCAGAACGAGAGGGAGTGACACCAGGCTGGGAGCTGAGGATGAACTTCCCGACGGTGAGGATGGCCACGCGGGCCCAGTGGCCTGGGAGGGAGCATGTTGTAGACAAGAAGGAGAGCTTAGGGTGGCAGTTGGAGCAGCTGGTGGTCCGCGGGAGCCTCCAGCCCATCGCGACCCTCTGCCCCCTCCTCAATGCGAGGACGTTTCGTGGGGGCCCAGGCGGCCCTGAGCCCAGACGGGGGAGCTAGAGGAAGGACCTCAAGGGGCCCTGAGATGAGCGGGACCAGCTGAGAAAGAGCCGGGTGGGCAGCAGGGAGGGAGGCAGGCGGTGAGCCGGGCCCGGATGGCCCAGGTGGATGCGGACAAGTCCCAGAGGAGAGGACACCAGCCTTCCCTCTGCCCGGGTGCCTGGAGGCAGGAGAAGCACAGCAGACCTTCCTGGGTCCCATTGAGCAAAAGCTGGGGAGACCTGGGAGGGGGGGGCAGGAACAGGAGAGGCAGAGAAGAGGGAGAAAGGACAGAAGTGCCCAGCGACCAGCAGGGCTGGCGGCGGTGGGGGTGGGGGGTTGGGTGACAGTGCAGGGGAGGGAGCTGCGGCCCTGGGCAGGGGCCAAGCTGAGCCAGGATTTCTGAAGTGAGCTCTAATTTCATTTCGGGCTGCGGTGGAGCCGGGGGCAGGATCTGTTTCACCCTCACAGGCTGAGCCCCGAGGCCCTGGAATTTCAGGCCCTCCTGCCTTATCTGCAGCTTGGGGACATAATCCAACTGGTCAGGTAGGGCCTGGGGAAAGCGTCCAGGAGCCCTGACCCAAGCCTGAGGCACTCACTGTGGTCAGCGCCCACACGGGCGTCCCTGGCTGGGATCTGTCGGGCAGTCCACTTCCTCGGGCAGGTCTTCCTTCCTGGGGTGCAGCTGTCCCTGCGCTCCTTCTGGACCTCAGGGAATCTCCACTGCTCTGAAGAGGAGGGGCCACAGCGCAGAGGTCACGCCTGCACATCGGAACCCGAGCCTGGCTGACCCCCAGGCTCTCCCTGAGCCAGTCACCCCCGGCCCTGACCTGCGTC
This sequence comes from Balaenoptera borealis, assembly GCF_965194805.1. NCBI lineage: Eukaryota > Metazoa > Chordata > Mammalia > Artiodactyla > Balaenopteridae > Balaenoptera > Balaenoptera borealis. Next base: position 111,691,595 of record NC_138868.1, on the reverse strand, counting down.
CCCTTCTCAAGGGGAGGCTGCTGACGGGTCTCACCTGGGGGCGCGGGCGAGGACCCCTGGGACGACGTGCGCAGAGACATCTGCCTCTTTGGCTTCCCACGGAGTTGGCTCTGGTTTTCACGCACCACTGACCTCACACACGTGATCCTGTTTGTCCCAGATGGAGACCGCGTGTCCCCGTGACGCCGGCCTCTTCCTCCTGCACCGGGAACAGCCCCTGCTCAGCCCCCTTTTCTTGCCCATAAATGTCCTCCCACCTCCAGTACAGAAAACGCGCTAGTCACACGCACGGCTTTTTGGAGAGCCGCCTCTTTCCCAAAGCCCCCGCTGAGGGTTCTAACCCACTCAATTCCTTCCTCCTCTGACTTACTGTGTTTCCAGCCAGCGCCTGGAAATTTAACATCGAAATCATAGAATGATAGAGTTTGCGGGCAGGAAGGGCCCTGACAAATGACCCCTGTCCGTTGCTCTTAATCAGGATGGTGGAGAAGTAGCAATATATTGACTGGCATCCTCAGGCATTCCCCACCGGTGTCACAAATCAACCACAGCCTCAGAGTCCTTCTCAACCCAGCGCTCCAGGCAGAAGCGCTACCGCCGTCCTTAACCTAGACAGTCGGAGGTCACCTGCACAGGTGGGGAACCCGCTTCGGGCCGCACAGTGCGGGCTGGAGCTCTGGTCTAGTCCTTACCCAGTGCTCCTTGGACCACGCCGGGGCCTCTCTGTCTTCTGGTTGTCCTCTGCCCTCCCCATGAGGCGATGTCTTAAACTGCTCTGGTGTCGGGTCAGGACTCCACCTGTTCACCTGCTGATGGCGTGGCCCCCTGGGGTTTCTCCCCATGTCCTGTAACTTGTCTTCAGAACCCGTGTGAAGGGGCAGGGGAACCGGGGCTAAAGGAGGCTCAGTCTGCGTGCTGGTCAAGCCCACCCGGCTCCATGTCCTCCCCTTTGCCCCCAGCAGCTCCGGTCCCTGGGAAGCTGCAGAGGGTGCTGGCCTCGGGGCCAGAGTGTCCTCTTCTGTCTGCGGCTGGTCTGCTGAGGGGCCTCTGTCTCCACCCATCCAAGGGAGAGGAGGAGGAAATCTGATGCCCACCTCTCGGGGCCCCAAGGGCGTGCGGAAAGGTCTCCTGAAGGGGGTCCTGTGTCCTGGGGGAAGGGTGGGGGCAGTGGAGGCGACACGGCTGACGTCCAGGTTGCTGGAGGTGCTTTTGCCTCAACTACGACTCCTGGAGGCCAGAGTCTTTCCCTGCCCGGTCCCCCAAGCTAGAAGCCTCAGCATACCCCCGGCCCCGGCCAGTTCTACGGGTCCCGCATCCTGGTCTCCCTGCCACCCTGGGCCCCTCTCATGGCACCTTGCTGATCTGCAGGTCTGCAGGGCCCCTAGTTGAGCTCCGTAGTCATGTCACAGCTTCGCTGGACTTGTCTTTCCAGAACCTAGATTTCCTCGTGCCGTTCTCCGCCGCAGCTCGCCATCAGCGCACCGCCTTCAGGAGGAAGGCAAGCTCCTTGCCCCGGTTCCCAGCCTCTGCACTCTTTGCCTCTCGGATCGCGTGCTCCGCTGTGCTCTGCAGGACGTCAGCACCATCCCTGGTCTCTGTCAGCTAGAGGCCCGTTCCCCCAGCCCGGCAGCTTTCACCAACCAACATGTGTCCAGACACTGCAAATGTCCTCTGGGACACCATCGATTGAGAACCACTGTCTTCGCTCACAGATCAGGCCGATAATAATGACTGATAAGTTAGTGCGTATTTCACCCTTCCCCTGAGTGAATCTTCAGAACCTCCCTGTGGGGCAGTCCTATCAGGATCCCCACTTCATAGATGCTTAGAAGGCACCCCTTGGAAGGGATTCAGATCTTTCAAGAGAGCCAAAGATTTTCCCTTCCATGTGGGGTGAGAAGAGAGGATTATAATTCAAAACCTCTTCTCCTTGAGGCCAGGCTGCTAAGCCAGAGTCAAGGCAGGATCTGAAACTGGGCTGCCTGCTGGCGGGGTCTGCCTCCACCCCCACCCCCACCAACCCCACCCCTCCCCCTCCCCCTTCCCACCCCACCTCTCCCCACCCCCACCCCATGCGGCCTGCTCCTCCCCGCCGCCCCCAGGCACTGTCTGCCCTCCCCAAGCCCACACCTTCCCAGGGAGGTCTCCGCATCACTCAGGCCCAGGCAGACCCTCTGCCCTCTTCTCTGCAGGAAGGGGCAGTGACCCACCCCCCCACCCCGGGGCGATGCAGGCTGGGACACAGCCTTGGTGTCGGGTGATTGCACAGGGCTGTGATGGTCCGGGGCTCTGCTCTGCTCTCCGTTGCAGTGAAGGGGTGCACGCTCCCCAGATGCTTGTGGAGTGGGATGGAGCGTGGGGACAGATGGTCAGCCCCTCCGAGGGCCGATGCCCAGTGTCCATTGGACACCAGGAGCTACAGAGCCTCTGGGCGGGCAAACCGGACACATGCCCCCTCCGGGCACATGGGCTGGGTTCGGGGCCCTCCGCTGGCCGGGGCCTTTGAGCCGGGCGTGAACTACAGCCCAGCTCAGCGGGACACAGTGGAGCTCAGGTTGCCCAGAGGCTCCGCAGCTCCTGGTGTGTTATGGACACTGGGCATCGGCCCTCGGAGGGGCTGGCCATCTGTCCCCCCTCCATCCCGCCCCTGCAGAGGCCAGAGCGGCTTCCGGTGAAGGCCTTCCGGAGCGTCCTCGTCTCTCTCCGCTCCCCAGGGAGCAGCGCAGGGCACTGCCATGTGTCTTGTTTGTCTGCCCACGCATGCACGCAGCGGGCACACACCTGCACCCCCCCCCAGTGGAGGTGGCCATGCCCATGCGCAGGGACACCGAGAGTGTCTGTCACACGTTGTGCAGAACCTGCACGTGTGCACATGTGCCTTGTGACACCAGGACACATGCTCATATGTGGTCACGTCAACGTAGACCCTGGGTAAGGGACACGCAGGCCTTCTAGATCCCCGAAGGACGCAGTCTGCGCCCTGCGCTGTCCCTGTGGAGCGGGGGGAGAGGAGGCCGCTCTGGCCTGTGCAGGGGCAGGTGCCGAGGCGGAGAAATCAGGGACCACCTTCCCTCCTCCTGTCCCTCTTTCTGAGCTGCCTCTCTGAGCAGCGGCCAGGCCCCCAAACCCCTGCACAAGCTGGCCCCAGCTAGCCGGACCACTGCTGGGCTGGGGAGGGGGCTCTCAGGGCCAAGGGAGGGGGTGGGCTGGGCTGGGTGAGTCTCCAGAGAAGCCCAGTTCTTGTTCCCTAGTGACAATCAGAGCAGAGAAGGGCCTTCCTGAGAACATGTCAGTGTTTTGGGGTGAGGATGGCGGGCAGAGAATCGAGAAAATTCAGGGGCCAGGGCCACTCACGAGACAGGGGCCCAGGACTGTGTCTGTGGCCACATATTCACGTGAGGGCACCCACCTGGGCGGGTGTGAGGGGCTGTGGCCTGGGAGGGGGCAGAGGTCAACGGGAAAACGCAGAGATACAGCCCAGCCCCGTCAGAGCATTCCTGCAGGTGGGGGAAGGGCAGGGACCTTGCTTGTACGCCCACACGTGCACGCACCAGAGCAGGGGACCACTGTGCACCCGCAGACCCCTGTGTGCACCGTCCCGGCACCCCCAGGGGTCCCCTCTCAGCCCAGACTTTGCCTCACATGCGTACACACAGCTTTCACTGCCCCCAAATTCCTCCACTTCTGAAAAAGACAAGGGGAAAAAGGGCCAAGATACAAGAGGAGATAAAAATAGCTGAAAATAAGCTCTTTGGGTCAGAAAGCTCCCCTTTTCAGTGAGTCACCAATTTTTCCAGACTGAGCACACATGCACACACACACACACACGTACACAATCCTGCCTCCAAGTCATGCACAAGTCCTTGCACAGACCCTCGGTCTCACGCTCTGTCCTCAGAGGTAAAATTACCCTCCAAGGCGGGTCCTGTGGGCTTTGGGGAGCTTGGCAGGCAAAGTCCCCACCCTGTCCCCTGCCCCTCGCCCCCTGCGCTCAGCTTCTTCAACTGCCCTGCATTTCCTGGTCCCCCCCGCAGCGGGGCACCCGCAGGAAAGGGTGGTCAGGCGGGAGCATCCGAGGCTGGAGCGGGCAGACAGACCCCCCCCCCGCCAGGCCCTCTCGGCCAGGGGCCAGGCAGGATCTGTGAGCGTGCTCCGGGAATTGCATCGGTGGCTTTGGGGGGGCACGATGGCGTGGCGGCCTTCCACAAGGCGAGGCCAGCAGAGGCATCCTAGCGGAGACAGGGCTCCCTGCGATCCTGGGCCACCGCGGCCCCTCCCTGCCTTCCCCAGCCTCCTGCAGACACGAGGGGTGTCTCTGCACAGCTACTGTCCTGAGCTGGGCAGGACCAGCCCTGCCCTCCTGCACTCCTCCAGGCTCCTCTGGTGCAGACAGCAGCCCGGACGGCAGCCTGTCTTCCAGACCCCACTGCCTCTGTCATTCTTTCTCTCCCCTCTTCCCCCTCCTCCTCGCCTTCCTTTTCCCTCTCTCTTTCCCTCACATCCTTCCCTCCGTCCTCTCTCCACCGCCACCCCTGTGTGTGAAGCCCAAGTCAGCTTCATTCCAGGCCTTTAAAGAACTCAGGTCCTGAGCGGCCCCTCCCACCTGCTCACAGGAGCATGACCCCCTGGTGACCCTTCGTCCCTCTGAGCCTCTGGGGTCCCTACTCACCAGGACTTAGCTGGACATCACGTCCCTGGGCCTTTTCAGGAAACAGGGATGTGGTGGCCAGAGAGGATTTACCTGAAAATGCGGAGCAAATCTGAGGAAGTGGCTCTGGGCCTTGGGACGTGTCCTGTGTCCAGGATTACGACGAGCCCTTTGGAGGGTGGTGCTGGGGCCACCACGCCCGTCTCCTCGGGGCAGCTCTGGGACCCTGTGTCCTCTTCCCAGACCGTTGTACCCAGGCCAGCTGGGCCTCGCCGTGCTTGGGGTGGGCTCTGCATTCGGGCTGCGGCCTCCACCTGATGGCTCTGTGGCTTTGGCGAGTTTGCGTCTCTGGGCCTTTGTTTCTTCAACTGCCAAAGGGAATAATAATACCACCACCTAGATCATAGGGTCCTTTTATGTCTGTGGTGCTTCAAACAGTGAAAGCAGGCACCTGGCAAGTACCTCACAAGGGCCAGGTCAGCTGGCTGAGTCTTTCCATGGTTCCTTCCCCTCAGAAGCACCGCCCCGAGGAACCCCATCCCTTCCCTGGGGGAGCTTCTGGGGCGTCAGAGTCAAGATGCAGGACCTGAGTCTCCTGTCTCCCCCAGGGGGTCTCCCGTTCCCCCCGGGGGGTCCCCCGTCTCTCCCGGGGGTCTCTGTCCCCCCTGGGGGTCCCCTGTGTCCCCTAGTCTGTGCCCGTTCGGCAGCACTTGAGTGTTGCCCACCTGTGTCCCCTCTTTCCCAGCCTGAGCTGAACAAGGGCAGAGAGGAGGCTATTTTTAGCCCCAGACAGAAGCAGCAGCGGTGCAGCCAGTGCACAGAGCTCCACTCTCCAAGGGAGGGTCCAGCCCCCAGGCAAGCCTGAGGAAGGAGAGGAGGGCCGGTGCAGGGGGCCTGGGACCCCAGCTCCTTGTCCTCCCTCCTGGGAAGGCGGCCCGGCCCCGAGATGAGCTGCCCTCCGGCCCCCTCCCCCAGTGTCTTAATCCCCGGGGGGCTTAGTGGCTGAGCTGCAGAGGCTGCAAAGTGGGACAGGAAAGTAGGGTCAGAGGCAAGGTGGAGAGGCCGGGGGTTGCAGCCCGTGTCCTGAGGCCGGGCACACTGGTCCTCGGTGGACTCAGAATTCCTCTCTCTTTGCAGCTGAGGACTCAGGCTCCCCAGGTCCAGGGTCTGAGACATGCCAGGCACAGCTGCCCTGCTTCTGGAAGCTCTGCCCTCCTGTCTGCACGAGCACCTACCCCCCTACCCCACCAAAGGGTCTTGGGCAGTGGTGGAATGCCTCCCAAGATGCGTCAGGAGGTCCGGGTTTGCCTTGATCTCCCCAAGGTGACCAGTCTTTCACAGGAGATGAAAAGGGTGCTGAAAAATCAGCATTGAATCATAAAATGATTCTTGCAATTCTTGAGTCACAGCCTCCGTATGACTGTGATTCTTGTCATCACTGCAGACCAGGTAGTGGTGGGCATGGAAGAGAAGTGCCTAGATCAATACGTTAACCACATTTTCATCTGCCCAGGCCCTGACCCAGGCTCTGAGGATGGCTTAGAGAGTGAACAAGTGGGCCAGAAACTTACCCTTGAGGAACTTATATCCTAGAGCTTAGAAGCTCTTTCATATTGAAAAACATACACGCATAAACCCAGGGAACAGGAGCCCAGTGCTTTTATGTCTGTAAATGCTGCAAAGGCGCTTAGCAACTGGTTGTGAAGATCTGATTTCTCTGGAGTCTGGATTCCTGATGCTTTCAGGCAACAATTCTCAACCTTTCACATCCTGCATCTCTTTGTAAATCAATTAAGGCTGTACGCTTCTCTTCAGAAAAATGTCCAGAGCACAGACACTCAGAAGTCTGCCTCGGACTGGAAGGGCTCACAAGCCCGGGAAGCTGACGCAAGGGCCTGTGCTTAGAGGCCCTGTTTGAAGAGCGGGAAGCCGCTGCCTGGCCTGTGCTGAGGCCTCCGTCACTTCGTCCCCAGCGACAGGTTGCGGCTGAATTTTAATCACAGTGCGGATTAGGGCCCAGACAGCCCAGGCTATGGAAACGTTTCTAAGTCCTACCAAACTATAGAAAACCCATTTGCAAAAATCCTAACACATTAACATCTTGGTGTGGCCTAACAAGCTCTGTGACCTTGGCCAAGCCCCCCCACTTTGGGGGTCTCAGCTTTCTCATCTGTGGAATGAGGGGGCTGGACACTGAAGTAGAGCTGAGGTTCCTCCCAGCACAGATGTGCCCAGAACCTCCGCCGTGGTCCCTACAGGTGTGTCCTCCACTGAGGGGACAGGGAGAAGAGCCTCCACGTGCCGACACCTCAGGGGGGCCGGGACCTGGGCCCAGACCGAGCGCTGGGGAGGAGTCTCCAGCAGCCGGTCCACCCACGCTGTGCTCCCGGCCACCCGGCCCCCGCAGGCCCGCCTCCTTCATCAGTCACACCCCCTTCCCCCCCCCCACCCCGCCCTGCTGCTGGAATTAGGGTTTAGCCCCTGCTTTGGGCCTGAGGCCGAGGTCGCCTGCTCTGACAGAGGTAACAGCCTCACAGATCAGCGCAGCCCAGACACCTGGAGATGGAGGGGGGCAGGCTTCTCCGTGGCGACAGGGTGGGCTTCCTGGGCAGCTGGGCGCCCTGCACGGGGGAGGCCCCTCGTCCTCAGCCTGGGGCACCTGCTGGGAGTGGACGGGGAGGGGGGAGGAGATGCAGCCCCTCTGCTCCAGGGCCTGTGGGCTGCAGCTCTGGGCGTGGAAGGGGGCAGGTCCTGGCACCACCTGGCCTTTGCGCTTCTGGCCCAGCGTGGCTTCCACAGGACTCAGGGGCTCCAGGTGCCGAGTGATAAGATCTGCAAACTCCAGTCCCTCCTTCGGAATCCATGCCGCCTTTTCCTCCCTCTTCCTGGGCCTCCTCGGCACTCCTGGAATTCAAATGTCTCTAACTGACCACTCAGGTCCTCTGTAGACTGCAGATGTGGAGGGCAGCGAGTGGAGGTGCTGCTGCAGAGGGGGCCAGGCTCACTCACCTTTTTGTCCGGGGAGGAAGACCCCCTGAGGCCCCTGGGAGAGGAGAGCAGAGGCGCCTGACTCAGCATCTTAGCGGCAGCACCAGGAAGCGCCTGGCCCAGGTGTGCTAGTTTCCTTTACACACTTGCTCACCCACACACAGGTACACGTGTGCACACCCGACGCAAAGGCCACAATCACAGACACATGTGTGAACCTGTCTGCAGAACTTCCTTCTTACCGTCACCCAGACAAACACACGCAGACCCTGCTCACACCTCCGCAGGAAGACATCCTTCCCTTGCCTGGGCATCTTCCCGTCCCGCGTTTGTCATGGCTCGGGGGCCGACATGCACGCTGCACGGTGACCCCCAGCACGCTCACGTGCCTTTCCCAGCTCACCTTGAAAACGCGCAGCGCAGTGCGTGCTCACACGCCCCGAGCCCCTCTGTTCCAGGCCCCGTGCAGGGTGACAATCCACCCGTCGCACACCCCTCCTTCCTCAAGCAGCATTCCTGGGGGGACACATCTTCCCAGCCGCGCCTCTTCCCTCAGAGTTGAGTATGGGCAGCAGTGTCATGTGGCGACGGAGGCTGGGAGCCTGGGCTGTCTGCTCAGCCCGGCTCATAATACGTTCCTTGGCTCATTTATCCTTGCATAACCTCACTTGCCTTGTGAGGCCATCAATAAACAGATACTCAAATCCGGCCTCACTTTCCTCATCCATAGGGTAAATGAAAATACCATCGCTTTATCTCCATCATGGCAATGTTATGGGAACCAACCCTGATATATAAGGAAGCAGCCTGGGAAGTGTAACACGCATGACACACGGGCTATTAGGGCCATTGGTCCCGTGTGTGATGTCCAGTCCGAGAGCCAGCAAAGGTAGGGACAGCATTTTCCCCGTGTGAGTGGGTCCCAGAGCTGGTCTTGCCAGGGTTCCTGGTCCAGGGCTCAGTGAACCAAAGCAGAAATTTCACTCCCAGTCACCCTTCCTTCCCGCTGGTTTCACCCTCATCTTCACTCTCGTCTGCCCCAGACACATCCTGGCTACAGAGCCAAGGGCTTAGGAAGAGCCAGGAGTGCCAGCATGGGGTCCAGCATCCGCCCTGGGCGTGTGGGCTCACGTGGGCCTGGTTCCCAGGCTCCTGTGGGCTTGTGCCTGGGAGAGCTCCTCCCTGCTCCTGGGCCCTGGAGCCGTGCCAAGCAGCTGCCAGAACGGGAGGCCCTGTGGTGTGGATGGGCTGCCCCTGAATCTGCGATACCCCAGCTCCACTGCCCCGAGGCAACCCCCACTAGCACCCTGAGCCGGGCGTGGGAAGGCCGGGTTTTGCCCAGCCTGAGTCCTCAGTGAGCTGTGCCATGGTGGCTGGTACAGGCCGGGGTAGCACAAGGAGGGCGGGCAGCACGCTGGGGCCAGTGCCAGCTATGGAAGGAGGCCAGCAGCTGGCCTCTGGCTGGCTTTTGTCCACAGGAACATGTGAGAGGTGATGGGGCCATTCTGTAGGAGGGCTGTCTGGCTCTGGGGCTCAGAACAGTCTCAGAGTCAGCTCAGAGCTTTTATTCCTTTAGCTCAGCGCTAATGAGCCCAGGATAGGGCCTGTCTCCCTGGTAGTCCTCCCGCAGCACTATTTAGAGAAGACATTCCACTGGGACACCTGGTACTTTGCAGAGCAGACGAACATTTCTGGACTTTCTCGGGGGAGAGGGAGGCTGAGGCTGGGATATCAGGAAAAGGGCCTCCTGCCAGCAGGCTCAGGGCCTTGGAAGCTCCGGGCTCCCCTAGATGGACGGGGATGGGGTGGACGAGGGCCCCAGGTAAGCCTTCCGCAGGGGTGAGTGTGCACGGACCCTCTTCCCTTCTCCCTCCCCCGGCTCTGCAGTTTCCGGAAGGCAGGCTGGCCTGGAGGCCTGGTTGGAGCTGGGCAGACAGACAGGGACTGGAGCTGAGCTGGTCTGGGGGTGGAGCCTGTGAAGTCCGCAGAGCTCCAGCCTGGCTCCGCCCCTTCCCTCCCGCAGACCAAAGGGATGACATCACCCGAGTGAGGGCTCCGGCCTGCATGGGCTGCTATCTGGAAGCTGACACCGCGGGGCTCCAGGACTTCCTGGGTAGGCCAGGCCTGCTTCTCTGCTCATCTCCTGAATCCTGCTCAGGGCCCCTGGGTCTCTGCTTTGGGGTCCTGGAGGCAGCACCTGGATATTCAGACGTCCAAGTCTGGGGCTCGGTTCTTCCACCAGAGACCATCCCTGGGGCAGGCGGCCGGGCGTTCATCCCCACCCGGCCCGCACAGGCTGCTCCGTGGTTCTGAAGCTCCACGGAGGGGGACTTGACCCCCCGCTCCGGCCAGGTGACAGTCAGCCGCAGCGAATCCACCGTCCCCCTGCTGTGGGTCCACATCTCCCCAGCCCACTGGGTGCTGGTGGTGCCTGCTTGCGGAGCATATGCTTGGCTGGTTGCTTGGTGTCTGCTGTTTATTCGTCTCTTCCCACTTAACTTCTGTTCCCGCCAGGCCCATCTGGCTCCCTGGGACCTGTCTTTCCCGCGGGTGCCCCCCTGCCCCGCTGTCCTCCTCCACCGCTTCCCTCCCAGGGCCTGGCTCTCCCCTCTGGGCCACCGAGGGAGCCCTTGACCTTGGGTGTGGGGGCAGTGAGGGGCATCGGTGTCCCTGCAGTGTTCAGGCCACCCTTGGGGAGGGAGGTTGAGATGGGTGGTGGGGGGTAGCATGGGAGGGGCCTGGACGGGGGAGGGGGCTGGGGCTGGTGGGAACCCCGCCTTCCCTGGTCATTCTGAGCGTCCTTCGCATCAAGGGCTTTGCTGGGCTGCGGAGGGGCCGGGCTGTGGGTGGAACGCCGTGTAGATACTGCCCTCGTCCCGAAGCAGGGGTAGGAAAGTGACCGTGAGTAGCAGCAGGAGAGCATGAGGCCAGGGAAGCCCCAAGGTTCTTCTGACCCAGAGCCTGGGGTGGACCCCAGCCCTTCCTGCTGAGCGGGGCCGTGGCAGTCTGGTGGTTTGGGTAAAAGGAAAATCGGTGGCAGCGAGAAGCCTCCCCTCGGCCAGCAGATCAGTCCCGCCCCGGCCCATCGCCCCCGAGTCATTGCCCCTCCCCTGGCCTCCTGCCTGCTTGCACACCCACACACACATTGCACACACTCAGCCCCAGAGCGCATCTCCCGGGTGAGATGTGGCGGCTTCTGGCTCCACCGGGACCCGTGAGGGGCTGGCGGAGCCTGAAGGAGGGTGGAGAGGAGGAGACGGAGCCCCGCAGGGCAGGGACTGGGCCGCTGCTCCGGGCTGCGCGGGGCCCGAGTCAGCAAGGACCCTCTGCAGGCTCCGTGGACGCATCTGCTCGCCTCGGGGGCTGCGGGGCGTGGCGGCCGGGCCTTGCCGGGTGCTGCTGCGTCTGCCCGCTCCGCCGGCTCCTGGCCCCTCCCTCGGCCCCCATTCCTCTCCCCCTCCTTCCTCCTGAGCCTCCTTGTTCCTGCCTCTCCCCCATCCCTGTCCAGCCACGTCCACCCGTGCCACAGTCCCAGCCTTCCCCCCCTCGGCCTTCGTCCATCCAGTTTCTTCTCGCGTCTCTGCTGTTTCTCCCGTGTTCAGATTCTCTCCATCATACATATTCAGTGGCTCCTTGAAAATCCACCTAGATTATTCTCAGTGCTAACAGCCTGGATCTGCTTCAGGAATGAAGAATAACACTTCTCACGCTGTAATTCTGCGTCCCTGTCTCCGACCCTGGCCTGCGTTAACTGCCTGGCAAGTGCTGGCGAGGCCGCCTACCCTCTCGGTGCCTCCTCCAGCGTGAGGCCTGTGCTGCACGGCGAGGACCAGCAGGACACGAGGTCAGGGGACACGAAGCCCCACGCCTCGGGGACAGGTTCCCGTGGAAGGGATTTGAGGAGTTCAGGCCTAGAAATTCACGTAGGCTCCAAGCATCTGACCCTTTGGTGATTGACAATCCTTTTACACCTGCCCTATTGCACACCCCTTACAACTCGTGTGGGAGGTTCAGAAACGGAGGAACTGCGGCTCCGGGCCGGGAGTTGCTCCACCAGCACCTGCAGTGCTGGACCAACAGCTGGGCTTGGGATTCCAGCCCTTGGCCACGGCCGCTGAATGAACAGAGAGATCCGGAAAGATGTGGGGAGTGGCCATTGAGGGAGGAGGGCCTGAGACGCTGCACCCCGGCCCCCGGGGGGAGGGCGGGGAGGAGGGGGGAAGCAGGCCCGGCGGGGCCACAAGCGCGGGAGGCGGGGCGGGGCTCACGGTCCCCCAGCCCCCCGGTTTCCGGCTCCTTTCTCTGCCCAACCTTCATGGCACCTGCCCGTCTTCCCCCATCCTTGGGGTCCGGCCCCCACCTCTGCTCCCTTTCTTTTCCACCTTTCCCATTCCTCACCTCTCTTTGCCCCTGACCACCTCCTCGTAAGCTGCCTGGCCTTCGTCTCTCAGTGACAACGTGGCCAGTGCAGCCTCAAGGTGGCTGGACCGACCCTCCTTTATGAACCCCGTGGGCAGTCAGAGTGGACCACATCCCTCCTCCACAGCTCCTGACTCTGGGCTAAACTCCCAGGGTGGGGCCCGTGCACCCCTCTTTATGAGCCCTGGCACCCAGCTGACGGGCACCCGGCCACACGGACTCACCTCGAGGCCGGTCGTGGGGCCTCGGGCAGCTGTGGTGCAAGCAGACCTCCTTTTCTCCAGGGAAGGCTCCCGCCACCCCCTCCTGCCCACACAGCCAGCCTCCGATACCCAAAGAGGACGGTTCCGCCCCGAGACGCCTACCTCGGTTTTACATGGGACTCCTGGGCCAATGTCCTAATGTTTTATTAAACTTTCTTTTATTTCTGTCTGGAAAAGAAAAACAAATCTAACAAACCCTTCAACACCCACTCTGTTTCAAACACTCTGTCCCACCGAAGAGGTTCCATCGGTGTGGTCCTCAGGTGGGGGGGAGCAGTCACGCCCTGCGGCTCCCTTTCATCACACCTCCTTCCCTGCTGACACCCCCCCCGGCTCTCGTGCCCCGAGCCCTGGTCTCCCGTGCAGTGTGAGGAGGTGCAGGGAGAGCTTGGGCTCGGGGTCTCCGGGCCCCCTGCCCTGGGGCTGCAGGTGGTGTCGGTTTTAGGAGAGCAGTGAGCTGGGGCCCCTCGGATTCCCCCGGGAGATTCCCCGGGGCGCAGCTGGTGCCGGGAGAGCTCAGTGAGCCCAGCTCGGCCCGGCTGGTCCAGCTGTGAGGTCTGAGGCGCTCATGAGCCTCTCTGAGCTCAGGTCCTTATCTGTGAGGAAGCAGCAGTAATAATCCTGCGTTGCCGCGTTGCCGAGAAGATTAAATGAAGAAGCAGGAGTGCAAGCATTGGGTGCATGCACAGAGCTCTAGAGACGTAGGCATGGAGTGCCGAGGCGTCGGCACCGCACGGGGAAGACGGGCAGCCCCTGCCCTCGGGGAGGCTCAGCGAGGAGCACCGATGCCCGGGGCCTCCGGAGAGGCCGGCGACCTCACTGCCTACGCCAGCTCCGTCAGCGTCCCGTCATCTGCCTGGACGGGCACGGCCGGCACATCACCATCTTCAGACCCTCGCCTCTGGTGCCAGAGATGCGGGAACTAGGTCAGCCCATCCAGGCCGGAGGTGAGGCCCCGGCAAGAGAGAAGCCTGATCTCCTGCCTGGATGAGAAGGCAGGAGGTGGGCACAGAAAACATGATCTCACTGTAAAACTGACAAATACCATTGGTGCGGGAAACAGCAGAGGCACTGAGGAACTCTTTGTCCTTCCGCGGTCTGTGCTGTATTCTTGGGGAACCACAAGTCCTCCCGAGAGCCCTTGTCGGCTTGGATCACACGTCTGCACCCAGCCTCGCGGACACGTCCACTTAATACAGGTTACTTGACTGAGTGACTGGGAAAGAGCAGGGACAAAGAGGAGAGAGCTGAGCTGCTTTATATAATCCGTTGTGCAGAAGGCCCGAGCTTCCCGGCTTTTGTGCTGACTGGGGCACAATTTAAATACGACTTCCTGCCTCAAAAGAAATCATAGCACCAACAAACCAAATGCCTTGCACGCTTTGCATTTTGGCAGGTTTGCATAGGACAGGGGCACCTGGCTTCTGGGGGCGGAGGCATCGCTGGGTTGGGAGGGGGCCGAGGAGCTGCAGAGCTCGGAGGACAGTGCAGAGTGTTAGGATGGGCCAGCGAGTCCGGAGACTACAGGAGAGGAAGCCGAGGCCCAGATGCTCAGGATCACCCAGCTTGTTGGTGGCAGAAGTGGGAACAGCACAAAGATCTTCTGACCCCCAATCTTGAGCTCTTCCCACGATTGCAAGCTGCCGCCTAAGAAATAACTCCAAAAGGGGACATGACTCCAGAGACAGGCTGAGCTTGGTCAGCTTCTGGCACAGAAGGCGTCCATCCCCGAGAGAGGGGTACTGAGGACACCCTGAGATCCTGCCGTGGCCTGCAGATGTGAGGGCTTCCCAAGGAAGCAGAGATACAGAGGAAAGTTTGGAGATGCACAGCCTGCAGCTTGGGGCAGAGACCCCGTCTCCAGGCTTCCCCGATGACCCTCCTTTGTACTCAGGCTTGGTGAGGACCCCAGTCTCCACCTCTGCTGTGGTCGGAGAGGGGGATGGGGTGAGAGCCTTGCTCTGGCTTCTGCTTGTTGGCTGTGCCTCCTGGTCTCCTGCTTGGATGGAGCCAGGAGGGTAAGAAGAACGGAAAGAGAAATAAAAGTAGCTGGAGGATGAAGGATGCCCATCTGCCATGTGGTGATGGGGCCCGAGGAGGAAGAAGGCTATGTAGGCTCCCAGCTAAGAGGCTGAATCGGGGCTCCCTGGTGTCCACAGGCCCGAGGAGCAGCCCCTGCTTGTGGGAGGTCAGAGAATAGAACAGAAAGCTGACAGACTTGGAGGCAGTTAAATCCGGGCTGAGGTCCTGCTGCTCTGGGTCACATCGCCGTCCTCTCTGAGCTCTCTCCATAACACGGGCAGCACTACCAACCTTAAAGGGTTCGAGTGAAGATTCAACAATACGGTTCCAGCCCAGCTCCTGTGAAGCACCTCCACTCAGAGCACAGAAACCAGCACCACGCCCATGATCCTGGGCTACTGGGACATCCGCGGGCTGGTGCACGCCGCCCGCCTGCTCCCAGAGTACACAGGCTCGAACCATGAGGAGAAGAAGTACACGATGGGGGACGCTCCCGACTGTGACAGAAGCCAGCGGCTGAGAGAAAAATCCAAGCTGGGCCTGGACTTCCCCAATCTGCCCTACTCAATTGACGCGGCTCCTGAGCTCACCCAGAGCAACGCCGTCCTTCGCAAGCACAACCTGCGGCGAGACAGAGCAAGAGAAGATTCGCGTGGACGTATTGGAGAACCAGGTTATGGATGTCCGCTTGTACATGGCCAGGATCTGCTACAGCTCTGACTTTCAGAAACTGAAGCCTGCATACCTGAAGGAGACCCCTGAAAAGATGAGGCTCTTCTCAGGTTTTCTGGGGAAGAGGCCTTGGTTTGCAGGGAACAAGCTCACCTATGTGGATGTCCTGGCTATAACATCCTGATGTGCGCTGCACGTGTGAGCCCGAGTGCCTGGATGAATTCCCAAACCTGAAAGACTTCATTTCCCCTTTTGAGGGCCTGAAGAAGACCTCTGCCTACATGAAGTCCACTCACTTGCTTCCAGGCCCTCTGTTTCTGAAGATTGCTATGTGGGGCAACAAGTAGTGCCCTGTAACCAGGAGATGGTGCCCTGCAAAACAGCTGGATTTCCCTGCACCCAGAACCATCTGTCTTTTTCTTTCTCCTTCTATTCACTTTAGATGCCTTCTTGGCCCCCTTATCTCCCTCCCAACTCCCTTTTCATCTATCCTTTAAAGCTTCAGTCCCCACTTTTCTTCAGCAAAGTTCCTCCCCGCCCCACATTGTTCCTCCTGCACTAAAGACAACCAGATGACCCTTCCCTTCCATGGTTGCTTCTGCTATGAGGAGCCCAGCAAGAACCCTGGCCCACAGAGCTCGCTCTGAGCTCCTAGCCCTGCCCTGAAGACCGGAACTGGCCTGGTGTGCAGGCCCTGCTTCCCGGTGTGGTTCCGGCCCAGCCCTGTCTGGACCCCAGTAAAGCTTTAATCATACCTGCAGGAAAAAAAAAAAAAGATTCAACAATAAATGTACTAGAATCCCTGGAGCGTAGTAGGTGCTTCTAACTGCTAGTTCCCTTCCTCTCATGATCCCAGCCAGCCCAGTGTCCTCGCTTTGCCCTCCAAGCTTCTGAGAGCAGAGACCAGGTGACGTCCTCCAGGTGCCCCAGTTGTTCTGGCAGCGGGGGGTCCAGTGACTCCTGTCCAGGATCTTCTTCCTGTGGAGCTTCCTGGAGTCACCACCAGGCACCAGAGACCTGGTCACAGACTCTCGGACACGTGTCTTAAAGACAATGATGCCAAGTGATCGCACAGCAGATCCCGGGGTTCAGGAGAAATGTAACTGTTGGTCTAAAGCCACATGTCAGGGCTTCCCTGGTGGCACAGTGGTTGAGAATCTGCCTGTCAATGCAGGGGACACGGGTTCGAGCCCTGGTCTGGGAAGATCCCACATGCCGTGGAGTAACTAGGCCCGTGAGCCACAACTACTGAGCCTGCACGTCTGGAGCCTGTGCTCCGCAACAAGAGAGGCCACGATAGTGAGAGGCCCGCGCACCGCGATGAAGAGTGGCCCCCACTTGCCGCAACTGGAGAGAGCCCTCGCACAGAAACAAAGACCCAACACAGCCAAAAGAAAATAAATATATAAATCAATTAATTAAAAAAAAATTATAAAAGAGGACCTGTTTCTTTCTGTTAAAAAAAATAAAAAATAAAAATAAAGCCACACGTCACCAATGCACAGCGAGGGGGCACTTTGGCCGCGAGGGCCCTGAACCCCAGACCAGCTCAGAGGGGCCTGCTCTTGTCTGGAGAGGTGAACAGGTCATAGCCTCGCAGCCTTGGTCCCTCTGCCACCTGCTGGCACATCAGTAAGAGATGGATCTGCAGGCAGACAGACGTCAGTTCAAATCTCAGCTTTATTACCTTCTGGCTGCACGACGTGGGCAGGTGGCTTGACATCCCTAAGGCCAGCTCTCTTGTCTCAAAAGGAGGACGATGGCTCACTCGGAAGGCAGCCTCCAAGAGCAAGCTGCGAGAGGCATACCATTTAATCACCACCCAGTGGGGATGACTGGACAGTGCTTCAGGTGATGGTGGTGTTAAGTGGCCCGACAACCAGACCAGTGACTGGTGGCCTGACACGGTACTTCACTAACCTCTGACCTCATCTGTCCCTTTGTCTCGCTTAAATCAGACCCAGTGCCATCAAGTCCTGATCTCTTGACGCCTCCTGTCAGCCTGACCCTCCGTGGTCCCCGCATCTTCTGAGTGGCCCTGCTGGAAGAGATCCATCCCACCTGGCCGCTGGCTCACCTGGGGCACAGCAGGTAGGTCTCCCTCCTAGGGTGACTCCTTGGGCCAGGAGCCAGCGGTCCCCGGCAGGAGGGGGCCGGGGCCCCTGGAAGAGGGATGAGCATCCTGCTTCTGGGGTTGGGCCTCCGCTTGGGAGCTGGCGCAGGCCCGTCACCAGTCACTTGGGCTCCCAGGGAGCCTGCCGTGTGGGGTGTGTGACCAGCCCTTTGCCCTCTGTGCCCCTGGCCCGCATCCGGCAGACCCGTTCACACCGCAGTCAGCCACTTAGGGAGAAGAAAGAACAGGGGGAGCTGGAGAAATCTGTCCAGACCCCGATGAATAGCTTCCCAAGCCTGCCAGTTGCCATGGCAGCCAGCTGGGAGCACCGTTTCCAGGGCCCGAGGCGCTCAGACCTGCATAAGGGGCAGCTCTGCTGGGCTGCTGCCCACTCACCTCCCCCACCCAGCCTCCTGGCTCCTTAGCAACTGCCGTCACCAGCGCCATCGCAACCACCGCTGCAGCTTCTGCACTGGCGGCTGGGCGTGGGGGTGGGGCACTGTCCAGGGATGCTCTCGGGGGGAGCCAGGAAGTGCATGGCCGGCAGAGCCGAGGTGCTTATGAGCTTGGGAGGGGAAAGCCACGGCCAGCTTTGCTGCCACGGCCCCGGGATCCTTCCTGACTACATGGAAAAGCAGCTCGAAATCTTGGGGTCAGATGATCACCCCTGATTTCTAAGAACACGTTTGTGTATCTCTGTGTATGTGGAGTTTTCTGAGAAAGAGTTTATAGTTTTTATCCAACTCTCAAAGAAGACTAAGATCCCCAGTAGGTAAGAGCCGCAATTACGGAGGCTTTTGCTTTCAGAATCAGAATTATCTCAGGGCCTGGTTGATCCACAGGCTTGGGAGGTGCGCGCAGAGGAAGGGCTGAGCGCGGCAGGGTAGGGACAGACGGCGTGCTACCTGGGGACCCCCACAGGGCCTGAAACCTCCCATCTGCCCCACTGGGCACCTCTGGGAATAGGGGGTGGGGTGTCTCTCCTGACCATCCTGAACGTTCCGTCCTTCCCGCCCTCCTCCGCCTCGCAGCTCTGCCCCGAGGTCAGCCGTGTAAACCACACGTGTTTGCTGCGCCCAGGCCCTGAGCTCCGCGTCTTACACACCCTCTCCACAGGGTCCCATCAACCCTCACACCAGGGGAGGACGTTCCCTCACCACTGCTGTTTAGAGAGGAGAATATTGAAGCAACAAAGAAGTAAGCCATCTGCCAAGTCGATGCAGTTAGGTGTCGGAGGAGCGAGGGGACGTGGACCAGGGCGCCCCAGCCTCACCCCAGCCTGTGAGCTCGGGGCCCGGTCTCTGCTCTCCCAGCCACACACCGAGGATCCTGAGTCCCACCCCAAAGGAGTTAAAAGAGGCAGCACGACATTTGAAAAGCGCTTAGAGCAGCCCCTACCACCAAACGAAGCAGAGGCAGAGCAGGGTCCAGCCACATTCCGTCCGGTTCTGGCACTCAGGCGCCCCGAGAAGGTGTTCGGGGTGCTCCATGTCATCTCGCCAGGGCCGGACCACGACACGCGGAGTCACTGTTCCACACTTAGTACCACATCACCGAGGTGGGACAGGTGCATGGGCTCCTGGAGCTGGGTTTCCCTGTCTCCCAGGAGCAGGGGTCACAGTGTACCCTATTTTCTTGGGGGACACTGTGTAGAGTCACTGTTGGCTATGCGCCGGTCAAAGGAAGCGACCTCAGGGAGTCCTTGTAGATTGTGCTACAGAGATGCGCCCATGCCTGTGGGTCAGGGCAGAGAGCCCGGGCTGGGGTCCCTGGGCGGGTGCCCCTGGGCAGGCCGGTGGCACGGTGCCTCTGGGCGCCATGTGCCTGCATCAGCGGCCAGAGCGAGGAAGCTCGGCGATTCCGAGGGAGCAGGAAGGCAGCAGGGGCCCAGCCGCCCCGGGCTTCGCTGGCAGGTGGTAGGGGGGCTGGAGAGGGAGGTGAGGGGAGCTGCGGGTGAGCCCTGGAACGCCCCCAGGCCGGGTGGGCTGTTGGCATCCTCGCAGAGGGTGATGGGGAAATGATGGCTTTATTTGCCACTGCTGGGGAGAAGCACAGGGTACCATCCGATCCGCGAGCAGAGGGGTCAGTCATCTGCGGGCTCTGGGGGAGCAATCTCACGGCCCCTCTTCTTGCCCCAGAGGCGCACGGTGTTGAGAGCAGATGGTGAGGGGGAGGCTGGTGGGTCCTGATTCCTGAGTCACTTGTCTGCCGGGCTTCCTTTCGGGGGTGCCAGCAAGCACAGCACGCTCCAGCATCGTGGACAAACAAGCAGCCGGATGGCAGGGAGGCGAGGGTCAGACAAAGGAGGTGACGCCGTGAGTGACTCGCTCTCAGTCAGCAGCTGTAATCGGAGGTGATTAATCCCCGGAGGAGAACGCCTGGGCGTCATCGCCGACTCGGGGCCACCGCTTCCTCGTGGCTGCTCTGTTCCCCGCCTCGCCTGCCCCGCTCGCAGGCTGGAGGGGGAGGCTTGCTGAAAAGGTGAGTGATTCAGAGGCACTTTAAAAAGCAGCGTTTTTTAAGCTGATGAGCTTCTGATTCTGAATCAAAGGTTTTTTTTTTTTTTCTTTAATTTTCCAGTGGTAATGTGAGGAGGTTGGGGTCTTTTCTGAGAATTAGGGGCGGAGCCCAGGGTCCAGGGTGGACACTGCCAGGGCCCTGGCCAGGCAAAGCAGTGATATGCCCACACCAGCAAAGTGAGGGGTTTGGGGACGGCCCTGATGGGAGAGGCTGGCAGGCTGTCCAGTTAAGGGACCTGGCCATGAACCCAGTTTGGACTCCCTAGCTCTGCTCAGGTGACCCCACCTCTCTGAGGCTGTTTCCTCACCCGTAAGAAGAGAATAGAATTCCTGCTCATAGGGATTGTGGGGACCAGACTGTAGCAGCAGAGGCGGGCAGGGCATCACTGAGCAGCTGCCCTAAATGAAGAAGGTAACTTTTCATCAGTTTCTCGCCTCTGCTCCAAAGACAAGGAAGAAATCCTGACCAAGGGGACCAGGTTTACAGTGGTCACAGTGGAACAGTAAGTTGGGTGACACAATGATGCAAATTGCGCTAAAAAACACAATAAATATTTAACGAAAGAGGCCGTTTTATTATTGGCAACCGCCTTTGGGAAGGTACCAAAGGTGCACGTATCTTGAAAATGCCTCATTGGCTTCTGAGGAGACCTAGATGGTACCCCTTCTGTCTTGGGTTCGGAGTCTTAGAAACTAGAAGTTGGGAAAGTGTGAACATTCAGTGTAGAATGATCAAGATACCATTTTCATAAATAATCAAGATACTAGACCTTGGAGGGTTCGTCAAATGCTCCATCTCAGGCCAGGGTGACACCAAACATATGCCTTGAAAGAGAGTCTAATTCTTTTCCAACTTTTCTTTTCTTTTAGTAAGCTTTTTATATTTATTTATTTATTTATGGTTGTACCGGGTCTTAGTTGCGGCTTGCAGGCTCCTTAGATGTGGCACGTGAACTCTTAGTTGCAGCATGCATGTGGGATCTAGTTCCCTGACCAGGAATCGAACCCAGGCCCCCTGCATTGGGAGCGCAGAGTCTTATCCACT
Source organism: Balaenoptera borealis (assembly GCF_965194805.1). Classification (NCBI taxonomy): domain Eukaryota; kingdom Metazoa; phylum Chordata; class Mammalia; order Artiodactyla; family Balaenopteridae; genus Balaenoptera; species Balaenoptera borealis. The sequence continues at coordinate 111,670,906 of NC_138868.1, read as the reverse complement.
GTGCCACCAGGGAAGTCCTTCCAACTTTTCTTCATCCCAAAGGAGAAGGAAGAATCCTTGACCGGTGAGAAGAACAAGGATGGGACTTCAAGTGGCTGCCAGAATGCAAACACGGGATGGTTGACATGAGGTGCAAAGGTACAAAGTTAGGGATGTCACCACGTTAACCTCTAGGAGGCATTGGCCAGAGCCTGCAGGGCGATCCCAGACCAGCGGACCATCCGGCAGCCCCAGAGCCCCTGTAAGATCACAGCTGAGGACACCCACCCGAGGGGGCCAGGGCTGTGCTGGGGCTCCCGCCAAGATGCTGCCTCCATCCTGGTGTCCGTGGGCTCCCTCCTGCTCTGACCACCCCGACTGCCTGACCGTTCTGGGCACCGTTGCCATGAGCCGGCCTGTTTAGCCAGTGTGAGCCACTCACACCCAGCTTTCCTTCTGTTTCCCAGTGTTTATTATGACCTTGGGAAGAGCAAAGTCCATTTTTCCTTGGCAGGTCTGGCCTTCGGGCCTGTCTGAATTCTGGATGCAGAATGCATCCAGAACAGCCCCACAGACACAAGAGCTCTACAATCAGGACGACTTAACCATCAGATTGGGAGCCAAGTCACCAAGATCCTGGTTCTTACACCTGCCGGTGGGAGGGGCCTGATGCCCTTGAAGCATCGTTCTCTGCCCCCAGAAGCCCAGTGCTTCTCCCAAAGTCCAGCTCCTCACACACGCCCCGGCCTCCCCTGGCCTCAGAGCAGCAGAAAATGCTCCTGGGAAACTTCCTCCTCACTTGGCACGTGTGGGCTGCAGCCTCTTGCCATTGAAGGCCAGGCCAACAACCATCAGCGTGTAGATTGAGCTGCTAACACGGGAGGAGCAGAGTGAAAAGGGGGGGTTACAGAGCTGGGTGGGCTCTTCTAGGGGAAGGTGGCTTCTCCGACGAGGGGTCAACCAGCCGCTCCTGCCACTGTGCCAAGAAGGGGAGGGGCCTGAATGGGGGGCTATCCCAGTGCCCGCCCTCCACAGGAGCAGCAGGAAGGGGCAGGAAGACAAGCTGGCTTGTCTCCGTCCCCTCCAGCTGTCAGTCCCAGGCCGTCACTCCGCACACGTCCCCCATGCTAGAAGGATTTCCCCTGTCCATCCTCTAGTTGGATGTTGGGTCTTGGTCCTCCTGTGAATTTCTGCCACAAGCAAAACTTTGCTGAGTCTGTGACCACAAGGCATTTAAGATGCAGAGTCTGTCCCCGCGGGGTGGGGGGAGGGGACAGGACAGAGGGGTGGGGCCCAGGATGGCGCTCCGTGGGGAGCCAGAGGGGCAGGTAGCTTCAGGGTACACACTTGGGAGTCCAGGTGAGGCAGCCGACACCTGGCGAGACGAATCGGTTTGTTTAGGAGCTCCTGCTCGTCGGCTCCTGCACGACTACGCTCAGGTCATCAGAGGCCTGGGCCTTCCTGCCACCGCAGAGGCCGTCCCGTCCAGCATGACGTGGTGGCACAGCTCTGGGGGTGGAGTGGCAACCCCGTGTAACCTCGACCCCTTTCAGGCATCCCGTGCCTGGCACTAAGTGTCACGGGAGTCCTGAGGTCCGCCTGGCCTGACCGCCTCGGCGGTGGAGCGCGGGGGGTGCTGGACCCTCTGGGGTTTCAGCCTGGATAAGCCTCCTGACTCTGCAGGAACCAACGCTCGGAGCAAGTCCCCCGGTCTCTGCTGCAGCCTATGTGCCTCCCACCTCCTTGATCTCTCCTGCCTCCAGGGGGGCTCGTGGCCTTCCCGGCGATGCCGTCACTTCCTTACACTTGGACTCGTCATCGTCTCACTCCCACAGCTGATCCCGAGCGCGCCCCCCACCTCCTCCTCCTCTCCACGTGCTGCTCCGGGCGCAGCTGCTCTGTCCCCACCAGACGCGCTCTCCAAGCCTCGCTCCTGCCCGGGGAGGGGCGCCCACCTCTCTGCAGACCAGACTCCTGCTGGCCACGTGAGCTCTTCTGCACACACTCAGCAAACGTCTTTTGCACCCTTGCTATGTGCTGGGCACCATGCTACAACCGGGTCTCTGCCCTCGAGCAGTGCTCAGGTGAGTGAGGAAGCCGCCAGGTAAATCAATGGCTTCACTGCAGCGTGATGGCCCATGTTTGGCCATAATGGACACAGGCAAAAGGAGTTTAAAAACAAAAAAGAGGGATAGTCAAGTCAACCTGGGGAGCAGGAAGCTCCCGGAGAAGGTGGTGCTTGGCTGGACCACTGGGGGTCAACTAGGGGAAGGGCGTGAGGGAAGGGAAAACGCAAAAGGGAGAGCGCCAGGCGGGTGTCCAGCTGCCTGGAACTCACTGGAAATCTCTCCTCTCCTCACCGAGGGGAGAGTGTCATGGTGGAAATGTCCCCCCAGCAGGAAAGTCAGATACAGGTGTGGACCCGGGGCAAGTCACTGACCCTGAACTCATGGAAAATGAGAAAATTGGACACCATGGTCTCTCAAGTCCCTTCCAGCCCCAGAACCGCCCTCTCCCCCTAGACCACTCTAGAAACCCAAACAGAAACAAATACGGTTCGTGGGCACCAAGGCCTCCTCCCAAGAAGGCAGGTTAGGGGCGGGGAGAGAGCCCACCCCGGAGATGGGGCTGGAGGGGAAGAAGGGAGCTTGCCCCCCTTTGCTGGGCGGGATCCCTCTACCGCTGGGCAGGAGGACATCAGGGCAAGAAACCCACAACTGATCGAGATGCCAGTGGGAGCTCTTCTGTCACGATGTTTCACTCCAGCGCCTTCATTTCTATTATTACACCAGTGATTTATTCCAAAAACATAAACCCAGCAGCAAAAGAGTAACTGGCTCCCGAGGGAGAGGTCTCCCCCCTGCAAGCCGCCGCCCCAGCTCAGTGTGCCTGCTGTGCTTGGGCTCAGTCCCACTCTTGGGCGGCAGTGGGCGGGGGATGACAGCAGGGCCGGCCAGGGAGGCTTCATCTCAGAGTCCGCCCGGACACTGGGCCTTACCGAGCAGTCCTGTCAGCGAGGCGCTGCTCTCATGGATTTGAAACCTGGGTGAACGGCATTCTGCACTCCGAGCTGTAGTTTCCTCACCTCTGAAATGCGGAGGAAAATTCTTGACAGTTTACGAACCCAGGGGAATGCAAAGACTTGGGTCCCGGCCGGGGGACGGATTAGATCCAAACGGTGCCGTGTCTCCTGTTGCCTGGTGCTCCCCATCTGAGAAGGATGAACACAGCCCACAGCAGTGTGCCTTCTCCAGGGGCCACCACGGGCACCTCCTGTTAGCTCTGCTCCCAAACCGCAGGGCTGGCCAGACAGATGCTGTCATGGACGGCAGGGCCTGGGACCACCCGCTGTGTCCTTGAGCCGAAAAACCTGGAGTTTAAAACATCCGCCCAATAATCCACTGTGCTTGGCTTCTCCTGGCCGAGGGGGAAACCGGTGAAGGTTGTGTAGGGGGCTGGGCTGGGCAGACGTGTCACTGGGGCATTCTGGGTAACTGCTTCCTCCTCGGGACCCAGGGGGACGTTCTGCTTTCACAATGCTGTCGTTTGTCACTCAGCATATGCTAGCATGTATTTCAGTGACTTTAAAAAAAAATATAGCCCGTCTGCATTTCAAGCCTTTCAAGGGAAAGAGCAGAGTGATACACACAGTAGGTGTTCAATAAATGGCTGGTTTTCTAATTGCTGATGATTATAACCCCAGCTTCAGGGTTTATGAGTTTATTAAAGAATTAGAATTGTGAACTGTCAAAACATAGGGGTCTTAAAGTCCCAGGCCAACTTCCTCACAGACCTGCACAGCATAAGCTGTAATATTTCTCTTTAAAATCCTCTAACAGGTGTGTGAGACTGGCAGGCCGACACCTCTCATCATTTGGCTCTCACTTTGCATCTTGCCCACGGTCCGTCAGCAGCGACAGAGTCGGGCTGGAACACTGACTCCAGGCTCATTTTTTTTCTACCACATCCTGAGTCCTTTTGGTGTGTGGACCAAGGCAGTGGTTTCTGGATGGTTCTGTGACCTTAGCTATGGGTCAGAAGGCTGAGGCTACAGAGGAGAAGGCAGCCTCTCCAAGTTCCAAAGTGCAGTGCTGGGCCCTCTGGGCTCTGGAGCAGGATGGCCACACCAACCCCCCCCATACTGCCCCCCCCCCCGCCCCGCTGCCATGTCTCCTTCCACCAGGGGAGGAATATGGTCACGGCCACGTCCTGTGGGCAGTAAAGGCCCACTGGACACCGCCTGGGGGGGGTGTGTTAGACGTGTAGGAGTGGAAAGTAGTGGATTAAGGCTGCTTTCTCTTCTCTCGCCAAAGGGAAGTCCTTGCACAGCTATGAAATGGCAGCGAGCTTTGAAGAAGGCTTTCTAACCACCCAGAGCCAGTCCTGGGTTTTGACGCTCTGTCACTTAGCACAGTTCCTTCCCCACCAACTGTCTGCTATGACACCACGGAGCTAAATAGCAGAGCTGCCGAAATTACAGTCAAAGGAGAGGGGAATTAAGACACCAGCAAGGGAGGAAAGATTTTTTTGAAGCAAGGAAGGGAATAAGACAGCAACCAATAAAACAGACAGAAGCAAGATGTCTGTTCCAGGTGGCGAGAGGCGGGGATGTCTTTTCTGTGGCAACTTAGTCCAAGATGACGAAGATGCTCAAAGAGCGTGTGGTGACAACAGCCTCCGTCAACAGGGGGCATCTCATCGCGAGGTACTTACCCCATCACGTGACCTCGGGGGCCAACAAGATGGCTTACGAGCTTAGCAGTTCTTCTTCCTTAACTTCAGCAAGAGAAGGCTTGACCAGAGGAAGGAGAAGGGGCCGCAGGGGGGGCACATTTGCCTGTTGGACGCCTATGATTTCACAGAGGGAAAGAGCGGGAGTCCTCGTAAGTAAGGGCAGACGCCTGTGTAGAAGCCAACCACTGTGCTCTCTGAGCAGGCTGTCCACTCAGCCAGGACCGATGGATCTGCTCCAAGAACACAGAGGTGGGTTTTCCAGATGATGAGGGCAACGCAGAACAGGCACTTGGCACAAAGGCTTGAACAGAGAACAGCTGTCTTAAGACCCTGCCACGCTTCTAGGCCGAGTGACTGCTGCTGAGTGGGTCTGCCCTCTCTGCCACCTGCCCCGTGTCTAAATGCACGGTGAAGATCCGGGCAGAAGTATCATGATAGGGCACCTGCGATTTGTCCAGGAGCAGGAATAAATATTGCATGTTCTCCTCTGACATAATCTTTTCTCTTCCTTGGTCCCCTCCCCTCCCCTCCAAGTCCCCAAAGGGGTCAGCTTTCTCAAAAGAAGGTCTTGGTTCTCCTCTCCTAGTTTCTTGCCTCTGTCTCCCCAGCCCCCATCCTCCTCACTAACCCCTGCCAAGTGAAAAGGTCTTCATTTAATTAGAAGACTACTGGCCCCACAGCCCCTGTCAGTGCAGGTTTTCTGAGAGCTGGATTCTGCCTGGCCACGATTCCCTCTTCTTTGTGACATCAGAGGCGTCCAAGACTCCACTACGAATGACTGAGAAACTGACTTGCCAGTTACCAGTGGTGGAAACTTATAAACCCCAGGACTCACCATTTAGAATCAAATTCTTCTCAAGCTGGGTGAGATCTCCAGAATGACGCAGTGTTAGAGGCTGAAGAGGTCTTCGTGATTTTCACCTTGACTCCTTTACGAGAAGAGGAACCTGAAATCCAGAGGTGACCAAGGGCTTCCTCAAGGTTCTCCCCCTACCCCAACTCACCTGTAGTTCACCCTGCCCTCACCTTTAGATGTAATTGCTTTAAAGTCATCTCTCCTCTTCCTAAACTTCTTATAAGGGAAAGTGTTTTTAAGCTTGGTATGCAGAAGGTGATCCAGACGCTTCTAAATCTCTAAGACAGGATGTGCCATCCTAACATCAGTAAAGTCTTTCCATTTAACTTTCATTGGTTTTGCTGCCATCTTTCCTAAACCTTTGCAGTAAAGAGAGAAAGGGGGTCCCACCTTATACGTACCCTTATGTATTTTTCACTGGGTGTCAAATAGGCAAATCTGATCTCCCTGTGGCCTTGCTTCCCTTGTTGAAGTTGACATATGAGAACTTCCTTGCTCATAAGCCATCTGCTTAGCCCCTGAAAGTCAAATGAAGGTTGTCAGTCCATTGGAGAACTGACTCTTTGCCTAATGACAGAAAAGTAATATCTTTAAAAGCTTTCTCTTTTATTTCATGCCAAAGTTCAGGTTGATTTATAGGGTCGATCCAGCCTGGGCTTCTGGCACCCAAGCCCGTCAGAGAGGAAAACTGGCAGGAGAACAAGACAGAGACCTTCGTAGGTGGGACTGTGGAATAAAGATGCAGTGGGCGGGTCTTGGGAGAGCTCCCCAGTTTTGTACTATGTAGTTCTCGAGACGTACCCGTGAGCATCTTGAAGCATCTGAGGAACTGCTAAGAAGCCAAGCTAAAAATACCAGGGAACAGCGCAATCAAGGAGAAATGCAGAGCTGGGCGTGAGCTCCCCCTGGAAGGTGTGAGACTCGGGCACGGGGGCCAGCCTGCCGTGCACACCTCGGGCTGAACCCTGAGTCAGTCTGACACAGGTGGGAGGAGTGGATGTTTCTGGCTTTAGACCCTTTTATTTGTGAATTCTCCAGTCCAGTTGTGCACAAGTGTCTCATGAGCACCGACCACGTGCCTGGAACTAACAAGGGAGGACACATCGCTCCTCGGGAACGTGACTGTGAAACCTGTTGCTGCTCCCCTCGCCCTTGGTGACAAGTGTGACTTGGCTTCCGTGGCTTCTGGCTCTCTGTCCACCCCACTTTCAGGATCGTACTTCTTCTAACACTTAATCATGTGTCCCTGACAAATATCTTCTCTAGTCTGCTTTTACGAACCATCTGTTCCTGATTATGGGGAACATTTTACCATTGTCACATCCTCCCACCCCTAACCTCCAGGGGTTCCATCAGCAGCTTAATGGTCTCTGGGCAGCAGGACCCACTCCCCTCAACCTTTCTGCTCGAGACATTGTCAAATAGCAAAGGGCCTCCCCTCAAGGTTCTCTTAACTTGAGGAGCAGGGGGTGGGGGGGAGGAATGGTGAGTAGGGGGACAGTCTTGCTTTCTTCCTGAGGGTCCTGTTCTCCATGTTGGTGAAAACCACTCAGAATCATGTACTTTTTCATGTTTTAAAATAACAATTGTTATTTGAGACAAAGACTTGTCTTTGAGGAATCAGAAGTCTAAAGACAGACATCCTGATATGGGCAGCCATCCACAGGACAAAAAGAGCAAACTTTAAAAAAGTAACACGAGACATTAAGCATTTATATCATGCATACATTAAGGTAAGTGGGTTTGCACTCTGATATAATTTGGTTAATCTGTTCCTGGCTGTTCCCTCAGGAAACGCTCCCTCCCTTGGATCCTAAATTATTTTCAAAGACTTAGAGGACAGAGGCGCAGATACGGGTAACCTTCTGGCTGTAGCATCTTGCTGCTGTCTTGTCACCTGTGAGAGATGGATTGAGCAAGAGGTCACGGGGTGACTCAAGAGAGCTGAGTGCTAGTGATGAACTTTTGGGCAGGTTTTCAAAAATGTAAAATACCTGTTTTCATTTGTTCCGACTTGACCCCTTTGTAAAACTTTCCTCTTGAGCGCCGTATGGAAATAGCCCGTGCACACAGTATGTGTGGTTTTACTTACAAGTCAACAAGCTTACCTTGGGGGTAGGTAGGTTCTGCTTTACCTAGGAACTCTGAAGGGCTTCGCATTTTGTGAATGGAGAAATGGTAAGTTCCTTACGGGCTGGAGCCCGGAGATGCTGAAGCAGCTCTGCTTTTCCTGGAGCCAAGATCCCCGTGTGGCCTGTGGGCTGCTCAACACGCGGTGGACGCCTGGGAGGCAGTGAACAGGTGAGGAAGGACGAGCCGGTCCCTCCAGGCGTCCCCGCTCCTTCCCAAAGGGTCGTTCTTTGGGAAATTCCTGTAAGTACCAGAGCGCCTCGTCTAGGAGTTGGATTGAGAGCAGAGCCCTGCAAAGTCCCCACCTGCAGGCCTGACCACGAAAGCCTCTTGGAGGAAGTGGAGCCGGGGCTCCGCCGTGGGACGTTACTGGAGGGGAAGGACCCAGAGGCTAAGCCCCTCCCGGGGAGTCTGACATGACCGTGTGGGTGGGGTGCGGCGCTTTCCCAGGCGACTAAGACGGGGACGGGGAACGTCCTTGCGCTGAGCCGAGGTTCTCGGGAAGACGCTGTTTTCTCTGCCCCCGGGATCTGGGGATCTGCGTCCCAGCCCTTCCTCTGGCAGTCCCGTTTGCATAATGTGATCTTGGCCGGATTTGCTGCACCCTGGCAGGGATCCCGACACCTAGTTCACCTACCTCGAGCCCTGAAGGACGTGGGAGCTGGTGGAGAAGCTCTCCCCCAGGGGGTCTGAGGTCGGCCTCTGCCGGCTTCTCCTGTCAGATGGCGTCATTCCGTGGGCGACAAGGTCCTGGCTGCCCTTCCGTCTCTCCGTCAGCCTGTCCTGCCCCTGGTCCTCCCTCGAGGGACAAAGCATCTGAGCAGATGGGCCCTGATTTTATTACTCACCAGGGTAAGTGGGGTCATCACAACCCGTGATCTCTGAGTTCAGACTCACTGCCCCCATGGAGCTGGGGGCCGGGGTCACAGCCACTCTGTGCGGTGGCCCAGACAGAGAGTGGAGCACTGCTGGACAGTTGCCCCGCACCTTCCTCGCCTTCCTTCCATTTGGGAGGCCAGCTTAGTGGCTGTCAGCCTCTCAAAGGTGCAGCTGAGACGCTGCCATCTCTGCTCGCGGGCTTGGGTGCAGCCTCCAGGGGCATAACTCTGGGCAGAGGCCACAGGGCCACTCAGTGCCTGCAGGCCGCCAGGCTAGTCCTGTGCCCAGCCTTCCGGACCTGGCCTGCCGGTCTGGAAGCACTCCCGAGGGATGCGCCCCAGGCAAGGACACAGAGCCTCAGGAAACACACTTATCTGCTTCGTGGGAAACCGGGAGCGTCACAGGGTAAAGCTTTTAAATGTAACTCATGGTAATTTCTCAGTTACAACACTGACCACATAAATCACTGAAGGGAAAAAGATCCCAGCCAGACCCAGTTTCAGCGTCCAAGCTGATGGGCCTCATGGAGGCTGATATCCTGGTGAAAACTCCTAGTTCGAGGTCTTTATAAATGCTTCTTTCTTGGGATTGTCCTAGGACCACATGAGGAAAGAAAACTTGTGAGGCTTGGACTGTGGAACGAGGGAAGACCGGAGCCCCAGCCGGGGGTGGGCTTCGAGCACCAGTTGGATGGTTTCCTTCGATGGGAAGAGCATGGCAGCTGAGCGTCCAGGAGGATGGCGTGTCCCTCCCCAGGCCTGCCCGCCTCCCCTCTGTGTCCCAGAGCTTTGACTGCATTGCTCATGCGCTCCCCCCCCAGCACCCCTTCTCTCTGCTCGCCACCCCTCCCCCAAGGCGGCATCAGCCCTCCCACTGCCTCTGACCCCTCCCAGGGCTCTGTCTTGCCTTCACTCCCTGCGGCGGGGTTAGGCTCCTGGTGGCCAGACCACCGCCCACCTTCCTAACAGGGGAGGAACACCGGTGGCTTCTGCGTGCTCTCTGACCTCTATCCCAGTGGATGCCTTTGTTCCTTCCTCTCCTTGCCTTTGGCTAGAATTGTTGTCCCCTGTCCCCCTCCGTGGCCTAAAGTCCATTCTCTTTCTCCAATCATCCATGTGGTGGCCAGTCTCCAGCATGGCCCCCGATGACCCTCACCTGCTGGGACCCACACCCTTCGAGGTCCCCGTCCACACCTGGGTGCCCAGTCAGAAGCTGTAGAGGCACAGAAGGGGGAAGCCGTGGGAAGCCGGCTGCCTCGTCAGGAGGTAGCCCAGCAGCCCCGTGGAGGGGCCTACCAGGGACGAGCTCCTGCCAAAAGCCAGGGGAACTTCCCGGCGTGTGACTGAGCCGCCGGGAGGTGGGTCCTCCAGCCCCAGTCAAGCCTGTAGGTGACGCAGCCCTGGCTGACACCTGCCCGCAGCCTCAGGAGAGACACCCTGAGCCGGGACCATCCAGCAGAGCTGCTGTCGGCTTCCTCCTGGGTTCCACAAACTGTGCGGAACGATAAATGTTTATTGTTTTCAGCCACTGTTTCTTTCTCGGAGTGGTTTGTTAAACAGCAGTAGATTATTGATACGGTGTGTTTCTCTATGATGGGGTTTCTTTCACCATGCCCTTTCCAATAATGTCTTTTACTGGAGCCGAGCCTGTTGATAAATCAGCCTTCCTTTATCCAATCAAACTGAAGAATGTTCCTCTCATTTATTTTGTGGGCTTAGCATAGTGCCTGGTAAATAGCTTGTCTCAGTATTAAAAAATATGGAGCAAATGTCAGAGGAATCAGGCGAATTAATTAAATCAATGAATTTCAGTATCTGTCAAATAAGTGTTACTGATAAAGTTAAAACACAGTGAGGGGCTTCCCTGGTGGCACAGTGGTTAAGAATCTGCCTGCCAATGCAGAGGGCAAGGGTTCAAGCCCTGGTCCGGGAAGATCCCACATGCCGTGGAGCAACTAAGCCCATGCGCCACAACTACTGAGCCTGTGCTCTAGAGCCCGCGAGCCACAACTACTGAGCCCGTGTGCCACAACTACCGAAGCCCACACGCCTAGAGCCCATGATCCGCAACAAGAGAAGACACCGCAGTGAGAGGCCCACGCACCACAACGAAGAGTAGCCCCTGCTTGCTGCAACTAGAGAAAGCCCACGCACAGCAACAAAGACCCAACGTAGCCAAAAATAAATAAATAAATTTATTAAAGAAACAAAAACAGAAAAACCGCAATGAGCTTTTGCCTCATTGCAGCTGAGAAAGCAACATGGGTCACCAGCAGCTCTACTGGAGCCATCTGGGAAAATCCAGCCAGGGTTCTCGCTCAAATCGGCACGGTGTGATCCGGAAATACGGCCTCAATATACACCGCCAGTGTTTCTGCTGGTACGCGAAGGACATCGGCTTCATTGGGTTGGACTAGGTGTGAACTTCTTGAATGGGTCATCAAGCATATCTTCCTCAGAAACAATACTAACTCTTTGCATATAAAATAAAAATTTTAACGCTTCAAAAAAACCCACAATGAAACTCATTTCTGGATATCTTCATGTGATTTATGGGGGAGGGGAAGTCAGGTGGTAAAGTTTACCTCTTATTGCTAGATTGATAATAAAAATTACTGCTGTTCGCTAAATACACACCACCTGATGACGGTGGGGCACCGGAAGCGCATCTGGCATCAGAGGATGGCAAATGATATATAAAAAGTGCCGAGGCTGGTCTTTCAGTTAAGTGACTAGTCCCATGGATGACTGGATCTGAGCCCAGACCTTCACAGTTACCTCGGGTGTCTGGAACACGGCACCCATGGGGTCACCCTTGCAGGTTCCCAGCCACAAACTCTCACTTCTCTCATCTAGCTGAATTCTGTGGCTTCCGTGACAAAGGAGAAGAAATTCTAAGAAAGAGGGAATGAAACTGTTAATGACCTGGGTCCTTGGACTCATTAATCAATAGAAATTGATCAGAGGCCAGAGGAGAAATTCAGGCAAGGCTTTACTGGGGCCCCTGCAGCACAGGGAGTGTAGGCAAGTAACAGGTGCCCTTGCTGCTCCCCAAGGAGGGCTGGCTGCTCCCTTAAATGGGGTGAGGGTGGGGATGGATCCAAGGGTCCGGCCAGAGGCGGGGCTTAGGGGGTCTGCCCGCCCGCTCCCTTGGTGATGCGTGTGCAGGGATTGTGCACAGGACCCTGCTCTTGCCGCCGGCACCTCAGAAGTGGCTGTTGGTTTGTGACCTTTTTGTATCTTCTTGTTGATAATTTGGCCCCCCTGCCAGGCCTGCAGTTATTTTTAGTCCCTTATAGTTTCTTTGTATCTGTTGCTCAAGGAGATGTTTGTCCAGGTGCAGGTCCTGCAGCAAAGGGCCCAGGGCCCAGCCTGTCTCAAACCCAGAATTTACTCTATGGCAAATGCATTACTTACAAAGTTACATTTCAACTTTATGGTGACCTTGTGAGATGGGAGCTGTTATCCCTGTTTATAGATGAGAACCAGGGTCCATTCTCTTAAGCAACACGCCAACGTCACATAAACGAGGAAATCATGAGACCATCATTCAGACCAGAATCTGCCTGGTTCCAGTCTTCCTGTTACCAGACACAAGTTCATGTGCCCAACACAGAGTGAGGCCAAACGATACCGAAACATCGGAGTCTGGAGCAGAAAAAGGTTTATTGCAGAGTTCAGCAAGGAGACGGGTGGCTCATGCCCCCAAAAGCCCCCGAACTCCCGAAGGCAGAGCATTTTTAGAGGCCAGGTGAGGGGGGCGGGTCGCAGGGCCTGCGAGCAGCTCGTGCACAGTTCTCTGGTTGGTTGATGGTGAGGTCACAGGGTTAACATGATCAATCCTGAGGCTCCAGGAGGCCTGGGGACTATGTGCTCACGGTCATCAGGTAGTTAACAACTTCCATTTGGTGGTGGTTTTAGCATCTGTAAAGCAGCTCAGGAAGTGTGCGTCGGATACTATGATGTGGCTACTTCAGAGAGGAGCCCAGCGGAGGATACAGGCGAGGGCCTGTCCCGGGAAGGCCCCATACGGTCCTGCTCGGTTACATTCCCACTACCATTGTTCGCAGAACCCAAGATCGGGAAGGCAGCTTTGGAATCTTCTAGACGAGCTCCTCTAACACACCTGAGGAGACGGAGACTAAAAAGTCACGAGTGATCGAATTAGCTCAGCTGTTAACGGTGTGACCAGATTGGTTTGGGACTTCCGGTTTGGTTTTCTTTTCACGCCACCGTTTGAGGGTAAGATCCACCGTGTGCATCTGCACCGCTCCTAGAAGAGCACTCAGAGTTTATGAGGACTTGGATGCGTGACAGAGTTTTAATCCACATCCTTGAAGACATCCTGCTTTTTAAAATCAACGTACATATCACGCTCTTGAAAATGGGGGAAGACAGTGGTCTCACTTGCCGGCTGCCCTTTGAGCCAGCGGGGCTGGGGGCCGGCAGAGCAGGAGGTGCACCGGCCCCACGTGTGCCGCGCCGGCCATCCCGGAGGGGCTGAGGGCCCAGTGGGTGGCTTCGCAGATGCAGGGGACCCCCTGGGCGGATCGCAGCTGATTCCGAGGTCTTCTCTGATAATAGCACCAGTTTAATTATAATCCAGAGTGTAAACTCGAGTTTGCTTACATCTCGAGTATGTTTCATTTCAAATGTGACTTTCCAGCTCCTTCTCTCTCCTTTTTTTCGCTTCGTGCCATAAAATATTTGCATATTTGAATGTCAAGATTTTCCAAGTGCTGGAAGCAACAGGCTCTGGTATGTGCTCAAGTTATTTTGTACAGGCAGCATCTGTCTTGTTTCAGCAGAGTCACCAGAGCTGAGAGGTGACCCAAGAGCAGCCTGCCAGGAAGACAGAGTGTGGGATCCAAGGGGGCTCCTCCTAAAACAGAGCCCACCAGGGCCGGGGCCCTGCCGTCCCAGGCAGCTTCAGAACACATGTTTCCCCAGCTTATTTTTATTTATGTATTTATTTTAAAAGAAAGGCAGATAACCAAAGGAAACAAATACTGAATGACAGCTACGGAATGTATCTTTGGAACTTGCTAGACTAATTACTGAGGTTCCAAAATCACTTTAAAAGCAACACATTTTGTTTTGCAATATACATTCTTGTTGCCAATTTTTTTTTTTTTTTTTTTGTAATTTCAATCAGAATCCACCTCAAACTGGATTGTTGATTGCCAGAGAAGTGGCATCAGGAGGGAATACTCTCATTAGGGCAGCACATTTCAAGGAATTGCCTGACTTTTTTCTGTATATAGAATGATGTCAGGAAAACTTTTCTACAATGTTTTCTCAGAGCCGTATACGGCTTCCTTCTGAAGTGATGCCTTCTGTTCAAGCAATTATAATAGTAGCAATTGTAGCTGCTTACACGTACCAGGAGAAACCTAGCCTAATCCTCACAGCTCCCCTAGGTGGAAGGCATCCTTATTACCTGCATTTTAGGCGCGTAAACTGAGGCTCAGGGAAGATGCTTTTCCGAAGGGCATATGATGGAAAATGGTGGAGACTGGATTTGGTTGGAGATTATTTGCATTTACTGTGTACATTGTATTATTGTTATTTGTAAAGAGACCAGGACAGCAAGACCTACTCATTTAACATCCTGATGTTTGAATGCTCAGACCCTGAATTTTCTAGGGATCGTTCTGATAATTTCCAGAAAGTATGATTTTCTGTTAATATTTGATCAAGGAAGTAGGACTCTGGCTTAAACGCAGAAATGTGACTGCTTTGAAACCACACTTGCCAGAAACATTTGTTCATTTAACAAAAATGTATTAAGTACCTACCGTGTGTCAGGGACTGTGGTCCCCACTGGGGAAATAATTGTGAGCAAGTAGAGCTATTCTGGAAATTCAGAATATGACACTGAGCGCAAGGGGGAGGTCCAGATCGTCTGGTTGGGGCCGTTCTGTCCATCTCATCAGAGAGTCTTTTACCCTAATCGGAGATGCTCTTGGAATCCGACAGGTGACCTAGTTAATCTGAGCATACCTTGCTGTTTCATCCACTCATTCAATTATTTATGTAATTCATATTTATTTAATACTTAGTACGTACCATGGACCTCAGTCAGGTACAGTTCCTGTTCTCATTGAGCCAAGAGGGTGATGACAAATATGAACCAATAAACACGTAAAAAATACAATCATGACTTAGCAAGTACTAGGGGCCGGGGGCCTCTGTGAGGAATATTTGAGCTTGGGGGCTGCTCTGTTCGGCTCTGGGGATTGTTGTGGGAGGGGTGGCAGCTGAGTCCAGCCTGTTCTCCGGGCTGAGGGCCTGCACGGCCGGCACCGCCCAGGGTGGACGCCTCCTCCTCATTACCACAGTCACCTTTGCGGGGGTGGCCCCGAGGAGGTGCCAGCCAGGTGCGGCAGGGTGACAGGAGGGCGGCGTGGGTGGGCTTGGGGCGGGGCCTCGCCAGCCACACGTGGCCGCGGGACTCGGTCTCAGTGCGTGAGAAGCTGTAGAAGCTTCAAGCAGGGTTTGTATTTTTGAAAGCAACCTCCATCTTCAGCCTTTTCGCAGGGCCTACACCCCCAATCTCCCCACATCCTCTCTAAGCCACTACCCCGTCATCTGTAAAACAGGTGTTCATACCTGTTAAAACATCTGTTAAAACAGGTGTTAATACCTGTGTGTGTTTCCAGGCTTTTTAAAAAAGTAAGTGACAAAGTGACACATGTCAGGTTCCCGTGAGCACGCTTCTCGATGGCCTCCGCGCAGAGGAATCGTAACGGACGTTGCTCGGGATTGTGGCTCGAGTCCCACAGACCAGGTCCTCCGGTTTGCCATCAAGAGTTACGCTTCCTGGTGGGAATAAGAATTGTTCTG
This sequence comes from Balaenoptera borealis, assembly GCF_965194805.1. Lineage (NCBI taxonomy): Eukaryota > Metazoa > Chordata > Mammalia > Artiodactyla > Balaenopteridae > Balaenoptera > Balaenoptera borealis. Next base: position 111,655,483 of record NC_138868.1, on the reverse strand, counting down.
TCACGATGATTCAAAGAAGGTCACAGCTATTGATTGGGGGGGTCCTTGTCCTTTGCACTGGCCTCTCTGACATCTGTCTCTCCATCAGTGCTGATAACTCAGAAGGACTGTGGGAAGAACCTCAGCCCACCCATCCTCAGCACTGGTGTGTGTGCGCACGTGTGTGTGTGCACGTGTGGTCTTTGCAGGCAGTCACCCAGAGGACGTGATGTTGCTGTAAGCTCCTTTAACTTGAGAAAACTATAGAAGATGCAGTTTTTAAAAGCTGACACCTCTGTTATATTTTGGTATCTGTCTGAACGAGCGCAGCATTTAGAGACCCACAGAGTTCTCGCCGACAGCTCTGCAGGTACAGTCTGTCCTGAAAGGTATTTCCTCTGGCTTCAGGCCCGGCTGAGATGGATAAAGTGGGGCCCCTGGGGGCGGGGACATCTGGGCCGCGTCTCAGGCCACTGGAGCCTGTGGCTTTACCCGTCAGGATGTGGCCGTGACTCTCTCCTCGCCTGCCCAGGCCGCCGCAGGGCCTGGCGGGCTTGTTGGATACTGCTGTTGAGCGGCAAACAGACAGGCTGGACCTGGTGCAGCTCACAAGGGGGCTGGAGCTCAGGAGGCTGCGCGGGGTCAAGGGGTGACGTGTTCAAGGTGTACGAAGTGATGAGCTGACTTACACGATGTTCTGTGTCAATCACATCTCAGTAAAGCTGGAAAAATAAATAAATAAAACTCTTCTGGAAAAAAAATGAGGTGAGGTAAGGACTATCGCGGTTAGAAAGGTGTAAATGCTCTGAAAGTAGGAAACATCTTAGATCCTTAGACCCAAGGTTCTGACCCAGGCCGCTAAGCCCTGGTCCTGGCCCTCAGCTCCTTTGGTGAAGGGGCAGAGGAGACCCCCGGGACGCAGGCCCAGGGAGGAGACCACCGCCTTGCTGCTGTGTCTAAATTACACATGTTTTTGTCAGATCTGTTAGCAGCATGTCACCGCCTTCACAAGTACAGCCAGGAAGTAGGAATCTGCAGTCCCGAGGGGGAGACTTTGAGGGGCTGGGCCCAGCTTTGTAAACAAAGTGGGTGGTTTTTCATTAATAAAATGGCTCAGACCTCTGGTTTCTCACCCACCTCTGGAGTCCACCTTCAGTCCTTAACCCAGCTCAGCTTCTAGAAGGACTAGTCCTGCCCTGAAAGTGCCCAAGACACAGACGGGCACAGCCCTGCCCACCTGTCTCTCTCCTGCAAGCAGGGACGGAGGGAGGTACGGGCTGGAGGGCTTCGAGCAGGAAGGCTGGTTTGGAATGACTGGGAGGGGCTCGCTGGCACGGGGAGGATGGGGACCCGCCCACTGCGGTGCTCAGGGCTGTCTTGGTTGTCACACTCACCCAGGTCCCACGTCCTGGGAACACTTCGGTCCCCAGATGGCTGGTCACCCCGGGACGGTACTAATGATGCCGCCACAGGCCTCCAGCCAGCAGACCGGCCTTGTCGCAAAGCCTTTCCTGGTAGAGGTGTCACATCCGACCAGGATTTTCTGGGCTCTGGGACAAGAGGAGATGTTAAGTGCAAGCGTGGTGTCGTGGGACGTTACCACCAGTGTCCCCGTGTCCCCTTAGCCCCTGCTTCGACCGCTCACCAAGCAAGCAAACAAACTGCAGACCTGGAGAGAATCTGGAGACCCCCGGCCTCCTCCCCCAGTGCGTGCCCGCCCCGCCCCGTCCTGCTCCCTCCAGAGGACAGGCACTTCGTCTGCCCACAGCGGACGCAGCTTCCTGGGCTCCTCCTGCCCAAGGCCTCTTGTTTTCATCAGGTGACGGGTTAAGGGTGAGATTCACGGCCAGAGACTCAGGGACAGAGCTGGGGGTGGACATCCAGGGGCCAGTCTCCTCCACCAGCTCACAGAGGCACGTCGCTCAGTGAGGCAGAGCCTTCTGAGCAGGGCCAGAGGGGGCCGTGGACTGGCCCGGCCCTGTGCTCAGCCTTCGCATGTAGCACCTCGTGAAATCCTCCCAAGCCTCAGGACGTGTTGCCGCCCCCTTCCAGAAGACAGATGAAAACCCGGGCTCCGGGCACACGCCGAGGTCGAGGCAGAGCTGAAACCAGAAGCAGGTCTCCTGACTCTGGCCCAGGCCCTCGATCCCCAGGGGCCTCCGTGGAGTCCTCTGTTTCGGCGGCGAGTGTGCACCGTGCAGGGGTCTAGAGGTGGCCACGGTCCGCCTCGGTCCTGCCCAGAGGGGCGGGATGACTGGCCTGCCTCCCACGGCTGTCCCGTGGCCTTGCCTCGGCCGGCACCGCGGCGGGCTCCCCACTTTGGAAGAGAGTCCTCCCAGCCAGTGCCCAGAGAGCACGCTGTCGGCGGCGAATGGTCTGGAAAAGCTGTAATTACGCCTTCTCAGCCCCAGGGGCGCTGCACCTGTTTCCTGTTTAAGGTCCCCGTGTACAGACAGCATCTCTGTCCTCACAGGTGGGCGGGAAGGAGCACGCTGAGGGAGGCGACGCGATGCCACGTTGACAGCCGGCCGTGGCTCTCGGCTGTGGTCCGGCGTGGTCACCAAGCTCCCCACCCCACCTGGAGGCTGGCAAAGTTTCCTTATTCTTTCCTTTCAAACACGTATAATAAGTTCCTCCTACGTGCCTGGCACTTTTTATCTGGAAATATTACTCATGAAGTAAGTTTTTTTTTCTTTAAAATCACTCCTGTGGGCAGCTACTTCCCTTCGGATGGGAGAAAGGAGGGAGGTGGAGGCCCCCCTAGCCCGTCTCACAGGCCCCTTCCTTCCACGGGGTCGTGGGGATGGGGCTGCTGGGGGAAGGAGGGCGATGACTGTCCCTGAAGGGAGTTCCGGGGGAGCCGGGCACCAGGGGGCATCCCTGCCACTCCTTCTGGGTCAGGACCCGGCGTCTGGAGGCCAAGCCCTGAGAGCAGCTCCCGCTTGGCTCCTGGAGACGAAGCTCCTAAGGGCCACGTCTGCTCTGCCAGGAGGCCCCGCGGCGCTGGGCATTCCGGGCTCGCCCAGGGCCGCGGGGCCTCGAGTGACACTGGGAGGGTCCACCGCAGCCTGGGCGGGGGAGGGGGGAAAGATGGGCCGGAGCATCGGCTCTGGCCTCTCCCGTCCTCCTCACAGGCTCATCTGTTCACTGACTTGTTCACTCAGCAAGTTATCTGTGTCTCCGATACATGCCGGATGCGGCTCTGGGCATCAGAGACATGGTGGAGACGAGGGACGTGATCTCCCCTCTCGGAGCCGTCCTGCTAGTGGGCAAGCCAGACAGGGAGCAGGTACACAAACTGCCTGGAAGTGACGAGGGAAACCAGGGGGCGGGCAAGGCTGGGGGGGTGGTTAGAGATGGGGTGTGTGTGGTGGTTGTGCGTGTGATCATAGTGTGTGATTGCGTGTGGTGGTGTGATTATGTGTGTGGTTGTGTATGGTTGTTGCATGTGTGATTGTTCTGTGTGTGGGTGGTTGTTGCATGTGTGGTTGTTGTGTGGGCGGTTGTTGTGTGATTATTGTGTGTGTGATTATTGCGTGTGTGGTTGCCGCGCGTGTGGTTGTTGCGTGTGTGGTTGTTGCCTGCTGGTCTCGGCCTATCCGTAACCAGCGCTGTGGCAGGACAGGCCCTGTTGTTCTCGTTGATTGCAAGATGCCCTCAGCAACAACCATCGCGTCCTGGAAACTACACGGCACACCTGGGGCCACGCAGCGAGTTGTGAGGGGCTGCGGGGTGGGGGGTGAGCGAGCGAGCAGGGCCTGGGGCTCTGCTTTCACTGGGGTCGAGGGTGGGGGCCTGGGGTGTCACAGGCTCAGGCTTTATTGGTGACTTTAAAACAGAAGAGCAGGAATTTAAAGCGCAGAGAGAGAAAACAAGTGGCCCCAGCCGTCAGTCTCTGAAGTCAACCAGGGTCTCTAAAGCAAAGGGGCCTGGCTGGGGGTCCGGCCGCGTGGTTATGCGAGATGCCCGTACCCCTGCTGCCCAGAAGTGGGTGCCTTGCAGGCACAGCCCGTCAGGCACTTGCTTGACAAAGAAAGACCGAGGTCGGGCCCCAGGCACGGAGATTACATGCAGAGTGATCAGGGAAGCTTTCCCCAGACGCTTATTCATGTTTAGCAGATGCCTGAGCAGAGTGAGGCAGGGGCTGCGTGGAAGCTGAGGGAGGAGGTTCCAGTGAACACACAGCACGTGCAGAGGCAGCCACAGTGACCTGCGTAGGCGAGGAGGCCGGCCTGGGGTGGGCTTCCTGCCCCTGTGAGTAAACGGAAGTCCTTGCTTTAGTGTCCGCGGCCCCCGGGACCCAGCCACAAGACCACCTCTGGGATCTGTCTTCTGCATCCTCTCGTGTCCTAAGGAGCCACCCACGCTCACTTCTCCCCCGCTCCACACGCAGCCAGGGCCCCGAGATCCCAGCTGTCTCTGCACTGACCTGCCTTCTGCCAGCGAGGACCCCATTCACCCTCTCACTCAGTTCCGCATGCGGCCTCCAGACCATGGACACTCTTTCCCCCATGACGACGTTCTTCCAGCGTTGACAAAACACTGCCAAATACATGAGTGACTGTGACCCTCACTACGGGGCAGTGATGGGCAACTTTGTGTGTCCACCTGGCTGGGCCAAGGTGAGCAGATGCAAGTCAGACGTGGTTCTGCAGTGTGTCTGATAGTTCTACGAGGGTATTTTTGGACGAGATTAACATTTAAATCGGTGGATTTAGGATAAAGCAGAGTGTCCTGCATGATGTGGGTGGGCCTCGTCCAATCAGTTGAAGGCCCGAATGCAACAAAAGCCTGACGTCCCCTGAGCAAAGGAATTCTGCAGCAGACAGACTTTGGACTTGAGCTGCAACATTGCTCCCCTGGGCCTCCACCCTGCAGGTGTTGGAACTTCCAGCCTACATGATCATGTGAGCCAATTCCTTAAAATAAACTTCTCTCTATACACATCCTGTTGGTTCTGTTTCTCTGGAGAGCCCTGACAAATACCGGTGAGAATTATCCCCTTTTTACAGACATAGAAATTGAGGCTCAGAAAGGTTAAGTCGCTTATTCATAGCTGGTTAAAGGACTCGAATTCAGCTCTGCTAGGCTTTACATCTACCAGGTTTTCCTTAAATGCCTGCCCCCTTTGTCCCTTTCGGCTCTGAAATTGTCAACAATTTTTCACGTCTTAGGGCATTGTGTCTAAACTCCTTGATGTTGAGGGTCTTCATGACATAACTTTATTTTCTCCCTTCCTGTCAGGCAGTTTGTCTCAGCTTCTCAGGCACCCATGGGGGAGCAGCTCCTGGGGAAGCAGCGGAATTTATACCCTAAACTGAAGAGACACAGGTCATCCAGCAGGTTAAAGGTATAATGAAAAGCTAAAGATATAAATCTGCTTTGCAAATATGATGAAAGTAAGGCATCTCTTCTTGGACTAAATAGGGGTTGAAACATAAGTTCCAATGTCAGTGATCTCGTAACCGACAGGGAAGGATGGGCTGGCCATTGATCGGAGCCAGACAACCCCAGGGTGACAGTGGTGTCTGGGGGCCATGTGGTCACCAACTGAAATGGGCCCACAAGCCACATCTGGCTCTTCAAATTTAAACTAACTATGATGGGGGAGAGGGATAAATTGGGTGATTGGGATTGACATGTACACACTACTGTATATAAAATATTGGGCTGGCCAAAAAGTGCCTTCGGTTTTTAAGTAAAAATAAAAGACACATTTTTCATTTTCACCAAGAACTTTATTGAACAACATATTCACTGTTTTGTTCCACTACCTTCTGCCATTTTTCAGGCAACTTCATAATTCCATCTTCCCAAAACTTTTTATCTTTTTGAGCAAAGAACTGTTCCAGGTGCCTTTTACAGTCTTCCAGGAAATTGAAATTTTTTCCATTAAGAGAATTTTGTAAAGACTGAAATAAATGGAAATCCGAAGGTGCAATGTCTGGTGAATATTCATCCTGGCAGATGAATCAGAACTTCCTAGCCAAGCTGTAGCACTTTTTGCCTGGTCATCAAAGAAACATGTGGTCTTGCGTTATCCTGATGGAAGATTATGTGTATTCTGTTAACTAATTCCGGACGCTTTTCGTTGAGTGCTGCTTTCAGTTGGTCTAACTGTTCCAACAAGTTAGTGCTTGTTGGAATTAATTGTTTGGTTTTCCGTAAGGAGCTTACAATAGAGGACTCCCTTCCAATCCCACCATATACACAACATCACCTTCTTTGGATGAAGACCGGCCTTTGGTGTGGTTGGTGGTGGTTCATTTCACTTGCCCCACGATCTCTTCCGTTCCACGTTATTGTACAGTATCCACTTTTCATCGTCACAATTTGTTTTGAAAACGGAACGTTTTTGTTATGTTTAAGTAGAGAATCGCATGCGGAAATATGGTCAAGAAGGTTTTTTTCGCTTAACTTACGTGGAAGCCAAACATCAGAACGAGTCACATAACCAAGCTGGTGCAAATGATTTTCAGGGCTCGATTTGGATATTTTGAGTGTGTTAGCTATCTCCTGCATGGTATAACATTGATTGTTCTCAATTACTGTCTCGATTTGATCGCTATAAACTTCAACTGGTCTACCCGACCGCGGAGCGTTGTCCAGCAAGAAATCTCCAACACGAAACTTTGCAAACCACTTTTGACACGTTTGATCAGTCACAGCACCTTCTCCATACACTGCACAAATCTTTTTTTTGTGTTTCAGTTGCGTTTTTACCTTTCTTGAAATAATAAAGCATAATATGCCAAAAATGTTGCTTTTCTTCCATCTTCAATATTAAAATGGCTACACAAAAATTCACTAATTTTGATAAGTCTTTTTAAAATGCACACTGATATGACAGCTGTCACAATACAATCTAGCAAAATTGTTTTGAACGAAGTTAAAGACAGCAAAGCGCTACTAGAGCCATCTTACGGAAAAAAACAAACTAACCTTTTGGCCAACCCAATAGATAACTACTAAGAACTTACTGTATTGCACAGGGAGCTCTACTCAATACTCTGTAATGACCAATATGGGAAAAGAATCTTAAAAAGGAGTGGATATATGTATTTGTATGACGGATTCACGTTGTTGTACAGCAGAAACTAATGCAACATTGTAAATCAACTATACTCCAGTAAAAATTATTTTAAAAATGAACTATGATTAAATAGAATTAAAGCCTCAGTTCCCCAGTTGTGTTACCCTGAGGAAAGGCCACCTGTGGCTGGCAAGAGGTCACCATGTTGACCGTGTCCACCACGGCACCAAGTCCTATCAGACAACACTGACGTGGGGAGACTGGCCCCAGATACAAACGTCCCCGACACAGCTGGCTAGTGACCGAGAGAAGGCCGAAGAATCTTCACGGTTAAATTGGGGACTCAAATGCCTGTGGGAAGAATCCCTCCCTCAGTTCCGGGGTGAAGAGCAAGGCGTGGGGCTGGCAGCTGGGCTGCGGGCAGAGGGCCAGCCCTGCCTAGACCAGGTGCCCAGGGCTGTCCCGCAGGACTCAGCCAGGAGCTCCTTCCGGCTGGAGGCCCAGGTGAGGCCTCAGTTCCCAGCTGCCAGGTGGTTTCAACAACTATGTTAGATATGCTTGATACAAATCTATAGATCCAATGAAAAGACATAATATTAGAAAGTTTGACTACAATCTATATTGCAAATTATGTTATTTATTAGAGTGCGCTGCTGTTATATCATAACTTATTCAGTTTGAAGGAAAATGGGACATTTATAGATTTGATGTTATTTTGAATGAACAGAAATCTCAAATCCTGAGGACACTTGGAAACTCTGTCTCTAAGAAGGTCATTCCCACCTGCACAAACAGGTGCCCTGGGAGAAAGCAGTGGCTGTGTTTTCTGATTTCCCCTTTTGCTTTTCTCCTCTTACATTTCCAGAATAATTTCAACCTTGTATCAACCAACCTCAGGCAAACAGGTGATTGTTCCCACTGCAGGGACAGGGCAGAGATCAGATCAGCACCCCTGGGGTGGGGATGCAGGGCTGCTGCCACTGGAGAGCAGACTGTGCCGCGGTGACACCTGGTGATCCCCACCTGCCTGGGGCGCTCCCTTCCCGGGAGACCGGCTCCAAGGTGTGACCCGAGGCGAAATTCTGAAACAAAATCCTCTGTCTCGGCGCGTCCTCCCCCTTCCTTTCCGGTGCGCTTTGCTTTTCTGGCTCCCAGCTCGTGTCTGATCTGTTCTTATGATACAATGAGAACCTGGTAATACTGCTGTTCCACGTCTCCCGGGTTGTATATTAAGAATAACATTTACATTTTTTTTTTTTTTTTTTTTAAAGCTTTATTTATTGATCGATTGATTACTATGTTGGGTCTTCGTTTCTGTGCTAGGGCTTCCTGTAGTTGCGGCAAGCGGGGGCCACTCTTCATCGCGGTGCGCGGGCCTCTCACTATCGCGGCCTCTCTTGTTGCGGAGCACAGGCTCCAGACGCGCAGGCTCAGCAGTTGTAGCTCACGGGCCCAGCCGCTCCGCGGCATGCGGGATCCTCCCAGGCCAGGGCGCGAACCCGTGTCCCCTGCATTAGCAGGCAGACTCTCAACCACTGCGCCACCAGGGAAGCCCAACATTTACATTTTTAACAAAAAGCTTCCGGAGACAGCGCTGAACTACAGGCAGGGGGGCGGCAGGGAGGGGGGCGTCTGGCTGAGGATCCGGTCAGCGTCGCTGGCAGCACTGAGGATTCTTACAACATCTGTCCTGTTTCCGCCGCTGTTGTCTGCGCACAGCCCTGGAACGTGGCTTCTAGAGGTGCTGTCAGGTAAGAGGTTTGCCAACGCGCCATCGCGATGGGACTCCATCGACCCCGAGTGCAGGGGGCCAGCGAGGACCAGGTCAAAGGTCAGTCGGCACCCGGTCCTGGGCAGGTGGTCTGCTGGTCTGGACCTGAGCGGGTTTATGCACAAGGCAGGCTGGGGTTCTGGAAACCCGAGTTGGAGGAGGACTGAGAGAAATCAGGTCTGGACAGAGCAGGGGCTGTGGGAACCCTGTGCCGAGGCTGCTTCCTGGGCCAACAGCTGGCCCTCGGGGGCTTTTCCGAGGGGCAGCTCTGGACTGGCAGGTGTGAGGGGGCCCCTGGGGCAAGTGGGCCCTGGTGGGTGGTCGGCACCCCGCGAGTCAGCTTCTGGAGGGCCTGGGGGCAAGGCTGGTGGAGCTGGAGGAAGTAGAGGGGTATCTGCGGTCAAGCAGGTAGAGGTGAAGTGGCGCCAGCACTCCCGTGGACCGGGGCCAAAACCTGGTCGTACCAACACCTTGGTGAACACGTAGGAGCTGGGCCTTCCCCCAGGACCGCCGCGTCAGGGGAGAGGGCTTGCTCTACTTTGTACTTTCCGTGCCCAGCACAGCGTCTGGCTCACTATGAATGCACAATCTAGGTCTAATCAACACTCACTGAGCTCCCACTGTTCTGGGAATATGGGGCTGAGTGACGGGATGATCCGGTCCCCATGCGAGTAGACGGACAGCGGTGAAGCGGGACGCGACAGCCACGGTCACCTCTGAGGGCTCTGGTGAGTAGAATGGGGGACTGGAGCGTGTCTGGGTGGAGGGACCACCTTGCATTGGGTGGTGGTACCTGACGGACGAGAAAGAAGCAGCCACGCCACCGTCTGGGGGTGGGGAGGCGGCTCCAGGCCGAGGGCAAAACCCCTGGGCAGCAGTGAGCTGGCTGTGTCTGGGATGCAGAAAGGAGGCCAGTGTGGCTTTGGCAGAGGGCACGAACTTGGAGAGGCCGGCGGGCATCGATCCAGAGTTTCTGAAAGGAGCGCTGTGGGCATTTGGGGTGAGACGGGCGTGGGTGTTAGGTGGTGTTTAGCCCGCTAATTGTTAATAGCACCTCATCTCCCAAGTTGTTCTGACAACCAAAAATCCCCCAGTGCATTTCCATTCCTACACACTGCCTAACAGGGGCCACTATACACAGGACACGTGTATAGGAAGATACTTATCATAAGGAACTGGCTTATGCAATTTTGGAGGCTGACAAGTCCCAAGAGCTGCAGTCAGCAAGTTGGACCCGGGAGAGAAGATGGTGTGAGGTCCAGTCTGAAGGCCGGCAGTTTCAAGACCCAGGAAGAGCTGATGTTTCAGTTTGAGTCCGAAGACAGGAAGAGACTGCTGTCCCAGCTCAAGGCTGTCAGGCAGGAGGAGCTGCCTCTGACTCGTGGGAGTGTCAGCCCTTTTGTTCTACTCGGACCGTCAGCTGATTGGGTGAGGCCCACCCACACGGGAGAGGGCAATCTGCTTTTCTCAGTCTGCAGATTCACACGTTCATCTCATCCGAAAGTCTCATGGGCTCACCCAAAATAATGTTGTCCAAATACCTGGGCATCCTGTGCCCAGTCAAGTTGACACAAAATTAAGCATCACAGTCATGTAGGGCCCTGATAGTCTTCCCGTGTGTTAAGACCCGAGTGGAGTGAGCTTGCTGGGGTAAGTCATGGGGAAAGTGGGAGGTGACAGTCCCGAGGCACTAAAACTACCCCGGCCCCACCTGGTGGTGATCAGGTTTGGGGTGTGTTGTCTTGTACGAATAAGAATAGTAAGAACCGTTTTTAACGGTGCTCAGCAAACCCACACACAGGATCTCATTTCACCTCCCGGTCGTCTCGTGCGGCTGGCTAAGGAAGATGCACTATCATTGCTGTTTCACAGAGAGAACAGCCTCAGAAAGGGTCAGAAGTTTGCCAAGGTTGTACACGTGGTGCATCAGGGCTGGGGTGACAATGTCTCCCGACGCTGGGGAGGTCGAGGTGGGAGAACAGGGCGGCCGCAGCGTCTGGAGGGAGCTGCAGAGGGCGGGGGGCAGCCACGCGTGCGCTGCAGGCAGGAGAAGGTCTTCAAGGACGCGGAGCGCTGCCCGAGCCACACAGGGTGATGTAGCAGAGCTGTCACTCACAGGGAGAGACGGCTGTGGGCACGGAGGCTGCCGGCAGTGGCAGCCGGGGTCAGGGTGACTCAGGGAGCAGAAACCGGGGCTGGCGGGGAGGTGGCCAGACGGTGGGGTGAGGAACGGCCAAACCTGTCACCTAAAGCCTCAGAGGGAGAGGCCGGGGAGACGGAAGACAGCGCGGGGGGAGGGGGGACGGGGGCTGCCCCTTCCTGGAGATGAGCTGGGGCTGCTGCCCGCCCTGCTTTCCTCCCCGGAGGGCTGGGGCTCGGGAAGGTCTGGAGGAGGCTGCCCGGGCCTTTTGGTGTCGATGGCGAGGGCGCAGAGAAGCGGGCAAGCCGAGGCCTCGCGCGCTCCCACCCACCCCCCGGCATCTTCTGTGAGCTGTTCCAAGTTGGAGCCCGGTGTGGACACTGTGCGCGGTACCTGCCTGCCGCAGGGAGAGGGCGGGGGTGGGGGAGAGGAGGTGGGATCCTGTCCTGGGGGTCTCCTCACTGCGTCGGGGAGGATGGCTGGCTCACGGGCCCGAGCCACCCGGGGACCACAGTGAGCTGTCCCGTGGGCAGGGCTTTCTGTGTCTCAGGAGGAGGTTCACGGCCACAGCAGAGTCTGGGCAGGGAGGCCGGGAGCGAGGCTGCGGGGAGGCTGGGCCATGGGGGTCCTGGACCCCCAGAGAAGCGCGGTCACGTGGAGAACAGAGGGGAGAAGACCTGGAAGTCTGGAAAACAACGGCCTTTCTCCGCGCGGAGTCCTCGGAGGCGGCCTGGTGGGTGGAGGCACCGGCTTTGGGTCGTGGCCTGGAGGAAGGACAGCGTGGATGTGGACCTGGTGCCCCCTGGAGCTGGGCCCACACAGGCCCTGCCGGGGGCCGGGGGCCGGGGCTGGTCCCTCCCTCTGTGCGAGGTCCAGGCTGCTGAGACCTCTGCCCCGCCCATCTTTCTGGCCCTGTGCTCACAGGCACGGAGGCCCCCTCGTTTCTGGGCCAGCGTCACCCACCCCGCTGCCGGGTGCACACCCCGAGTTCTCACTGAAGCCAGGCCCGCCTTTTCCGTCACACAGCACAGTCCTGTCAATCCCCGAGCTTTGCCTTGCTGTGTGTATCCGCATCCATCACCTCTGTTCACGGCTGTCCTACACCCATCCATCCATCAACGCATCTCGCCATCACCTGTTTTCCTTTTTTAAAGTGATTTTATCCAGGTATGATTGACCTATAACATTATATTAGTTTCAGGTGTACAACACAGCGATTTGATATTTGTGTACACTGCAAAATGAGTCTAGTTAACAGCTGTCACCATGCATTGCTACAAAAAAACTTCTTTCTTGTGATGAGAACTTTAAAGCTTTACTCTTTGAGCAACTTTCAAATATGTAAAATAGTATTAGTAACTATAGTTGCCATGCTGTACATCCCCATGACTTATTTATTTTATAACTGAAGTTTGTACCTTTTGACCCCCTTCACCCATTTCACACCCCCCCTCCCCCTCCCCCGACTTGTGTGGCCACCAATCTGTTCTCTGTAGGTATGAGCTTGTTTTGTTTGGTTTTTAGATTCTGCATATAAGTGAGATCATACAGTATTTGTCTTTCTCTGTCTGACTTATTTCACTGAGCATAATGACCTCAAGGACCACCCATGTTGCTGCAGATGGCAAGATTTACTTCTCTTTATTTATATATGTACCACATCTTCTTTATCCATTCACCCATAGATGGACATTCAGATTGCTTCTATGTCTTGGCTATTGTAAATAGTGCTGCAGTGAACATGGGAGTGCAGATATTTTTTCAAATTAGTGTTTCTGTTTTCTCTGCCCAGAAGCGGAATTGCTGGATCGGATGGCAGTTTTATTTTCAGTTTTCTGAGGCGCCTCCATGCTGTTCTCCCCAGTGGCTGCACCAGCTTACATCCCCACCAGCAGTGCACGAGGGCTCCCTTCCTCCACACCCTCGCCAGCAAGCTCATTTTGGTGCTAGAGGGTGGGTGAGCCGTGGCCAAAGATGACAGTGCGCCTGAATCTAGGTTCCCAGGACAGATGTAATGCGCTCCCCCAAAACGGGGAAGGGAGAGCTTCCTAGTAGCAAACCGATGGGAGAAAACTTAAACGAACATATTGTTTGCTTTTAATCTGCACAAAAAATGCTGCTCTCCAACTTGCCTTTTTTGATTAAACAGAACAAACATTTTTTCTTGTCAATAAAAAAACCTTTCTTACCAGTTTTTACAAAAGGCGAACCACTGGGATATTATCAGAGTTCAGGCCTCTGGTCTTCCTTTTCCTGTGAACAAGTCCCCAGAGAGTGACCCCTCCCTGAGACGCTCATTGCCCTGCCTGATTTCCGTCCCTCGGTCAGGAGCACCTTGCCTGAGAGGGGGCCGGGGGCCACCTCCTCCTCAGCGGGCCTGCCCCCCTGCCTGGGGGAGAACTCCCACCCCAAGAGGGTCACCAAGGGGCCTGTGGGCTGGGCTGGCTGGGCAGGGTGGCGGATGGGGTCCCTGGCAGATGCAGGACAGTGAAATCGCCTCAGGAACGGCTCCCTGCTCCCCATCACAGGGTCCGTGGGCGGCTCACTGCGTCTTTGTTGCCAGGGAAGGGGCTGCCGGCCGCTGGTGACCAAGGCTGTCCTGCAGAGGATTAGTCCAGCACTGTTCACCAGGGTGTCTGTGGCCGTTTCCCCTGATTCTGATGTTCAGTTTTGATTGTCTAACTAGACATTTGTTGCTCCTCCCTCTCCGTCCTTTCCATGGTCAAGTGGGATGTGACCTCGGAGCGTGTTTGAGCTGTGCTGCCCTCATAAACGACCGGCAGGGGGCTTCCGGGACCGCGCCCTCTGGCCCGCTCCATACGCTGCCCCGTCCCCGTCCCCGCAAGTCTCAGGCAGAGCCGGTGGGCCTGCACCTTGTCCCCAGCACCGCACCGCCCAGAGGCTCCAGGGCACTTCTCCCTGTTTACGCAGTTTCCTTCCGAGTGGTGTCTCTTTCTGTCTGCAGGGTAGGGAAATTAAACCAGTAGACGGGAGTTTGCCCCAAATTACTTCCGAGCTGTTTTCTGTGCCTCAGGCTGACACAGGCTGTGAGAAGCGTCCTCCCGGGGGCACGGAAGTGGCCGGGTCCCAGCTCTTGGGAGGGTGCCAGCATGACTCCACCCCAAGGCCATTTTGTTCGGCCATCAGCACCAACTGTCTGCTGAGTGCAAAGCATTACCCCAGGTCTGCACTCCTCCCCCCGCCCTCTTCCTTCCGTGTATCTCCCTGCCTCCCCCATCTCAGGACCGCCGGAGAGGGGAGGGGGAAGACCAGCCTCCTCTGCAGCCCCGCCCCTGATGACGTGGGCAGTGCCCCCGGGTCCTCCGGTCTAACGTTCTGCTCCGGGGCCCCAAGCCAAGCTGTAAGGCCGGCTCCCTCGGCCTGGCCTGCTCACTGCCACGCTCTCTCCTGCACACTAACAGCCAGGGAGAGAGGAAAGAAACTCTGGAAGGAACCCAAAGTGCCCATTAGATGACTGTTATTATGTTGCAGCGATATAAGTGTGAGGTCTTAATAAAATCCAGCATTTTCCAATTAGCTGTTGCTTAATTAGCGTCATGAATATTCAGAGCCTCACGCCCTTTTGCGTCCTCCCCCCTCAATCTCTCCCAGCCCAGCCTGCTCCATCAAACTGTACTTGGGACACCTGGGCTGGGAGGTGGAGACCCGCAGAGCTCAGGCCTCCTCTGCCTCTGCGAGGCTGGGCGTCCGCAGGACCCCTGAGGTCCTAGTTCTCATTACCTCCCCCTTCCAGGGGCAGGAAGCCTCTGGCCATCCAAGCTCCCCACTGGGAAAATGCTAAATGTACAGATTTCCTTACTTGCCACGAAGCCTGTGAGGATGGTTACTTCTGCAGAAGGCCACCCTGAACCTTTAAGCACAGGCTGTTCGAATAATTAATACACCTGGTTGCTCCTGGCTGTTGGTGGTTTCCTCCCTCCCTCTCGCCTGCCTTCCTTCCGTCCTTCCTTCCTTCCTTCCCTCCCTCCCTCCCTCCCTTCCTTCCTTCCCTCCTTCCCACCTCCCCTCCCTCCCTCATCCAGTGTGTTTCCCGGACGGCTCACCTGGGAGACCGTACAGAAGTGCAAGCCCAGGGGCTCCTGGTCAGATGGAAGGAAGCCGGTCTCCCCGTTAGAAAGAGGACAGCAGGCCTAAAGTGGAGTCACGTGTGCTTAAGCCCCGTCACCAAACCGAGACTTCATACCTCACTTAATCACAGCTTCAGCCTCTCCGGAGTGGACTCTTGAACCAGTCCATGTGGAATGACCTGGTCCGCACTAGGGGGGTGGTCTGTCGGGCAGACCCCTGCCACCCGGCCCCTGAGGGAGGGTGGCTTTGCCACGGCCAGCCTTACCGGCGTGCTGCTGGTAACTTCCTCCCCCCGCCCTGCCTGTGGAAGTCCTTCATTTTGCTCCTTGGAGCCCCTTTCTGTCTGCTGGATGGACGCAGCCCGATTCATGAACATTTGAATGAAGCCAGTAAGAGCTTTGACACCTTCTCGGTAGAACTTTGCGTTTTAAACACCCCGAACTGCACTAAAGGCCGTTTTCTTCCCCTCCTGGCTGTGGGAGGACAGGAGAGGAAGAGCCCCCCCGGGCAGCCTCCCACCCCGCGAAGGCTGCGTGTGCTGCAGTGGCTGTAATTTGGGCTGAGCTTGGAGGTAATTTCCCGGTGGCGCCTGCAGCTGCTTAATGCAGGCTGTCAAAATGATGTAAAATTGTGCTCTGCCGGCCGCCCGGCTGACTTTATTCAGCTCCATCTAACGTGACAATTTTGTCACAGCTCGTATTACAGAGCAGTTTTGACTGGAGGTTAATGCAGCCTTCCCAGTCAGCTGGTCTCCACACCAGGAGCGAGAGGTGACGATTTCTCCGTGGAGAAAGGTCTCTGTGCCTGGCGATGACCCGGGCCCTGCCCTCCCTGGAGCTTGCCCGGCCTGGGGCTGAAAGCCGAGGGGGGCAGGTGAGGAGGGGGCTGGAGTCTGTGCTAACGGGGCAGTTAGGGGCCTCGGATGCACTCGGGGACGCTGGAGCCAAGAGCACGGTCGGGACGGGCCCAGGCTCCGGGTGACTTGGTGAGTCCCCTGGTCCAGACTCTTTGCTGGACTGAGGTCTCCCCGCTCTGCATCCGGGCGGAGGGGCGGCTGCCGGGGCCCTGGGCCGACAGTGACAGACACGCTTAGAACCCCAGCCGGGTTCTAAGTCACGTGGCTCATCTGAGTTCGGTTTCCTCATCTGCAGACCTGTGAGGGCTGAACACGGCGTCGTGGGCAGAAGATGCAAGACGGCAGCCTCCACCCTCCCGTCGTCCTGCCCCTGCTCCTGGCAGAACGGAGTCTGAGCCGTGCACCGATGTCTGTGTGGACGTGGAGGAGAGTCTGACTTCTGCTTCCTCCATGTCTGTAACAGCCCAGCTTGATTTTTAAGCTCTGTGTGGGTAAGAGTTGGGAATTTAATATATATTCCAAGGACCCCGTATATTCCTGCAGAATCTCTGGCCCCTGGTTTAGATGAGATGTCTAATCAAGTGTTTTATCTTCTATAATTTAAACCAATTTCTCTACCCAGTGGATCTTGTCTTCTGAGGGAAACAGAACATGAAGGAATGGGTGAGGCTTGTTGAGACCTGCCCCCTGCAGGCCCTTGCCTCCCGGTATACCTGTGACACACCTTAACCAAGGCCCCGTGGCCTGCAAAGCGTCCAGCTCCCTCCGCTGGGATGAGCCCGAGCTCAGGCTGGAGCCACGTCATCCGGCACCAGGCCTGGCCACTGCACCGTCGTGACTGTGAAGGCACTGGTGCGGCGGCCACCGCGGCTCCAGCCTGGAGAAGCAGCAGCTCCATTCTGGGCTGGGTCCTGAGAGGTGTGGGCAAGGGACAGCCTCCCAAGGGTCCTGGGCCAGGCCTGCTGCGGGGTCAGGGACTGCACCTCGTTGCCTGGCTTTGGGACGTCCCACTTCGCCTGCTTCTCAAAACGGCCCCTCCTCTCTGCCAGCTGTTGGTTACTGATGCTTATTTTTAACTTGCTTGCGATGAAGGTGAGTCAGAACTGCCCCCACCAGCTGCAGGTGGTCCTAACTGGGGAGTTAGGGGTTTGGGCCTCTAGGTCCCCTCTGGGGCTCTCCTCTGTCCCCGTCCAGTTGAATTGACTCTGGCCACTCTGATGTCCTGTCCTGCTCCCAGGACCAGCTGACTCGGCCACAAGAGATTCTTCGGTCCTGTCTGAATGCCCGGGTCCTGTCTGAATGCCCGGGTCCTGTCTGAATGCCCGGGTCCTGTCTGAATGCCCGGGTCCTGCCTCTCCCCTTCCTCGGCACCCCTGGGAACATCTGCACCGTGGAAGGCACTTTATTTGTCTTCATCAAACAAGAGTTAAAAATAAAAATCAATAACCACCAGATTATCAAGGGAGGATTAATTCAACTTCTATAAATGCTAATGAGATCTGGAACGCTAGCCAGCGACGAAGGCAAGGATTAGCGCCCTTCTGCTGGGCTCTCAGAGGGCTTAACAGGTTCTCTCGCAGAGGCCTGTGGACTCCGGCCCCGTGACCTCAGCCTGGCGAGGCCTGAGCCCCGAGGACTCGGGCTGCATCTGGCCCCGGCGTCGCCCTGCTGATGTGCGGGCAGAGTGTGACCAGGATGCCACTTTCCTGGGAGCAGAATAGACTCTTGGTCAGGACCCGAGGGTCTCTGGTTTGGGGCTGCTTGGGGGGCTGGGTGTAGCTGTGGCGGGTTAGGGAGGCCGCCCCCTCCGTGGGCACGTGCTCCGGTGGGCTTCGGTGCCCTCCCATGCTTGGCTCCCCAGGATCTTCTGGGATGTCGCGGTCCCAGGGGGAGGCTGAGCCCCAGGCCTGCAGGACCTGCCCCTCCCCCGAGCCGGCGTGCGTCGCGAGCTGTGCTCCAGCGGGACCTCCCCTCCTCGAAGGGTCTCCTCGCCAGGCTGCTCGGCTTCAGGAATCAAGGGGCTCCACTCTCTCCTTCAAGGCTTGGCCCAGATGTCTCCTCCTCCGTCCCTAAGCCCGCCCCCTGCCCACACCGCTGACTCCCCTTGCCCTCCTCTGTTCTGCTCCAAAGCACCCAGCACCTCCTGACACCCCACACTGTCCCCTCGTCAGGGTTACAGTTCGGTCGTGTGCACCCCCAGTCACAGGGCGTGCTCACCTGTGGGGGACCCAGCCCACACCCGCTCAAGGAGAGACATGGAAGGGCAAGGTGTCTTCCCTTCGCTTCCTCTGCCCACGATGTGAGGAAGGGACGGAGGATTCATGAGGCGGGCCTAAAGGGTAGGGGAGCAAACTCGGGTCCATCCCCCGGGGACACGCTCAGCAGACAGCGTGAGCCGCGGGTGCAGGAAACAGGCCAGCAACTCGCTCAGACGCGCTGGTGGGAAAGCCGGTGGGAAAGGCTATGGACCGCGTGCTTCCGTCTGTTAGACACACGCGGTGGTGATGGGGAGCGGATCAGCGGGGTGGGTGAGGGCTTGCGTACTAAGGGGTGGTGGAGGGAGTTTTGGGGGAGGTGATGGCGCTGTCACGTGGCCTGCTCAGGATCGTGGTTATACGGACCTATATGTGGGTAGGAATTCATTAGAACTCTTCACCAAAGGAAAAAAGAGCCGCATTTGCTGCTGTATAATAATTATATGATAAATAAAAATATCTTTAAAAGAGGAAAGGGTGGCGTTTATCCCGAGGCACAAGTCCTAGGATTGCCCGTCACTGGAGTGTGAGCCCTCAGACACCACAGGCCCTGTGCTTGTGAGTGGGAGGGGTGCGTCCCCCCCGCCCCCACGTACACACGGCAGCTGCGATGCAGGGTGTCTGCGTGCACTTTTGAAAGGACAGCAGGGTTTTAACACAGAGCAAGGCCTCTTTGGCCGACCATTTACTGCGACAAGAAGGAAATACACCATGAATAGACTTTTCTTTGCAGGTCCCTTTCCTGGCCTCAGACCCGGTTATGGGTTTCCTGCTGCTAATAGATTTCAGCTCTTACTCTCCTCTTCTCGCCTGTGCTGCTGCGGCCGCACTGCCTCTGTGTCCTGACAGCTCTCGTTGCCCCAGAGTCGCTGTGTCCGTCACCGCTGGCAAGTGGCAGTCCCATGACGAGGAGCGCGGGTGCCTCCCGCGTGCGGGGCCCTTTGGTGGGAGTCAGCCGTCCCTGGAGGGCTGGGAGCTGCTCCTGTGTCCTGTCTCTTCCCGCACTGCCCGCCCTGGCTCTTCTACTCATGAGGTCACAACGCTACCCGGTATCCTGCGTTGTCGGTCAGTGTCCTCGCGAGGGGTCAGGGACCAAGACCTCTCACGCTGCGTCCCCACGGCCTGATGTGGTCCCTCCGTCAGGAGTGAAGTTCCAGGGTAGGAGCGGTGCCTGCCGAGCAGAGGCTTAACAGATACTTGCTAAGGGGACGAGTGAGTGCCTGACAAAGCAGAGCCGAGTCAGCCGTGGACGAGGGGCCCAGGCCCGGGTAAGCACGGCTCCAGCCTCTCCTGCCTTCTTCTGGATCCCAGCAAACCATCAGAATTTTCTTTCATCTCTTTCGGATCTTAGTTTGCCTGCTAGCTTTTTCCACCTGAGGGTATGAAAGACAGGCCAGTGGGTGGCAGGGATGTGTGGGCTCCAAACTCTGGCTTCGGACATTGTTAGCTTGGAAGACGGACGGAAGATGACCCCCTGTCTTCACCTGCAGGAAGGGGTGCTGAGCGCACGGCCGGCCCCCACGGTGGGTGGAGGCACAGATACGGGAAGGCAGGTGTGGAGCTCAGGATCTAGGCATCTTGTCCTGGACTGTGGAGAGAAGCAGGTGTGTGCCTCGTTCTCCTGTAATTAGTATATAATACTATGGTGATCACCAGGCAGAGCTATGCTAATACAACATTAGGCTGGAGACAATACCTACAGGAAACACCATTTGACGTCTTCCACCGCATCAGCGATTTGGCTTCTCGCTCTGTTAGCTCAGGTGAGGGTAAGAGGACCCTGAGGGCAGGAAGTGCATCTGGCTTCCTAACGGGACCGCTGGCTGTCGGGGAGGCTCCAGCGCTGCCCTGCTCGTTTCATGCACAAGCGGGAAGGAGGTGGCTTTCCATGCGCCAAGGGCGAGGATGGTTTGGGGCCCAGGTGCTGCAGGTGTGGTCTCTGCCCCGGACTTTCTTTCTCTCCCACTGGTGACCTGTCCTGACCTGGGGGCTCCTGGCAGGGGCCTTAGGGAGAAACGCTCTGACCTCTGCTTCCCTGTCCTCGCTGGTGAAGTGGAGGAGACCCCGGCCGCTCTGGGTGTTGCTTCCTCCACGGGGGGTTGCGGCCCAGACCTCAAGACCACGCCAGGCCGGCTTTGTCCCCCACGCAGGGGCGCCGCGGGGCTGGGGAGGCATTTAGGCGTGCGGGCTCCGTGGCCCGGCTGAGCATTGTCTTCTAAGTTACCGTGGTTTGTGGAGCGTGACAGGAGGAAGCGGGATGGGCGGCTTGACCTCTGCATGACCTCAGAATCCCCCCCAGTCTTCTGCATTCCCAGCTCCGGCTGCTGCTTAAGACAAGGGCTCAAGGGAGAAGGAAGAGTTTCCGGAGCGGAGCCAGTGCAGCGTTTCCACCAGAAGTGGCATCCAGAGGTTGGAGAGGTGAGTGGGTGACGCTTGCCGGAGGGCTTGGGGGTTACAAGAGGGAGCGAGGGCAGGCTCTAGCCTGGAGACCGGCCAGGGCCGCGCTGACCCAGGCAGACCGTACGTGTGCACATGCTCTGTCCCCCAGGCCCCTCCTCGCCCCACCTGTGTCACCCACCTCCCCACCTCCCCTGGAGCCTGAGTCCCATCTGCTTGGCTACACCTGAAAGTCCAGCAGTTTCTCACCACGTGGGAAAGACTCTTAACTATTGTAAAGTGCGACCCCGTGTTCAATGCTCGGCGCCGCGCCGCCCCGTAGACCAGAGCCGACCTTGTTGTTGCCCGTACGACGTGGCCCCGGGAGCAGGGAGCCACCGTTCGCCGTGTATCCTTGGGAGGCAGAGCGGGCGCCTGCCGGGGACCCGCGGCCGGAGGGGCACGTGCGGGCGTCGCTGCTCGGGCATCCACAGTCTCCAGATGGATTCTCCGGGACCTGCTGCTGTCGCTGTCTCTTCTCGGCCAGAGCAGGTAGCCCTTGGGGCAAAGTTGCTCCGAGAGGAATCACCACCTGCTTCTTTCAGGCAGGGGGAGGTGGGAGAAGGGAAGGCAGTGGGGCTGAGGCCAGAGGGACTGGAGGCCCCCAGAGCGCTGCTCTTCCGGCTCTGGTGACTCTGGCCTCCTGGGAGTCTGTTGTAGGGCATGTGGGACTCAAGATTCCTGGCTTAGAGGTGAGAAACCAAACAAGCCAAGATCGGAGATTCCTTAAGGCAGGCAGCAAGCAGCTCTGACGTCAGTCCCCTGGAAGGGGAAGCCCAGACATCAGGTCACTCTGGCATTGTCCCTCCTGGCCAAAGCCCAAGGGCCCAGGGCACCCTGCGGGCTCCTGGGCTGTGCCTTCTCTCTGGGAAAGGCCAGCTCTGGCCAGCTCTGCTCTTTCTCTCTCTGGGCTAAGGGAATACTAAGGACGGACTCAGGCCACACAGCCCCTGCTTGCTGTGTCTTTGCAGGCTGCCCTTGCTTTCCCAGCACTAAGTTTTCCTGTCCCTCCCCGGCTTACAGGCTGCTCGGAAAGAGGGGGTGCCAGACATCCCCTTGCCTCCTGGGAAGATGCTAAGAGGAGGTGGCCTTGGCAAGTAAGGCCTCTTCCACCTGCTGTGCCCTTTGGTGGCCCACGGGTCCCACCAGACTGTTCAGAATTCACTGCGACCCAGACAACAGGCCTGCTTGTGGCGGGTGAGAAGAGTCACGCCCTGCAGCTTTATGGTGCCTAATTAATCCCCACATACCTGCAAGCACAGCCAGGTCTTTGCTGTGACCATCTTGCCGTCCTGGCCGGAATCTGCTCCACCCACTCTGGCTCAGCTGGAGGGGGAGGAAGGCAGCTGGACTCGGAACCTGACCCCGTCTGTCCAGGTGTTACTCGCCAGACATCCTGCAGTGCACTTGCTGTTCCATTCCTCTCACAGGCGGCGCTCCTCCCAGGCCCTTCATCTGGCTGCCTTACGGCCGCAGCTGCCCTGCAGGGAAACACTGGGGAGGTCGTGTCCCTGCCTGGGCGACCTGCAGGTTACAAAGGCCTCTCCTCAAGGCGGGGGCTTGGGGACTCCAGGGGAGAGCGCGACTTCACACGGAACCCCATCTTTCCTGGCTTCCTCCCTAGCCTCTTAGCTTCCTCCTGGGAGCTCCCACCCCAATAAATCCCTTCACAAGGATCCCCATCTCAGGTTCTGTGTCTAGGGAACCCGACCTAAGACAGATAGCTTCTTCCTCTCTCTGTGTGTGTGTGTGTGTGTGTGTGTGTGTGTGTGTGTGTGTGTGTGTGTGAAAGAAGAAATATTGGAATGGGAATCAGATGGATTCAATCTACTGAGCACTTTGGTTTTTTAAAAAATGTTTTAAACGTATTTATTTTTGGCTGCGTTGGGTCTTTGTTGCCGTGTGTGGGCTTTCTCTAGTTGTGGCGAGCTGGGTCTACTCTTGGTTGTGATGCGCGGGCTTCTCATTGCAGTGGCTTCGCTTGTTGCGGAGCACGGGCTCTAGGTGCACGGGCTTCAGCAGCTGAGACTTGTGGGCTCAGTAGTTGTGGCGCACGGGCTTCGTTGCTCCGCGGCATGTGGGGTTTTCCCGGACCAGGGCTCGAACCCGTGTCCCCTGCATTGACAGGTGGATTCTTAACCACTGAGCCACCAGGGAAGCCCTCGGTCTACTGAGCACTTTGTATGGACCATGCAGAGAGGTCATGGGAGAGGTCAGTGTAGAACAGAGGCACTGATGGTGGAGATCCAGGGGACCTTGGGGAGAGGACACCGCCCTGCGTCTGGGCAGATGAATGATGGAGACAAAGGAGAGGAGGGGCAGGAGGGGCAAAGCAAAGGAGCCGAGCCCTAGACAGAGCGTAGGCAGCGTGCCAACGCTCAACAGCGGTGAGCCCTGGAGCCAGGCCCGAGCCCGCCTGCCCGCCTGCCAAGGCCCCCTTTCTTCCACACGCCTCTCTCCCTTGAGCTTCGCCGGCTGGGGGGGTGAGACTCTGCTCCCCCTGCCCTCGATGTGTACCTGTCTGCGTGGGCACCGGGCCAGGGTAAACAAACAGTCTGTGCTCATCAAGAACCCGCTACACTGAGTTGACTCCCAAACTGCCCTTGACCCAGCGCCACCTTGTTTGTCCAGGTCCAGAGAAGGACGACGTCTCCCCTCTAGAGATTCCAAGCAGAGAGGGGTGTGCTACAGGGTCGCAGGGGCTTGCACGCTTGGAGGGCAGGAGAGGCAGGTTCACTGTTGGGACGACTAGAACCTCCCAGACCAGTGCAGAATCCGGGCCGCTGACGCACCGAGGCTGCCGGGGGGCCGAGCCCGGTGAGGTTGGAGCTGCCACTGGCCCCAGACCGTAGACTCCGGGGATCAGACAGTCGGATGGAGAGGCTGCTGTTTACCAAATGCAGAAAATGAAGAATGAACACGGAAGCTCCGGCAGGCGACCCGGAGGCCCCCAGCAGCCAAGGCTGCAGGCACATCACCTCCACCTGCTCGGCGTCCAGATCCTGTGTGGGTGCGTGTCGAGGACGGGGCCTGACTCACACCTGGAATCACAGCATCAAGTGGGGTGGGGGGCGGCTTCCAACCTCTCCATAGAGATGGTGGGGCGGGGGAGTGACATGGGGTGGCAGAGCCACCCCGGGGTCCCCCACAGGCTTCTCTCCTCCAGACGGACCCTCTGTTGTTTTGCCTGGAGTGACGGAGGGATGAATAGCAGTTACAGCCTGGCGGGGGGGCAGGGGCGTGGCTGAGGGTCCTCAGGCCCTAGAGGGAGGGGCTGGGAAGGCTCTGCGTGAGTGAGGGGTGCTGGGTCATGCAGAGAAGGTTCAAACAAAGTGGAGAATGTGACTTCAGGGACCCTGCTTCCTGGGCTGAGGGCCAGAGTCTACAGCTGGGCCGAGGCTGGGCGTCCATGTGCAGGTGCGCCCGGCAGCCCACATGCTCGTCTCAGACCTTGGACGTGGCATCTGCTACGATCCTGTGAACCCAGAGGACCCCCACTGTCACTTAGGAAGATCAGTCTACAGAATGAGAGCCGGAACCCAAGTCAGGCTTCCTGCAAAGGCTGAAAGCATCTTGGACTTTTCCAACGTCTCGTCTTGCACGATGGAGGTCAAAGTCACCTGCATGTGTTTCGAGGGGCAGACCGCCTGGGGCCCGGTCGTCCGCCTCTTCACAGCGCCTCCTTTTGGGAGCTGTGAGCAGGAACGCTGTGAAACGGTGACCCTTTCCGGAAGTAGCCGCAGTAGCAGAACTGGCCATTTATGATTACAATGGCTTTCCTTCTGCTTCATGCCACGTGGTGCATGCTGTCGGGAGGAAGGTTTTGACTCTATCTGGAGAGAACTTGAGAGCTGTTCATCCTGGGACTGGATGAAGGTTCCGACATGTTTACATAACGGACGGTCACTTATCCAGAAAGTCCTCAAGGAAAGGTGGGCATTGAGAGGATGGGGCGGGGTCCCCAATAATACCCGGGCCTTTTCTATTTCTGACATTCTGTGCTTCTGTGACTCGATCCAGAGGGGGATCTGGCGTGAGGCCAGCGGCCTGGGTGTGTGTGTGAGGCTGAGTGGATGAACTTGACCTCGAGGGCAGAGGTCCGCGCAGCCTGAGGCCTTGGGCTTCAGCGTGGGCCGTACCGAGCGGGGGTCCCATTCTGCCTTCTCTCTGCTCTACACTTGACCTTCTCTCTTGGTCCCCACGCCGCAGCCGACGGGAGCGCGCTGGTGGCTTTCCGTTGCTTTGGCTTCTGGATGGCTGGGCACCTCACTGCCCGCTGTTCGGGGCCCCGGTGCAGACGCGCGCCAGGCTTCTCTTCGGACGGCGGTGCAGCGGGAGCCCGGCTGAGCTGCAGTGGGCGTTGCCGACTGAGGAAGTCGACGGGCGTTGCTCAGCCCCCGCAGAGATTAGCAGACAGGGCACGTCCCAGAGGTGAGGCGTGTCAGGAGCACGTGGGTGTGAATCAAGCCTGTGGGCCCTGAGTGTGCAGGCGGGGAGCGAGCGGGAGGGGCTGCGGAGGACTAAAAGTCTGCTCTCCGCTTGGCCGGGATGCTCTTTCTGTGCCTCCGAAGGGCCTCTTCTTCGTGCAACGGCAGGTGCGTGCCCCCACGTGTGCGCGTGTGTCTGTGGACACTTGTGTACACACGCACGAGAGTATCCAGGAATGGCATCAGACTATGTGTCTCCACGCGAACACCTACGTGTGGCTGGTGCCCTTTGTGCACATACTCACCCGTGTGCCTTCCTGGGCACGTGCGCGCGCGTGTGCGTATGTGCCCGAGAGCACGTGCATGTTTGTGTGTGCCCGAGTGCACGTGCGCGTGTGTGTGCCCACGTGCTCACGTGCACAGTGTGGGTGGGCAGGTCTGTGCTGGGCTTGACCTCGGGCCGTTGCTTTCCTCGAGGGGAGTTTGTATTCGTCCCCCTGTTCCGGGTCGATGGCGTTGACCCAGGAGGAGTGAAGGATCAATTGTAATTTGGTTGCAGGGCTGGCGCCAGAGTGATTAGAGTTGAGGAGCAGATGCAGAGGCTGGGCCCTGCGCCTGACAGGCTGGTGGCCTGGGTAGCCAGGGCGCCGGGGAAGGGAGACTTATTCAAGGGGGTCTGAGCGATTCTGCCACGAGCCCTCCTGCCAACGAGCCTTCCTTCCTCGCTGGGCTTGGGACGGGCTCAGGGTGAGGACTGGGGGCCAAGCTTCCTAGCTTTGGCCTTGCTGCCGGGGCACGAGCACGGGATCCCTTGACAGATGCTCCGTCGCCCCCTCCCATGCATCGCTTACATAATAATAAAAACACATGTAATTTAGTCAAGGCTTCTAGCTTCTCCACAAGGTTTCACTTTTCTTTTCTCGTTTCAACCTTAGAGCATAGTTTTAAGGTGAGAGAACAAGCATCACCCCATCTTACAGATGAGGAGGCATAGGCCAGGGGCACGGGGACAGTCGAGTCACCGCGGACAGTCGGGGTGGAGCTGTGCACCGTCCCAGCCCAGCCTGGGGCTGCACCAGCGATTCTCCAGTGCAGCACAGACATGCAAGTGTCTGGGGTGAAGGCTTGTGAGTAAGGATGGCTTTGGAGGCTGGTTCCTGCACATTAGGGCAGCAGGTCCTCAAAGTGTGGGCCTGAGCCACAAGGGGCTCTGCAGGGCGAGTCCTCAGGCCTTTCCTGCTTCTCAGGAGGGCTGGGCCCAGACCTGAGATTTTCACCGATGCTCCAGGTGCTCCTAACGCAGGTGGACCAGGAGCCGCTTGTGGAGAAGCACAGCGCTACGGGCTGAGAAGAGGAGAAGGAGGACATCAGGAAAAGCTTGTTCCAGCTCAGGGCGAGGACGGTTGCGAGAGGATGTGAGTGATGGGCACCGTGTGGGCCTGCGGTAGGTGGAAAGAGAAGGGAAGGTGCTGGGAGGTGTACGGTCCAAGCCACGAATAAAGAGGGGGCGGGACGACGACCCTTTAGAGCCAGGATGTCTGGGGTTCACGGCAACCCCTTCACAGGGTTTCCAGCCTCCCCAGTTCAGTGCGTGCTCCTGAAGACCCTCATTCTTTGGAATTTAGAGGGTGAGATGCTGTGTCTTTCTTACGCAGGAGGGGGATCCAGACTGAGTTGAGGGGGACACGATAGGAGATGGAAAAGGGGTGGGAACAAGACAGCTGGGAGGCTTGTGCGCCTTCATGGCTCTGCTAATAGCATCAGGCTCACAGCCATTCCTAGTGAACGCCTGGGTTCACGCTGCCAGCTTGAGGGGCAGACGAAAAGGACTCTGTCCTGATGGGTCATCAGCCAGGAGAGGAAGGCAGGAAGGACCAGGCTGGGGAAGATTCTGGAAAGGAGGGTTGGGAAAAGCAGGAGTTGGGGTGGTGTGAGGGGTTTAAGGGACTCTCCGTCCCCAGCCAGTGACTAGTCTGTCTTATGTGGAGCCGAGTGAGGTCGGGGGGCAGGGAGCTTCCAAAAAGATGGGGCTTTTCCCCACATCTGTGGAGCAATTCTTTTCTGAGAATCAGAGAATCTTCTCCAGGATGAGTCAGGTTGGGGTTCAAGGACTGTTCAGGGGTCTCCATTCCCCGAAGCAAGTTGCAAACAGAGTTCCTGGTCTCCACGTCCTGCTTTTTGAGGCGGCAGGGGGGCCTGATGCACGCTCACCCTGGCTCTGCTCTGAGACCCTCCTAGGACGCTCTGGGCTACAGCAGCGGCTGTCCCATCACAGCAACTCCCAAATATGCCACCGCAGGTGACACGGTCTACACTAGGGCTGTGGCTGAGGGTGCTGACAGGAAGGGAGCTGGGGAGACCGCAGTTAGAATTGAGAGGCACTTCCCGGGAGACTTGAGAATGATTGTAATGCTCCACAAAGTCGTTTGAGCGCCAGGCCATCATGGCCTGAGAAGAGTGTAGCCCCAGTGAAGGATGCTCACGGCTGGGGCGTGGACCCCCTCTCTTCTTGGAGTGACGTGCCAGGCCCAGGTGGCACCGAGCCCGTCCTGTTTCCGGCACTCATCCCGGTTCTCGCTCCCGTGAAGTTACTCGGAGCACGAGCCAGGCCGGGAGGCATAACAACTGGCCCTCACGTTTGTGACAGGCCTCGTGGTCTGCAAACTACAAACTGTGCCTATGACGTCACTGGCGCGCAGGACACTGAGGAGGAGATAGTGCAGCCTCACGGTTACGAGCACGCGTTCTGGAGGCAGCTGCCTGGGTCCCAGCCCTGCCTCAGCTCCTACCGCTGGTGGGATCTTAGGCAAGGGATTTCATTTCCTCTTCTGTAGAATGGGGATGTAGCAGAGCGTCCCACCTAGCGTCACGAGGGTTCAGTGATCTGCTCTTTGTAAAGTGCTGGGAATAGGGCCAGTGTGTAGGAGGCTCGGTTAGTGTTAGCTGCTTCTGGTCAATAAAAGGAGAGCCCAAGACTTAGCGGGGTAAGCGAGCTGCCCGGTTTCAGAGGTAAAATTTGGCAAGGCTGGAGCTCAAACGCAGATCACCAGCTCTCAGTTCCTCTTACCAATCAAATCAATATTCTCTGCACGGACTAGTCAGCTCCCGGGCTAGAGGGTCATGGCCTGGAACCCAGAGCTGCCGTCCTTGCCACCCTGCCAGGTACGGTGCTGGGGCCCTTGTGGTCTTCAGCTCATGTGATCCTCACAATAGCCCCCGTTTATAAGACCCCAAAGTCCACGGATTGGGACCTGAACGTCTCTGACTCCAGTGCTGTTCTGGGTGCAGATCAGGGAGCCCCAGGGTCCTCCCCCTCAGAACGGCCCAGGGGTCCCCTGCAGGCGGAGGCGCTGTCCGCAGTGCTGACTCTGCTCTCACACTCCTCAGACCAGGGGCTCTGGTGGCTCAGAAATTGGGATGCTGTGTGGCTGGGAGAGCCGTCTCTCCTGGGAGCGGTGGCACCGAGAGCTCACGGATACGGCACGGAATGTGCAAGTGTGCACACACGTGACGCGGGTGCTGGGCACCGGCGAGCGTCTTGGAGGCATCTATCTGCATCCCCGTGGTTCTGCGCAAGGCCACATGTATGTGTGAAAGTGCGTGGGCGGGCAGGTCCGAACGTGGTGCCACAGCACCTGTCCGCGTGGGCGGTGAGAGCGTGTGTCCCTGGAGTGTGTGGTGTGGAGAGTGTGGACGGGGGTGAACGACTGCGGCGTGTGGTGCTGGCGGTGCGGCGTGGGGAGGAGCCCCGCGAGCCGGGCTTCATCTCCGCCCCCGCCCCGAGCCGCTCACGCAGGTGCACACGCGCACACACACGCACCTGCACCCTCAAGCCTGTCCACACCTGCGTCTTCCACATCCACGGGCACAGGCAGCCCGGCAGTGGTGCAGGGCACACGCACACAGACGTGAGCGCACGCGTCCACACGGCTGCCGCCCTGCACCTCCCCATCCTGACCTTCGGCTCCTCTTCTCCGCAGCCCCTGCTCCCGTGCTCCCCTCCGGCCCCTTGGCAGCGGCGCTCCTTGGCCTGGTGCTCGGATCCACTCACGGGGCTCGGCCGACACAGAGAGGGGATTATGCACCTGCACCGCCGCTTTTCCTCCAGACGGGGTTACAGGCGGCTCCTGCTGGCGCCACCTGCTGGTGGCCACTCCCCAGCGTCTGCACAGGTCGGGGTGGGGAGCTGGGCCCCCGGAGACAAGAATTGGGGCGAAGCCCAGAGCCGCCTGGACGCGGGGCTCAGGGCGAGTCTGAGGAAGGTGGACGTCACTGGACAAGGCTCCTTGGGGCCTGACTTAGGCAAGAGGACCGGATGCCCTGCTGGGCGTCCTGGCCGGGAAGGCAGGAGGTCCGGGCACGTGGCACGCTCGGGGCCGGGAGGCTGAGGCCCCCGCCTGCCGTGTGAGAGCTCGGGAGGATATGCACGCTGCAGGCGTGTACAGAGGTGGACATGACACGTGCGTGGCTGTCAGAAGAGATCCTGCCTATGGAGGTGGGCACAGGCGTGTCCCGCATCACGTGTGTGATTTTTCATGTGTGAGTCCCTGCAAAGGTGTGTGCACTGTGTGTGTTTGTGGAGAGAGGTGGGTTCCAGTGGTACAAACACGCCACATGGTAAAGCCTTGGCGTTATCATGCCAAAGGCTTCAACCTAGGCAAGGACCTGGGACGGGTCCACATATTTTCCTGGGCTGTGAACCCCTGACCCCACCCTCTAAACGTGCTGCCCGATTTCCAGCTGCTTCTTCCCTTCTCTCCCTTTCTGCCCCCCTGTAAATACCCGTCGTTCATGGGGGACAGTCACACGCTGGAATTCTGCATAGAGAGAACAACCTCTCAGGGGACTGAAGGCAGCGGAATCAGCCATTGACCCCCTTCTCGTCCCCCAGGGACGACCATTTGCTGCTGAGGCTGCAGACCATCCACCCGGCCCTGCGCCCCGCGCCTCGCGCCTTTTTGCAGGGCTCATGCCTCAAAGAGCCTCCACAGAGGACAGCAGCCCCGGGCAGAGAAAGGCCCTTTCTCCCACAGCAAATGTTCTTTTCAAACCAGCCCCCCTCCTGTTGGAATGGAGCAGGGTCGTCTTGGTGCCCCTCAATTAACCTTGGGAGGCTGCCAGGAGAGCAGCCGTCATGGCAGCCTCCCCCCGCCCCCCCTCTCTGCACAGCCCTCCTTCTATGGGCTCATTGTCCTGGGTCCCCCATGGGATCTTCTCAGCGCCTCAACTGGCCTCTCCCACAAACCCTCCTGCCCCGGGCTTCCCTGACAGCCATGACTCTCCCCCCACTCCGCAAGGCCATGGGCTTTTCCAAGTGGGTTTCCTAGAAAAGGAGGGGGGAGGGAGCTTAGCTTTGAAGCCCTCAGAAGTTGGGGCTCTGGAAGAATTCTCCTCCTTTCCAAAATGGTGCCCATCATTGTTTACGTCTTTCTCCCACCCTACCCCAGGGAACACACCCTTCTCAGAACACACGCCAGAATCTCCCTATAGCTGGTTCTTCCCAGGTTGGGTCGGCAATCCTGTCTCCTGTGCAGATAAATCTTCACCCTGTCACGTTGTTTCCTATTTTCTAACCACCTAGACACAGACACGGGGCTGCAAGCAAGGTTAGAGGTTCAGCACCATCTTCTAATTTTAACCGGCGCCAAAGCAGCTGCGTCCCACAGGGGCTTCTGGTACACCTCCTTCTCCGGCTATGGACTGGCCACTGCACTGACCCTTTAGCTCTCTGTATTCTTCTGAACAACCCTATCGGCTGTTAGCTGTAAGTTCTGTGACAACAAGGGTGTGTCTGCCTTGCTCATCCTGCACCTTGCGGGGTGTTTGGCTCACAGTAGGTGCTCAGTACGCATTTGTGAGTGCCAGCTGCTGATTACATGGTTGGACGTTTCTGGAATTCCCAGCGAGGCTTAGGGAAGTCGCACAACTTTCTTAAGGACGCACTGTTGGTGAGACAAGGCAGGGAGGGGACTCAGGTCTCCTGACTCTGGGTCCAGCAACTTGTTCTTTACACCATATTTACCTTGTGTCCAAGCACCATGGCAACTTGTTGCTGTGGTACCCTCTGCCATGGATGCTTTTTCCAAGAATAAATCCGGTTCTGTCTCCAGGCTCCCCATACGACTCTGAAACCCAACGAGGGGAGGAACAGAGAGCAAGAGAAGGAGAGAAAATTGGGCAGTGAGGGCTCGTGATAGAGGGGGCAGTGAAAGAAGGAGGGGGGCAGGGACAAAGGGGCGGGGGGTGAGGGTTGAGCCGCTGGGGGCAGAGGGGCCTGGGGACGGGAGGGTGGGGCTGCATCCGCACCCGACCTCTGGCTCCTTTCTGGTCCCCAGCCCCCCGTCCTGTTTCCTGCACCTGGTAGAGCGATGCTCATGCCAAGGCTCTGGGGGAGGGGGGGCACAGAATAAAGATGCCCTGGGCATGTCCTAGCGCTCCCGCACAAGGCCCTTTTGTGCGGGGGCTGAGAACCAAGTGTGGAGGGGCCCGAGAAAGAGAGGGCTGGGGGCCGAATGTGTGCCAGAAATAGACCCGCTCGAGCCCTCCAGCTGTGGCTGCACCCCACCCCCGCCCTCCATCTGTGTCCAAAGCAGAAGCGCAGCCCCTCCCCTTTCACTGCCTGGGCCCCTCGTCCCCACCCCTCTTTGCCCCTTGGTTTCACTTGAGCTGATAGGGATGCTTCTCTTCAGCCTGTTTCTCGCCTCCCCCTCCCTCCCTCTCTCCTATCTGCCGCTCCTCCTCCTCACCTTTCCTGGCCCACCTGGTTCCTCAGTCCTCCAGAGCAGTCTCTGCTGTCCCCATGTCACCGTACCACCCCACCTGTAGGTCCATCCCCACGCACGCCCACTGAACGCTGCTGCCTGGCAGGCACCAGGGTACGGAGAGCAGAGAGTGAGGCAGGCCAGCTCTGCCCTCGGGGCTCCCAGACCAGCAGGTTCCCTGGCAGCAGCATCTGTTCCCCATCCTGCCTCCTTTGCTCCTTCACCGAAGGTTTAGCTCATTCCTCACGCCCTCCACTCCGCTCTCACCCGTCTCCACCTTCTGGAGGCTCGAGCCTGGACCACAGTCTCTCCCCAGGCCCCCGCACGCCCTCCACTCCGCTCTCACCCGTCTCCACCTTCTGGAGGCTCGAGCCTGGACCACAGTCTGCCCCCAGGCCCCCGCTGACAGAGTAATAAGTGTTGCTCAAGCGCTCAGCCTCATCCTTCCAAATGGATACTAAGCTCCCGGGGGACAGGGATGCTGGCTTGTCACTCTTCTGTCCTCCTCCTCGGTGCCTGGCACAGTGCTGACTGCAAGCTGGTTCCGAGGCTGCCTGTCAGTTGGAGAATTCCTTCCTCTGATGCTCCTTGAGCCCTGCTCCTTGATCTCTCCATTTCCTGCGTGCTGGCATGACTTGTTCTTTGGCAGAGTCCCCATAAATTCCTGATCCTCCGCTGACATCAATCTTTTGCCAATTTCAATGATGCCAGGAGCTCCAATCCATGGCTCCATGTGCCTCTGTAGAAGCTTCCACACTATACTAGAATCCCTGGTCAGTCAACAGTCTTGGGATGAGGCTGGGCCCAGTTTTTCTCGGATGTAATGCAGCAGGGGCACAGAACCGGAGACAGAAATAGCACATACATCCTTTCAGATTCCTCTCCTGCAGACCCTCATCCCCCTTACCTTCTCCTGTCCCCTCTATGGATGGAGAGAGTATGGCTCAGACAAAAGAATGACCCAGACTCCCAGCTTGCTAGGGCCAGAGCTGGATGGCCCCCTTTAGACACCTGGAAGCCAGAGCGTGTAAGTGAGGGCCACAGCTTTCCACCTGCTCCAGTGCCTTGCTGCTGGGCCTTTAGTCCCGGGCAGGCAAGGGCAGACTCAGGTGGAGTCCTGTGAATCACATTCTCTGTGACGCAGCCCTTGGCAAGGTGAGGGGTTTCTGAAGAGTCACGGCCGCGTATTCCTGTGGGTACTTCACAGGGAGGGCTGTCATTAGGGCTCCTAAGCTCTGTAGGACAGATCTGATGCAAAGCAGAGAACCTCTTTTCTGCATTCTTACATTAAGCCACAAAAACATGAAACACGTCTTCTTTGAGACTGTTCATAGCTGGCCTGGATAGCCACGAAGGGAGAGGAGCATGGTTGGTAAGGCTGAGAGGGTTATCGTCTGGTTTTCAGATAAAAATCGTCCTAAATTATGGCTCTACTTTCTTCCTTGGGCAAAAACTTGATCTTCTTTCAGCCAGACAAAAAACGAATACAGTTTGGCTAAAATTCCAAGAACTGGCGCCCACCTGCTATATCCTACCATACACACGGTTCTGCAGTATCACGCTCTGTAACAGGTGGGGTCCTGGTAGACCCCCTCCCATGTTTGGGGACCCATCTGGATGAGACATCATAAAATAATCCTATGTGGTGGGAACAGGTGTCTTAAGCCAGGAAGGCCTGGATCTGTCTCTGGGCCAGTCACCACCTCCATCTCACCAAGATGTGGCCTTCAGGGAAACTGTAACTGAGCAGGAGAATACTGGATATTCTGGGAAATTAGAATCATAATGAAGTTTGAGTTTTAAAAAGCAAAGTCTCCAGGAATTTATTTTTGGAGAGGACAAAGTGGACTGTTAGAACAGCTATTCGGGTCCAGAAAAACAACGTATGGCCAGAGGCTGCAGGTGCCTGCAAAGATCTGTGAGCATTCTGAGCTGAGATGGAAAATTCTTATGATAAGAAGGTTTAGAATCCTGCAAAGATTTTCCCCACTTCTCCTGCATCAGATCTTAAGATGAGATATTTATACTTCGGAAATCCAATTTCCTTTGTTTATTTTCTTCTCTCCTTCCAAGTTCTTTTAAACATGCTGACTGGTCTCTGGCATATTGAGAGAAAACAAGGTGAAAGAAGTTGCTTCATAAATGGGCTAGGCTTCTGTAATGGTCACGCTCACATCCCTGTGTGCCTGGGACTGGTGGTGGCAGCTTGAATTCAAGCGAGAAAATTCTAAGATCTAGATACTGTCTGTCTACAAATGCTTTCTTTCTAGGGATTTCCTCTAGAGTTCATTTTTGGCTGAATTTTGGAGACTGTTTTCCTGGCAAGTTGTATCATTTCCCCAGTGGCTGCAGCACGACCTCCCATCCCATGAGCTTTGGGATGTGGACACCACTCCTATCAAGAGGTAGGGATCTACATTCCCTGCTTTGGAATCGGGGCTGGGTTTTGACTCTATTGGAAGTGGTGCTATGTGTCTTCCAGGGCTAGGACATAAAGGGAAGTCTATCTTCTGCCTGGTTCTACTGGGATGCCAGCTCTTGGAACCCAGCCACCATGCTGTAAGGAAGCCCAAGCGTCCCGCGGAGAAGCCCACCTGGAGAATAACTGCAGTCCTTTGCCTGCAGCCCTGGCTGCCAGCCAGCATCACTTGCTGACCACATGAGTAAGCCGCCTCCAGCGCACCGCTTCCCTCCACCGGTTGGTCAGATGTTGTGCGAAGCAGAGAAGAGCTGTCCCCACCATGCCCTGCCCAAATTGCAGATTTGTGAGCAAATAATTGACTCTTGTTGCTTTAAGTCGCTACATTTTGGGATGGTTTTTTTTTTATATGGCAAGATAACCGATACAGTTCCTGACTATAGAAACACTAAACACCCTCTCTGGTGCTCACTGGGGTAAATTACTTGGACTTGGAGATGCCTCTCTTCCTCACAAGCAGCTGTTCTGACGGCCGTCCTCACCTAGATTCTACAAAGAGGTCTGGGACCACTGAGGAAGGGGGGATGACAGTGAGTGAACAACTGGTTTTGAGCCCTATGTGCTCAGTGGATGTGAGGAGGGAGTGAGTACCCCCTCCTCTTCTAGATTTGAAGCTTCCGCAGACACCTGTCCTTCAGGGCTCCAGGGGGATGTGTGGGTAGGTAGCTAGATGGTTTTACATGGAGGAACTGATAAGACTAGCATTTTGCATTTCCAAAATGTAGGAGGGATGACATCTACTCCCTTACCTGATGTACACACCTGCATTATTAGAGACACTGATGACTCACCAGGTACACCCAGGAGCTGCTCCCAGGAGTGGCATACATCCTTCCCTCATGTCCGTCTTGGATGCTGGGGTCCATGCTCACCTTGAGTCCATTACTGGACGTGTCCCATCCTTCTTGGGTCCCGAGATTAGCCACGTGCCAAGAGGGAAAGACTTAATTGTCTCATTCCTCCCTGTGACCTGATATTGTACATCTCTTTTGAGTTGATATGAAACCAAACTGAGACATGTCTGAGGATGACGCTAACTTTTACCTTTGAATCTCAACTTTCCTCCCTTTTCTCTCTGCCTTCACTCCCCTGTTCTGCTGCATTTCCGGTAGATTTAGCCAGAAGAAATTTAGTTCCCTTTTCAGATAGATCTTTTGAAACCCTTCCCAACCGAACTCACGCTCTTAAGCTCTTTATGTTATTTTTTCCTTTCAATCTGACAGAGAGTTTTAGTTCCCTAGCAGAAACCACTATGCTGAGTAGGACAAAGTCAATGGCCAAGCAAATACAGTCAAGATGATGGTGAGAGTGGCTCCACCCCTTTCCTTACCCTCCAGGCCCCTAGAAGAATGTTTCCCACTCCTCTGCCGTGTTTATGCCTACAAAGGGCTAGGGACTGGGGCGGCCCTGGGGGAACCCAGCATTTCTCTTTAGGCCAGCTAGCTGCTTAGGGGCTTTACAAAGAGAATCCTGTTATCGTTAGTTCTGCAAAGGGATCCCTTAAGGCTCATAGCCCTAGGACCCTGGTTACACGTATATGTTGAGGGCAGAGCTCTAGTTCCTGGACACGCTGGCTGGGAATCAGCCCTTCAGTGGGGGACCAGAGCTTCCAACTCATTTCACATCCCCAAGAAAGGCATCTTGGCAGAGAAAGAGACCCTAAAGTGATGGCTCAGGGAGAACTGTCCCTGTATCACCAGAGTTTTGTCTCATGACT
The DNA here is from genome assembly GCF_965194805.1 of Balaenoptera borealis. Classification (NCBI taxonomy): domain Eukaryota; kingdom Metazoa; phylum Chordata; class Mammalia; order Artiodactyla; family Balaenopteridae; genus Balaenoptera; species Balaenoptera borealis. The sequence goes on along the minus strand of NC_138868.1, from coordinate 111,619,540 downwards.
GGAGCAGTTGGGCAGGGCAGGATTCTGGTTCTCCAGGTTACATCCAAATGCTAAACTTTACCAGTGTATTTGCTGCTCTGCTGGGGAAGGGGTCCCAGCTTTCCATCTCCTGGCTGGCGGTGAGCTAAGAGGGTTCACCTTCCAGGGAAGGCTGTTTCTCCAGTGTTCAGGCCACTTTTGATGCATGGTCTGTGTGTGTGTGTGTGTGTGTGTGTGTGTGTGTGTGTTTTCTTAGAAGCAAGTTTCCCTCTTTTTTTTTTTTCTTTGAGCTCCATGTCCTAGAACCAGTGAGCTCCCCTTTGCCGCCCCTCTGTCTCCCCTCTGTGGCAGCAGCCCATCCTGGGGAGCTGTGCCCCTCTCACCACTGCTCTCACTCCTTGAAAGAACAGGCATCTTCACTGCAGCCTCAGAACGCCCGTGTGAGGGGATTGTTTGTAGTAGATGTTTCCATGACACTTGTTTATTTCTTCTGCAAATACAACTGCACTGGGGGAGGGGATGAGATTGGGAAACATGAACACCTTCCAGTTTCCTCCCTGTCCTCTACTGTAGGAATAAGAAGCCCACTTTCCCTGGGTCCCTCCATCCCAGACCCCTACATTGCTCCCCAAATCCATTTGGCTTCATGCTGCTGAGATGGGGCCAGGCTCCCAGGCGGGTGGGGAGGGGGGAGGAACCTTGTGCTTGAGGAGACAGCCTTTTTAGGAGAAGAACAAACACTTTCACTGCTCAAAGTCGAGATTTCGTGGTGATGAGCAACTATGACCCGCACTGGGGGTGGCAGTATGCACACGTGTGTTCCCGACGGGGCCCGTGACTCTCCCGCAGCTGAGCCAATGAATCACCCCAAATCTTAGCGACTTTTAGAGGTCATTTTAGTCATCCCCCTGCCTTCGGGCTGGATGGAGCTGAACGTAATCTCACGTTTGGGTGGGAGGGGGTGCGTTGGGGAGAAAAGAGTGGCCGTGTGTGGAAGGGAAGGGGGTGGTGGCGGTAGCGCGTGACCCCTTGGAAAAGATCTCCGGCGAAGGACGTTCCCAGCTTCCCCAGGCTGCCGTTCCCGGGTTTCCCCATCACTGAATCAGCACCGTCCTCCCGGGACGCCTGTTTGCTGTATGGAAACCGGATGCTGGGTTCACTAGGTGGGCGGGGGCGCCGACCCCTCAGACCAGCAGAGTACCCGAGACTCCAGGGTCCCGTTAGCCGGCCCGGCAGCCACATTCCCTCCCCCAGAAACTTGCCAGGCAGCGGGAGCAGGGAGCAGAACCGAGCGGAGACGCGGTAGCGCCTTCTCCCCGGCAATGCGCATGATTCTGCGGCTCTGGGCTGGCCACACGTCAACGCACCTTGAATGGGCTCTCCCCCCTCGCCGCGACGGGCAGACGTCCCAGCCAATCGGGCCCCGGGATCGCGAGCCGCGCCCAATGGGCGGACGGCGGGGGCGGGCCTGGGGCGGTGCCGCCGGGCTTCTCCTCGGCGCTGGCTGCGCTCCGCTTGGGTTCTAGTGCAGGTGCCGCTGCGCCGGGCGGGAGGCTACGCGCCGAGCCGAGCGGAGCAGTGGAGGGATGGGGAGCGGGCCGCCCGGGCTGCAAGAGCCGCAGGAGCCGCGGGAGCACCGGCACGGGGCGTAGGCGGCGCGGGGCACTTTGCGATAGGATGAGGCTCCTGGCTGGCGCGCGGTAGTACTATGATTTGGTATGTGGCCACTTTGATAGCAAGTGTGATCAGCGCCCGAGGTCTTGCGGCTCAAGGTGAGTTGAAGTGCAGCGTCCCTCCCCTGCGCCTCCCGGCGCTCTCGGCCCCGTCCTCCCGCCGAGCCCGCGCCCTCCCGGCGGGCGCGCTCCGAGCACCGCGGGGAGGGCGGGGGCCGAGGCCGCGGCCGGCGTGAAGGGCCTGAGCCCGGGCTGCCGGCGCTCGGGAGAGGACGCCTCGGGCTTGGGTCCACTTCGCCACCCTTGGCCCCAGGGCTTCACAGCGGGTGCCGCGCCCGGTGCCCTTCGCGGGCGCAGCCGCCGCCGCGAGCGCTGGGGAGGCGGCGGCTTTCTGAACTCTGCTGCCGGGGAGTTTGCGGGTCTTCGGGCGGCTGCGGCACGCTGGACCCCGCGCAGCGCCACCGCTCCGTAGGAGAGCCGCTGTGGGGCTTGGCTCCGGCTCGCGTCTCTCCGGACCACACGTCTTGGCAGCTGGAGGTCGGGTCCCCTCGCAGGGCGGGGCGCACGGAGCCCCGCGAGAGGAGAAGAGCTGGTTCCGCGCGGGGTCCCTCGCCGGCTGCGAGGAGCGGCCGCCTTCGGCTGGCCCTGCCCGCGCCCCGTTCCGCCGCACCTGAGACCGGCCGGGCAAAAGTTCCCCGGGAGCGCGCCGCAGCCGGACACAGCTGGCCGGGGGCGAGGGCGGCGGAAGGGGGTCCCCACTGCCGCGTCTCCGGGCGGAGGGAGGTTTTCCTCTTTCCGTTTTTCCGGTCTGAGCTGGGAAGAGGCCAGAGGGAAGCCCGCGCGTTGGGTGATGCGCGCGTGAGCGCGCGGGCTTGTGCTCTGGAGACGGCAGAGCCACCTGCCCGCCTCTGTGTGACACCGCGGCTCTCGGCCCTTGTATGGAAGTAGGAGCGGAGCCTGGAGGTGCCGGGAGCTCACGGTGCTCAGCGCGCAGACACGACCCGGCTGCGGACAGGTTCGTAGGGCCGGGAGGGATGGCTTCCGGGGAGAACCGCCGGGGGTGGGCGGCAGCAGGAGGACCCGCAGCGGGATACCCCGCGTCCGGCCGCGCTCGAGCAGGAGGGTCCTCTCCTCGCCGTGTCTGGGGCTGTGTAGGGGGAGGGGAAGTGATTTGGGAAAGTTTCTGGAATGGAATAGGTCTCCGTGCTGTTTGGGGGGGTGTGAATACAAACAGAGGAGGGCCAAAGGAAGGGTGATTTTGTTAAATGGTGTGTGACCTGGATGGTTTTAAAACTCTCCCTTTGTCAGGTGGGGAAACTGAGGCCAGAGTGACCGCAGAAGTTCGTGGAGTGGGGTGTGAGGTGGTTCGAGCTGCGCTTGAGAACCTGTCTCTAGCCTCAGGCCCCCCTCCCCCCATTCCCTTGTAGTCTTCCGATGCCCGCAGCTTCCTCCCCTCCAGTTTTTGGTATGTTCCTGCTATGGGACTGTGGCTGAAAGCACAAAAGGATGTGCTGGGATCTTTGAATAAAAAAGAGACTCCGAAGGGAGGCTCTGAAATAGCCTCCAAGCCTGAGACTTCAGGGGAGGCGGATGGACTTTTTGCAAGTTTAAGCACAGAATAAAGGAAAATGGGCTTTATTACAGCAACACACAAAGCGGCTAGACAGAAGGAAGGACTTCCCAGCATTGAAGGCTGTTGGTTATGAAGCTTTTGCCTTCTTCTGTCTGGGGTGGCTGGACATGAACCCCTGCCCGCCACCCCTGTGGGTCTTGGGGGTCTTTTTAGCCAAAGGGGCTCTGCGTGTGGTGGTGAAGGACCTAGGTCTAGTCACAGGACCTGGACTCAAGTCCGGCTTGGCTACTTGCTGGCCTGTGACCTTGGACACGTTGCTTCGCTTCTCTGATTGTCACTTGCCTCATAGGGGGTTAGCCTGAGCTTGTAGGGTTTTTGTGAACATTAGCGTTCTGTAGTAAGTAAGTAAATGATGATGACGATGGTTTCAGTGTCTGGGGCTTCCAGGCCCCCCTCTCAATGTCTTTCCCTTGAGCCATTCAGGGCATTGGGAGCTGGGAATGCCTTGGGGTAAAGTTCAGATGCTGCCTCTGTCGGGAACCAAGTTTGGTTTCCCAGGCAGACCTTGTCCGGGGAGACGTGGAGGGCTGCTCGGAAATCCTTCGAAAGATCTGTAAACCTGGAGTTTTGTCAGTGGCCAGAGCCTTGTGGGAAGGATGCGGCGAGCCCAGGAGGCAGGCAGCTCATCACGCACAGCCTCCGGGGGCAGGAGACGGGCCTGTGAGGCTGCCGCCCGCACACTGCCAGCATTCACATGCTGCTGTGTGAGCTCAGCTGTTCTCCGACTGGCAGAGGCGACTTCCGGGAGATTCCTGAGGGGAGGGACTTTGCGGTGCCAGTCTTAGGGTTTGGCTGAGCAGGGGCTGCTCCAGCAGAGGGGCAAGAGGGTTGGGACTGAGGGAGGGATGGGCTTGAGTCACGTGCGTCCGGGGGGCAGTGGAGAGGTTGGGGAGGGCGTGCAGAAGAGCCTGGAAGACGGCTATGGAGTCTGCATCCCAGACGTTTGCTGAACAAGCCTGGGGGGAGGACCCGGGCCTTTACCGCCAAGGCTGCCTCCTCCTGTTGACTACAAATCCTGCATGACTAGTGTCCCCAGATAAAGTGGGTTCTGACTCAGATCCTGCTGGTAGCTGGACCAGTGCCCTGTGCTCTTGGCCTGGCCCTGACCCTCCTCCCTCCCTTTGGCAGCGAAGGTGGGAGGGAGGAGGTCTAGGCCTGGAGGCTGCTTGCGAGACCCACGGGCAGCCTCTCAGCTGAGCAGGACGTGGCCAAGTGGCATGTGTGCGTCCCCAGCACACACGCTAGAGGCAGGGGTGTGTCTGGCAGGCCGCGCTCAGGAGAAGCTGAGCAGGGTGTGTGTGGGAAGAATCAGCTTTCAGCTGCTGGCCCCAAGATCGGCGTGTGCTGGACCTGGAGCTGCCGGGTCCCAGGGCCGGTGGTTTCAGGTTTGAGGCTCTGAGACAGAAAGCTGGGATCTGGTTACCCAAGGAGCAGATGCTGCCTGGCCGGGAGATGCTGAACTCCAGCCTTGCTCTGGCTGCCCTCTGTCCTGGCTGCTGGCCCTGTGCTCTCCTCCCTCAGATCTCCCTTCCTCGGGCCTGGCTGCCACAGCCTTGCTGCGCTGAGGGAGTGAGGGGCGGACCTGGGCGCGAGGGGGTGAGGCCCGAGAGGGACGAGCTCTCTTCTCTCTGAAAGGCTCCCTGTCCCCCGGCACGTCCCATGCCTCCTCAGGCTGGGCCCGGGTCTCGGGTCTCGGGGAGCAGCTCTTTCCTGTCTGAGCCCGAGGATGGGTAAAGCAGCTTGTGTGAGAGTGGATCTGAATTGTGGAAAGAGCTGTCACTGGTGGAAGCTGCTGGAGGTGACTGCACACGCGCGTGTGTGCACGCTGTGTGTGCAGCTGTGTGTTTGCATGTGCACGTGAATGCAGCAGACAGGCGACCCAGAGTCTCTAGGAACGAGGTGGGCATCACTCCCGTCTGAGTGCTGATGGCCGTGGGCGGCAGTAAGGCTAGACTTGGAGCAGACGCCTGGCTTCCCTGCCCCCTGCTCCACACCTGAGTCTGGGCAGCCCAGAAGCTCAGCTCAGGGGCTGGTTGAAGGATGCCTGAACTCCCCGAGAGAAAGCCTCAGTGGGGACACACACGGGCAGAGCCCCGGGGACGCAGAAGACGGGTCTGTCTTGTAAGGTGGGCTCTGGCCTCGGCTGCCCAGTAGCCCAGACTCCTGAGTGGAGAAGGGGCTGGGTCCCTGGGGAGCCGGGCGCAGAGGCAGCTTGTAGCCTGGCCCTGCCCACGGGGGTGAGCCCAGCCTGCCCGAGGCAGCTGACCTATTTTTCTTAGGAATCTTCCTGCTTTTCTGTCCTCTCTTGCGTGAATCAGCAGGAGACTGGTGAGCAGAGTCGGGGCCTCTACGAAGGTTTTGGAGAGCAGTTCCTCGTGGGCCAGACTGTGAGCAAGGTCTCAGCCAGCCTGCCTGTCCTCCTGGAAGCGGGGGAGTGGGTGCTGCTCTCAGCCCGTCCCTCCACCCCGCCCCGCCCCGAGCTCCCTCCTGGTCCAGGCCCCGGCCACAGGCTGTGGCAGGTAACTTGCACACACTGTACGAGGGGAGCCGCTGTCCTGGTTTCTGGCTTCTGAGTAGGGAGCGCTGCTGACGCTTCACTACGAGCAGACAAGGGCTTCGATCCCCCCCCTTACTCGTGTCCACCTGGCGCCTTACCCGAGGGCTCTCCCGGCTCGCGGGCACTTGGACCAGGCCTGCGCCCGTCCGGCAGGCGGGCAGGGTGGGTGTCGCTGGGTCTGTCCCTGGAGGAGCCACTGCAGGCGGATTGCTGACTGCTTCCTGCCAGTGGCTCCTGGGGAAAGGCTCTTGGAAATACAATCTAGCCCAGAGCAAATTAAGGCTGCTAATAGCCTCGTTGCTGCCTCTCGGGCTGCCTGGGCCAGGAGGGTTAGGGTGGAGAGGCGCCCACGGAGGAGGGGGCCTGCAGATCCTGCCCCTCCCCCAGGGCCTCGAGAGAAGATGGGAAGGTTCCCAGCCAGGGCCAGGCTGGGCTCAACTGACCCTTGACTTGGGTCCTGAGAGTTTGATGGGGCGTGGGGGCCGAAGGGCCGTGAGGACAGCACTGGGGAGACTGCAGAGGGTGGGGACCTCTCCTTGGATCTGCCGGGGGGTGGGGTGGAGGTCCTGGCCGGAGGCAGGCTGTCCCGGTGCCCTCTGGCCCACCTGCCTTCTGGAAGGGACAGCCAGGGCGCGGCCTGACGTGGACACAGCCGTTCCTCCATCTCACACTTGGCTTTGGGTGGTATGTCTGTCCTCCGCTTTCCTCGTGCAAGCCTCTGGCTCTCCACCCCCCGGGTAGGGGGTGGGTGCTGTTCCGGGGGAGCCCAATCACAAGCTCCCTGGAATCTCCTGGAACCCCCTGGCGTGTCAGGGAGGAGGGACTGGGGGACTGTTGGGGGCTGTGCCTTTTTTGGACTCAGCAGGGATTATTTTTAGGCTGGCAGATGGAGGTGGTGGCTGGCGCTGGTATTATTAGACAACAGGCCTGTGGTTTGGGAGCCCGGTGCCCGAGGGGGAGGGGGAGGGGAGGGGAGGCTCCCGGAGGACTTGTACTCACAGAGGAGGAGGCTGGCGCCGCCGCCACACCCAGCCCGAGCTCCCGGGTCCCAGGTGGAGGGGGCTCAGCCCAGCGCCGGCAGCTGCCTTCTGACCCAGGCGCACCCCACCGTCATCCTTCTTGGGTCCGGGGCTGCAGAGCTCTGGCTGTGAGAACCTGTCCAGAGTGTGCGGTGTGGAGGGGCTGGCCTGACTCAGCGGAGGGGAGGGGACTGCTTCTTGGGTCGGCGCGGGAGGGGCCTTCGTCCTTGGTCCCTGGGCCTGTGGTCGGGTGAGCGGGGGCCAAGGGGAGACACAGCAGCTGGAACCTGCCTCGACCCGCTGCCCGGCGGGCGGCTGAGCCAGCCAGGGGGCCCCCAGCCTGCTCACCTGTGAAATGGAGATGGTAGTACGCCTGTCAGCTAGTGCTGCGACCGAGCACGGGCCGGGTATGTAGGAGCGGCCTAGAGGAAGCCGAGTTTGCCTGGTGGCCGGCTCTCCCCGCCGTCAGACCTTCCCGTCCTGGCACCTCTCCTCCCCCAGCCCCGCCTGTGGAAGAGCCCCAGCTTGGGGGGGGGGGCGTGCCAGGCCCTGGATGCCCCTTGGTCCTGTGCTCACCGGGGATCCAGTGGCAGCCCTGGACCCGGCTACCCGCCGGGCACCACCTGGCCCAGAGAGCAGGAGATTTGTCCCCTGTGGGCTTTCGGAAAGGTCAGCCAGACCGCAGGGGCACCGCGTCCTCCTTTGCCCTCTCTGCCCACCAGCGTGCGTCCCCAAGATGCAAATTTGCTCTGCTCCTCCGGGTGCAGCTGTGTCCTGCCTTCTCCGAAAGGGGTGTGTGGCAGCCAGAACACCTCCCACCCCAGCGGTGCTCACCCTGCGGACGCCAGCGTCACTTTGAGGCTCGCGGCCTTGTCCCTGGCTGCTGCAGCCTTCTGTGGTGGGGAGGGGTCTGGGGCCTCCCCCTCCTGCAGCCCTCCCCCTCGGGTCACCACCCATCCCTGTCTTCCCCTCCCCCCCCTTCCTGCTCCCTTCTGTCCCCTCCTGGCTCTGGGCCCTCTGAAGGCCTGTGTCTCTGAGTCCCAGGCTGAGTCCTGTGTGCCTCTGAGCTCTGCCTGTCTGTTTGTCTCTCTCTGTCTCTGTCTGTTCGCACCCTGACCATCTGTCTCCATTCTTGCCCCTGGACTCTCTTTCACTCTTCGACTTCGGTCGTGTCCTCCTAGGGTTGAGGTCATCTCTCTCCTTCATCAAGCCCCTCTTCCGTCTCTGCTGCCAGCAATGTTTACTTTTTTTTTGCAGTGAGCTTTTCTGGAGAAAGTGTTTTATTAGACATGCTTGGCTCAGAAAGGCTCAGGCTGAGGGGGAAGTGCTCGTGGGTGATGGAGTGAGAGCACACGCTGTGTGTGTGTGTGTGTGTGTGTGTGTGTGTGTGTGGGTGTGTGTTGAGGAGATGAGGGAAACTGATAAATATTTTAGGACTCAGAAAGCCAGGAGGGCTGGTCTGAGCGTGGAAGCTGGGGCAGGGCCTCCCCCCGCCCCGGCCTTCTTCCTGGGAAACGGGTCTCTTTTGGCTTTGCTCCCTGTCTCTGCACTGCTGGCCTCACCGTGTCCTCTCCCAGCTGCCGGCCGCTGGTGGAAGGGTCCTCGGGAAGAATCGTGGAGGCGGGGCTGAGGCCCGGGTGGGCCTTGGCGGGGTGGGTGCGTAGCCCTGAGTCCAGGCTGGCGGGGGCCGGTGTGGAAGAGGCTGCCTCGCTGCTGTGCGGTGAGAATGAGGCAGCCCAGGTGCAGACCCTCACCCCGCCAGAGCCTCCAGAGCCTTCGCTGTGAGAGGGGGGCAAGCGACCCTGCCCCCTGCCCCAGGCGCTGGGGCCGGAGCCTGGGAAGGAGCCCCTTCTGTGGAGACCTCTGCCCCCCAGGTGATGGCCCCCGGGAGGAGCCCCCTCCTCTTACCCTGCCTCCTGTATTTCCTCTCTTCTTCTCCTCCAAAGTCTACACACTCACACGTGCATGCACACACGTACACACACGCGCACACGCGTGCACACACGCTGCTTTCCCTCCTCGCTCAGGCGGCCTGCTCCTTGCCCATCCCTGCAGGGTCCAGGATCAGCCTTTGTGCCCGGGTGCTGCGAGGCGGGCTCTGTCCCCACCTGGTGCCCCTGGGGTAGCGGGGGTGCCTGCTGCGCTTTCCCTGAGGGGCTGGGATTCAGACTTAGCCTAAAGCAGAGCTGGGGGGGTTGGGAAACCGGCTGGGGCCTCAGGCAGGTGAGGGCAACACTCTGCTCTGCTCCAAAAATACTCTGTGATCTTAGCTCTTTCTCTAGAAAACAGTGATGTCACCGGTAGCCAATCAGCTTCTGGAAGGGTTGCCTCCTCCTTCTTCCGCAATTTGCAGGAGGAGAGGGAGCTGGAGCGGGAGGGAGAAAAGGAGAGACAGACAGAGACACAGACCCAGAGAGATGGAGGCAGAGCGCACCACGGAGACCGGGCAGTGGAAAAGCAAAACCCCTTCCCCGGCACAGGCGAACGGAACCCCACACGTTGCCCCAACACACACACGCGCTGATAGAGACATGCAAACGAGGAGGTGGGGAGAGACTGGCAGGTAGACAGAATCACCCATGTAGCGGGGAGCTAGAGAGAGAGTGACAGGGACACAGCGAGACGGCCGTTGGAGGAGGAGCCAAAGCCAGAGGGTCAGAAAGACACAGAGACACGAAGGATAGACGGACGAGAGGAGCGGGGCAGGAGCCCGCAGGGGAGGGAGGTGTGGTCAGAATCAGGCCCAGAGGCACGCGGAGGACAGGCGCGCCTCTCCTGGGCGTCCCCGGCTGGAAGCCTCCGCGGAGGCTGCTGTCCCTGGTGCTGCCTGGAGGGGCCCAGCCGGGACTGCGGGGAGGGGAGGGGTGGGAGGGTAGTGTGGGAACTGGAGGGAAGGCAGGGGGAGGGGCCTCTTTCACTGGGAAGGGAGCTGGACAAGGTGCCTTTGGGCTGGAGGTGGGGGGTGCAGGCCTCGGGGCGGAGCCTGGGTTAACCGCTTCTCTCTGCGGCTGGGGGTGGGGCTGGCCTCATCGCCCGTCCCTTCCAGGCCCTTTCGGGAGGGTGGCCGAGCCCTATCCAGCCGTGCGCCTCGTCCTCTGCCGGAGGTGGGGATGTTCCCCTTAGCTGGCTGAGGTTAGCGGCCCCAGGGTCCCCCTCCTGCGCCCCTAGCCTCCTGCGGCCTTAATGGTGATGTCTGGGGCTTCGCAGCCTGATAGGCTTGGGGCGTGGAAACTGGCGGGCTGGAGGCCCCTCCCGCTCCCCCCTCGGCGGCAGGCGCAGCGGACAGAGGGAGGAGGGGCAGAAAGGCCAGCTCCGGCCCCCAGGGTTTTCCCTCTGGTGATGCCACGAGCAGCCTCTGCTCAGCCTGTTAGGGCTCCCCGCTCCTGCGTGGAGCACCCTCGCTTTGTGCCCTGAACATCAGGCTGAGCTGGGGGCGGGGCGTGGGAGGACGGCTGGCTCTGCAGCTCCTGCCGGGCTCCGGTGGGAAGCATCCTGGTGCAGGAAGACGGCCCTTGTTCACCCGCTGCAGCGCCCGGGCCACGGTGTCCGCAGAGGGGCCGAGGCCCCTCCACCTTCTCAGTGGCCACGCTCCTCAGAGCTGGCGGGGGTGTCATGGGGGAGGGCGCGGTCGGGCTCCGCTCTGTGGGGTTGGCAGGGCAGGGGTGGCCTCTGTGGGGGCCGGGCAGGATCTCCTTTCACCTCCTTTCCTGTGTGGCTGTCCCGATAGGTGCCCACGGCCTGCGAGAGGAGCCCGAGTTCGTGACCGCGAGGGCCGGCGAGAGCGTGGTCCTGCGATGCGACGTGGTCCACCCGGTGACGGGGCAGCCCCCGCCCTATGTCGTCGAGTGGTTCAAGTTCGGGGTGCCCATCCCCATCTTCATCAAGTTTGGCTACTACCCGCCCCATGTGGACCCTGAGTATGCAGGTAAGGCCTTCCCGCCTGGCTCCGGGGCCCCCGCACCGTCCCTCCTGCCTGTGTCTCGTGGCCTCTTGTCTTTTCCGACGGGCCTCGTATCTCTGTTTTCCCGTCGCTGTCTCTGTCCTCCCGTCATCCTTTGCACTCTGGGAGGCTTTAGTTAAGTGGCATGAGGAGAGGGACGCGGAGGTGGGGCAGACACAGAGCCTCCTCACAGCCCCACTGGGCCGCAGGGGCCGAGGCCGGAGGAGAAGGGAGGCCAGGGGCCGATGGGTGGGAGAGGAGGCCGGCGGGAGGGCGGCTCGGCGGGAGCAGCTGCGTCAGAGCCATGGCGGCCGCGGGGTTTGCTCTGTCTGGCTTTGCCCACTCCCTCCCTCTGGCTTTGAAGTTGGGGCCTCATCCCGTCCTGAGTCCTGAGTGCGAGGAAGTGTCGGGGCGCCTGCTCCACTCGCTGCCTCGTCCTCCGGCCGCCCTCCGCCCTCCTCCCTCCTCCTGTGGCCCCAGTGCTGTCTTGCTCTGCAATTACTCCTGCCAGCGGTGGCCTCACTGAGTCACTGTCAGGGCCTGCCCGCCAAGGAGGAGGGCGTGTGCCTGTGCGAGGGTTGCACGTGGGCTTGTGTGTGTGTGTGCATGCATCTCTGAGTGTGTGTACGCATGCGCGTGTGTTGGGGTTTAAAGGAAGAGAGGAAACTGGTGGGACACAGCTTTTATCTTTACCTCTGATTTCTGAGGTCTGCATTGCATTTTTCTCAGCTTCTAGTTTTCTCTCTGTCCCTCTCTCTCCTCCTGTGTCTATGTCTCTCCAGCCCTGGTTGGTTTTGACTGTCTGGTTTGTAGGCAGATTGCCATTGCTGAGGAGACAAGGAGGAAAGCACAGGAGGTCGTGACACTGGGGCGAGGGGTGGGCCCGAGTGGAGAGTGAGCGGAGGGGGGACCCCGAGGGCTGCTCTGGGGAAGGGGACGGAGTTAGGGAGGGTGGCTCGGGGCGTTGCTCGCCTGCCAGCCGCTCCTCATTCTCGGGCTACAGGCCCTGCGGCCGAGCTCGGAACCTGGGCTCTGGCTGGATGAGCGCTCTGCTCTCTGGCCTCCGCGACAGGACTAGGAGGGGACGCCGGCACCTTGTCCCCAGCGGCCTCTTCTCCGCCCCCCGTAGGGGTGCTGGGCAGACAGGGTGCTGGGTGTGGCAGCCACGGGGACCTGCTGGGGCGGGGTCCCGCTCCTCTTCTTCTGGGCTCTCTGGCCCCCTTCCCGCCAGCTCCATATGCCTCCTGCCTTTCCTTGGCCCCAAGAGAACGGGAAGTTGCAGGGAACTGAGGCTTCCTCGGTGCAGCTGGCGGGCAGCGAGGCTGGGGCTCTCGGGGCCGCCCTGCTCTGGGCCTGCCCGGCGGGCGGCGGACTGGGGTCGCAAGGGTGCTCTGCGCGGCCCTGACCCGCTCTGTCCCCTGTCCACAGGCCGCGCGAGCCTCCACGACAAGGCGTCCCTGCGGCTGGAGCAGCTGCGCGCCGAGGACCAGGGCTGGTACGAGTGCAAGGTGCTCCTGCTGGACCAGCAATACGACACCTTCCACAACGGCAGCTGGGTGCACCTCACCATCCACGGTGCGTGCGTGCGCGCGCGCGGGCTTGTGCGTGGTGCGTGCGTGCGTGCGAGTGAGCGGGCAGACGTGCGTGGTGCGTGCTTGCGTGAGTGTGCGCGCAGGCGCGTGAGCGTGCATGCGTGCCTGCGTGAGAGCTTGCATATGTGGTGCGTGCGTGTGCGCCTCCGGGCTGGGGGCCCCAGGCCCCTGGCTCGTCCTGGAGCCCCCGGGGGCCGTGGGCGCAGAGGCCTGGCAGCTCCCGGCACCAGGGCGTTTGCCGCGGGCGGGGTCATCAGAGCCCAGCGCAGGGAGGTGGAAACCGGCATCTGAAACCGGTAGGGTTGAGGATCTGCGGGGCGGACTCGGGCGCAGCCGCAGGAAGACCCTCTCCGGGCATCTCCCCGTTACAGCCTTCTTTTAGTCCATTCGCCTCGGTAACCGTTGGGCGCCAGTCTCTACGCTGGATGATTGGCAGCAGCAGAGCAAACCCAGGGCCGGGCAGGGATCCTGCTGGTCCCCATCCAGAGGGTAACCTTCTGATGCCCGCGGGTACTTACCGCCCAGGTGAAGGGTGACGGGCCTCGTGCTGTGCCGTGCTTCCCAGGGGGCCGGGGTTTCCCTGGACCGAGGGTCCCCTGTGCCCTTGGGAGCCCTCCCTTGGGAGGGGACATTCCTGAGGAGCCAGGGAGCGCCGGAACCGGGAGAAAGTGGAAGGAGAAGTGGTCCCCACGGTGGAGGGGAGCAGGGTTTTTGCTTTGATTTGTTTTTCTGACCGTACAGTTACTCTTGATTCAGTTTATGAGCCGACGTGTTCAGCCGCCGCGTGTTGCAGACGCTGAGCTGGTAATTGAGGTGTCAACAGTGCATGTGCTTTGGACGCGCCCCCCACTGCTTGGGTCTTTCTGGGTGTGATGTCTGTGACCCTGGGTGCCGCGGTCGGGAGAGAGGAATGGGCGGTTGCCTGGGTTGCAAGTCTCTCTGAGCCTCGACGGTCCCTGCTTTGTGGGGTCGGGTCAGGCCATGCTCCTTCCGCCTTGAAAACCCATCCAGGGCCCTGGAAGAACAGATTATTTTAGCCGGAGCATTGGTCTCTGGAAAGCAAACTTAGGGACGGTGGCCCTGGATCAGTGGTCCAGGCTGCCTGAGCCTCTGGGTGCAGGCGGCTCCTGCTGGGCAGTCCCCAGAGACCGATTGGAGGCTTATTATAAATCTTGGTTGGGCTGTCCCCACCACCCGCGAGTTTTTGAGTCATCCCTTTTCGATGCCAGCTGTTGTGTGTGCCCAGAGTGAAAACTCGGCTTAATATTAGCCCAAGCAAAACATAATTAGGAAGGTAAACCTGCTGCTGACAGCGTCACTGACGAGCACCGAGCCGAGAGCCCCACGCTACTTGCTTTCTTGTGCCCTTTCCCGAGGCGGGCCGACGCCTCCTGCAGCCCCACCTCCTCCCCTCACATCACTAATGGGTCCGGTCCAGCGAGCGGAGAAGCAGGCATGCGCAGACGCTCCGAGCCGGGACGCAGAGCTTCGTCCGGAGTCGTGTGTCCTGTTAGAGCTCGGGCTCCGTCTGCCCCAGGGGGAGTTCATGGCTGGGAATTCCTCGTTGCTCGGAGGGACCGGCACGGAACGCGACCCGATGAGACTGGGCTTATTTCACGAATCCACCGCATTAGCTGTCTGATCCCTGGCACCCATATCACCTCTCTGAGCTTCCCTTTTGTGTTTCCAAGAACAGAGCCTGTTTGTAGGGCCGTTGTGAAGATGAAGGGAAACGCTGTGGATGAAGATGTCTGGCACGGCGCCTGGAAGGTTGGCTGCGCGGGGTCATTGTGTGCAGGATGCTGGTTATCTTCTTCCTTAAGGGAGAAAAGGATGAAGTCGGGTCGCACAGGAGGCGCCTCAGGCTGGGAGAGGTGGCCTGTGTGTGGTGGTCGGAGAGCCCTTGGGAATACACCCACGACCACCCATTCAACACACACTTCTGAACATCCACTTGGCAGGCTATGGGGAAACGCAGTGGGTGTGACCCAGACCCAGCTCTGAAGGACACGTCAAGAGGCAGTCAGGTCCAGGGAGAATTGCAGTATGGGCTTTGGGAGCGTGAGGGATGGAGGACTCCCCTGGGCAGAGACCCTTCGGGGAGGAGGAGTCTGCCAGGTGCGGGGGCAGGAGGCGGGAAGGGTGTTCCAGGGCAGAGGGAACAGTATGCCTGGAGGCCCAGAGGAAGGAGAGCCGGCGCATTTAGGCAACCTGGCAGGTTGTTCTTCCGGAAGGGTCAGGCTTTAGCACTGGGGCTCATCATCGGATGCTTTCCCTCACCAGGGGCCTCCCTCTCAAAGTGTGGACACCACAGGCACCTCCCAAGGTGAGCGATCTCACCCTTTCTTCCTCCTGCATTCTGAGGTTCCTTCCCGCGTAAATACTTCCGTTATCGAAGGAAAGAGTTTGGAGCACCAACATTCCGTTGCTTCCAAACTAGAATATTTAATGTCAGGCATTTCTGACTGGGATCACCTTTGGAAAATGAAAAATTAGAATCACAGATTGTCTTATTCTCCTTCTGTGTTTTCTTGAAGACCAGTTGGGAGGAAACAAACCCAATTATTTCTTTATTGCATATAAAATACCTGGAAAGCCAGAGTCAAACCTTGCTTTAGGTCGATGAATTGCTTGGAGGAGAGACCAGCCTATTTCTAACGTGCACGATTAATTATAGGGCATTTGTAAAAAAGAATTAAGCCTAGAAATGCAGCTGGTAAGCTCACACCTAATCCAGTAAATAATCGGGAGTCAAACCATTATTTTCCGGAAAACTCAAAATTGTTCAAAGTGCTTTCCTGATTAGCACCTAAATAGTAAAGTAATTATGTAATTAGTAATTAATTTGTCACTTCAGGATGTAATTTACCATATTATCTTTTCTTTAAGCGTGACACAGAGGTAACAGAGGCCACGGCTGTGTGAGCTGGAGTTCAAGGGCAGGCGTGGCGGGAGGGCTCTGCTGGGGTGAGCGCACGGCCAGGCCAGGAGGGGCCTGGGGTTCGGATGCCAGGTTCCCTCTGCAAGGACTTGGAATGAGTTTTACCGTCACTTTTGGTGTGTTAGACGTTGGGTGAGGATGGACTTTCTCAAGGATGTGTCGTGCGTGAGGAAGCCTGCTTCCTGGTTGCCCAGCCCTCACTCCTGTGCCCCCTTTGGGGCCACGCTCAGCGGAGGGGTGGGGAGATGTTGAAGAAAGCCGTCTCGCCGTGGTCTTGTCTTCGGTTTTATGTTTGCGTTTGTGTTGGCCTGTTGTGTGTGTGTGTGTGTGTGCGTGCATGCGTGCATGTGTGCGGATCTTTCATTGCATTCATCTGTCCGTTCAACCAATGTTTGATGAGACTCTCCTACATGCCAGGAACTGCGCTAAAAGCTGGGCACATAGTGGGATTCTTGGAAATCTCTGCTCTCAGGAGACTTGGTCGTAAGTGCTTTAAACAGTCTGAGGAGACAGGAATGCAGCAGGTGCCTTCCTAGACCGGCTGACCAGGTGAGGCAGGGGTGGCATTTTAGCAAAGGCGAGCAGGCACCGAAAGGGTGAGATGTGGGTACAGCCCAGGAGCGGGGATGGCCGACGCAGAGCCCCCAGGAATGGAAGTCCTTGGCATGTGTAGGAAGGCGGGAAGGCTGTTGTGTCGGAGCAGAGTTGAGGGGTGTGCGACGGGAGGCGAGGCTGGTGGCAGGTGGTGGGTGGCCGCGACCCCCAGCGTGTGCTGGGCCTGGGGCAGGGCAGCCTCCGAGGAGACCCCTCTCACAGCTTCTCGTCGGGGCCTCAGGAGCCCTGGGCGGCCGACAGCAATGACAGCGATGACAGAATGGCCACCGTTTCACATGTTTACGTTTTACCAGCTCCTTTCACGGACTTCACCTCGCTAATCCCTGCCACTGGTCTGGAGGGTGGGGTTTAGGTAGAGCCCAGAGCGGCTGAGCCCAGGGTTACAGAGCGAGTGGCAGCTGGACTTGAACTTGGAGCCTTGAGCCCGGTGCTGTGGACCCTAGGCTAGTGTCAGCAGTTGCCCCCCACTCCAGAAGACCCCGAATGATCGTCCAGGGAGTTGGGGTTGATCAGGTGGCTTCTATAGGCAGCTCAGACAGGTGAGACAGAGTGTGTTATTCATGCTGGATGGGATTTTAGTCAGAACTCCGAGGCAGGTGCTGGGGGACAGCCTGGCACGGTCATCGAGAATTCGGAAGGGGGTAGCCCGTAGACTGGGCTGTCGGCCTGGTCCCCAAGGCAGCTGCGGGGAAGGCGGGTTATTGTCGCTGCAGAGCCTGGGCGCTTCTTTGTCACCTGCTTGTGATCCACGCTAGGCCTGACAGGGCTCAGATGGCAAGTGTCCCAGAATCGTGGGCCTGGCTGGGCCGGGGTTGCAGAAGGAGGGGTGTCTGGATGACTGTGGGGTGACGGGGGCCTCGTCTGTTGCCGCATCCCTGATGCTCAGCATGGGGGGGCCTCCCTGTGGGTGCTGGACAAACAGTCCTTTATTGGGAATCGGGTGTATGCAATGGCGAAAGTTTAGACTTGGGATCCAGCCACACTGCCTCTGAGTTCCAGGTCCCCCCCCCCACAAGGCAGGGCCTGTCACCTGTGTCACCTCCCACCTCCTGGAGGGCGCCGGCCTCGTGGGGTGGCCCAGTGCAGGGCCCTTGCTGTGTGCAGGGCCGCTGGCTGACCCCACCCCGTGCCTTGGGTCTCTTGCAGCTCCTCCCACCTTTACAGAAACACCCCCCCAGTACATCGAGGCCAAGGAGGGCAGCAGTGTCACCATGACCTGCACAGCTTTTGGGAACCCTAAGCCCATTGTCACCTGGCTGAAGGAGGGGACGCTGCTAGGCGCCAGCGGCAAGTACCAGGTGAGTGCAGCTCTGCCGCGGCCGCTTCACCCTCTCCTCCTTGCCCTGCGCCTCCGGCCCCGCGACCTGTCCCGCTTGCGGAGGCGCAGGTGGGGCTGGAGGCGGCAGGCGGAGCGGCTGGCACCCGTGTGCTCGGAGGGAGAAGCCTGCTTCCGTGTCCCCAGGTGCATGGGCCCCAGGCCACTTCCACCTGGGATGGAGTTGGCGGGCCCAGGGCTGGCAGCTGAGCCTGACTCTCCTCGGCCCCAGGTGAGTGACGGCAGCCTGACGGTGACATCGGTCAGTCGGGAGGACAGAGGTGCCTACACCTGTCGCGCGTACAGCATCCAGGGGGAGGCCATCCACACCACCCACCTGCTCGTCCAAGGTGAGAGCGACCTGGCCTCTACACCAGGGCCTCTGGCAGGGAGTTCCGGCCCCACTGAGCTTGGGGGGTTCTTCCCAGGGCGTGGGTGGCTCAGCTGGGGGTGGTGGGAGCTCCTCCCCCTATCGTGGGGCTCCTTGGTGGCCTGCGGCGGCCCTCCCGTGAGGTGGCAGGAGGCGCCATGCCGAGTGGGTTTCTGCTTTCTCTGAATGTCCGGAGGGCGTCCTGCTGGGCCTCCTCCTTCCCCAGGGCAGGAGCCCTCTCTCAGGCCTCCACCCTCTGATGATGGCATCAGTAAACAAAGATAGGAATTCCGTCCAACCCCAGAGGGTTAAATAACACAGAGGGCATTTGGTGGGGCTGGCGCCTGTGGGGTCAGCACCTGAGATGCCAGTCTGCCTTGCCTGGGGCCCCGAAGCCCCCTGAGGGGGCGGCCTCCGTCCTGCTCGAGGGGTGGGGGCTGCGCGCTGCTTCCGCGACTAGGGCCTGTCTGGAAGACCAGCACCGCCGGGGCTGCTGGAGCTCCACCCCTCTCCTCCCCTTCCCCGACCCGCCTCGCCACCCCTATCTGGTCAGCCCGCAGCCTCTTACTCTCCCAGTGGCAAGGCGGTTCCTTTCTCCTTCCTGCACGTGTGCTGCCCTGGGCTCCGCTGCAGAGAAGGAGGGGCAGGGAGGGCCCAGTGCGTGTGTGTATGTGAGTGTGCGTGTGTGTGTGTGGGCTGGCTGCTCGGAAGCCGGGTTTACAGAGGGGGTGTGCGTGGGGCGGGCGTCTACAGCGGGCTGGGAGCACACGGCCACACCTCCGGACCCCTTGCATCCCTGGGACCTGCAGGGAGAGGAAGAACCTGAGCACAGGCAGCAGCTGGATGCGTCTCCATGACAACCGCTTGGCTGTGCTGCCAGCTCCTGGACCAGTGCCTTCCCCGCTGTCCCTACCCGGCTTGGGGTGCCCCTTCCTGAGGGTCGGAGCCTCCTGGGAGCCCAGCGCTGTGGTCCCCCCCCACCCCCCCACCAGGAGAGGTCACACTTGTTCCTGTCCCCCCAGGGCCTCCCTTCATCGTCTCCCCTCCTGAGAACATCACTGTCAACATATCCCAGGATGCTCTGCTCACCTGCCGGGCAGAGGCCTATCCCGGCAACCTCACCTACACCTGGTACTGGCAGGACGAGAATGTCTACTTCCAGAAGTGAGTGCCCGCCCTTCCCTTGGGGCCCAGCCAGGCCCCCCCGGGGTGAGGCTTCCGAGCAGGGGCTGCCCTTGGGCTCGGGGAGCTGGCGGGGGTTGGGGGCGTCCGGTCCGAGTGTCCGTCATGCTGAGGCCAGTGTGTGTGCAGAGGGCGCCTGTCCCCCTCCTCAGCTGTGCGGAGGACTCGCTGGCACGTTGTCCAGCGTGGAAGGGAAGACGCCTGCCCCTGCCCCCCCGCCATCGTGTCCCGCGTTCTGTGTCCCTGCAGCGACCTGAAGCTGAGGGTGCGGATCCTGATCGATGGGACCCTGATCATCTTCCGGGTGAAGCCTGAGGACGCGGGGAAGTACACCTGCGTCCCCAGCAACAGCCTGGGACGCTCGCCCTCGGCCTCGGCGTACCTGACCGTGCAGTGTGAGTGGGGCAGGCGCAGGCCACGCTGGCCACACAGGGGGCTGGAGGGCTGTGTGGAGGCAGCGTGGGCAGAGGAGGGGCCGAGGCGGGGACGGGACAGCGCGGGAGGAGGCCTGACCTGGGCTGGTCAGCGGAGGTGAATCGAGCCCCCGCCAGGCTCTTCTCCGGGCCGCACGGCCGCCCGTGTCCGCTAATCCGTTCCGTCAGCCTCGCCCCGGTTGGGCTCAGGGACAGGAGGGCCTTCTGGACACCGTCCTCGTGCCGGTGCTGGCCAGCTCCTCTGTCCGCACCTTGAACGAGGTGTTTTTTCCTCAGTATCTGAGGGCATGTAGCTCACACCCAGTGGGGCAGCTCTCCTGCCGCTCTCTGCTCCCCTGCTGGGTGGGCAAGGGGGACAGATCCTCTCTGGGGTGACGAATCCGCTTCCCCAGCACCGGGCCCCTGGCGGCTTCCCTGCCGCGCCTCCCAGGGCTGCCCGAGACCCGGGGGAAGGGGCTGCTCTTGGGCCGGAGCGACCGAGGGCTTCTGTGCGGCATCACTCAGCTCGCTGGTCTCGAGTGGGGGAGAGGATGAGTGCCGGGGGCTCATCTCTTGCTCCTGATTGGAGGATGGCTCCGTCACTTTGACAACAAAGGCCCCCCTTGACGTGGTAGGTGACAGGCGCGCCATCACACAAGGGCTCGTGTGCGAGAACCACTCCCTCCCACAGCACGGAGGGGCGGGCGAGAGTGTGACCGTCTGGAGAGGCGTGGCCCAGAGGTGGCATCTGAGCTGAGGACATTAGCAGAACAGCTGGTGACCCCGGGAGGCAGGCAGAGTGTGGGCCTGGCGGTGGGCCCCCTGAGTCCCGACCTCACGCCCTCACGTAGTGACGCTGCTGGTGGGGGCGGGGGCCTCCTCTCCGCTGTCCACAGCCGAGGACAACCCTCAGCTGCTGTCTTTTGAGCCCCGAGTTCTTAAGAGCTGTGAGGCCCAAGGAAAGCTGTGTGGCCCAAGGAAAGCTGTGAGGCCCAAGGAAAGCTGTGTGACCCAGAGCCCCAGGCCTGTCCCACCCAGAAGAGAAAAAGCTTTCATAAGTTACCTACTGTGTGCCCAGGCTGTGAAGGTGCCAAGGGCAGGGCAGGCTCCTTGCGGAGCAGAACCCCTCTGCCTGTGTCACCCGGGCACGGAGGGGGCAATGGCGGAGGGAGAGGGCCAGCAGGGGTGGTCTCCGAAGGACGATGATCCAGCAGGACCAAGGCTCCCATCCTCCAGGCTGGGGCCGTGTCTGCTGAGGGAAGCGTTTCCCTGTCTCCCTCTGGCACCATCACCCACTCCCACTTGTCGTTTTTTACCTCTTTCCTGCCTTCAAAGAGAACCCGGGGGGTGAGATTTTCAGGTGGGTGAGACAAGGATCTTTGTTTCTGCTAAAAAGCAGTGTTCAGAGTATTTCCCATTCATAAACCCTTTGAAAACCTTGGAGGGGAAAAAAAAAAACACCTACCATACAAAAGTAGGAAGCTATGTCTAAATATATACTTCGGCCTGGTATTTATGTAATGCTCTTCTCCGAAGGGCTCCAGACGCTACCAGAGCCGCCCATTCATCCCCGCCGCCTCCCGGGGAGTCCTGGGGGGAACCCGGGGAGCCTCGGAGGGGGTGACTCACCCACGGCACAGGGCTGCTGCCCCTGCTCTCCCGAGAAGGTTCCAGCGGCTCCGTGGCTGACTCTGCAGCCCGCCTGCACAGATGGGAAACCGAGGCAGAGCAGAAACGCGGCCTTGTGGTTCCGCCCCTGGCCGCCGTCCGCAGAGGATGTGGGGCGAGGAAGGGCTTGGGGTCCCGCAGAGACTCGGGAGGGGTGCTGCTATCTTATGTGTCCCGGATGCTGAATGGGTCTTACGAGAGGCCGGCTGCTGGCTTTGAGGTTGGGAGTCTAGGGGCTGGGGAGGCGGACACTGGGTCCCTGCCGGCTGCTGAGTCTCCGGGCGGAGCTGTGCGGGGAGCTGCAGGCGGCAGGAGCAGCGGTGCCTCCGTGCATTCAGACGGGTGTTCTTAAGGATGCAGGGCTGGACAGACAGGACGGTTGCTGTGGCCTCCGGGCGGTCGGCCCGGGGGGTGGGCTTTGCCATCTCGTGGCCCCCGCTGGGCCGACACCTGGCACTGTGCCGAGTGGGGGCCCTGGGCTGCGGGGTGGCTCGGCCCCCGCCCCGCCTTCTCACCTCTGCTTCCCTCCCCACACCCCCGGCCCTGCAGACCCAGCCCGCGTCCTCAACATGCCCCCCGTGATCTACGTGCCTGTGGGAATTCACGGCTACATCCGCTGCCCCGTGGACGCAGAGCCACCGGCCACCGTGGTCAAGTGGAACAAGGACGGCCGCCCCCTGCAGGTTGAGAAGGTGCCAGAGGGCCGTGTGCCGGTCGCGGGAGGCCCCCGGCCCTGAGGTGCCGCCTCTGGGGATGTGGTTCCCGCCGGGGCCCCTCCCCTCCCCCCAGGATTTTGGGAGAGCAAAGCTGTTTCCCGGGGGCCGAGTCCGGCAGGGCCTGGCCGCTCTCGCTCCGCGAGACGCCGCACCCAGCCTGCGCACGGAAGAGCAGCTCAGGTCCGGCTGCGGGGCCTGGGCCGAGCACCGGCCCCTGACCCCAGCTCCCCCGCGCTGTCTGTGCCCCAGCAGAACCTGGGCTGGACGCTGCTGGAGGACGGCTCCATCCGAATCGAGGAGGCCACAGAGGAGGCCATTGGCACTTACACCTGCGTGCCTTACAACACCCTGGGGACCATGGGCCAGTCTTCCCCCGCGAGGCTCGTCCTGAAGGTGGGGCCGGGGCTGCGGGCGGCTCCATGCGGGCGGCGGGCGCCTGAAACGCCCGACGTCACGGCCTCGCCTGCTCTCCTAGGACCCCCCGTACTTTACGGTGCTACCAGGCTGGGAGTACAGGCAAGAGGCCGGCCGGGAGCTGCTCATCCCCTGCGCCGCCGCCGGGGACCCCTTCCCCGTCATCACGTGGAGGAAGGTACCTCTGGGCTCCGGGGCTCCCGGGGAGCGCGGTAGGGGCGCGGCCTGGGAACGGCGCTGTTCCGACGGGGCGGGGGCCGAGTAGCGACGGTGACTCCTGGTGCGGGGGGGCAGGGAGGGCTGCGGGCTGGGGCCCGGTGCCGCCCCTGTCCTTCCTGGATCCCTGAGTGTCGGTGGCTTCTCTTCTTCCCTGCCCCTCCTCCCTCCCTCCCTCCTCGCCGGCCCCCGTGTTCGGCCAAGGTAGGGAAGCCCAGCAGAAGCAAGCACAACGCCCTGCCCGGCGGGAGCCTGCAGTTCCGCGCCCTGAGCAAGGAGGACCACGGGGAGTGGGAGTGCGTCGCCACCAATGTGGTCACCAGCATCACTGCCAGCACCCACCTGACTGTCATCGGTATGGGGTGTGGGAAGGCGGGCCGGGCTCTGGGTGCGGGGCTGTCTGCTCCCAGGTCCGGGCTGGGCCTGGCACAGGTGTCCCCTTACCTGGGGCTCCGGGCACGTGTGCCCACTTCCTCTGCCTGAGACCTCGTCCCCAGGACCTCGTGCCCCTCTGGGGACAGACAGCCACAGTCGTACAACAGCCCGTGCTTTTTGAGCATTTACCACCAGCTTTAGGCTCAGCACCTGGTGGCGCCTCACCACACACGTGTGTGAGGTGGGAGCTGAGGTTCCCCCCACGCTCGCTCATTGAGACCGAGGCTGGTCTGGGTGGGACGCCCTGCCTGGCGTCACTGCACTGAGTGGTGGGCCCAGGACTCAAGCTCCTGCCGGAGCCATTGACTGCCGTGCTGGGCGGGTGGGCGGCTCTCACGTTGGTGTTTGGGTCTCAGGCCAGAGAGCTGTGTGGGACGGGGGCCTTTGGGCTTTGCCTGTGGCCGTCGGCAGCGCTTCCATGCTCTCCAGACGAGCGCAGGCCTGGTCGGGGCAGATGACCAGGGGCTGGTTTCCCTCCGGCCCTTATTCCTATGCTCACGCATCTCCTGCTGGAAGGACAAGCCTGCCTGCGGGACGGTTTTCCTCCTGCAGCCCCATGACCCAGCAGGGCTGGGTGCAGCTCCTCAGAGCGTCCTTGTCCCCGTCTCTCCCCCGGGGCACCGCTTTTGCCAGGTGCACGAGGTCACAGCCCGGCTCCGCGGGCTCAGTTCCTCCCGCCTGAGGTGTCCCCTTGGCCTGCAGGCACCAGCCCCCATTCCCCGGGCAGTGTCCGGGTCCAGGTCTCCATGACAACTGCCAACGTGTCCTGGGAGCCAGGCTACGATGGAGGATTTGAGCAGACATTCTCTGTTTGGTACGGACCTCTGTGAGTCACCCCCGCACGCCTTGCTCTCTGCTTATCCCCCCCGCCACCGTCAGTCCCTGGGGTCAGGGGACAGGTTATGAGAAGGGTGTGGCTCTCCACCTGCCCTACCTCCCTCCGGATGGGGGGGGTGTGTTGCCCGGTGACCAGGCTCCAGGGGGGGTGGGGTGTCTGGGATGACGACGGGGCTGGGGCCTGGATGGTCCATCGCCCTGTGCTGTGCGTCCCCAGCTGACCTCGCGGCCCCTCCCTGTCCTTGGCTCGCTCCTCCAGCTTCCTCTGTTCTCTGGAGCCCGGAAGAGACTCCTGATGTTCAAGGGCATCGTAAGACAGCCAGCCACAAGCACAGATCTAACTTTTATTCTGGCCCTGCACCAGTGGTTCCAGAAACCAGTGTGAAGTGGCGCTCACCTTCCTGGCCTTTTGTGCACACGTGCATTTTCTCTCTAGGACTGTGTGTCTGTCGTCTTTGTACCTGGTTATACGTGCACTTAGCGAAGTGCAGAGATTTGAGATCTTTTCCGCACCTCGGGGTAGACAGACATCTTAATAATGCATGAATCAGGCTGAGGACAGGAGGTGCAGAAAAGCTGGGAAGAGGCGCCTCGGCTGGGGTCCACCCCTCGCCTCAGGATTTTCTCTCCCCACATCCGTCTGCTGAGCCGAGCAGCGGCCACCTGCATCATGGGTGACATCCTCGAGTGGGGCGGGTGAGCCCTCACCCTCTGCCTTCCAGCCCTGTCTCTTCTGGGTGTGTATCCCCAGCCAGGCTCACCAGGTCTGGGGGGAGGAGGCAGCATGGCCGGGGGCACCTGGAGATTCAGGGAGAGCCCTCTGTACACTGCTCAGCAGCACGGAGGTTAAGAGGGACCTGGCCTGCTTCCCAGACTCTGATTACCGAGGCGTTCTGAGTTACGGATGCCAGCTGGACCTAGGTGGTGAGCTTGGGGGGCTCGGAGTTGAAACGGAGCCCGCTCCCATCCCCACCTGTTCCCCAGGGCAGGCGGGACGCTGCCAGGCGGCTGCGTGGCCAGGGCAGGGCGTGTGGCCGCCTTCGGGGAGGCCCGAGCTGAAGGTCTGGGCATGGACTGGTTCCCTCGCTGCCTGCGGCTCTGCTTCGCTTTGTCACTCTGCTGCCTGCTGTGGTGCTGGGCGGGGGAAGGGCGGTCACGGGGCTGCGGAGGCCTCCTTCCCACGCTGGTTTCTCTTTGCTGGGCTTTCGGCTGCCTCTGCTCCGATCCCTGGGCAGAGGCTTGAGCTGTGAGCCATGAGCCCTTAGCCTGCAGGGGCCTGGCCTCCACGGGGGTCTTTGGGCTGCTGAGGGATTGCGTGGCCAATCCCACAGGACGACGTGTCCTCCCCGTGGTGGCGCCGGGCACTGCGCCTGGGCGCTGGCTTCATGGCTGGCAGGGAGTCAGGTGGGCCGCAGAGCAAGGGTCGACCCTCACCCCTGGTTCCAGTGTTCTGTAGCCACAGCGCGGCCTTCCTTGGTGACTTCTAACCCAGAAAGCCTTAGGGGTCCTGGTCCCCATCGTGGGGAAGCGCTGGTCATTTCTGTCCTGTGCCCAGCTCCTCCTCAGTGACTCAAGCCTGCTTGGACAGATTGAGCCCTCGGAGTCACGCAGGTCCCACTTTGGCTGTGCCCGGCAGGCTGGGTGGCCAAGGGCACCCGGCCTCCCCCTGGTCCTGCTTATCCCCACTTTCCCACTTTGGTACCTGCCTTGTTCCCAGTGTCCTCACTCCCAGGGCTGTGCCACTCTTAGGACTCTGACCAGGGTGAGATTCTCCCAGAATGCAATTGGTAATTTGACCAGTATCTCGAGCATCAGTAACGCCAAGGGTCCCTTTTCAGAGAATAGGCACCAGTAGTGGCTGGGGACCTGGCTTCATGGGGACCGGCACAGCCACAGCTGGGGGGTCGTGACCTGTTCCTGACCTTTAACCTGGGGAGGCTGGGGCAGCACCCCCAACTCCAGCACCTGTGTGCCCTCTCGAGTCTCCAGTGTAACCCACGCCGCGCCCTTGTCCCCGATCCTCTCTCTCTCGGGCAGGATGAAGCGGGCACAGTTCGGGCCCCACGACTGGCTGTCCCTGCCTGTGCCTCCGGGACCCAGCTGGCTGCTGGTGGAGGCCCTGGAGCCCGAGACAGCATACCAGTTCAGCGTCCTGGCCCAGAACAAGCTGGGCACCAGCGCCTTCAGTGAACTGGTCACTGTGAACACTTTAGGTGAGGCCGGGCCGGGCTGCTCCTGGAGGAGCTGGGATGGAGAGCAGACGTTTCCCGCCCGCTGTATGCGGGCGCCTTGCTAAGTGCCTCATACGACCAACACTGACCTCCCAGTAAGGGTCTGTCCTACCGTCCCGCGTGCTTTGTCCGGGCCAGGGTGCCCTCGTGCCCCGTCTGAGCGCTGTGGGCTGCCCTGACGTGTCCTCAGATGGATGGAAGAGCTTCAGTTCCATCATTCCTTGTTGGCCCCATGTTTGCCTCTTTCTGTGGCCTCCCGGGGGGTTGGGGGTCCTTCCTCCTCCTCCTGTACTCCCGCTGCGCCCTTCCTCTGGCCCCCGGCCTCATCTGGTGGCAGGCGTAGGGCTGCTGCCTCTTCCTCCCTGACCCAGCGGCTCACCCCGCCCGCCTCCTGTTGCATTTGGCCCCTGTCTGCGGCCAGAGAGGTTGGCCGCTGACCTTGTCCCGCATTCTTTCTTGCCTGGCTCACCCCGCCCCGGAGACCTGCGACCTGGGGCCTGTTTTTCCACCTGGGCCAGAGGGGAACTGATGGAGTCAGCAGTGCTGAGGGAAGATGTTCCTCCTTCCTTGGAAGAGAATGAAAGATACGTTTTGTAGTATCTTTTTCTCTTTTTTAAGATATATTTGATGTGGACCATTTTTAAAGTCTTTGTTGAAACTGACCAGGGATCGAACCCACACCCCCCTGCATTGGAAGGTGAAGTCTTAACCACTGGACCGCCAGGGAAGTCCCTGTAGTATCTTTTCAAAGATACTGTCTTATTCAAAAAATAATTACATTTCCTTCTTCCATGAAGTTCCTGACTCTTTTCCTTTCACGGAATCTGATGCCCTTGTGTGTGTCGTTAGAAGTGCTCTGGAAATGGAGTCAGGAGGCTCGGGCCCACCTGCCCTGCCCTCTTCCCTTGGGTCAGGAGGGCTCTTCATGGGACACGTGTCCTGAATTGATGCCTGCACCCTGGGGATGTGGCCCTCATCGCCCTCGGGTCACTGCCCCCACAGGGACGTGTGGGTAGAGGGGTTGCAGCGGCCTCGGCACCCCCGCCATCACCTCTCCCTCCCCCGCAGCATTCCCTGTCACAACTCCAGAACCCCTGGTGCTGGTTACCCCACCGAGGTGCCTCACAGCCAACCGGACCCAGCAGGGTGTGCTCCTGTCCTGGCTCCCACCTGCCAACCACAGCTTCCCCATCGACCGCTACATCCTGGAGTTCCGCGTCGGAGAGCGCTGGGAGACGCTGGATGACGCCATACCCGGCACTGACGGGGACTTCTTTGCCAGGGACCTGTCCCAGGTGAGGTGCCTAGCGTTTTCCCTGCTTTTCTCAATTCCGGAAGTGACGTGACTCTTCCTAGAATCGCCGGAAGCTTTGAGTGACCAGCTCGGGTGTGTGTGGGCCGGCTGCGTGCCGTCCCACACCTGCACTCCTGTGCTCCCGGGTCTCCGGCCAGGGTTTGGGATCCTCCTCAGATCGCTGCAGCTGAGGTCCGCAGGTTCAGGGCCTGCCCTGTGGCCGCGGGGAGTGCTGTTCCCGCTTGAGGGGTCTCCAGGTGCCGACACGAGCCAGGGTGGGCTGGGGGCCCAGCTCCCTGCTGGAGTCTGATGTGGGCAGAGGCTTCCCAGAAGGGTTGTCTCCCACTTGCCCAGAGTAGGGTCCCTCCTTTAACAATTCCGAGCCCCTGGAGGAGAAGGCGGTACTTTTTTCCAGCTGACTCCCCTTAAACCGGGATGTCTCTCTAGTTGGAGAGGCAGCAGCTTATTTCTCAGATGCCCACTGTCTCACCCATCTTCCCGTCTCCCTTCCCTGCATACTCCGGAGCTGGGATCGGCTCCTGAGAGCCCGCGTGGCATCTCTGCCCAACTCTGCTTTCAATGACCTCACGTTGGTAGCTTGAAATCGGCCACGGTGGGAGTTATTTATCCCATGGAAATCGGCAGATACTCCGAGTCGCAGAGCTGGGGTGGGGGGAGGATGGGCGGCTGCCGCAGGTCCAGGTCGCTTGGCTGACGATGGGGTGTCCTCCCTGGGGCTGTAGGACACGTGGTATGAGTTCCGGGTCCTGGCTGTCATGCAGGATCTGATCAGCGAGCCCAGCAACATCGCCGGCGTCTCCAGCACAGGTACTTGGGGGAGGGGCGGCGTCTGTGGAACAGCTCTTGTGGGAAGAGGCTGAGCTGGAAGTAGAGGGAGAGCGCCAGCTGAAGCCTGCCAGGTGGGTAGGATTTCTCCATCTAAAGAGCTGCGTTCATGACCGTTTCTATAAGGTAACCACAGAAAGAAATCCAGTTAAGGTTCTTGTTAGAATGGTCAAAAAGGACTTAAGCCTTTTTGCTATAACATTTCTGTTCTTCCAGTGTCATCCTCTTGTGGGGCGGGGGGCGAATTGGAGCAAAGAGACAGAAGCAGGTCAGCAGTACTTACTGGCGCCTCTCGTTAAGACGGCTTCATGATTAGGGCGTTTCATTTGGAAAATTGCTGTTTGGTGGTGTTTTCCTCCATTCCTTCCTCTCCGTAGATATTTTCAGGCTAAATAAAGCCAACTCCCCAGCATTTTCTCCATGTATCTTTCTTTCTCTTGGCCCTGGTCCCATTTCTGTTCATCTTTCTCCAGCTATACTCCCTCACGTGTAGCAGGTCCCTCCCCCAGAAGTGGTTCCCTTGGTTTGGGAAGAGATTTTTGCTTAGTGATCCAGCAGTGGCTCACGTCCTCAGGCAGCGCCTGCAGAGACCCTCGGAGCCAGTGGGCAAGACCTGGGCCAAGAAGCTCGTGTTCGGGCCTGGGAGAGATACGGGGGCAGCGGGGAGGGCGGGGGTGGGCGGGCGAGAAAGCCCGGGGGGGAGCGGCTGTGACTTCTGTCGCGTGTACTAGGCACTGTGGAGCTGTTTTTTTCTACACGGAGGTGCCTGCTGTAGCAGCAGAGACAAACGTACTTCTGTCTTGGCTTCCCTCCAGGGAAGAGAGCTGCAGCCAAGCTAGAAGAGAGGACTTGAGGGTTTGGGGGTGCCTCTCGTGAACTGTTCTGCATTCGGTGGCTTTATGTCTGGTTCCCGGTAGTGGGGAGGTTCCCGTGGTAAACAAGGATGCAGCTACCTCAGCGTCCCTGTCTTGAAGCCTCCCACTTCCAAAGGCTGAGCCCTCATTTTCTACTCAGCCAGTCAGCATGATCTGGATTGTTTTAATCCATCGCTGTCATCGACATGGCAATGGATTCTGGCCAAATGTATCAAGATACATAGGCTTCGCCTTTGATGAGCCTGCAGAGCAGCACTTACTAACACAGCTGTCAGGTGACAAGTGACGCAGTGGACTGGTCCAGTCTTGGCTGTCACTCTGAGCTCTGCGAACCTGGGCACCAAGTGAGGCTCACTTCTGCCTGCAGAACAGGGACGTTGTTTGATGCCCCTATCCGTGCCAGCACACGCCTGTGGGGACCAGGATGTGCTGACCCCCTGCGGAAGTTGCCTGCCTGCACCGTGATGGTTAGGAAGGGGCACCTGCGTCCTGGGGCAACAGCCCCGCTGCTGCTGCTGCAGAGTTTCACCCTCTGGGCCCTGGTCCTGTAGAGAGGCTGGTGGGAGTCACGATGCCCGTGTGACGCTTAGGCCCCTGCAGTGTCCAGTCAGCTAGTCACGGGTTCCGTGTAGAGCGTGCTGGTAGGTGAGGGTGGCTGGTAAGGTGCTGGGCCAGCGCAGACCATCACAGAGCTGGCGTCCCACAGGGAAAAGATAACAGATGGTGTTTCCTCTCCACAAGCCAGGTAGCGATTCCTCGGCTCTGTAAACGCCCTTTCTTCTGTCTTCCCGCCACGCCACCTCTTCATCTTTAGGGCGGAGCCTTAGTGATGTCTGTCCTACACAGTTGTGGAACCACCTGGGGCCCTGGGGAGGGAGGGTCTAACCCGTGCTCTCCCCCTATCCCCCCCAGACATCTTCCCGCAGCCGGACCTGACCGAGGATGGCCTGGCTCGGCCGGTACTGGCTGGAATCGTGGCCACCATATGCTTCCTGGCTGCGGCCATCCTGTTCAGCACCCTGGCTGCCTGCTTTGTCAACAAGCAGCGCAAGCGGAAGCTCAAGCGCAAGAAAGGTAGGTGTTGCCTTGAAAACAGGGAAACTGGGACCTCGTGGGCAGAGCTGCCGACGGGACTTGCTTTGATGGTGGGAGAGTCGGCTGGGACCGAAACGAGGGTGGAGGCAGACCCGGTGGGGGCACGTGATCCTGGACCCGGACGTGCCAGATGCTAGGGTGCTGCTTCCCAGCGGGGCTTTGCTCTGGGCCCTGCTGACAGCTGGGGAGGGCTGTGTGGCGTCAGGCCTCAGCGGGCTCCCCTCTTTCTCCCTCCAGACCCTCCACTCTCCATCACGCACTGCAGGAAGAGCCTGGAGTCTCCGTAAGTGGTCCAGCCCCAGAGAGACAGGGTACGGCTGTCTGGGGTGGAGGGTGGAGGGCTTGCTCTGCCCTGTGACAGTGTTTCCAAGCTCTTTTCCCTTAACTGACCTGCATGGTAATTTTAAGTTGTCCGCGCTAAGCGGGGGAGCAGTAGTGTAGATGACCCAGAATAGTAGACGAGCTGTTTCTTTGATTTTTTTTCCGTTCTAACAGGTGTATCTTCTTAATGTGCCTTTTGCTTAAGTTACTCTTAAAATGAGCTTGCATTCCTTGAGCAGCCTGGGAGTGAAGTTGCAGGTGTGGCCGGGGAGAGGTAGCAAACATAGGAGCAGGCAGAATAAACGTGGAAATGAGGCGTCCGTTTGGAAAGTGGACAGCACACGCCTAGACAGTTGGGAGTGGAGAGTCGGCCAGAGTCTTTCTCGCCGGCACACGCAGCCCACCAGCATTCCTCCTCCTCACGAGTGTCCTCCTAGGCGCTTGTGGTGCTTTGCAGGGAGAACGGAAAGCAGTAGTGTCCTCTGAGCCGCCTCACGCCTCCTGCTCTCTCCCTGTCCCCAGCTTGTCCTCCGGCAAGGTCAGCCCCGAGAGCATCCGCACGCTCCGCGCCCCGTCCGAGTCCTCCGACGACCAGGGCCAGCCGGCGGCCAAGAGGATGCTGAGCCCCGTGCGGGAGAAGGAGCTGTCCTTGTACAAGAAGACCAAGAGGGCCATCAGCAGCAAGAAGTACAGCGTGGCCAAGGCGGAGGCCGAGGCGGAGGCCACGACGCCCATCGAGCTCATCAGCAGGGGCCCCGACGGCCGCTTCGTGATGGACCCCTCCGAGGCGGAGCCCTCTGCTAAGGCTCGGCGCATCGAGGGCTTCCCCTTTGCGGAGGAGACCGACATGTACCCTGAGTTCCGCCAGTCGGACGAGGAGAATGAAGACCCGCTGGTGCCCGCGTCTGTGGCCGCCCTCAAGTCCCAGCTGACCCCTCTGTCATCCAGCCAGGAGTCCTACCTGCCACCACCAGCATACAGCCCTCGGTTCCAGCCCCGCAGCCTGGAGGGCCCCGGCGGCCTGGAGGGCCGGCTCCAGGCCACTGGCCAAGCCAGGCCGCCCGCCCCCCGGCCCTTCCACCACGGCCAGTATTACGGGTACCTCAGCAGCAGCAGCCCTGGGGAGGTGGAGCCGCCCCCCTTCTACATGCCGGAGGTGGGCAGCCCCCTGAGCTCTGTCATGTCCTCGCCGCCTCTGCACGCCGAGGGGCCTTTCGGCCACGCCACCATCCCCGAGGAGAACGGAGAGAATGCTTCCAACAGTACGCTGCCCTTGACTCAGACGCCCACCGGCGGGCGCTCCCCAGAGCCCTGGGGCCGGCCGGAGTTCCCCTTTGGGGGACTGGAGACCCCGGCCGTGATGTTCCCCCACCAGCTGCACCCGTGTGATGTGGCCGAGAGTCTGCAGCCTGCGGCCGGCCTCCCCCGAGGACTGCCGCCCGCCTCCCTGCAGGTGCCCGCAGCCTACCCGGGCATCCTGTCTTTGGAGGCGCCCACGGGCTGGGCTGGCAAGGCGCCGGGCAGAGGCCCTGCCCCAGTGCCCCCCGCCGCCAAGTGGCAGGACAGGCCTGTGCAACCTCTGGTGAGCCAAGGGCAGCTGAGACACACCAGCCAAGGCATGGGCATACCCGTGTTGCCTTACCCCGAGCCAGCCGAGCCGGGGGCGCACGGCGGCCCCAGCACGCTGGGCCTGGACACCCCGTGGTACGAGCCTCAGCCCCGGGCCCGGCCCAGCCCCCGGCAGGCCAGGCGCACCGAGCCCAGTTTACATCAAGTGGTGCTACAGCCCTCCCGGCTCTCGCCTCTGACCCAGAGCCCCCTCGGCTCGCGAACCAGCTCCCCCGAGCTCGCCGCGCGGGCCCGGCCGCGCCCCGGCCTCCTGCAGCCCGCCGAGGCGTCGGAGAGCGCCCTGCAGCCGCCGGCTGCCGTCAGCTTCTCGCGCAAGTCCACGCCGTCCACGGGCTCCCCGTCCCAGAGCAGCCGCAGCGGCAGCCCCAGCTACCGGCCCACGGTGGGCTTCACCACTCTGGCCACGGGCTACCCCTCCCCTCCGCCGGGCCCCGCGGGGCCTGTGGACCACTTGGATGTATTTGGACAGACGCCTTCCCCTCGGAGGGCGGGGGAGGAGCTGCTCAGACCGGAGCCCCCCCCGCCGCCGTTACCTGCTGCAGGGTGAGTGTGAGCCGGCCTCTCCTGCCCACCTCCGCCTGGTCGTCTTCCTCCCCTCCCTCCCCTGCCCTCGCCCTTCCATCCACCGACTGACAGGGCTTGTCGGGACACGCTGCAGCGTCCCTTCGGGAGAGGAGCGCTGGTCTTGGCAGAGGCAGGGCGCGGTCACTGGGGTGGGGGTGTGGCTTACCTGCCCAGGTACCCTGCCAGGGGCGTGAGGGATCTTCCCCACCCAGCCCAGAGCTCTCAGGAGGCCATCCGGGGGCCGGGGAGAGGACATGGCCGGGGGGGGGGTGTGGTGTGTCCCCATGAGTGGTCCCCCGGGGCCTTCTGGAGTGGAGAGCCCACCACGTCCCCGTGAGCCTGGCTTTGGGTGGTTCCAGGGTTGGCCCAGAGACCTTGTATCCAGCCTCCTTTTCTTCCTCAGCCTCTCCTCCTTGAAAGCAGGACCCTGGGGCCTGACTTCCCTGGACCAGCAGGCTCCCGTCCCCAACCTCCTGCCCTTAGGCAGCCTAGTGCGTGCCGCCTCCCCCCTCCACCTGGCCCCCCAGCCTCCCTGGAGGCTGCGTCCTGGAGGCTGGGAGCAAAATCTCAGGCCTCTGAACCGTGTGCCCGAGCCACACACCCCACCCCAACCTGTGTGCCTCGCAGGGAGCTGCAGACAGACAGACAGACAGACAAGCCCCTGCGATCAGCCGGCCTGGGGGAGCCCACTGTAAACTGTAGCAGCTGGTGTGCCAGGTACCAGTCAGCCTGGACGCCTGCCCGTGTTCTTTCTCTCTGGTCTTTCTTCTGCTCTCCTCCCTCCTCCTCCGACTACTTCCTCCCAAGTCCGTCCTCTGTCCGTCTCTCTTCCTTCTCCATCTTCTTTGGGTTGGCCCGACTTGCTGGGAAGAGCCTGCACCGTCCGTAGTCCCCCATCCCTCCTGCCCCCCCGCCCCGGTTCCGTCCTTTGGTCTCTTCTTGATGTGGCCGCCTGTGCAGGGGAGCAGAGTCCAGAGGAGGCTGGCCTGGTGGTAGGCAGACGGGAGGAGGTCGAGAGGAGGGAGCCCAGCGCCCTTCCCTTGCCCCCTTCACTCCCCCCCACTCTGGTACCTGGAAGCACAAGCCTCACCTCCCACCCCGGCTCAGGTGGGGAGCGGGCTCGGGAGGTGGAGGAGAGCTGCGTGCTGTCTGTGCAGGAGATGCGGGGGGCTGTGCCCTGTCGTCTGTGCTTTGTGCAGCCCTCATCTGCTTCGTCCCATCGTGCCGTCTGGGTCTCTGTCTCTCTCCTTACTGCTCCTCACCCCATTCTCTGGCCTCGCTTGTCGCTTGTCGGTTCTCTGGTCCCCGTGCTCCTCCCCTTCCCTCTGGGTGTGCGTGGGTGGTTCCCTCGCACCCGTGTTGATAACCGCTTTGTTTCTGATTGATCTCAGCTATCTGGGCAGTGTTGTCGAGACAAGCCTCTCTTCAGCTCAATAGGTAAGGGAGCTCCGGCTGGGTGGGTGGGCAGGGGGCGGACCAGCGGACGGAAGCGGGCTTCCGCAGGGCCAGCGCTTCCTCCACAGGGGAATCCAGACCGCAGCCCTCACCCCTCTGTGGGGCGGCAGCCTCTGCTCCGATGGCGCGCGGCTTCTGGGTCCCCACGCCCTGCTGCTGCCACAGCTGCCGGGCCTCGCTCGCACCGCCTCGCTGCAGCTTCTGAGCCCCTCCCAGAGCCTCCCTGCAGTTTTTGCACTCAGACACCTCGCCATCTTGCTGCCCAGAGCTCCCCACAGAAGCCCTTGGGGCCCTGCATGCACCCTGAGGGGCCTAGAATGCCTACGAGCGCTTTGCACCTCTGCACCTTGGAGACCTGGCTGGGCACGTGGTGTCTCGGAGCACCGGCCCCTTTCTGCCCGCTTTCCCCAGTAGCAGGCGTAGAGACCCCCTTCTTCCCTAAGCCCCCTGGGTGCAGATCTTCCCCTGGGGTGGCCGCTCCCTCACTGTCCTCTCGGGATCCTCCTGATGGTCGGTCCTCCCAGGAGCACGGGGCTGGGCTATGGCCCTGCTCCTTTCCTCACCAGCCGGGTCCTCCTCAGGACGAGGCCGCCTGTCATCCTCTTGGGCAGGGGCAGGGGCAGGGGGAGGCCACCACTCCTGAGCCTGCCCTGCAGCCTGTTGGCCGTCACAGGACTGAGGCGTGGACCTCGCCCGCGGGCTCACGTTGCTCTCAAGGCCCCTGCAGTAGCCACTCCTGATCTCCCTGGGCCACAGCTCCGGGAAGGGGTCTTGGAGGAGCTCCGCTGGAGGAGAGGACAGGCCCCCGGGCAGAAGGCAGCTCTGCTGTCCACGTGGGCGACTCCTCTTCCAGGTGGAGGTCTCAGGACCTTGACAGCAGAGGGGTGCCAAGTCTCTTTGAGAGGTTTTTGTGGTCACCTGAGGCCTGCTCAGTGTCACGGCAGCTGGCAAGGTGCTTCCTTTTGCCGCGGACGCCCGTCCCGTGCTTGGCAACAAGCAAGTGCAGGCACCAGGCCCTCAGATGGGAGTGGGAGCCTCCTCTGGGCGCTTCTGGCTTCCCGGGTTGAAGTCTCTGCGTCCCTTCCCCACCTGGAGACGGCAGGAGGGCTCACGGTCCTAACTCGTGACCATCCGTCTCCTCTAGTCGTAAGGATGGCCTCCCGTAAACAGGACGGCCGTGCCATCTCCTCATGATCTGCAGCTATGAGAGTGTCCGCAGCCAGAGGTTGCGGGATTGTGTGAGGCTGGCCAGGTGCCACGCCACAGCCATGAGCTCGGGGAGACCAGGGACAGCGTAGTTATGAGCGGCCAACGGGGTGACAGTGATGGGACCGCCCTCCACCTTCTTGCTGTCCTCCCTGCCCCCAGTTGTGACCGCCCCCTGCTGCCCCCAGAGGAGTGATGACTCCAGGCCCAGCTCTCACTCCACTCCGGGAAAGTGCCTGGGCCCGGGCCCCGTTTGTGACCCCCTCCCCGGTGTCCCCACCTGCCAGACCGGGGGGGTTGCTGAGTGTCCTCTCACTGCTGTGGTAAACCCAGAAACCAGGGGCGCGACGCGGGCTGGTTTCCGCCCGGGCCGGCCAGCTCTCCAGCCTTGGGGGGTCGGGCCCTCACCGTGCTGCCTGCTGAGAGCTCTGGGCGGAGGCTGCTGGGCCTTTGCAGGAGCCAGGCTCCTCCTCGGACGCCCCCCTCACTCTGCCTTTGCACGTGTCCCCGCTGGGTGTCGTTGGAGAAGGTGTGACTCGTCTCGTCTACGTGTGTCCTTGCTCTGTTCCCACTTCCTTCGCTCTCCCGTTCCTGCTCCCGCACTCTCCGCCCCGCCCCTCCTCCTCTCCCCTTTCCTCCTCCTCCCAGCTCCCTTCTCGGACCTGTCCCTTTGTGGATGGGGCTCTCAGTTCCCTGTCTGACACCAGTAGCGGCCCTGTTCTTGCATCCCCTCTGATCCCCATTCCTGTTCATACTGACCTTGGCCTCCATGAGGCAGGTGGGTTGGGAGCGTGCTGGGGCCCCTTGTACTGGGTGAACCTTGGGAAGGAGGTCCCGTTGGTAAAAGCCTCTCCCGAGTTCGGAGGCCACACACTGGGCCCACCAGAGGGGGGCTGTCTGTGGGCGCAGCTGGTGGGCACCGATCTCCGAACTCTTGGCTGGCTGTGCTGTGACAGAGGGTGGGTTCACCCATGTCCTGGCTACACCGTGGATGTGAGTGGGTTTCCTCGGTCTCCACCCCAGTCCTGTAGTCAGACATCAGAGCGTGCGCTCAGGAGAGGAAGGAAGTGCTCCTTCGTCACTGCCCTGCCTGTCACCGGGCACAGCAGCCGCTGGGGGTAACGGCCAGCTCTTGGGGCAGGAGGGCAGGAAAAGTCCGGAGGATTTCGACTGTCCTACCCTGTGGTTTGCCTTTCTGAACCTGGCTGTGTCTGTCTTCCACTGCTCTGGGTGAGCATAGAGATATAACGCAGCTTAAGGCCTCTGGGGCTATATGGTTGTGATTTGGATTTTGTATGGATTTTATAACAAGTGAGAGAGAGAAAAAGAGAGTGTTAAGGTCAATTTCAGGCTGTCTTTGGTAGGTGTGAACCACAAAGAAACACCTGTGGGACAGAGAACTGGGGTTCATGGGGAACACGGTCCGGAGAAGCCCCTGGGCTTTAATTTCAGGCCTTCACCTTTCAGTAATGCTCGTACTTTCTGGGGGATGGGGTCCAAGTTTGCTGAATTCTTGTGTGTTCTGGAAGAACTGGGGCTGACTGGAAAGAGAGCTCCGGCCTCACCTCCCTGGAGGGCACCCCACTGGTCAGCCCTGGCCGACCTGCTGCCCTTGTTCCAGGGATGGGATGGAGCTGCTTCACCCAGCTTCCTACTGTCTGAATGTCATCGGCACCTGCAAGTCCCCTGGGGGGCTTGGCATTGATAGGGGACATGGTCCCCCTTCCCCCTTCCCAGGGAAGGGAGGTGGTTTGATTCCAGTCTGCTGGGACACATTTCATGTGACTTTTCTACATAATTAGCTGAATGTAAAGACCAATTTTGCCCCCTCCCCTGCACCTCCCGTCCTTCCAGACCCTTGGTTTTATTTTTTGCCTCCTGTACCGGGAGAGCGTTCCAGTGCCTTGGGGAGCCTTCTCGGGTCGTGCATCTGAGCCCTGAGCACCAAGCCAAATGCGAAAACAGGTGGACAGCAGGTGTCTTGGAAGAGCTGGAGCTTGGCTGCTTCACAAGGGAAAATTGGCTTCCCCCCCACCCCCCTCAGTGGATTGTTGCTGCTCGGGAATCATTGCCTGAGGGCATCACTTGAGCCAGCTTTCTCCTTCCCTGGTCTGTCTTCTCTGGCTCTGCCACCGAAGCAGAGAATGTCAGTGACTGTGGCAGCGAGTGCGTGCAGGGCAGGCTGATTGCTCAGGTGAATGCGAAAGCAGTGTTTTCCTTCCATGTAGCTTCTGTACCTGCTTCCCTGAGGAAGAAGCTGGACACGCAGTTTATCTGATGTTGAGAGTCCTGGCTCTTATCCCGTGATAACTGGATTATAAGACAAACTGCCTAACCTCTCTAACTTCAGTTTCTCCATCTGAAAAGTGGGGTCAGCACAGTATTTGCCTCTTAGGGATGTTGTAAGGGTTAAAGAAAATTACTGCAGGGAACATAGATCAGTGCCTGGCATGGTAAGTGGTAAGTAAATGCTGTATGATAAAAGTGATAATAGTAGTAATATGTTGCTTGTAATAATAATGTTGTCCCTGGAAGTTTCAGCTGGCTTGGAGAATCCCTAGGAGTTTCTGGGGGCACCCTGTACCCATTTCTCTCATGCCCAGAGGGTCACCCTGAATTGCGTTGTTTGCTTACTGGACCCTGGGTCCACTTGCTTGTCATGCGCCGCCTCAGACTGTACACCATTCATTTGTATGGCCTTTTGGATGACGCTGGCCAGGACCGGAAGGCAGATGAACTGAGCTGTGGATTCATGTCTTTTTCCTTCTAGGCAGCACGAAGAAGCCTTAGTCCAGGATGAGCGGGGGGTGAGGACGTGGCATCAGCTCTGGGAAGTCATGCTCCCTCGTGCCCTGGCCATCTCCAACCTTTGTCTGCCTCCCAAGTTTCCTTCCAACTGCTGCTGTGCAGGGTCCATGGGTAGGCTGTGGGGTTTGTGAAAGAGGAAGGAAGGGGGAGTTGGCAGTCAGGTCTTCGGGGTGAAGACCCGACCTCCAGTGGTGAGCTGGACTCCTTCTCTCTGAGACCGTGTGTGCATGTAGCTGGGTTCTTAGTTCTGTGCTCTTAGGGGGCTGTTGAAAATTAATACGTCTCTGACCTGAACTTGGGAGGAGCTTCTCCATGCTTTATCTACTAAAGGACGATGGAATGATGGCATCCATCAAAGAAGATGTAGGTTGCTTCACTGTCAGTTAGTGCAAGAAACCCCAGGAACCAGAGGCTTATCTACAATTAGTCTGTATGTTTTTCTTTCTCATCCCTGCAGAGATATCTGATGTTGGGGGGATGCGGCTGTAGTCTTCCCACCCCTCTTTTTTTTTTTTAAACCTTAGATTGCTTGTTCACCACTGGGGACTTTTTTTTCCCCTCACAGGTTTGGCTGTCCTACTCCCTCCTATCAGAATTTACCCACCACTGATTGTGAGGGAGATGGAAGAGGGAGGTGTGGGGATGGAGGGAGAGTGACTCGCCCCCATCCACCAGGGTCCTGGAGTGTCCCTGCTTCCCTGATGGCGTGCTAATGCCAGCACTGGAGGGAAAGAAAGAGTGACCTGTCTCTCCCTTCCCCCCCTTACTCCTCAGGGTCCAAGTTTGGGTTACTTTGAGAAGAAATGGCATTGATCCATGTCTTCTAGATTTTCTTCTTTTATGACCCTTGAACAGTTCTCTCCAGTAAGTGCAGACTGTCACAGACAGTCCATCCTCTCAGCTCTCTTTGGGCCCCTTTGTCACCTGGGCAGCACAGGCTCCAGTTAAGTTGTTGCCGTTGTCCTAACCATGCAGTTGCTCTGTTAGGCAAATGGCTACACCCACTCGACAACCGGGGCAGAAAGAGATGCTGACGTAGCTGGTCTCCTCTCCCATAACCTTGGTTTCTCTGTCGAACCTTAAAATATGGACCCACTGGATACCTGCTGCGGATGTCACGGGCTTTGCAAGCCTGCCTGATTTGGACACTCTCGCTGTCACAACCCACTTCCATACTCTTCTGTTCTCTCACGTGACTGATGAAGCCTGAGCCCAGTCTGCTGCTGAAATGTTGGTGGACGACAGCTGTTAGCTGCTGTTGGCTGCCGGGGTTCTGCCTGCATCTTGGCGATGGAGGGGATGATGTCACTGGGCATCGGGTCCCCGTCCGGCCCGGCTTTGTCTTTCCCGGAGGAGGACAGTCAGTGGGGTGGGGGGGTTCTCCCCCTCCTTTAATCTGCCCTTTACTTTTCATTGCAAGGTCTTGACTGTGACGATCCACACACTTCAGACGTCAAAGCTGCTTCCTTCTCCAACTTCCTTGCGCCAGCTTGAGTGCCATGTGATGGGCTCGCCGTTCAAGCCCGTCTCCCCCTTTCCTAGGTCATCTGATGGCTCTGCAGATCGGTGTCCACCTGCAGCCGGCCTCCCACTGCTGGAGCTCCCCGTTGGGGTTCTCTCTTCCAGGAGCAGCAGGAAGGCAGGTGTCAAGGAGCCGTCGCGGGCACCTGGGACTCCGTAGAGCTGTGCTCTGTCTCCTCTGGGTCAGCTACTTGGCTTTCTTCCAGCTCCTCTTCCAAAGCTCTCTCGTCCGGGAGCTGACCTGTGCCTCTCCAATTGTCCCTTCCAGGACACATCCACCTGCGCCTGGGAATGCTGCTGTACCTGAGAGGCTGGAGGCTCTGAAATACCAACGGATAAAGAAGCCCAAAAAGTCATCCAAGGGCTCCTCGAAGTCAAAGAAACGATCCGGTAAATGTCGAGAAGCACCCTGCTCCTCTCTTCCCACCCTGACCTGCCGCTATGGACTTGTCTGGCTCAGGATCCCAGCCCTGGGTCCTCTGCACAATCGACTCCTCCAGCTTATCTCGTTCTTTGCTTCTCTTAAATACTAATTGTCAAGTAATACGCAAATAGAATTTTCATACCAAAAAATGAGGAAAGTAAGGTTAAAAGTCTCTGATCATCCTCCCAGTTCCGTTTCATCCAGCCTGGGAACCATCCTTCTTGGGGGGGTGTGTGTTCAGAACCCTTCTGTGCATACACCTTTAGAAAATACATGGCATTGTTTTAGTGTGTTTTTTTTTTGGCTGCGTTGGGTCTTTGTTGCTGTGTGCGGGCTTTCTCTAGTTGCGGCGAGCGGGGGCTACTCTTCGTTGCAATGCGCGGGCTTCTCATTGCGGTGGCTTCTCGTTGCGGAGCACGGGCTCTAGGCACGCGGGCTCAGTAGTTGTGGCTCCCGGGCTCTAGAGCGCAGGCTCAGTAGTTGTGGTGAACAGGCTTAGTTGCTCCGCGGCATGTGGGATCTTCCTGGACCAGGGATCGAACCCGTGTCCCCTGCATTGGCAGGCGGATTCTCAA
This sequence comes from Balaenoptera borealis, assembly GCF_965194805.1. Lineage (NCBI taxonomy): Eukaryota > Metazoa > Chordata > Mammalia > Artiodactyla > Balaenopteridae > Balaenoptera > Balaenoptera borealis. The sequence goes on along the minus strand of NC_138868.1, from coordinate 111,579,181 downwards.
CCACTGCGCCACCAGGGAAGTCCCCTGTATTTTTTAACAACATAAATAGTACTTTTTTTTCTCATTCTGCCATATGCCTTGGACATATCCCTATCTCCTTAAATATTTCCTCTTTATCATTTCAGGCCTCTGGTTGGACATGAAATTGTGGGGTCCTACTCAGTGTTAAGGGGTCACTGTGGCATGGACTCAGCCTCTGCGGGCTGGCCAGACTTTCCTCCATGAGATAGAGTGAAATTGCCTTATTTCATAAAAAGGACACCACTACTGAAATGTGTGATGTTTATCCAGCAGCGATTGGTAGCTTCTAATATAGTGCAAAAATAATTCAGCCCTTTTTCAGACTTAGAAAATTCCCTAATATTTATCACGTGCTCTCTTTTTACCAGTGGTTTTAGAAGTGCTGTGACAGGCCGTCCAAGAAGACCATTGCACAGCTTCCTTGCCAGTCTTTCTTATCTACCAGAGCGCAACTTTCTGCAGAGGCTGGGTTATGGAAGAGTGATACACAGAGGCCCTTGAATCTTTGGGAGGCAGTGAGTACTTAGTTCTCACTTAGCCTTCAGGTGGTACTATTATCCTGTTAGTTTATAGGTTGGAATACTGAGGTAGAGAGAAAGAAAATGAATTTTTTAGGTTTTGGGGGAGAAATTAGAGCCCAAAGCTGAGTTTTCAACCCATTTAAGCCCATTTCAGGTTAAGACCCGTCTACATACCTACCTACCTATCATTTATCTATTATCCTTTTTTTTTTTTTTTTTGCAAAGAAGTCCCACGAGATGCCTGTATTCTCTGTTGTTCTGCTTGCAGCGGTCCTGTTCCCTGTCATATGTTCACAACTCCCAAATGCCCCCCGTCTTTAGCCCAGATCTTGTCCATGAGCTCAAGTCTCATATTTCCAGGTGCCTGCTCCATGCGCAGCTGGATGTTCTGGAAGCCTTTACCGTGTCCAAAATAGAGTTACTGATTATCCAGATGTGCTTCTCCTCGGTTCTTCCCCAGTTTCATAAAAGGCACTCCTACCTGCCCAGTTGCTCAGGGTACTTCATCCTTGACCCTCTTCCTTTCACGTCTTACATCCAGTCCATCTGGTAAGGTCTGTTGACTTAACTTTTAAAACACATCCTGAATGTGACCACTTTTTTCTGTCTCCATTGCTAAAGCTGAATTACGAGTCATTCCCATCTCTCACCTTGCCCAAAGCAGCGCCTCCTCTCTGGCCCTCCTGCCTCCGTCCTGGCTCCCGCGGTGTATTCAACACACAGCGACCAGAGTGATTTTTAGAAAGTCACGGGAGTGTGCACACACATACATGCATGCACACGTACACACACACTTCTGATTAAAACCCTCCAGAAGCTTCCCCGTGCAATCAGAACAGACTTCTGCCTGCCCTTCCTGCCTCACCGACTCTGCTCACTCTGCGTTACCGTGATGGCCTTCCTTCAGTCTCCAGAACAGGTCACGTTTGCTCTTAGCCTGGGGCTTTCACACTGTGGGAACACTTCTCCCCCAGGTCTGTGGCAGGTTCATAATTCAAGACTCACCTCGGTGTTACTCCTTCAGAATAGAAGCAGTGCCTCACTCATTTGCCGTCTAGTGATCCTATTTTATCTTTCTTGGTAGCACTTGCAGTATCTGACAGTTTTATATCTGTAGTTTTTAAGTCTTTATAGTTTGTCTCTTTCTCCCCATTGCCACATTGAACTATAATCTTCTAGAATGCAAGGACTTTACCTCTGTGTCCCCAGAAGGACCATAAGGCAGAGGGATGGCCCTGGCAGTCCAGGGTGGGCCAGACCTGACTCTAATGCGTATGGATAAAATCTGTGTGACGTCCGTCACTGCTTGGGGGAGGCGGTGGGAAAAGTGTGCTGAGTCCCACCCCCAGTACCTAGAATGATGCCTGCTACCCAGGAGGCACTAAAAGAGACGTATGAATATTTCTTTAATATCGATAAATAGAAGAAATATTAGATAAAAGGTACTGAATATATTCAGTATTAAATACAAGATGAAAAAGAGATGTTGCTTGACTAGATCTGTGAATCTGCAGGAAGTAGAGCCACAGCCGTCCTGCTTCCTGGCTCTCACTAGGACAGCACTTGGGGCGGCCCCGGGCGCGGGCCCTGCATGGTTTCTCTGCTGCACATTCTACACTGGGGTGATTCCGGCGTGTGACTCTAGAGGCCGGGCACCGTGCCCACAGAGGACGGCTGGGGGGGGTGAGGCTGCCTTCTCCCTTTCACCGCTCTCTTCTCTTTTCCTGTGTGTGTGCACCTGCTCCTCCCCAGATGGTTCTGCCTCCCAGGCTCAGAACCTTCCAAACTCTCAGGTCCTGTGGCCCGATGAAGCTGTCTGCCTCCGGAGGAAGAAGAGACACTCCCGGCCCGACCCCTTTGCCCGCCTCTCAGACTTGTGCCACCGCCAGCTTCCGGAAGACCAGACGGCAATTCTCAGCAGCGTGGAGCACGATGACCCCAGCCACGCCACTTTGCTGTGATGCCGCAACTCCAGCGTCCCCTGGGCGAGGGTGCTGGCCGAGGGGCAAGGGTGGGCACGGGCGACGGGTGTGCGGGGCTTCGTCCTCTCCTGCCGGTGGAGGGGTGGGCTGGCCGTTAGCTTCCAGGGCTGCTCAGACCCTGGTTCTGCTTGTTCCCCCTCTGGCCTGAGCGGGTGTCTCCTCCGCATCCTGGCCTGCCGGCCTCGTGTCCAGGAGAGAGGGCTGAGGGCAGACTGGCCGCTGTGGCTGTGTGTAGAGCTCGGGAAGTGAACTGGGGACGGGGAGAGAGGTGCCTCCTCCCCCGCCTTCCCCTCTTCACTGGATGGATTTTTCCCACCTCCTCAAATCTCTCTGGAGTGCAAAAGAGGAAGCAATGGCTCTCACTGCTGTCTGCTTCTGTTCAGTTTCTCAAGTCCTGAAAGAGGGCTGGACTTCCTGCCATCTTCCAGACTCTACATATATATAGATATAGATGCAAATGCGTATGTGTGTAGTTTGTGGGTTTCTTTATGTATATATATGTACGTGGAAGCAAATGCTGTTTACTTCTGTGGTCAATGGAAGGAGGAGGGAGAGGGCAGCTGGCATGTGGGCTTTGTGAGAGGGGCTGGCGGGGGCCCTGGTGTCTATATCTCGGGAATGAGTCCTTCTGAAATGGGATTCATGCCTTCTCAGCTGAATTCCCCGTTTGTCTTGACCTTCTCCCATTCAGAGTGGAAGCAGGGGCTTGCCATGGTTCCTGCTGCCTGCTTTGGGGGGTTCAGCAGTGAGTTACCACAGAACTAAACACAGCCTTTATTTCTTGGTTCTGGGTGAAGAAAGGGGGCTGGTGAACGGCCAGACGGGCATCTCTCTTCGTTTCATGGTTTGGCTCAGAAGTAGAAGCTGCTTAGCAGCGGGGCTGGGAGGTGGGCCTGTGCTCAGACTCAAGCGCATCGTCAGCCCCTTGGTCCAGCCAGGCCGGGAGCCCTGTGGCCGAGGGCCTCCCACTCTGGAGCCATCTGTGCCGAGCACCACGCGCCGCGGCTCTATTTATATCCCAGCCTGGCTCCGCACCCTCTGGAGTGCTGTTCCAAAGCCCTGATTGGATTCCTCCTTTCCTTTTGTGGGAGCTAATTCCCCAGATTGATTAATTGCCACATGTGGGGAGCCCGCCCGCGCTCCTCTCCATGCTCCCCACGTGCACCCCGCCGCAGGCCTGAGCTCCCACAGGATGGGATCAGATAAAGCTGGGGGCCTCAGATTCCGGGTTCTGGAGGTGCTCAGGCCCCCTCCTCCCCCAGGTCTGTTTATGCAGAACGGGCTGAGGCCTGGGAGTGAAGCTGGAAGGGGTGGGAGGCAGGAGCCAGGCTCCATCCTTCCCTGCCGGATTCTTGTGCTAACTCAGACTCTTAGCACCCAGAAGCTTCTGCGAGGTCGTCTTATAGCGACTACCGATGTATCTCTCTCCTCCAGTAAGGTAACGGTACTGCCCTCGACCGGGCAGAAGGCCTGAGTGTGGATGGGGTGCGTCTGGCCTCTTTCTCCTCCTCTCGTGCAGGAGCCTGCTCTTTTGGCCACCCGAGAACCGAGGGGGCTCTCAGGTTCTGCCAAGTACTTCCTTCTTGGTGCTGCTGTCTTGGTGGGTTTGGGGACATCCCTTGTCCCCAGATACCTGCTTGGATGTTGGCCCAGTCAAAGCACTGGAGACTTCTGTGGCTCTCAGCCCGGTGACCCAGGCAAGGCGGCCCGAGAGTGGGCAGCTGCACATCCCTGGGAGCTTCCATCCTAGGGGTGAATCCGCTGCCACGCAGACCCGCCCCATGCTTCCTTCTCTCGCCCAGCGAGTGGGGACCAATTCCACCCTTGAGGCTCTGCCTCAGAAGTCACAAAACCACAGTTTCTTTCCAAATGTGACACATCGTGGAGAAAGAAGTGGCAGGGGCAGCATTTGTGGCCTCTCTGTGTCCACTGCCCAGCCCCCGGGTGGAACCTGCACCTTCTGGCCAGTGCACTTCGCTGGACACCAAGTCCAAGTCCAAGCCACCCTCCGGGCGGCAGCTCCAGCGAAGCAGCGACTCTGCTTCTTTCCTGAGGCAGCACTACCTCTGCCACCGTGCCCGACAGGGGATGCACGGGCACCTCCTCTGGGCCCTGGGGTCAGTTGTGGCCTTTGTCTGCACTCTCATGGTGGCTGTTTCTCGAGCAGAGCAGATCCTGCTGGACTGTGCGTGGGACGTCAGGGCTGTGCGTCTTCAGGGTGAAGTAGGCCACCCTTTCTGAGCCCCGTGCTGGGACTATAGGCCCCAAGGTTACAACAGAAGAGGAGATGGGGGAAGGCTCTGCTTCTTTAGGGTGGCATACAGGGCCCCGCCCGTGAGCCATCCCCAGTGGTGACAAAGGTGCTGACTTCTTCCTTCCTTCCTTCCTTCCTCTGGCTGTGCCCTGTACCTCAGCAGATAAGACCAAATGGTTGGAGCTGTGCTTTTTGCTGGCCACTGGGTGGCAGCTGTGCTGGGTGTCCCCAAAGCTGGGGAAGGATATAAGGCCGACCTATCTCTCAACAGCTTCGGACTCATTTCTCCTCCCAAGAGGGCTTCCTTCTTGTGACAGTGTGCACGGAGACTGGCAGCCTTCCTGCGCCTTGGGGAGCTGGTTCAGTACTTCCTGTAAGGATTGCGATGGAAACTGGCAGAATACAGTTCCCTCTGCCCATGAGATGGAGACAGGGATGTCACAGGCGCACACTGAAGTGCTGGGTGTGTGCATGTGCGAGAGGGTGTGCTTGTGAATGTCTGCATGGTGGACAGCCATTTCTAAGGACCAGATGTCCTTTGCACTCTGCCCTTGAACAATTACAGTGACGACTCTGAAGCTTCCTCTGACTTTCACGCTCCAGTCCATGGGAGATCAGGTGCCTTCCAAACTGCCCCTTGGATGATCTGGTAGCCTTGCATAGAAGTAACCTGCCCCTTCATCCTGCATCTTGCCTGGAGACTGCAGCTGTTTCAGGTTAGGTGACTCGGAGACCAGGGAAAGGGTAAAGTGATGCCATAAGTTGTTTGGGGAAAAACAAGCAATAAGGAAAGTGGGTTTCCTGTTTCTTGATTTGCTGGCTGACCAGGTGGGGTTGAGTGTGGACCCCGCCCAGCACGCGGTGGTCAGCTTTGTCCGTGAGCTCCCAGTCTGTCTCCCTCAGCTTTCCTCAGAGACACGGGTCTGAGAGACCTGAGACTCTGCTTTCTCCAGGGGAAGGATGCTGCATCCCACAGGGCGGGCAGGGTCTGCACCCCCTTTGAGGAGGGGCCCATGTCCCATGATCGTGTGCGTGGCGGTGTCTCAAGCAGGGGTGGATTGGAGTCATTATTAATATTTTTCAATACTCTGTAGTTTTGATTTGAGATCTAAAATTTGGGGTTAAACTGATTTCAGCTGTTTTCCTTTGCCCTTTTCATGCAGAGGAAACCTGGTAGGATTCACAGGTGAAATTTCCTGACTAGGGTTTTTTGGGTTTTTTTTTTCTTAAAAGGTTGACAAGATAGCTTCAGGGAGGAAACAGACTTCACAGAGCATCAGGGCGACTTTGTCACTCGCCAGGATTAGAATTCGGGGCCAAGGTGTGCGTAGCTGGAGCTGTTTCTTCCAATTTTGTTAGAAAAAGCCTTTTGGGGGATTGGGGTGGGCTGGGGGGGAGGAACTGTACATAAAGTACATTTTATTACTATGTAGAGAAATATAGGGAAAGAAAAGCTCATGGTTAATCCGAGGCTTGCTTTGCTTGCATGTGACAGAGCTCTCGGGGGGCATCACAGGGATTGTTGGGGAACAGCAGGAAGGTAGAGGGTAGGCAGGTGCCTGGGGGCTCCCCTGAGTTCGTCCCCCACCCGCTCTGGGAAGCGGGCATCCATGGCTCAGCTCTGCCTTTCTATCTTCAAAATAAAGGGAGGCTGGAGGCTCGGAGCCCCGTGGGGCTGCATTGTTGCTTAGAGGAGAGGGCCCAGGAGTGTTTTGGAAAGGGCGTTAGAGAGCTGGAGTGTGGAGAGGAGGTCGGCAGCCGTGTGTCTGTAAGGCCGGAAGGGGAGTAGACAGCCAGGTCGGCCCCGGAGTGGGAGGCGGGGATGGATGTGACAGGAAGACCAAAGCCAGGGACATCAAGCTTACCTTTTTCTCTGGGCACATGGTAACTTAGCTACCATTCAGGGTGCCATGTACAGGTTGGGGGTGGTCCCAGGAAGAGAAAGAGGAGAGGCTGCCCTGGGGTGGGGTGGGCTGGGGGTGGAGGCAGTGAAGACCTTTGGAGGGGGGCGATCCAGTCATTGAAAGAAGCCTGGGGGTGAGTCTTGGATCCCAAAGGGGTCTTGCTTCTTGGCTGGACCTCCTTGCTCCCTCTAGAGTCAGCCTACGACACTGAGTGCCCAAACCAAGCACGGACGTATTCTCTGTGATGTCAGGGACATCAGGGTCTGACATCATTCTCTGTGATGTCAGGGCCTGAGGATGTGGGGACTCCTCAGGCCCAAAGCTGGGAGACTTGTCTTGAGGTCCCCATGCTACCACCAGCTCTGTGTTAGTGGAGAAGGAAGAACTGTTCTTATGGATTTGCGTCTGTTCTCATAAGGAGAAGGGCAGGTGGCCTCTTCCATGATCTGAAACTGGGGATGGAGAGGAGGGGCTGAGGCTGGGTTGCGCCTTTCCTCCTGAGGGGGCAAGACTGCTCCAGATCACAGAGCTACACGGAGGCTGTGTTCCTACAGCTTTCGTCCTCACCTTTTTTCTTTTCTGAGATGAAAGCTACCAGTCTGGTGGACGTAGGAGGGTGAAAGGGTTCACCCTGAAATCAGACCAGCCATTCTTCTGTCCTCTTTGATGTCTCCAAGTCTGCCTCCTTTCACGTCAAGAGGCAGAATTTAAAAAGTTGATAAACCAAGGATCAATGCCCAGACTGGACCTCAGCGCTTTAGCAACTGGATGTTTGGTTAGGGGTGTCCGTTACCGCCCCTTCTGACTGGCAGGGAATCCACACTGGCCCAGTGCTTTATTTCTGGGCCCCCTGTCTGCGCTTTCAAATGAGTTTTTCATGAGCAAATATAATATTTTGTTTGTTGGGTTACTGAGAGGGTAGAAGTGTTTCTATGACCTGTTTTAAGATAGAAGAATAAATCAATAGGTTGACTCTTATCCAAAGACATTCCCACACCCCAAGGGTTTCTGTGTAGGATGAGGAAAAGTGAGGCATAAGTGCAAACATCACGGCTGGCGGCCCATACCTTCTAGAAGAGCTGGTGCATCTTGACTGCTAAATACTCTGGTAGAACAGCAGCCATTCATAAACTCGCTTGGACAGTCTCCTCCGTGGTGGGTCAGCAGTGGTAGTTAGGGTTTCTGAAGAAGGCTGAAGAAACAGTAGCTTCAGATCACTGGCTGGGAGAGCTGGACTCGGGGGTCAGGGAGAAGTGGTACAAGTTCTCAGTTCCTATCCCTGGTCCTTTGCCATCTGTCTTTCCCATCCCACTTGATGGTGACATGAATGGCTGCTGGGCCTCTTGTTCTTTCGGAGCTTGAAGAAATATGCTCTACCAATCCCTCCCCTCCCTGGCACTGGATTCCCTGGCGTTATTTTAGGACCCAGGCCACACTCTCCCTTCCGCCCCATATACACACCAGTTACTTCCTTTTCCTTCCTATCCCACTTCTTCACGGCTCCAGGGATCCTGACCTTGTGCATGGTTTACGATGGGGAAGTGGTTGGGTGGGGAAGGGAATCTGAGAGGGGAGAAGGTTTGGGCTGGGGAGGGGGGATTTGCATTTTCAGCCTTAGAAACACTGCGAGCATGCTTTTGATGATGTACGACATACATGGAAGGGGCAAATGCCGACTTTCCTCCTGTTGGTTGATGAGGGCTTAGGGGCTTTTTGGTCCCTTTTGGCTTATGGCATCTAAGGGACCTTGTTTCTGGCGTGGGGAGTAGACCTCCTGACGGCCATCTTGCAGTCTTTGGAAGGGAAATTGTCAGTCACTCTCAACGAATATTTCTATTGCCTACTGCGAACCAAGAGGGGTCTGCTGTGAGCAGACAGTGTCCAGGCTGGGGCAGAGAGGTGGGATTGTCTCACCTGTCTCTCTGCAGTCACCAGGCTATCTCCCTGGTCTCTAGCCCCAGCCAGCTGTCTTGTCCATGTTCCTTTCCTGGGCTCAGGAAGTAAGAGAGAGAGTGTGTGTGTGTGTGTCCGCACGCATGCATGTGGTATGTGACGTTTGTATGGTGTGTGTGTGTGGTGTGGGGTGTGTGTGGTGTGGTGTGTATGTGTGTGTACCTATGCATGTGGTATGTGGTGTGTTGTGTGGTGTGTATGGTATGTTTGTGGTGTGGTGTGTATGTGTGGTGTGTTTGTGGTATGTATTTGAGTGTGTATATGTGTAGAAGAGATTTGTAGGGACACACTAATTGGCCTGAGTAGCTTCAGGCCTAGGAGACCCTCTTTTTGGTTGAGTCTTTCTTTGCGAAGCAACTCCTACTTTGGTAGGAGGGTGAAATTAGTAATATACCATCTTTAGTGTATTTTTTATGGAGATTGTATATAAAATTATATAAATATATATAATTTGTTCTATTTTAAGGAGAGAGGGGAGCTTATGTAAGGGGGGGTGGGTGCAGGGATAGTATGCAGTAGTCATGATTGGGAGGCTTCAGGTAGTGGGACATCTGGGGAGTGGGAAATGGGAGGGCAAGAGACTAAAGCCGGGTGAGAGGATCGGGGATTCATGCCCTCGGCACACATATATAAATGGACAGAAAACCTATATAAAGTCTATCTATCTAGCTTGTCTATATATCTATATGCAGTCATAGTTGGCTTTATTTTTGTACTTGTGCTTAGAGTCGTGTGGAGCAGGACCACCTGGGGTGACCTGGGATTCTAGCTCATGCCTTGGTGCCCCCTCCTTCGCCATCCATCCTCCATGCCTTGTCTTTTGAGACACTCTCTGTTCAGAGTTGCTTGGGTCTTTCTGATGGAAATGTGTACGTAAAAGTTTAAAAAATAACAAAACAAACAGTGCTCCTGAAGAGAGGACAAGTGAGCCGAGGGTTGTGGGAAGCTACTGGATCTGATAGCCCTGGAGAGTCAGGATCCACAGCGTCTCTTGTTACTGGGAGGAGACACTGCGGCTTGAAAGCTTTGGCACAGGTGCTTAATACAGTGAGTGTGGAGAGGGGAAGACTCTGAGTCCGTCCCCATATTCCGTATTGCTGGGGGTGGTGCCCTCATTGAGGTTACCTGGGGGCTGACGGCAGTACCTATCCTGGTTTGTGGCACTTTGACGCAAGCACTTCTGCAGGGTGTGGCATCTCAGGAGAGTTCTGTGAGGCCAATGGCATGGGCTTGGTCTTGGAGAAGAACACCCTGGTCATTCTTGCTGCAGATTCTTGGAATCAGTGTGGGTGTGGTATCTGGTATAAATACATCATAGACGCTTTTTTCCAGTTATTATTTTAATTGGAAACTAGGTGGCATTGGAAACAGAATGGTCCAATCCTGGGACACTGAGTGGAGGAGGAGAAGTGAGAGGAGAACTTGGGGCATAATGGGGAGGATGGGGCCGCTGGACCCTCCTTCTGGCACCTGGCCTGGGACTTCCAGAACTGAACAGTGTATCAGTAGAGTCTGACCCAGAACTGGAGAGTCTGGGGAGTAGGCACTCAGTGGCACTTGAGCAAGAAACTTTGTGTGCCCTGAAGATTACCTTGCTGAGAACTCAAGACCTCAAATATGCTGCAAGGACCACGCACCCTGCAGCCTCAGCAATCGTCTCTGGGTGCTAGCTTTTTCGTTGACTTGCCAAGAGCTCAGAGTGATGTGTTTGAAGCTGGTGCAGGGCCAAATGGTGCAGACAGCCAGGAGAGACCTGTGGAGGCAGTCTCTCTGCCCACGCCCGGCTGGTCAACTAAAAAAATGCAATACTAACCCCTCCTCCCCAACTAGAGTGTCATGGTAGCCAAGAGCTTTTGTCTCATGGAGTCTGGTCATTAGAGGAATTCAGATGCCTCAGCCATGGGAAGGGTATTTTTTTACATTTGGGGTATTAATGGGAAGAACAGGTAGGGGTGGAGCTCGAGTTTGACTCCTGACCCTTCTCCCACCATACTGTAGACTTAAGGGGCCCTGGCATTCACTCAGGCACTGTCCTTAGTCCCTTGCATTCCTGCTCAAGACATTCTCATTTCCCAAGGATACTGAAGGAAAATGGGCTCTGTCCATGCAATACCGGGGGAGCTCCAGTACTGGGTCCCACTGGCTGTGTGTCCATCCTTGGCAGGTAACTCATGTTTCCTGCAATCTTCTCAGGAGGCCAAAGGAGGATATGGCCAGATGTTTCTTGTAAGATTTTTCAGGGAGGTTGAACAAGAGGAAAAGCAGCACATTCTATGTCCCTTCCCGGCTTGCACCCTTTTCCAACCTGCCAAAACCTCCACACCAAGAGGGCTTTCCATTACTGTTCTTCTGGCTCTTAGAGCGATCCTCTCTCTTTCTCCACAGACCCTGTCCCACTTCTGGTACCATGCAACCAGCGAAACAAATCACCTCGGCATCACAGGCCCCTCAGAGGGTTAGTACCCCTCTGGGTCTGGGGTTACTCTCAAACTCTTGCTTCTTTCCATATGAGAGCCTAGATGTGGTCCTTAGCATCAAGGAGTCACTGACCTGTGCATTCCCATCCCATCCCTCTACCTCCAATTGGAGTCTTCATTTATGGGAAGAAAAGTGAAGACAAGGGACATAGCCCTACCTTGAGATTTCAGAGCTTGAAGGGGATGTGATATTTATCTCTACCTGGTCTGTGATCCTGGCCCTGAGCCTCAGAAAGATGGCGAAAGGGTAGACATTGGCGGGGAAAGGATAGATAGCCCAGCCGAGATCTCCAGTTTCTCTGAAGAACCAGCCTTTCACAAAGGCAGGTGGGGCAAAATGGATTGAGATTTGATTATATGTGGAGTAAGCAAAGTTTTCTGTCTTTGAACCTCTCAGTTGATAAGACAGGCGGGTGGGATGGGTGCTCTGGTTAGGTCTTTGGGGCCTGGAGCCACGTGCCGCCCCATGTGCTTGTGCCATACTCCTTGGTCTCCCTGTGGTGGAAGGGATATTGAATGTTGGGGCTTCTCCCTGTTGGTAGGTGGTGGGGGCGTCTACAGAGTTGTTTTAGTTTTGCTACCTCTGTCCGCTCTATGGAACAGGGTTTGGAGTAGACAGATTCACTGGGCGTTGCTCACCCAAGGAGCAGCGTGGGCCGTATCCTTTCTCCTCGGTCATCGAGTAGTAGCTGGGGAAGCGGGGCTTGCCCATTGCCCTCTGGCCCTTGCGCCCTCTTTGCTGTAGGTGTTCATGCTGACCCACTTTGCGCAACGTCGAGGCAGAAAGTGGGAGAACAGGAGAACCCACATGGCACGTTCCCTGTCCCTGAGGGTCTGGCCCTGGTGTTGGCATGTAGGGGTCTCTTCTGTGCTGCCGTGCCCAGGGCCTGGGAGGGGTCGCTGTGTGCAGGGGTCTTGATCGCTGGGACTTTAGACGGAGTGGCTGGCTTAGGGAAGAATAGCAGTTTAAAGCCCCCCTTGCCAAGTCGTATACATCCGTCTCCAGAGGTCTTAATGCCTCGTTCAGATTTCATTTCCGAACCGCCATCTGCGGGGCCAGAGGTAGGGGCGCGGGTGGGTGTGCGCTCACCAGTTGCTCCTCCTCTTCACAGCCGCTGACCTGAAGGGACTCTATCGGCTTCATGTCAGTGATGCCCGGTTCCTCTCGTCTCCAGCTTTTTCTCTTCCACCAGGAGAGACTTTATCACCCTGGGTATGATTCTTCCATCGCGCACCTGGAAGCATGTGTGTGGATTTCTTTTCCCCATTTCACCCAGTGGCTTGCAGACACGGAGAGGGGCGGGGAGGGGTCCCGCGGCCCCCTCACCACACCCCAACAGCCCTGCGCCTCTGTCTGCCCGGGGCCTCTTGCATTAGTTCTTTTCTGAGGAATCTGGGTATGACTCTCGGTTTGGTCATGGGAGTTGCTGCTCTCATAGCAAACGCTTTTTCCTTCTTCAACTTTCTTTGGGGGTTGCCCTCATCCATGCCAGGTCTTCTCGTGAAGATCCTTCAAACCTCGTTTCCATTTCTCGAATGTTGAGTACTACAACGTAACTGCGCTAGGGTGCTTTATGGTGCTGTTCTTGAAGAGGCCAGCTGGACTGAACCTCCTTCATCCAACTGGTTCCTTAAATCTTGCTGTATTTTGTCCTCTATTTGATTTTTCCCCTAGGGGTTTGGGGTGGGAGACGTAGGGGTGGCTTTTGTGTTCTCACTCTCTCTCTCTTTTCTGTATGTATGCACTGGAAAAAGTCAGTTATCATGGGCAGCTGACTTCATGGTATTGGTTGGCTGACTTTGGTTAACCATTAAAGACAAACCAACAAATTGTACAGATGCACACAGAACACCTTTGAGTGTGAATCTGAATGGCAACTAGAGGCTTACTTTTTGAACTTCAGGTATGTAACTCAAAAGTAAATAAAAACACTATTTTTTCAGTAAGCTTTTTTTTTCTTCTAAGAGACAACTTAGAAATCAAACGATAAGAACATTTAACCGGTGCTGTACCAAAGCCTTATATGAACATATTCTACACTCTGTACAACCTGCCTCTGGTGAGTGCCCTGTCCTGTCACCCTCTTCTCAAAGCCTGGGAATGCCAGTGTGTGCCCAACCTGGGCCTGGGTCTCGGGTATCTGTGGGCCAAGGAGACCCCTTGGAGCAGAGGATGATGGTGAAGATGGGGCACCATTCTGCTTCCTGAGTAGACTCTGGAAAGACACCAGGCATTTGTGTGTGTGTGTGCATGTGTGTGCATGTGGGGGGGCTGGGGTGTATGTGTGTAGGTGTGCTACAGGTGCACAATGCCAAAGTGAATGCACCAACCGGGGGCCTGAAGGGGAGACCCAGGCTGGCTCTGGGAGTGGGCTGGTTGTAATGAGAGGGGTAGGGTGTCCTCCCCCGTTTCCTGTCTCCTTCCCTTTCCTCTCTGTCGGGGAATGGAGGTTTATGGAAATAGCTACACTCTCAACCAGGTGCTTTTTCCTCAAAATCTCCGAAGTCTAAGCATTTATAAAGGGCCCATCCAAGAGGCAGGCACCTCCAACCACCAAATAACAGACTGTCAGGGCGGGCAGGAACCTTTCTCCTTCCCAGCTCCGGCTTGCTTTCTTGGAGAAGGGGTTCCTCCTGCAGGGTCCCCTGACCTCCCGTCCTGGGCCTGGGCCTGTTCCAGCTGCCACCCCTTCAGGCTGCCCAACCCCTTCTTCCCAATCCACAAAGAAGACCCGGCCAGAGGTGCCCCTTGGCCACGCCTGCTCTGTGGCCTAAGCAATAACGCCTGCCCTGCCTACCACAGACAGTGACCTTTGGCCTTAGGCTCTTGCCAGTTGAAAGCTGAGTGACACCCCAGACTCAGTTAGGAGAGGACCTGTGGCTAGCCTCGGCTCAGGTCACTGTGCCGGGCTCCCCTTGCTGGCATTTCCAGGCTTGCTGGATACTAACCAATGCATCGCCAGTAACACTGCATGTTCATATAGTGAGTTAAAGAGCAAAACAAGCAAACACAGACAAGGGCAAACAAGCAAAGGGAAAAGAAAGGGCACAATGGGAGACAAGATGTGTAGCCAGTGAAGGAATGCCGGGAGTGTTGCAAGTTAAAATTAAAGAAGTTTAGGATTTAACTGCTTCTCATGTAACATTACTCTGCTTCAGAAATGTTTTGTATTTTGATATAAATAAACATTTGCTAAAAAAGTTCATTTTCTAACTTTTATTTATACCTAGGAGGTACTTTCTGATGCCATCTAATCTCACCTCTGGCTTTTGGTTTCCTTAATCGACCCCAGATTTTAAACTCATGGCTCAACATGATTGTGAAAGGATTTGAGGCTGGAGGTGAAGGAAATACTCTTCACTCACTGAGCAGATGTGCATTGAGGGTAGATCATGTGTGGGTCACTGTACAATTCACTCGGGATCCATCGTGAACAAGTAGGCAAGGCTCCTACCCTTCTAGGCCTACATTCTAGTGGTAGGGAGACAGACAGCAAGCAATTTTCGCAATAAGAAAATCACATGTTGTAGAATAAGGTGCTAAGAGCTTTGGGAAGAAACTAGGGCAGGATGAGGGGCAGGTGGAGTGAGGAGGAGCGTGGGCTGCAGTTTGAATCCGTGCTGGCGGGGGGCCCTCACGCTCAGAAGTCAGCCCCTGAGCAAAAGCTGAACGGACCACTCATAAAGTTTTTAACTTGCAGACTTCACAATGCCTGACATCTTTAAGAACAGGGAGAAGATAGCCGACTCTTCAGTTGTGTGATGAATACAGTCTTGGGGCCTGACTCCACCTGTCTGAGCGGGTCCCAGCTCTAACGGGCCCGCGGCAACATTCACGTACAAGTCAGCGGTGCAGCGCCTGCTCCGTGGTGAACGCGCTTCCTCCCACTCGGAGGGGCTGTCGTCCCTGGGGTGGATCTGCGGGACCGACTGCGAGATCAGCTCACCTTCCCGCACCACGCCGGCACCCCTCCTCTTCCTTAACAGCCTCTCTTCCTTATGTTCTGTCTCGGCAATACTCTGGTAATCTATCAGCTCCTACTATGCTTATTTTTAGTTTCATCTGGTCTTTAGGTGGAGGGAAAATACCAAAATATGATATTTCTATTTATGCTCATGGTTCCAAGTGAAGAAAACAGCCAACCCACCAGCCAAAAAAAAAAAAAAAAAAAAAAACCAGGTCCATCTACAAATTTAAAAACACCTGCCGTGGTAAAAAGTCTCCATATAAATGCCCTAAAAAGCTGCGCGCCCCGGGTCTGCTGTGCCGGGAGAGCGCCTCCTAGTATCTATCTGGCTTTCTCTGCCTCAATGAACTGTCACAATTCTCCTAGTGTCTGTTTCCTGTTTCCTCAGTCCTTTTTCTTTTTGAGCCTTAATGAAAATCTTTGTGGTATTTCATATACTCTGGTCTTAATTTTTGAAAGCAGATACTTAAAGTATTTTGTAGTCTCCCATTTTCACACAAAAGTGCCAACCCTTCAAACTCCTCTGCACCAGGCTGTGAGCCGGGACAGACCCCTGGATGGCTGAGAAAATGGACAAAGCTAAGTTTTAAAAAAATTAAGTACTGAGGAGAAATAAATAGTTTAGGTCAGGAGGCCCTCCTCTGTGTTCAACTGTGATATTTAAGGGCCTTTAATCTATTATAAATTGTCCCTAACTTCATGCTAACGCAGTGCTCCACACTTTAGAACATTCTTTTACGTGTATTTCATTTGGTGCCCATGGTGACCTTATGGATTAAGTAAAACAGGTGGTGGTCTCTCTTTTTTTAGAGACAGGAGTGGGCAGTGAGACCCATTAGAGCCAACCAACCAATGTCCCTTCTTTCCTCTCCCCTCCCCCCTCCCCCCCACTGCCTACACCATCCCTGCGTTCTTCCCTCCCTCCTTCCCTCCCTCCCTCCTTTCCTTTCCTCCTTCCATACCCCTCTTTGTTCCACAAAGGCTTTGAGGCAGCAAGAAGTTGCCTAGAAAGCAAGAAGAGGCCTCAGTCTTGAGTCCTGGCCCAGTACTGCTTTCTTTAGGCTAACTTTCAGACAGACACAAACCAGCCCCAGGACAGCTGTGTCCCCAGTGAGGTCACGTAGGGGATGAGACTTCGGAGCCCTACTGAGCAATGTCAGTACACCTATTAATGGGAATTCAGGTAAATTACGGTGACAAAAAAAAGGTGGGAGAGACCATGTGCCAAGAAAACTTAATGGACTTCATAAACCTCAAGAATGCTGATTTCAGGGATCCAGACCCTTTGATTTAGGCTGCAGGACAGACCGGGCTGGTCCTGGGGCAGGAAGGGACCCTTCGTCACCTTGTCGATGGCATGGTACAGGGTGTGGCCGGGTCAGATCTGTAAACCAGCCAAAGCTCCTTTTGTGTCCCCAGCCTCCCCTTCTGGGGCCCTTTCCCCTATTTCCACTGAACCCTTTTCCTCTATGGTCAGGGGCCTCAGACCCTTTGTCTACAAACATGTTGTCAAGGAAGGATCTCAAGATGCTTTTGTTTCTTCACCAGCCGGGGACAGGGTCCTTTCCCCAGGACCCTGAGATCTCAGCTCCGGATCACTCTGCTCTTGAGAAACCGTGCCTTTCTCCTTGTGCCTCAGCCCCAGCCCCTAAACCATCTGCATTTACAATGTCGGCTCCCCGTTTAGTAACTGATGAACGCGGGCAAACCATGTATCCTTCCTGAGGAAGCTGGTCTTGCCAGGTTCCCTCCTTTCGACACACGGTGGGGTGCAGGGTGGCATACAGGCTCAAATGTCAGGGGTCAGGGATGCCGGGCGGTCCCTCAGGACCCCCTAGGCCCTAGGTTGAGTCACAGGCTCTGCAGCTCAGCCACTGGCCATTCCAACGAGAGAGATGACGCGCTTTCCTGCTGGGGCGGGTTGTCCTGGAGCCCTTGTTTCATTTGGCTCGAGGGGAAGCACACCCGTTCTGAACCCGCACAGCGAGGAGAGGATGTGCCAGAGCCTTTACAGTGTCTCCTGGCCAGGCAGCCACTCTGCCCTGGAGCCTCCGCAGGCTGCAGAGGCCCGGTGCATGGTGCTAGGGCCGGCCAGGCTGCCCCCTGGGAGGGGGTGCTGGAGGTAACGGCCCTCTTGAGAAGGAGAGGCACACAGCTCCTGTTCGTCCTCAGTCTGGGTTGCCAATCTGAAGGCAGCAGGATTTAAGTGCCCTTAACACTCTGATACACTTGCTCATCGTGTGTCTGCCTCATTAGTGTGTAAGCTCCTTGGGGGTTAGGCCCTGTCTGTCCTGTTCACTGTTGGGGCCCGAGTGCCTATCACAAAAGAGGGACTTATTAAAAACTTACTGAAAGAATGAACGAGTTAGAAAACACCTCTTCTATTTGGCATCACTGGACAAGGAGGTTATTGGTAACCTCGGTAAGAGCAGTGTCAGTGGGATGATGGAACAGACACCGGGCTGGAGTAAGGTGAGGCACGGGAAGTCAGCAGTTAGAGACACACTTTTGAGAAGCCTGGTGTTTTAAAATATAGGACATTTGTGTATATATAGTAAGGCCAACAGATCAAGAGACAATTGCCATTAAAAAAATAGTTTGTTACAGTGCCAGGACAGGGGGACATACCATGCCATAACGGGCCACATGGGGAAGCACCAGGGTGGTCAGGAGCTGGGGGTTGGGGGAGACTGTGGGTAGGAGCCTTTACTGTGGTCTCCAGGGGAAGGAATGGGCGAGGCAGGGTGGCAGGCTTAGGATGGGCTGATTTGAGTAATTTCAGCAGGGCATAGGGGCTGCCACTGGTTGGTTGGTACCTGGCCCTGGGGTGGTTAGGGTGGGGAATAACGTCCTGGAGTGTGAGAGTCTGATAAAGGAGGTGGCTGCGCTGTAGGCACTGGATTGGTTGGCCTGTATTTGAAAAGTGCACTTATGGGCACGTTATCTGCTCTCTCTGGAAAGTGGCTAATCTTGGGAGGGGCAGTCCCTCCAGGGTCATCAAGGCTCCAGAATAAAAAAAGCATCAGAATACAGAAAATAAAAGACAGAGCTAATACACCTTGTAGCAAAGGGGAACAGAGAAATGGGATAGTTACCAATGAGGACATGATGTCACAGGGTGAGCTTTACTCACTTTTATGTTGGGAGATATTAAAGTATGTTTTTACATTTCAACAACAACAAAATAAAGTATGTTTTTATGCTGCTGGAATGAACCAACAGAGGAAGAAACTAATGACAAGAGAGAGAGGTGATAACAAAAGTAACAAGGTCCTTGATACAAGGACAGTAAAGGGGATCCAGACCACACACGGATGAACCAGCCATTGAGAAAAGCTGAGCTATTTTATTGTTTGGGACAGGAAGGAGGAAGATGCCAGATGTCATGGGAATTGGTGGGGCGGATTCTCTTTTGATGACTTGTGTTTTCCTTTGAAGTGAGAGACGAGGTTATCAGATGAAAAGTCTGAGCGGTCATGGTGGTGGAAAAACTATGAAGAGTAAATGAGCTCACATGAGAATTGCTGAGAATTGCTGGGCTGTTTTCTGTGTCAATCCGAGGTTGGTGATAATACACTGGGGTTTATCCAGACTAGTGGATTTTCTCAGAACGTATGATGGAGGTAGAGGGACAAGGTAGTTTAGGGAGATTATAAAATAATAACCATAATAAACCATGGAATCTAAAGTTGATAAGTAAATAAGAGAACAAGACTCATATGCACAAATATAAGATGATGGGTACAGTGGTTTGGAGTCTTGATTAACACCTGTTTTTTGGGGGAGGGGCAGTGCTGAGCCACTGTGCTTGAAGAATAGGAGCCTGTGGTGAGATCTTGGTAAGACATGTTCATAATTTAAAGGAAGAAGAATTTCTGGTAATGACCAGGTCCATGATGTGCCTGTGGGAGTGGATGGCTCAGACAGGGTGAGAGAAAAGTTCACTGAAGATGAGGAGCTTGAAGAGCTAAGAGGCCAGGATGGTGGGTAGATCACCTAGGTAGGCCATCACTGAGAGGGATGGCAGAGTTGGAGGAGAGGAAGACTGAGGCAGGGGCTAAAGCCATCAATGAATGAAAGGGAGTCTTGAGGATGGGAGATGTCAGCAACGAGGAGAGGGGAAAGGCGGTAGATTTGAAAGGCTTACACCTCGAAGGAACAGGCTGAAGGGGAGGAGAATGACCTGGAACCAGCAGATAGAGTCTCTGCTTTCCCACAGCCTACTTTCTGGTGTAGGGAGCCAGCCAATCAATCAATCAATCAATCAACCCATCCATATTAAATTGTAATGGGCATTACATAGAGCAACTGGTTGGCTGCTTTAAACTGGGTGGTTAGGGAAGACTTCTCCAAAGTAACATTTAAGCCTTGTCTCATTGGTGATACCAATAGACCAGCCAGGTAAAGTTCTACAGAGAAGATCATCCACGTAGAGGGTGCAGTTAATGCAGAGACCCCAGAGCAGGACTGAGTTCGGTACGTCTGAAGACCAGAAAAAGCAGTGGGATGCTGAGTGTGTAGGGAAAGAGGAGAAGAAGATAAGGCTGGAGTGGGAAGCCAGGGCTTTGTAAACCAGCACAAGGAGTCAGACTTTATTTTAGTGTGGCGCAAAGTCATTGGAGACTTTTAGACTGGGAAAAGGCATGATCCCTCTAACTGCTGGTGGTAAGAGCAGGAGAGTAACAGCAGAAGCAGGAAGCTGGTGAGAGACCACTAATGTAGTCAACATTGAGAAGATGGCATGTTAGACCTGGGTGGTCCTAGTCCAGATGGAGAGAAGTAAGTTTGGAACATGTTTGTAAGGAGAGTTGACAGGCTTGCTGAAAGAGGCGATGTGAGTGGTGAGGGAGATAGAGGAATCAAGAATGACTCCTAAATTTTAACTGGGTGACTGAGAATGAGAAGACTGAAGGAAGAGGAGATATGAAAGGGGAGGCAAGTCAAGAGTTTGTAACATCTGAAATGATTATTAGACATCGTTTTTGAGATGCCAAGTAGGTAACTGGATATATGAGTCTGGAATTCCGGAGGGAGACTGGGGCTGGAGATATGGATTGGGGGATCATCCTCAGAGAGGTGGCATGTGAATCCTAGGAAGAGGGTCGAAAGAGAAGAGAAGGGGTGCGTAAGAGAGGTACTAAAAGCCACTGAGTGAAGAAAATTCAGGTAAGTACAGAGAAGTGACTTTAGGTTTGGACAGCATAGAGGGAGATGGCTGATGATGTTGACGAGGGTAGCCTCAGTGGAATGGTGGGGACAGAGTGGCTGAGAAAGTCGGACAGTGACCACTGATGAATCCTGGCCTAGGAGGCAGGAAATTTCTGACAGCATAGCAGAATTTGATGACTGCTGAGTGGAAGTTTCCCAGGACACCAATTCAAGGTTTGGGAGCACAGTAGGTGGTGCTGTAGTGTCCCACCCAGATCCCCTACACTGGACAAGTGCATCCACCCCCAGCTTCTTTGAGTGTTGGTAGCTAATGGCTCACAGGTTCCCCATTGCCGGAGAAGTGCTCTTGATTGACATGAGCCTCCTTGCCAAGAGGATGTGGTCTTTCAGGGGTCCTGGATTTACATGCATGTCAGGGCAACACTCTGCCTTATGCAGGCATACAACTCATACCTTGCCACTCAGTGTTAAAACCTCAGCTCTTTACTTACAGGTCTGGACCCTCCCCCAACCCCCTCCACAGGCACCCCCATTTAGGTCAACTATAGCATTGGCTCAAGGTTAGGACTCTGGTTTCCAATTCACTTTTTTGGTTACTGACAATAACCCATGCTTTCTTATAAACTCGGCTATCTATTCAGGAGTATGCTTGTTTTATTTTATCCAGCATTCTAGGACCTTGAGGAAGGAAGCTTTTAGGTTATCTGGTTGGCCTTCTTACCAACACTGGAAGTCTCCAACCTACCTTTATCTTTGTTTAAAGTATGCTGTCTTTTTTTTTTTTTTCTTCTAAATAGCATATTTATAAATATGTTTCTTTTTTAAAAAATAAATTTATTTATTTATTTATTTTTGGCTGCTGTTGGTTCTTCATTGCTGTGCGCGGCTTTCTCTAGTTGCAGTGAGCAGGGGCTACTCTTCGTTGCGGTGCGCGGGCTTCTCATTGCAGAGAGAGCACGGGCTCTAGGCGCACGGGCTCAGTAGTTGTGGCTCGCGGGCTCTAGAGTGCAGGCTCAGTAGTTGTGGCATACAGGCTTAGCTGCTCCGCAGGATGTGGGATCTTCCTGGACCAGGGCTCAAACCCCTGTCCTCTGCATTGGCAGGTGGATTCTTAACCACTGCGCCACCAGGGGAGCCCTATAAATATGTTTCTTAATTCAGTCTAACAAGGTCTGTTTTTCCAAGGAACATTCAGTTCATTCACACTGAGTAACAACTGTTACACTATATAGCATTCTAATTTATTTAATATTTTTTATTCTTTTTATTTTGTGGTTTCCTGATTTTCCTTTTCCTTATTTTTCCAGGTTTGCTATTTATTTTTCAGTTGCTATTTATTGCTATTTTACCCTTTTATTAAATTAACTATTGTTTCCCATTCCATTAATGATTATATTCCCTTTCCTAATTATTAAGTCCATATGTCCTTCCCCACCTGTTATCTGACTGCTTCCCACACCCTGCACATGATAAGGCTTTAGAACATTTTCACATCCCTACTTTCCTCTTTCCTGATCTGAAATGACATCTTTGAACATTTCTACCTCCCCACCTAATATCTAGGTTTTGCTGAGATAGCTTAGTATATTTATTCTAAGCTATTATTAGAATTTATCTTGCAATAAATAAATTTTAAGAATTTTTATTTCTTAAATTACACATTCTCAATGTTCATTTTCAATGTATTTGACTACATACGTATATAAAATGATATCTATGAATGTATCTATGTACATATATAAGACTTTGTATGTGTTTATTACCTACCACTGTTTCTTTTCCATCATCCTCTATCTTAAAGTCTTTGACTTGAAAAAATTTTTTGAGAGTAAAGTCTTTTCTCAAGTTCTTTTCTCAGATATGTTCATAGGTGATACAGTCTCTGGACCATGCATATCTGCAAATATCATTTTTTGGCTCCTTGTGAAAGCAATATTGGAGCAGGGAGTTTCCAACCCTCTTTCAAGGCACCAAGATGAACCTCTCGGCTCCCTGATCATCTCTCATCCTTCTAGGCTTGGGACAAGAGAAGACTCAGCTCACGTGTTCAGCTCTCCCTCTGCTCCTTGGAAGACAGAGAGACTAGGCATAGTCCCATGGCTGTTATTTCCCACCCCCTGGGGCTCAGAATCTCTGCACAACAAGCTCTCGCTGGGATCCACCAGGTTCCTCGCCTGACCCTGGCTTTTTCCAACACGTCCCTAAGTCAATGTGTTGCAGAGGAAGAACAAATGGAGCCTCATGTTAGATCATGGAAGTGGTTGAGATTCCTTATGCAAACATGGCAAGAGGAGTGAGCAGGGGGCCAAAACCAGAATCCTGGGAAACATCAATGTTTAAGGGGCAGGCAGAGAAAAGGGGGCCTGCTAAGAAGCAGACCTAGCAGGATAGGTCAGAAAGGGAAGGAGAACCAGGGGGTGGGGAGTCTCAATAAGGAGGAAGTGGTCAGTACGGTCAAGGATAACAGAAAGGTCATGTAAATATCACCTGCACGTCTTCACGAGCTGGGGTGAAAATCATGATAGCTTTTCGCTGAAACCGTACATTTCAATGACTCCATATCTTATTTGCCAAGTAGACCGGAAGGATGCATGTTAGTGCTGAGCTCCACAGCCTGGCGAGAGCCACACACTGTATTCGTGAAGTGCCAGCTCCTTCTACTTTATGTGCTTGTTTTTGTTTCCTGTGAGGACACCTCAGGCCCTAGAATCTCAAAGGTAGGGATCAGGAACTGTCTCCATTTTCTCCCTCTCTGCCTCAGTGTAAATTACTGGGTGCGATTAGGTGAGGAGAAGGAGCACCATCCAAGCCCACATGTAAATGGACATGATGAGACGGAGAGGGGGGTGATGAATGATGCCACGCTGTGTCAGAGTTCCACCAGGAAGCAGGTGATGAGAGGAAGGCTTATTTATAAAGGAACTATCTCACAGGTGTGGGAGGGGCGTAGGAAGACCATGTGGGGCAGTGCAGGCGCCGAGGGCAATTAGTGGCTGACTGCCACCATCCTAGGCCTGGAGGCAAGAGGAGAAGGAGAGGTCACCATAATTGGGAAGGAGAAGGAGTCACAGAGCAGGCCACCTTGAGAGGAGCAGTAACAAAGGACATAGCCAGCCCCAGATAACCTCAGGTATGGGACCAAGGGAACAAATACATTGATCTTATTCTCCTTTCTCCCTCCAATCTCCTGACAAGGATTCCACAGACTGAAGCCAGCTAGCACAGGAGTACACTGATATAACCCACAGTGGAAGAGAGCAGGGAGAACAGGGTGGAGAATGGTCCTGAGGGGTAGCTGGAAGAGTCTGGCACAGACATCTGCCTGCAGAATCAGGACTCAGATTAATGCTCAACTAACATGTTCTGTCCCATAAAATAGGACCAAAAATGCATGTTGGATTTGGCAATTTAGAGCCCACTGGCAACTGTGTTGAAAAGAGTTCTAGTGGAAAGGTGAAGAGATGAAGCCAAAATACAGCGGAAGGGGAGATGAGAAAATAGAGACAGTGAGCGATAAAGACTTTCAAGAAGCCTGAGATGATAAGCAGAGCTCTAGGATGAACTAGACACAGGAGACCGCAGGATGCAGTGGATGCCCTCAATTCTTTACCCCTTCCTGTATTCAAATCCTTTGCTGTGTAGCTTTTTAGCCTTCCCTCTTTGACTTTAGACCTGATCAGGTATCTTACTTTGGCCACTGGGATTTCAGCAGCTGTTACACAGGCAAAAGTTTGAGTGAGCCTGTGCTTTAAGGCTTGCTCTACTGTGCTTCTGCCATTGCTTCGAGAACACGTCCGCGGTAGCTGCTGGAAGACTACTGGGACATGGAGCAGGGCCACATTGCTCTACCTGCTCCAGTTGGAGGCAGCCGATATAGGAAGCCAGGGTAGACCAGCTGATCCCCAGATACGTGGATGAGCCTAGCCAAGGTCAGGAGAGATACCTAGCTGACACCTAACTGATTCCAGAAGGATAGGGAATAAACACGTATTGTTATATGCCACGACATTTTATAGTTGATTTTTTAAATTTTTTTTTTTTTTTTTAGTTTATTTATCTATTTAATTTTGGCTGTGTTGGGTCTTCGTTTCTGTGCGAGAGCTTTCTCTAGTTGGGGCAAGCGGGGGCCACTCTTCATCGCGGTGCGCGGGCCTCTCACTATCGTGGCCTCTCTTGTTGCGGAGCACAAGCTCCAGACGCGCAGGCTCAGTAGTTGTGGCTCACGGGCCTAGTTGCTCCGCGGCATGTGGGATCTTCCCAGACCAGGGCTTGAACCCGTGTCCCCTGCATTAGCAGGCAGATTCTCAACCACTGCGCCACCAGGGAAGCCCTATAGTTGATTTTTTAATGTAGCATTATTGAGCAATCAATAACTGATACACAGGGAAAACTGATATTCTTAATAAACTTCCCCCAAATTGGAGACATAAATGTAAAAACAAGTACTCTCACAAGCACTAGATGAAAACATGGATGAATTCCTATATAATTCACTATGACTCAAAATCCAGATGCAACTAAAAAATTAATAAATTTGACTGTGTAAAAGCTAGGAAGATTTTTACATGGCAAAAAGGCCATGCAAAGCATGGCCAAAATGAAAATGACAAACTGGGAGGAAATATTCGCAACATATAGCATAAACAGAGGACGAATATACCTAATGTATAAAGAACTTTTAAGAATAAAAGTAAAAACTAAGTGTTCAATAGATAAATGGGTAAAACATGTGAAGACTTCGCAAAGAATGTAAAGGCTCTTGAACAAATGAATACGTGCTCAATTTTCCTCATAATTACAGAAAGGTAAATCAGACTACACAGAGATGCCATTTCTCATCTATCAGGTTGGCAAAACTTCAAAAACTTGGTAAAGCACTCTGTTGGTGAGGCCCTGGTGAAGTAGGTATGCTCACATCCTGCCAGTGGGAGTAAAAACGGTACAACCCCATGGAGGGAAATCTAGCAACATCTCACAAAACTACATGTACATCACACGTGGAAGCAGCAAGCCTACCTCTACAGATTTACCCCGAAGCCCCACCTCCAACAACCATGACGACAACAAACGTACACAGGGTTATTAATGTGTTACCTCAGTAGGAAAATATTGGAGGTACACATTCACAAGAGGCAGATTCAATCAGGTACATAATGTAGTATTATAAACTACAAAAAAAATGAGAAAGATCTTTATGAAATCACATGGAATAATTTCTAGGCTATATTATTAAATTGAAAAAAGGTGCAAAAAATGCATATATATACATTTAGTATTATTTATCTATTGCTTCATAACAAATTACTCCTAAACTTAATGGTTTTAAGCAACAGTAAATATTTATTATCTCAGTTCTTTTTTTTTTTTTAAGAAGAGAAAGGTAATTTTAAATTTATTTATTTATTTATTTATTTATTTTATTTTTGGCTGTGTTGGGTCTTCGTTTCTGTGCGAGGGCTTTCTCTAGTTGTGGCAAGTGGGGGCCACTCTTCATCGCGGTGCGCGGGCCTCTCACTATCGCGGCCTCTCTTGTTGCGGAGCACAGGCTCCAGGCACTCAGGCTCAGTAGTTGTGGCTCACGGGCCCAGTTGCTCCATGGCATGTGGGATCTTCCCAGACCAGGGTTCGAACCCGTGTCCCCTGCATTGGCAGGCGGATTCTCAACCACTGCGCCACCAGGGAAGCCCTCAGTTCTTTTTTTTAATAACCTTACTGAGGTATAATTGATGTACAAAAAAGTGCACATACTTGTAATAGCAGCGGGGCGGTGCACAGCCGTTACCAGGCAACCATTACGAGAGACCACAGTGCTGGGTTTAGAGGCCCCGCTGGGCCAGTGGTTGGCGGGGTGGTGGTCCTGGCTGCGAGAGTGCGCTAAGAGGCAGGTCGTGGCCTTCTCCCTGGGGCCGGCGTGTGAGCTGGCGCCGGGGGAGAAGGCTGGGGCCTGTGCCCCGCAGAGCTCCAGAGCCCTTGCCACGGCCGCCCACTGGCTGGGCCCAGGCCTTGAGGCAGCGGCGAACCTCTCCCCCATCCCCGCCTCCGCGACCTAGTGGCAGTGGAAGTCTGCATGGGTTGCAGTCCGCAGGACCCGCCCCCACCAATCCCTGTTTGGACGGCCTGCAGAGCCTGAGGGCCAGTTGGGTCCTGGGTGCCTGGCTCCCTCAGTGATGACGTCTGGCCAGGGTCTGGGGACCTGGCCCTGAGGGCACCGTCAGCTAGGATCTGCCTCTTCAGCCGGGCCTGGGCACTGGTGGGAGGACCCAGACTGAGTGCTGGACGGATGTTCCCGGACAGGGTAACTGGCTCGAGCAGGGACACCCATCTCTTAGCCAGGACCTGGACCTCGGAGGGTGAAAGCTGTGACTTGGGACCTTGCCCTTGCTTGTCAGAACCGAGAATAACATTTGTTTTGGTGGAGATTTACAGGAACATCATTACCTGACCATGACCTGACCTCAGGAATGAAGGATCTCACACCAAGAAGCTTGCAACAACAAACCACGCCCCTCCCTCACCTTTCGTATAAAAGGGCTTTGCTGAAAGCTTTCGGGGAGTTCGGGGTTTTAAAGGCATGAGCCACCCATCTCCTTGCATGGCCCTGTAATAAACATTTTTCTGCTCCAAACTCCGACGGTTTAGTATTGTTTGGCCTCACTGTGTGTCGGGCACATGGACTTGTGTTCAGTAAAATACTTAACGTATACAATTTGATGAGTTTGGACATATGTATACACCTGTGACTCTGTCACCTCCAAAAGTTTCCTTGTGTCCCTTTTCTGGGTGGTAAGAACACTTAACATGAAATCTACCCTATAACACACTGTTGGGCACACAACACAGCACTGCAACTCTGCCGTCCAGTAGATCTCATCTTGCAGAACTGAAACTCCACACCAACCGAACAACAACTTCCCTTCCCCCGCCCTGGTAACCACCATTCTGTTCTCTGCGTCTATGCGGATCAGGAATTTGGGAGCAGCTTCCCTGGGTGGTTCTGGGTTAGGGTCTCTCATGGAGTGGCTGCCAAGATCTTAGCTGGGGCTACAGGCATGAAGACTTTCCTGGGGTTGGAAGATCTGCTTTCAACGTGACTGGTAAGTTGATTCTGGCTGCTGGTGGAGGCCAGTGACTCTCCACGTGCAGTCCTCCAACGTCCCCCAAATCAAGCAGTTGGAAAGACCAAAGCAGAGGCTGCAATGTCTTCTATAAACTAGCCTTGTGTACACAGAGTCCAGCCATATTCAAAGTGGGAGGCGACTGGACGAGGGCATGAATATCAGGAGACAATGATTGCAGCGGGGGGGGGGGGGGGGCGTATTTTCAAGGTTGGTGTGTGTGTGTGCGCTTCTCTTAGTAAGAGGGAAGAGAAAATAAGAGTAGGTTTTCTTCTGGGTTGGATGACAGCAGCCCAACTTTAAAAAGCCAGATATATTACAAAAGTGTATTTTAAAAGACTTTGGAGATCATGTAAGCAAAAATGAAGGAGAGAATTGAAATTCCAGAGAGAATGGAGCCCTTCTGAGGAAAGCTGACCATTGCCAGTGATTTTCTTCTCTGGAGGCATTTATTGATTCCAGGCCCAGACTTACATTTAGTCTTGGCCCCCTCAGAGGAACTTTACTGGGAGAACAGAAATCAGGAAGCTTTAGGGATCACACAGAGCTGGTGTGACAGATTGGAAACTCAAGGGACTCCAAATGTATGGTAAATTCTTCCCAAAGGACGTTTTCCTGAGATTGGGGCTGTGCATAGCTGGAGAGCTAGGCCAAGGACTTGGAAAAGGCAGAATAAACTATCCTGTAATTTCATGGCACTAAGGAGACCAAGTCCTGCTAGAGAGAGGAGCCTCTTCAAATACTCAACCTGCCTTTTCCTCAAGATATTTGCCTGATTTTGAAACTGCATGGGGGAGGTAGCCTAAAAAGCTAAACTTAAAATCTTAAAAGGGCACAACTAAATGTTTAGCAGAAAAATATATTTAAGAGCAGACTACACATGGCAGAAGATAGGGTTGGGGAACTGGAAGCTAGGATAATAATAAATATCCAAACCAAAGTGCAGAGACAAAAAACAAAAGAAAAGAAAAAAAAAAAAAAAGGAATGGAGCAAAAGAGACATGTGGGACACAAACTAGAAGGTCTAATATACATATAAGTGGAGTCCCTGACAGAGAAGAAAGAAAAAGTGGGCAGAAGCATGGAAGAGATCTTGTCTGAGAAATTTCCCAAACTGGTGAAAGCTATCCCACAGATTCGAGATGCTCAATGAATCAATCACAAGGAAGATAAATACAAAGCAAAACACACCAGGCACATCATAGCCTGTTGAAAACCAAAGATAAAGAGAAGAATCTTAAAAGGTTCAGGAAAAAAAATCATTAAATTCAAAGAAGCAAGAATAAGATTTATGACAACCTTTTCCACATAGACAATGGAAGACAGAAGACAGTGGAGATATCTTTAAAGTGCTGAAAGGAACAGCCAACCTCTAAGTAAAAAATGAAATAATTTAAATATGTGATCTAAAATAAAATAAGGAAAGGATAGGAAAGAACAGATTATATAAATAGAAAAACATAAGATATTAATCTTAAAACTATCTAAAATGTATTAGTAATTACATTGACTTAAAATGAACTAAATGATCCAATTAATAGATAAACACTGTCAGACTGGATAAAAACCCAGAACTGTATATCCTTTGTAGGAGCATATTATATAAGTAAACAAAAAGATGGGAAATAATAAAATTTAAAAATATAAAGAGTCCTAACAAAAAGAGAGCTGCTATAGCTACATTAAAGTCAAATTTAAGGTAAGAAATATTATTTTTGATCAATAGGGCTATTTAATGATGATAAAGTAGCAGTTTAACAGAAAGGCACATCAATGCTAAATTTGTATGTTCTTAATAGCATACTTTCAAAATTTATGAAATCAAAATTGACAGAATTAAAAGAAAAAATAGACAAATGCACAATCACAGTTTGAGATTTTAGCATATTTGTATCAGTAACTTATAAAACAAGTAAGGAAAAAATTACTAAAGATATAGAAGGGAATAACATGATCAATTAACTTGAACTGACTGACATATGTAGACCTTCAACATCTGCAATGTACTTATTCTTTTATGTGCTACCAAAATACACTATACATTGGGCCAGAACACCAACCTCAGTTCATTTCAAAAGACCAAAGTCAGAGTAGTTTTCTGAATACAGTGGAATTAATTTATAAATTAATAACTAGAATATCACCAAAAGCTTTTCAGTTAAGGAACACAATTCTACATAAAGTAAAGGTCAAAGAAGAAACCCCAATGTAAGTCAGAAAATAATTTGGGTTGGTTGTTATTGAAAATATCATTATTGTCAACTAAAGCAATGTTCTGAGAACAATTTTTAGTTCTAAATGCATATATTAGAAAACAAAAATAGCTGACAATCAGTGATAATACCATCTCAAAAAACTAAAACAATAACAATAAACTAAATCCAAAGAACATAGAAACAAGTAATAAGTGTAGACATTATTGAGATTGAACACACACACACACACACACACACACACACGACAATCAACAAAGGATAGTTATTTGAAAAGATTAATAACACTGACAAACCAAAAGAATCTATAAATAACCATTATTAATAAGTGAATTTCACAAGGTTACTGGATACATGGACAATATTAAAAAATCTGTTTATTATTCACTAAGCAGTTGAAATAGAATGGAACTGAAATAAGAAAATAAGTTGAAAGTAGCACTAAAATATCAACTATCTAGGGATAAATCTAGTGAGATATGCAAACTCTGTACACTGAAAACTATAAAACATTGGTAGAATGAAAAAAAAATGGAAAGATATAGCATGTTCAAAAATGGGAATCTCTTTAAAAATATATCATTTCTCTCCAAGTTGAGCTACAGAATCAATAAAATACTAATCAGAATTCCAGAAGTTTTTTTTTATGGTAATTGCCAATTTGATTCTAAATATATACATGGAAATGCAAAAGACCTAGAATAGCCACGATGATCATGAAAAAGAATAAAAAAGCAGGAGGATTTATATGACTAGATACCAAGACCAAAGATAAAATAAAAATTAAGGAAGAGTGCTATTGATGCCAAAAAAAAGAGACAGATTAATAGAATAGAAAAGAGAACCCAGAAATAGCTCTACAATGCACTGCCATCTGTTTATGACAAAGGCATTACTCCAATTCAGTGGATAAGGATTATATGAATGGAAAAGATAAATGAATCTTTTTTTCAAAGTTAAGAACTTTTGTTTATTAGAACATAACAAACACCCAAAGTGTGAGAAGACATTTGTAATATATACATACAACCAACAAAAGACTCACATCCGCAATACATAAAGAATTCCTAGAAATCACTACGGGAAACAGAAAATTCAGTAGTACACTGGGCAGAAGACTTGTAAAGGCAATTGAAAAAATGTATGCAAACGGAAAATATGCACATGAAAGGCGCTCAACTTGATTAGAGGAATGCAAATGAAAAACACAATGAACCATAACACCACCAGAGTGGCTAAAATTTATAAAAAGATTAAAATGCTAAGTATTATAGAGTTCATATGAATGAACTGGAAATACTGCTGGAAAACTCTTTGCCTGCGCCTACTAAAATTGAACATACCCATACTCGTACACAGTAATCTCACTCTTAGATTACACTTAATAAATATGTACCCAAACATATATGCACCATGAGACAGACCAGCATGTTCCTAGCAGCACTATTCCTCATATCCATAAAATGTCAACTACTCAAGTGCCCTTCAACAGAAGACTGGATAATCATGGTATAGTTAACATAACAGAATAATATTCAGAATGTGAATGAATGGTCTACAACATCACACAGCAATGAGAGAAACAACCAAACATAAAGTTTAGCAAAATAAGTCACACAAAAGAAAATGCAGAGTAAATACATAATTTACATACAGTACACAAAAAAAGAAAAAAACCCGCAAAGCTAATCTATACTATTAGAAGTCAAGATAAAGGTTACCCTTAAAGGGTAGAAACAACTGAAGGGAAATGTGAGCAGATTTTTGAGGTTTGGGTAATGTTATTTTCCTTGAGCTGGATGCTATTTACACAGATGTGTCAAGATTGTGAAAGTTCTTTGAAAGGCATACTTCTAGGATATTTGCTCTTCTATGTATATTATACTGCAAAATAAAATGTTTTACAAATAGGATGGGATGTCTCCAATTGCAGTTAGCTTCCAAGTTCAAAATTAAAATAAAATAAAATGATGTTAAAAGACATCACAAATCATTGCAACCAAAAAAATAAAAAAGCCAGAGTTACTACTTGAATATCAGACAAACTTTTATTTAGGGACGGAAAAAAAAAATGAGAGAGAGAGATAAATGAATACTCTTATAATGATGAAGTTTGAAATACACAATGACTATTGAACAATTTTGCACATATTTGCAAAAACGAACACAAACTGGTCATCCATGAGGATGGGAATATAATGACCTCTCAAAATTTGCACCTTCAAAAAAGCAACAAAAAAATGGCAAAAATTTTCATAATCAACACTTTGAGAACTCTGGAAATTAATCAAAGGCTGGCTATGGTAATAAAAAATGAATATGGTATTGCCATAAGAATAGATACCCTAGTCCAATGAAATAGAATTGAGATTTCAAAAATAAACCCAGACATCCATGGCCAATTGATTCTTGACAAGTATGGCAATACCAGTCAACGGGTATGAATAGTCTCTCTGAGAGACAGTGTTGGGATAACTGGATATCCGCATGCAAAAGAATGACAGTGGGCCCCCTACATCAACCACATACAAAAATCATCTTAAAATGAATTAATAACCTAAATATAAAAGCTAAAACTACTGAACTTTTGGAAGAAACTTAGGAGTAAATCGTCAAGGCTTTAGGTTTGGCAATGAATTCCTAGGTATGACACCCAAAGCGTGAGTAACAAAAGAAAAAAACAGGAATTTTGACTTTAAAATTGAAAACCTCTGTGCTTTAAAGGACATGATCAAAAAAGTGAAAAGACAATCACAGAATGGGAGAATATTTTTTGCAAATAGCGTATGTAAAAGGGGTTTGTACTCTGAATATATAAAGAACTCTTACACTTCAATAACAAAGAGAGATGACCCAATTAAAATTTGGACTGTAATAAGCACTTACCCAAAGATATACAAATGGCCAATAAATACATGAAAAGATGCTCAATATGGTTAGTCATTAGAGAAATGCAATTCAAAGCCACAATGACATACCACGTCAGTAAGACAGCTATAACAACAAAAATAAATAAAAATCTAAGGAAATAAGTATAGAATAAGGTGTCCGTGAGGATGTGGAGAAACTGGACCCTTCATGCACTGCGTGGGGGAATATAAACCAGTGCGGCCACTGCAGAAAGCAGCCCCTCAAAACGTGTAACGCAGAATCCGAAAACGACCTAGCAGTTCACGCTCTGTGTACACCCCAAATAATTGTCAGCAGAGACGCAAACAGACGGACGAATCAGCGGGGAACGACTGATACTTCAGGAACTAGGGCTGTACAGCCACCTAGAAAAACCTAAATTTGGATAATTCATATCTTTAACCAAAATAATTCTGAGTCTAGAAACAACCTATGAGGTAAATAAAATCATAAAAGAACTAGCAGAAAGTGTGCTGTAATCTCAGATTAAAAAAATCCTCCTAAACATATTTCATAATTCAGCGTAAGAGAAAAGCTAGATGACACACACACAGAAAATCTTCAGCACCAAAAAAACCAAAACCGAAAAACCAGAGACACCATGAAATGGTCACGGGGCTTCCGGTGCAGCGGACCAGCCCCCGGAGCTGCCCGGACCCGGCGAGGCCTCCCAGGCGCCTGGGCGAGCGGCCCCGGGTCGGGCGGGAGGGCGGCGGTCTCGCCATCAACACGCCCCTCCCCGCCCCCGTTGGGAGGGACCGCACCCGAGAAGCGAGGGTTCCAACCGCAGACCCACCTGAGGGCGGTGCACACTCCCCATCAGGCGGCCGTCCTGTCACGGAGTCGCCTGACGGCCGGGCGTCCTGTCAGAGGCTCCTCAGGGTAACAGAGTCGCCTGAGGGGTCGGCGTTGGGTCTGACCCAGGGGTCACTGGGCGCTCAGGCTCTGACGGCGCAGTCTCCTCACGGGAGCGGAGAGCAGCTCCAGGGGCGGGGTGGGGGGTTTGGCCGGTGTCCGGCTTCTGAGTTAAGTGGGGGTGGGGAGGTTACGCCTGGGCCCCAAGTTTACTGCTGGGCCGGGTTTACGACCGGGGGCGGTTTACGTCTGGGCCCCAGGTTTACATCTGGGCCGGGTTTACGACTGGGGGCGGTTTACGTCTGGGCCCCAGGTCTACGGCAGGGCCCAGGTTTACTGCTGGGCCGGGTTTATGACTCAGGTGGGTGCATCTGGACCCCAGGTTTATGTCTGGGCCCGGCTTACGACTGGGGACGGTTTATGTCTGGGCCCCAAGTTTACTGCTGGGCCGGGTTTACGACTCAGGGGGTTGCATCTGGGCCCCAGGTTTACTTCTGGGCCCGGCTTGCGACTGGGGAGTTTACGTTTGATCCCCAGGTTTAGGGCAGGACCCCAGGTTTGCCGCTAGACCGGGTTTACGACTCAGGGGGGTTGCCTCTGGGCCCCAGGTTTACGTCTCGGCCCGGTTTACATCTGAGCCCCAGGTTTACGTCTGGGTCCGGCTTACGACTGGGGGCGGTTTACGTCTGGGCCCCAGGTTTACCGCTGGGCCGGGTTTACGACTCAGGGGGGGGTTGCATCTGGGCCCGGCTTGCGACTGAGGACAGTTTACGTTTGAGCCCCAGGTTTAGGGCAGGGCCCCAGGTTTGCCGCTAGACCGGGTTTACGACTCAGGGGGGTTGCCTTTGGGCCCCAGGTTTACGTCTCGGCCCGGTTTACGACTGGGGACGGTTTACGTCTGAGCCCCAGGTTTACGGCAGGGCCCGAGGTTTGCCGCTGGGCCGGGTTTACGACTCGGGGCGGGGGTGTGCATCTGGGCCCCAGATTTACATCTGGGCCTGGCTTGCGACTGAGAACGGTTTACGTCTGGGCCCCACGTTTACGGCAGGGCCCCAGGTTTGCCGCTGGGCCGGGTTTACAACTCAGGTGGGTTGCATCTGGGCCCCAGGTTTACGTCTCGGCCTGGTCTACGTCTGGGCCCCAGGTTTTCGTCTGGGCCTGGCTTACAACTGGGGACAGTTTACGTCTGGGCCCCAGGTTTATCGCTGGGCCGGGTTTACGACTCAGGTGGGTTGCCTGTGGGCCCCAGGTTTATGTCTGGGTCGGGCTTGCGGCTGGGGACGGTTTACGTCTGGGCCCCAGGTTTAGGGCAGGGCCCCAGGTTTGCCGCTAGACCGGGTTTACGACTCAGGGGGGTTGCCTCTGAGGCCCAGGTTTACGTCTGGGCCCGGCTTGCGACTGGGGATGGTTTACGTCTGGGCCCCAAGTTTATGGCAGGGCCCCAGGTTTACCGCTGGGCCGGGTTTACGACTGGGGGCGGGGTGCATCTGTGCCCAAGGTTTACGTCTGGGCCCGGCTTACGACTGGGGGCGGTTTACGTCTGGGCCCCAGGTTTACGGCAGGGCCCCTGGTTTACGTCTGGTTCCGGCTTACGACTGGGGCGGTTTACGTCTGGACCCGTGGTTTATCTCTGGGCGTGGTTCATGACTTGGTGGGTTCATGCCTGGGCCTGGTTTACGGCTGAGTGTGTTTACGTGTGGACCCCAGGTTTACGACATTGGTGGTGTTACGATTGGGGCGTTTAGTCTGGCCCCGGTTTCATGGGTGCTACCAGCGGCCACCTCTCTACCACCTGGGCCTGGTGGCCCCACTCTTACGCCCAGGAGGTAACCAGTGAAGAAAGAGTCTTTCAGCGACCACCAGCTCTAGGGCGCAGGAGCCTGGTCTTCCTGGGCAAGAGGGCTCCCCCCGTCTGGTCACAGCTGTCCCTGAGGGCGAGGGCACCGGAGGCTGAAGGTAACTCTTCGCGGGGCCTTGGGCGAGCGGGCACCATGCTCAGCCCCCCGCCCGGCTCCGTGGCACTGCTGTGTGTACGTGCAGTTGAACCTGAGCAGCTTGGGTGCAAAGTGTTCGGGTCCACTCACGTCACGGGTTTTCGGTAGACACGTTCTGTGGTAGCACTGCGTGATTCTAAGTCATCACACATCACACAAGACGAATTTGACACGAACATAGGTATCAGTATGAAAGCTTCTAGGAAAAGACATGAGGCTGTCTTCATGGCCTTGGGGTAGGATTTATTTTCTTAAGCGTGAAACAGAAGCGTAATATAAAGGACATCGTTGGTAAATTAATAACAGGGTCTGGGCCATTAACAGTTTCTGCCTGAACTGGGCTGTTGCAGTTTTCCATGACCTTAGCCACAGGCCATGACGGTGCTCAGAGACACTCTGGTGGCTCTGCTGCGCTCCATCATACTCTTCCTCACCCCAGGCAGTAGGATAACTCCCTGCTTGGTCTCTAGATTCAGAGGCACATGAGGAGCCCAAGGTGGCCGGGCAACAGTATTAGGTACCATTTCCATGGAGTCCTTCTGTTTCCCGGTGAAAGCTGCCCTCCCTTTGGAACTAAGGTCTCTGGACCAGAAGGGCATAAGATCGTGGGGACAGGAAGAAAAAACTTTGCTGGTGGGTCACTAGGGGTAATAGTGCATGGTGCCACTGCCGTTTCCGCCCCTTGATTCCTGGACCCCTGAACCCTGATCATGGGAGGAATAACGATACACTGGGTATTGGTGTAGGACATGTACCGCTTCTCGGAGAACATTGTCCCAGCTCTGCAAGGTGTTGCCACCTTGATGGTGCTGTAGTTGAGTCTCCAAAAGGCCGTTCCGCTGTTCTAGCAAGTCAGCTGCTACAGGATGGAAGGGAGTGTGGTGAGGTGAGTGCTAGAATAGGCCATGGCTGCACTGCAAGTGCCGTAAGGCCCCTCGATCAGAAGCAGTGCTGTGTAGAGCACCGTGAGAGGAGATAAGGCATCCAGTAGGTTCACTGGTGGTACTTTGGCAGAAGCACTGTGTGGAGGGAAGGCAAATCCACAGCCAGAGTGAGTGTCTATTCCAGTAAGAACGAAATATTGTCCCTTACATAATGGACGTAGGCCAGTGTAATCAACCTGCTGTGCGGTAGCTGGCTGCTCGCCCCAGGGAATGGCACTATGGCAGGGGCTCAGTGTTGGTTTCTGCTGCTGGTAGACTGGGCACTCGGCAGTGGCTGTTGCCAGGTCGGCCTTGACGAGTTAAGTCCATGTTGCTGAGCCCATGTATCACCTCCATCCCTGCCACCAGAGCCCCTTTGTTCATGAGTCCATTGGGCAATGACGGGGGTGGCTGAGAAAAGAGGCTGCCTGGGAGCCACAGGACGGGTCATCTTGTCCTCTTGATTAATAAAATCCTCCTCCACTGAGGTCACCCTTTGGTGAGCAGTCACATAGGACACAAATGTCTTCATGTGTTTTGCCCGTTCCGAGAGGTCTATCCGTATACCTCTTCCCCAGACCTCCTTGTCACCAGTTTTCCAATTATGTTCCTTCCAAGTCCCTGACCAGCCAAACCATTGCCCCCAGCCCATGAATTAGTATACAACTGCAGGTCTGGCCACTTGTCCTTCCAAGCAAAGTGCACGACCAGGTGCACTGCTCCAAGTTCTCCCGCTGGGAGGATCTCCCTTCACCGTGTTCTCCTGGAGAGGGCTGCAGTGCTGCAGGTGCCCACTTTCAGGTGGTGCCTGCGTATCCTGCAGAATCATGTGTGAATCAGGCCTGTCTTCTCTCCCTCTGTCGACTGATCGTAGGGAGCTCCCCAGGAGGCCATTGGTGCAGACTGGGAGAGAAGGCAGTGTGGCAGGAGTGGGGACCATGGACATTTGGGCCACGTAACTCTTTTGTGCCGTCAGGGCCTGCCTGGGCCTGATCTCAGTGATATCACTTCCATTTACTGACGGGGTGCTGCTGTGCGTGCCCAACTTTATGGCTTGGTGGGTCAGACAACACCCAATTCCTGAGGAGCTCAGGTCACATGGTAACTTGGTGGTCCATGGTTAAGCATTCAGTCTCTACTGGGGCCCAATAGCAAATCAAAAGCGGTATATCAAAAGGAGAGTAGCTGTCCATAGACGATGGCAGAGCTTTGCTGCCAAATCCTAATGGTTCCCGCTGTGACTTACCTGTAGGGGCTGCCAAAGGTTCCAGATAGCATCCCTATGTGCCACTGATAGTTCAAGCACCATTGAACTACTGGGTCACATGGCCTAAGTGGCAGAGCTACTTCTGGGGGTTTTCACTAACAGGCACTGGGAAAAAAGTGCTTGCCAGATAAATTTCTACATATCTGGTACAAGGGAATGTGTTAATTTGCTCAAGCAGTGAAACCACATCTGGAACAGCAACTGAGTTGGAGTCCCCACCTGGTTAACTTTACAGTAATCCACTGCCAATCTCCAAGATCCATCTGTCTTCTGCACAGACCAAATAGGCAAGTTGAATGGGGATGTGGTGGGAATCACTGCTCCTGCACCTTTCAGGTCCTTCGGGGAGGCATTGATCTCTGCAGTTCCTCCAGGAATGTGGCATTGCTTTTGGTTTACTGTTTTCCTAGGTAGAGGCAGTTCTAGTGGCTTTCACTTGACCTTTCCTACCGTAATAGCTTTCACTCTGCAGGTTAGGAAAGCAGTGTGGGGATTGTTCCAGTTGCTCATTATGTCTATTGTCATTTTGCATTCCGGAAGTAGAGAAATAACCACAGAATGGGTTCAGGGACTCACTGGACCCACTGTGAAATAGACGTGAGCTAAAACTTCACTGACCACCTGACCTGCGTAAGCCCTGACTCTGACTCAGGGACCACAGTAACTTTCTGGGTCTCCTAGAATTAGTATGAGTTCAGAGTCAGGGTGCAGTAATCCCCGAAAAGTTTAACTTCTTTCCATCCAGGCACAGTCACCCTGGTAAAAAGCTGTAAGTCCCTTTGAGGGGGGCCAGGAGAAAGGTTAACAGTAGGCATGTTTCGTAGTGTAGTAGGGTCCTTCCTCAAGGGGATCTGGCCTCTCCGTAATTCAAGGAGTTCTGGGTCTGTACACTGGCTCAAATCAGAATTGGTCAAAGGGCCATGGCTCTGTTTTTATGATTCAAGTTGACTTCTGTTCACTTGACCTAAAATTCTCCCACTTAAATAGATCAAGCGAGAATTTAGTGGACCGCCAATCTATTTCACATCTAAGGATACCATGAGCAGCTAGCCAACACCATAGGTCTCTGTAAGTCAAGACTTTTTATTACTGCTTTCACTCAGCTGTCCATTACAGTAATCACGCCCACCTTGCCTCTGATGATTAAGTGTTGCCACTTGGCCCCTGCTACTCAGGATCCAAGTACCCCATTGCATTTAGATCCCCCCAATTCAGTGGCAGCAGTTGCCACTGTAATTTCTGACCTACAGAGAAGTGTGACCTCTGAGCTCTTCGAGGATGCTGGAGCTCCCCTCAGATTTATTCCTCACAGTGATGGTGAAAGGTGTGTCCTCTGGATCCCCAAGGGTGGGTGAGCATGTCTTACACGATAAGTACACTCGAGCATTCCAACCTCCCTAAACCTTTGGATACCTTTCTCTAAAGCACACCAAAGCAATTCTGGCATTTCAAATTCATTGAGTGTAGGTCACCTGCTGGTCCATGTTTCAACCAAACAAACTGTTAGAACGCTTTCTAACTCCTCAAGCTGTAATATTAAATGAGAATCTGCTCAGTGGACCCACATCAATAAATTGGTCCAGATCTGACTTTAGGTTCCTTCCACCATCATCTTAGACCCTTAATATTCACCCACACACTCTCCCCAGATTCATATATGTAGAAGTTAGAAAAATCACGTTGTTCTTTGAGAGTGTAGTGCAGCTCCTCGTGGGACACACTTTGTCCCTCACCTGTTAAGGACCGCTGAGTGCAATTATAAATGTAAAAGCCAAGAGGGGTAGTGGGGACGGGTCCTGCGGAGAATCAACAGTGTCTTGCAAGGCAAGTATCTTGGGTTAGGCCATTACAGTTTCCTGAGGCAAAGCAGGATTAATCTCTTCAAACTTGGTGAAAGCACTGCTTCTGCTGGCAAAGAAGACTCAGCAGAATGTCAGGGTTCAGTATCCCCAGCTTCATCAGGATCTGCACATACGTCCCCATTCCAGTCTTCAGGATCCCATTACTTCTCAATCAATACCTTCACGGTACCAGCAGGCACCTCGTGAGGTTGGAAATTCAACTTGTGTTGTAATTTAGCCACTTGCAAGGTGAGACTGTGGGTTTGGTTTAAGGTAATCTCAGCACTGTGACAGGAGATAAAGGTTTCTTTCAGGGAAGCTATTGAAACTTGCAGGTCATTTATGCAGTGCTTAAACTGGGAATCTGAATCCCTAAGCTCATCCTTTTCTTGCCCCACTTTGTCTACTGTAATTAGGCGCAGCCAGTCAAACTTATTATACTTGTTAGACAGAAATGTTCTAAAGTATCGAATTCAGAGTCACCTAGAACCTTACCTCTTGTAAGTATTTGATTAGGAGGATCCAATATTTATATTATGAATATCTCTATTACCACATCTTGTTATGGAAAATGCTTTCTGGAGAACCAATTCCAGAAACCCCAGAGCCAATTCAGAAAACATCCTTAGAATTCTGTTCTTCTAGAACTATTCTTGGTACTAAAGTCCGTATTATTCACGCTTCTCTAGAGAAACAGTCAATAGGATAGCTATGTCATCTTTGTACCTATATCATCTATTTACCTGTCTCTCTACCTGCGGGACTTATTTTAAGGAATTGACTCGTGAGTGTGGAGGCTGGCAAGTCCACGATCTGCAGGGCAGGCCCACAGATTGGAAACTCAGGCAGAATTTCTCCATTGCATTCTAGAAACAGAATTTATTCCCAAAGCAAACACAAGGGGGGAAAATGAAGATTGCATTAGACATCAGTGAAATAGAAAACCAAAAAATAACAGAGGAAAAAAAATAGGGAAAAGCAATGTAAGCAAAAGGTGGTCTTCAAGAAGATTAACAACAATAGTAAACACAAATACTTAGCTATGATGAGCAGGAAAAAAGAGAGAAGACACAAATTGCCAAAATCAGAATTGAAAGAAGGAACATCACCATTGACCCCATGGTATTAAAAAGGCTCTGTGAGAATACTATGAACAGCTTTGTGCCAACAAACTAGACAACTTAGAAAAAATTGATTTATAGCTTCAAAACAATGCCTATCGAAATTCCAACAGTATGTTTTAAAAAAGTAATTGGTAAGCTAATTTTAAATTCTACATGGAAATTCAAAGGACCTAGGATAGCCAGAAAAAAAAAAAGAGAACTTATACTACTTTGTCTGAAAACTTACTATAAAGCTATAATTATCTAGACAGTGTGGTACTAGTGTAAGGCTAGGCATGTAGGTCAATGGAACAAAATTGAGATACAGAAATAAACTCTTATGGTCAATTGAATTTCCAGCAAAGCTGCCAAGGCAGTTTAGTGGGAGGAAAGGATAGTCTTTTCAGCAAATGATGCTGGTATAATTATATATTTATATGCAAAACGATATATTCAGATCCTTCCTCATGCTATACACACAAAAAATAGCTCAAAGTGGATCATAGGCCTAAATATAAGAGTTAAAATTATAAAACTTCTGGAAGAAAACATAGGGAAAAGGTCCTCATGACCTTGTAGTTCTTAGATATGACACCAGAAGCATACTCCATCAAAAATGTAGAATTTGATTTTATCAAAAGTAAAAGCTTTTTCCTTTCAAAAAAAAAAAAAAAAGAAAGAAACTATTAAGAAAATGAAAAGACTAGCTACAGATGGGGAGAAAACATTTGCAAATCATATTTGATAAAAGACTTGCATTCAGAATATATAAAGAACTTAAAACTCAACAAAAAAGAGACAAACCTAATTTAAAAAATTGAATAGATATTACACCAACTAAAGTATATGTAGGGACTTCCCTGATTGTCCAGTGGTTAAGACTCTGCACCCCCAGTGCAGGGGGTGCAGGTTCAATCCCTGATCAGGGAACTAAGATCCCACATGCCGTGTGGTGTGGCCAAAAGATTAAAAAAAAAAAAAGTATGTAGATAATAAACACATGAAAAGATTATTGACATTATAAATGATTAGGAAAATACAAATTAAAACCAAATGATATACCTCTTTACACACCAACTAGAATGGCTATGATTTAAAAAGACAGACAGGGATTTCCCTGGTGGTGCAGTGGGTTAAGAATCTGCCTGCCAACGTAGGGGACACGGGTTTGAGCCCTGGTCTGGGAAGATCCCACATGCCACAGAGCAATGAAACCTGTGCACTACAACTACTGAGCCCAAGTGCCACAACTACTGAAGCCCGCACGCCTAGAGCCCGTGCTCCGCAACAAGAGAAACCACTGCAATGAGAAGCCCACACACTGCAACGAAGAGTAGCCCCCGTTCGCTGCAACTAGAGAAAGCCCGCACGCAGCAACGAAGACCCAACGCAGCCAAAAAATAAAAAAATAAATTTATAAAATAAAAAGACAAATATGAGTGTTATGAAGATACAGAGAAATGCAAACTTTCATACATTGCTGGTGGGAATGTAAAATGTCACAGCCTCTTTTGAAGAAAGCTTGATGTTTCTTAAAAAGTTAAATATATACCAAATATTTAGATGTTTAATATTATCCATCTTTTGCAATCTCTTTCCAAAAATATAAGAGAAGGGAACATATTCCAACTCATTCTATGAGGCCAGTATTACCTTGATACCAAACTAGACAAGACCATTACAAGAAAATAAAACTATAGGCCAATAGCTCTTATAAATCTAGGTCTAAAA
Source organism: Balaenoptera borealis (assembly GCF_965194805.1). NCBI lineage: Eukaryota > Metazoa > Chordata > Mammalia > Artiodactyla > Balaenopteridae > Balaenoptera > Balaenoptera borealis. The sequence goes on along the minus strand of NC_138868.1, from coordinate 111,536,980 downwards.
TCCTCAACAAAATACTAGCAAACTGAATCCTGCAACATATAAAAAGAATTATATACAAGTGGAATTATCCCAAGAGTACAAGATTCATTTAACATCGGAAAATCAAAAATTAATAAAATACACGATATTAATAGAGTGAAAGACAAAAACCACATGATCATCTCAAATGCAGAAGAAGCATTTGGCAAGATCCAATGCTTTTTGGTGAGAAAAACACTCAAAATCTAGGAATAGGAAGGAAAAGTCTTCAACCTGATAAAAGGCATCTACAAAGACCCCTCATTTAATGCCATACTTAATGATAAAAGACAATGCTTTTCTCTTAAAATCAGGAGCAAGAAAAGAATATCTACTCTCTCCACATTTATTTAACAATGCATAGCTGGGGCAGTTGTGCAAGAAAAAGAAAAGGCATCCAGATTGGAAAGGAAGGAAAATTATTTCTATTCACAGAAGACATGATCTTGTATGTAGAAAATTCTAAGAAAACCACTAAAAACTGTTACAAACAATGATTTAAGCAAAGTTATAATATACAAGGTTAATACTTAAAAATCCACTATATTTCTATATAGAAGAAATGCCAAATTCAAAAATGAAATTAAGAAAATTCCATTTACAATAGCATCAAAAAGAATAAAATGCTTAGGGATAAACCTAACAAATGAAGTACAAGACTTGTACGTTGAAAACTACAAAACTTCAATGAAAGTAATTAAAGAATATATAAATAAATAGAAAAACACTCCATGTTCTTGGAATGGAAGATTGTTGTGAAGATGACAGTACTCTGCAATTGATCCACAGATTCAATGCAATCCCTATGAAGATGCCACAGGCTTTTTTTTTCTTTTTGCAAAACTTGACAATTCTGATCCTAAAATTCAGGTGGAAATGCAAGGAACTCACAATAGCCAAAATAATCTTAAAAAAGAGAACAAAGTTGGAGACTCACACTTCTCAATGTCATAACATACTAGAAAGCTATAGTAATCAAGACAGTGTGGCATTGACATAAGGATAGATACATATATCAATGGAAAGGAATTGACTGTCCAGAAACAAACCCTTACATTTATAGTTAATTAATTTTTGACAAGGGTACCAACACAGTTCAATGGAGAAAGTACTTCTTTTCAACGAATGGTGCTAGGACAACTGGATTCCACATGCAAAAGAATGAGATTGGACCCCCACCTCACACTGTATATAACTGAAAATAGACCAAAGACGTAAATGTAAAAGCTACAGCTATTAAACTATTAGAAGAAACAAAGGAATAAATCTTCATGACCATGGGCTAGGCAACAGTTTCTTAGGTATGGCACCAAAAGCACAAGCAACAAAAGTAAAAATAGATAAATTGGACTTCATCATTTTGTGTGATAAATGATGACTTTATTGATCACTTTGTTCTTCAAATGATATCAAGAAAGTGAAAAGACAGCCCATAGAATAGGAGAAAATATTTGCTAAGCATGTATCTGGTAAGACGCTTGTACACAGAATATATAAGGAACTCTTACAACTCAACAATAAAGGACAATTAAGTCAATTGTAAAATGGCAAAGGATTTGAATAGACATTTCTCCAAAGAAGATACACAAATGGCCGATAAGCCCATGAAAAGATGCATGGCATCATTAATCATTAGAGAGATACAAATCAAAACCACAATGGGTACCACTTCATAGTCACTAGAATCTCTCATATCAGAGTGACAGGTGCTAACAATGTTGGCAAAGATGTGGAGAAATTGGAACTCTCATGTAGTTCTGGAGGGAATGTGAAATGATGCTGCCATTTAGGAAAGATTTTGACAGTTCCTCAAAAATAGAGTTACCATATAGCTCCAATGCATAATGCCATTAATCACTTAATTAAGTGAAAAGTAAACTATTCCTGATTAGCATTATAACTCCAATCATTTGTCTAAACTTTAAAAGAGTGACAGTAACAAGTGTTGGCAGAAACGTTAAGTAACTATTACAGGCAGTAGTTGGTACAACCGCCTTGCAGTACTCTTTTTTTTTTTTTAACATTTTGTGAGAATTTGTTTTTATTTTTATTCTTTAAATGTTTTGTTTATTTATTTGGTTGCACCGGGTCTTAGTTGCAGCAGGTGGGCTCCTTAGTTGCGGCTCGCTGGCTCCTTAGTTGCGGCAGGCGGGCTCCTTAGTTGTGGCATGTGAACTCTTAGTTGCGGCATGCATGTGGGATCTAGTTCCCTGATGAGGGATCGAACCTGGACCCTCTGTATTGGGAGTGCAGAGTCTTATCCATTGCACCACCAGGGAAGTCCCCAGTGCTCTTTGTTATATACTAGTACCAAATATATGTAAAGCCTATGACCTAGCAACTCTGCTCTTTGTTATGTATATGTACAGAAGATTTAGTGCTTATGTCAAGGAAAAGATAGGTAAAAGAATGTTCGTAGCAGCATTACTTTAAAAAGCGTCAAACTAGATATAACACAAATGTCCATCAGTTGTAAATTTGATAGATAATTTGTGTTATGGTAATACAGTGGGATACTAGGCAAAACAGTTATGGTGATAGATGTCAAAATGTCGGTCCCCTTGTGGGTCTGGGGGCCTGTTGGGGTGCTGGAAATGTTCTATATTTTGATCTGGGTGGTGGTTAAACATGTGTATGTGTGTGCGTGTGTGTATATAAACACATATGTGTGTGTGCGCATGTGTGCACACATGCTTAAAATTTTTTTCTGAGCTGTGAATGTATTTATATATTTTACTGTATGCATTTCATAACATAGTAATAAAATGTGAGAATAGATTTATGTATGTGTTTCATTTTGGAAACATAAACACAGATGCACAGCCTAGAAACTTATGAAAATCCTTCTGAAGAACAAAGTTGAAGAGACGGAAGGAGATGGAACTTCCCTGAGTTTGTCTTTTCATGTAGTTTTAAATTTTGAATAACATTGATGTTTTAAGTATTCAAACAATAAAATTACATCAGTAAGGATGGAAACAGTTTTTAGGAGATAGTAGCAGAAACAGAGGTGTTGATGAGTAATTTCATCTGCTGGTTTACAGCTTCCAGTCTCCCTTGGCATTGGTTTGGGGTCATATGACTAATACTGGCCAAAAAGCTTTAAGAAGAAGCCTTTGGGCTGGAACAGAAGAGGTGATTTTATTCCTCCATGTGTTCCCTTCCTTTGCTTGGCAGTCACAGAGGTCACATCCTGACAGCATGGAGCCAGAGGACGGATTCATCCCTGTATCTCTAAGTCACCACATGGAGCACAGCTACCCTGAACTTGTGTTTTGAGAGTGAGAGTGAGTCTCAGCTTTCATTTGGGGACTTGTTTGTTGCCTTGGCATAGCCTAGAGAAGATGTAAAGTTGAGATGATTTGTTGAGAGTGAGGAGATATAGTGGCTATTTTAGGAAAGTTGGGGAGAGTGAGATAAAGGTTTTCTATACTCTTCAGAAGAATCAGAATAGAACATTTATAGACTATTAGAGCTGGAAGAAAACTGGAGACATTATTCTTTTCTTTTCATTTTGAAGACAAAGAAACTAGGACCAGAGGGACTAATGATTGGGTCAACATCACATAACAAGTTAGTGGTGGAGACAGGATTACAACCCTCATTTCTGAGACCTTGAGAACAGTCTCAGGGTTAGGCTACAACTACTTTTGAGAGCAGCTAAACATTTGCTTTAGGATATTGTGAACTTCACTTCCCTGGTGAAGGTTCTGGATGGGAATAGCAGCTGAGCCCCTGTCAATTGTTTGCCCCCAACTGTGAAGTCACAACAGAATCCCCCTTTCATTTCCACTTAACTGTCCTTCCACCTAGGCAGTCCACCATGGGTGACTTGGGAAAATCAGGAAATATGCTTCACAAGAAATGGCACTTGCACTTTTTACCCTTTACCTCTTATTGTTTGGATTATTTTTTGTGATTTGAATTACTTGTGTAAACAAAGTAGACACAAAAGTAAAATGTCCTTGTTGAGAGTTTTGTTCCTCCATCTTTGATGTTTTCTGGGTGGACAGGCCCTTTCTCCCCACTTGTAAGAGGAAGAATAAGAAAAGCTGTGGCATGGTTTGAACGAATGTCTAGAGGGCCCAGGTTATTTTGTTACAAATTTATTCTTTTGACTATAAAATCTCTTCCTGCTTAGCAGTGCTCAAGAGTGGGTGACCAGCCATAAGCCTCCCCTGCCCTCCAAAATTTCTGTCTTTGATTCAGTAACTTACCCCTTGTATCTTCCTCAGGCTCATATCCTGACTGCCCACCTCCCACCTCCATTTCTGAGCTGTGGCCATCACTAATGTGGACACTTCCTCACCTTTCTTTTCTACCTCCACTCTGACCCTGGGGATTAAAGGAGGTCATTGTCACATCATCATTGGCCAGCCAATCAGGTGGGCACCTCCCTCCGAGGACGTCCTTGTGCCAGAGGAGTTCTCAGCCTGCTTCAATGGAAGGAGGGAGCCACGAAGGAGGCCTGGCATAAGTCCAAAGATGATAATTACAACATGGATTGTGTACATTCTCGCCCGGAAAGGTGCCGGGTTCCCCTTCCCACCAAAAGTCAGTTCGGTAAGTGGGGCTGGAGGTAGCCAGGTGGAAAGTGTGTCAGGTGTCGTTTCCCCTCTGAGCCCCTGCTGCACTTCTGGAGAGAAGCTCTCACACTGCTAACTGTGGATAATGGAGGAGGGGCTGGGTCTCTCTGTATTCTGAGGGCATCGACTTACCACTTTGTTGCAGGACGTGGAAGTTGTGGAGAGCGAGGCTGTGTCTGTAGTACAGCACTGGTTGAAAAAGGTGAGTGAGATTCCTCTGGGACTCGGGGTACCACAGATTGTAGAGAGCTGGCCTCAGTGGGTGCAGGGAGCTGGACGTCCCTCCCCCTGCACCCAGGAAACCCAAGCTCATTGCCCACCAGCCTGCCTAGAGCCGTGTCTGATCCACCACATGTCCGGAAGGACCCGGGCTGTCCCCTCGCCAGAGACGGGCTGGCGTCACCACCAGCCCCACCCTGCTTCTCAGGCACACGGGAGGGGAGGGGGTTTCAGATGCGTGGCCCCGCTGCAGGGTGTCTCAGGAGGACCTTGGGCCCATGACTTACTGAGTCCCTGGAATTCCACAGGAAGGTAGCAGTAGACAAGCTAATTGCAGGAACTGTGCGATATAGCGTGTTTGTGTGGGCACGCATGTGTGTGTTGTGATGGGGAAGAAGAAAAGGGAAAAGGAAGAGGAGGGAGAATTGGGGCCAGATAGAGTGACACTTTCTGAGGGAAATTGCTTGCCTTTCAGACTGAAGAAGAGGCTTCCCAGGACATAAAGGAGAAGATGTCCACCAACTGCCCTCCCACGCATGGCCAAGATGTACATGTGACCAGAGACGTGGTAATGGAACCTTTGAGCTGCCCATCCTGGGGGGGGGAGCGAGGGGAGGGGAAGGGGGAGGCGGGTCCTACCGCAAAGGGTCCTGGGCAAGTGGGCAGAGCTTGTCCAGGCTGGGCTCCACCCTGGCCGTGGAGTCCTTGCTGGGCAGTAACCACTGGACTCCACCCGGATTTCCTAGGTGAAGCACCACCTCTCAAAGTCTGATTTGTTAACAAACCAGAGTCAGGAGGTCCTGGAGGAAAGAACAAGAATCCAGTTCATAAGATGGAGGTAAAGCATCTCATCTGCCCCGAGCTAGGCACACTGTGGGGAGGGGGAAGCAGAGAAGGCACAAGCCCCCCTCTTCGGGATTACTGGCCAACCCAAACCCACGGCTCTCCTTCTCTAGAGACGTCGACTCCTTTGACTGAGTTTTTCAGCCTGACTTTGGGGTCTTTTTTTTTTTTTTTTGTCTGCGTTAAGTCTTCGTTGCAGTGTGCGGGCTTCTCATTGCTCATTGCGGTGGCTTCTCTTGTTGCGGAGCACGGGCTCTAGGCGTGGAGGCTTCAGTAGTTGTGGCGCCCAGGCTCAGTAGTTGTGGCTCGCAGGCTCTAGAGCGCAGGCTCAGTAGTTGTGGCACATGGGTTCAGTTGCTCCGCGGCATGTGGGATCTTCCCAGACCAGGGCTCGAACCTGCGCCGCCAGGGAAGCCCTTACTTTGGGGTCTTAAGGGAATATTTTTGCTATCTTGAAATCCCAGCTCATTGCTAAATTTTAAAATGACTAGAGGGGTTGGAAAACTGGGCTTGCTTACCATTTCTTAAGCGCTTCTGAATAAATTTCAGATTTCTGTTGTTTTTGCACTTGATTTGTTCAGAAGTGGCTGCACTTTAAAGAGATAAAAGAAAATAAGCTCGTAAAGTGCAAAAGCCAAAGCCCTCGTCTTGGGCAGAGGTGAGAGGAGGTTTCTCGGCCCCGAGCCTAGAATTCTGTGCTCCACAGTAGCTGCTTTGTCAGCCCCAGCCTGCACAGACCATCTACACCGCCTCTCCTGGCTCTGAAGGGCAAGGCTCCAGGCAGGGGAGCTGGGCCTGGAACCTGGCTCACTGCCTCGGCACACGCTTCCCTGCCTCCTTCTGGGATGCATGTTCACTTGGGTCTCTTTTCCCAGTAGAGTCATTGTGGGATTCCGCTGGGCTTCCCCCCGCTGTGAAGGAGCCCTCTCTCATCTCTGGACTTGGCTTCCTTCCTGTGTCCCCATCGCCAGCTTTACTCTCTCCTATCAAGGAAGATATGTTTCTCAAGAAATGTGTTTTTGCTTCAGGATGTACAGTTTTCCTGTGTTTACCCCTTCCAGTGGCATTAGCATTTTAAAAGAGGATTCAAATGCTCAAGAATTGCATAAGAGGAGTGGTCTAATTTGAAGCCTCCCTGGGAAAGGTTTTTTTTGGACGGGAAGCCGGCCAAGGTCGCCCAAATCATGAACGTTGGTGACTGTCCCCCGTCCACCGCCCTGCCTGTGGGAGGCTTGTCCTCCCCCAGCCTGGCCACGCCACCAGCTCCAGCTGTTGCAGTTTCTTAAGGGGTTTGGATAATACGAACATCACCCTCTGGTATTTTTTAGAGCTTGGCTGTGTAGCGTAAGTAGGTTAAAGCTTTGGAGACATGGGACAGAAATCAGTCAATTATCTACATACAAGTTTTCCACTCTGGATATTCTGTGGAGATTTTAAACCAATAAACTCAGCCTGGTTCTCCCTCCGATCCGCTGATTTTGGTATCCTCCTATTAGTTTCATGAAGTACGTAGTCAGGGTTGCATATCCCTTTATTAAGCACCACTGAATGCTCATTTATATGGTAGATGTGTACTGGCCACCTGATGTTTGCTAGGGCCTCTGGAAGAGAGAACAACATAAACCAAGTTCCCCATTTGAAAGGATACAAGTGACCTGGGTGGAGAAGCATGTGAGCCCTGAAGGACATGTTGGGGACACCACTAGGAGGGCACAGTAGGGGCCCGGGCTGCACAGGTTCTCGGCTTTGCTGCCTAGGCTTCAGAAGGGTTCCTAGCAGGACGTTCACCTGGGCTGACCTGTGTCTGGGCAGGGACTGGACACACAGGAGCCCGAGCCAGGTGGGGCCTTCCACACGGGCAGGAGCCTGGCACCTCGGCCAACCCCGTCCAGTCCTCTGTGTCCCCTTCTTCTCGGAGGCGTCCCCCTGTCCCCTCAGGCCCTCTGTCCTTGCTTCTCTCTCTCTCTGGGCACTGACCAGCTCCATCTTCTACGAGCCACGTTCTGGAGCACGTTTGGGCTGCGGGTCCTCACAGGCGGTATCAAAGCTAAATTCACAGGGAAAACCCCAGAGCACCTAGAGCAAGGCATTACCCAGAAGGCACTGTCAGGAATGGGGGAGTCCAGTGGGCAGGCTGCTTTTCCTGGAGTGGAGGGTTTGTGAGGGTTTGTTGGGATGTGGAGTTGGGAAGGGCATGAAGTGGACCGTGGTGAGGAAGGCAAGTCCAGAACAGTGAAATAAAACAAAAACAACAGCAGCAAAGAGGAGCCTGCAGCTTCTTTGTGACAGAATGTTCTAGAAGGATCTCTGAACCATAGTGACTGTGGCACAATGCTGATGAGAGAGAGCTGGTGACAAAGCTGGAGAGGAATTCAGACCCGCTCTGTAACTCTAGCAAAGGCGCGTAACTTCTCCGTCTCCTTGACTCTCCTTAGGACCATTTGCTACCTGCCCAGGATCGTTGGGGGGCTCAGGGGTACTTGGTTAGTAAAAAGAACGCTTTGTGTTACTGGTACAAGGAGGGTGAAGGTGCAGCTCAAAAGCTCATGGCGACAGGGTCAGAGCTATGGTCCCCCATGATTCCAACCCTGGAGGTTCCACGGTGACTGGTTAGTAGAGAAGGAACCCGGGAACCCCAACGTCTGATGGTGTTTTGCAGCCATACCCGTATCTTCCAAGTGCCAAGCGAGGTGAGAAATGATGCCATGCGAGAACGGATAGAGCAGGTGAGACGAAGGTAAGCGTTCGAGACGAGTTGATTTCGGTTCCTAACTGGGGGCAGGTGGGTGGAGCGCTGCTGGCCTCTCCGTGGGTCTTCCTTAGCTCCAGCCCTGGGCCCGGCCAAGCCAGGGGCCCTTCTGGGCTGAGCGCCTCTTCCCAGGACTCAGGTCCTGGGCCCAGGCTCGGGCTGCTGCCCCACCCGGCCCTGTGCGGCGGTCTGGGTCTGTCCTCTGGGGGGGGGGCGGCTCTGCCACCCTGTGGTCTCCCCCCTGCCTCTCCTCTCCTCTCCTCTGTCCCCTGCAGCATATGCCATCTTATGGATGAAGCATCTCAGGAGCTTCACAGGAGAAATTCCTACTCAGACTGCTGAGAGCAGCAGGTGAGAGGGCTGACAGGTGAGGGGCCGGGCCGAGAGGGCGGCCTCCCTGGGCAGGGAGCCGGCACACTGGGTGGGGCTTGAGAATACCAGCGAGGGCCTGCACCTGGGCCACTGGGGGTCGGGGAGCAGGCAGCTGCCTGAGGCTCCTGCCACGCCTCTCAGATTTCCAGAAGGACTTGGAGTCAAGGTCAGATTTGCGTCTCTGACTCTTCACTGTGGGGTCTCAGACCGGTGCTTCTCAGTTGTCCACGGGCCCAGGGGTCTCAGGGGATGTGCGGTCGAGGCTGCGATGGCACCTGCAGCTCTGAGTTGCTAGAGCTGTTGGGCGTAGCCGCTGCTGGTCTGCTGGCCCCTCTCTGAGTCACAGGGTCACACGGCACTGGGGTGGGAGCGAGGGCGCACAGGTTTTGGCCCAGCCCCCGATCAGAGCCGTGACCTTGGGTCGTGTGGCCTCTCGGCCTGCACGCAGTACCAGTGGTCACGGCAGTGGCTGTCCGTGCTGCTGTGGAAGGTGGCGTGCCGAGGCCAGGAGATGCCTCTCCAGGAGGCCTCTGTCCGGGAAAGGTTGCTGCACCCCTGCCACGCAGGAGAGACCATGCTGATCGTCGTGGCGGCTGGCGGGGGGGCCAGCAGCACACTTAGAGGAGGGCCGTGAAGGTGTATGCTGGCATTTATTGAGCACTTGCTGTATGCCAGTTCTGCACAAGGCGCTTTGCCTAGGTTTCTCATCTGACCCAGATGACTGTAAGAGGAGGGTGTGGTGGTGCAGCTGTACTCACAGTAGAGATGAAGCCACCCTGGGGAGCAGATGCTGGCTTTCTTCCAGCTCCAGCGTGGGTGATTGCTTCATGCCCTGGTGCCTGTTTCCTGACTTTAGGACGTTGCTTTGTGGACCGTGGGGTCCAGCACGTGGCAAGCGCTGTGTCAGTGGTTTGCTAACGTCAGCAGGGACGAGGAGTCGGGGGTGCCTGCTGGCACCTCTGTGTTTGAAGGTGCAGAGCCAGGCTCCCGTACCAGCTCTGCCTGACACACCACCTCTCCTCCTCGTGGGTCTTCCCGCTCCTGCATCCTGCTCTGTGAATGTCGAGAGCAGCGGGCTTAAGGAGGCATCGCCAGCCCTGCCTGTCAGCCTTCACACATTTCCGTGATGCACCCCTGGGCATTTCCCTGCCTCCCAGGTTGATGCCCTTCAGGGTCGAGGAGCAGCCTGTGTCGGAAGGATGTCCACCCGACCTTGACCTGAGGAGTTACCACACCTGGGCAGAGAGAATCCAGTGGGTGAGCCCTTCCTTGTGACAGTGGCAGCACTGGAGTCTTCTTGCTGAACTGCTGATAAAGAGATGCACTGTTTAACCACCATCCCGGCCTCTGGTGTGAGTGCTTTGCCATCGTTCATTCATTGGACCCTGAGCACCTCACAGGCTTGCCTCTGGGGACGCAGGCTCTCAGCCTTGTGGGGAGACAGCTGACAGGCCCCTACCATTGTGTGAAGCAGGCTGTGCTGGGGCTCCTGGGGTGTTAGGGGCAGGGCTGTGCTGGGGCAGGAGGACTTCCTGGGGGAGGTGTGGCGTGTCTGTTTCACTCAATTATTTTATGTTCATTTACTCCTCCTCTAGAGCACTTCCTTTCCTTATGTAGACCCATGTTTCTGACCTACATCCTTTTCCCTCCTGAAGAACTGTTAATATTTCTTGAAAGGCAGGTCTGCTGGCAACAGTTTCCTTTGTCTGAGAAAGTATTTCCATTTCATTCTGAAGGACAGCTTTGAAGAGTACAGAAGTCTAGGGTTTTTTGTCTTTTTTTTCCCCCCAACACTTTGAATATTTTGCTCCACTCTCTTCTTGCTGGCATGGTTTCTGAAGGGAAGTTGGATGTGTTTTTATCCTGCTCCTCTCTGGGTAAGGTCCCCCCACCCCAGCTTTCAAGGTTTTTTTGTGTGTGTTTGATTTTCTGCAGTTTGAATATATGTTCAGGTGTAGATGTTTTGGTGTTTATCCTGCTTGGTGTTTTGAGCTTCCTGGATTTGTTGTTTGGGGTCTGTCATTAATTTTGGAAAATTCTCAACTATTATTACCTCAAATATTTTTTCTGTTCTTTTTGTTTCTTTCCTGGTGTTCCCATTACTCAAATGTTACACCTTTTGTAATTGTCCCCCAGTTCTTGCATATTCTCTTCCACTTCTTTTCATTCTTTTTTTTTTCTCTTTGCTTTTCCATTTGGAAAATTCCTATTGACATTTCTTAAACCTCACTGACTCTTTCCTTGTCCATGTCTAGTCTGCAGATGAGCCCATCAAAGGCATTCTTCATTTCTATTTCAGTGTTTCTTATTTCTGGCATTTCCTTCTGATTCTTTCTTGGGGTTCCCATCTCTCTACTTATGTTACCCATGTGTTCTTGCATGGTGTCCACCTTTTCCACTAGAGCCCTTAGCCTATTTATCAAGGTTGTTTTAAATTCCCAGTCTGGTAATTCCAACCTCTCTGCCATGTCCGAGTCTGGTTCTGATGCTTGCTGTGTCTCTTCAGAATGTATGTTTCACCTTTCATCATACCTTGTAGTTTTTTGCTGAAAGCCAGGTAAGATGAATGAGATAGAGGAACTGAGGTAGGCAGGCCTTCAGTGTGAGGTTTTTTTTTTTTTTTAAATTATTATTTATTTATTTATTCATTCTTGGCTGTGTTGGGTCTTCGTTTCTGTGCGAGGGCTTTCTCCAGTTGTGGCAAGAGGGGCCACTCTTCATCGCGGTGCGCGGGCCTCTCACTGTCGTGGCCTCTCTTGTTGCGGAGCACAGGCTCCAGACGTGCAGGCTCAGTAGCTGTGGCTCACGGGCCTAGTTGCTCCGTGGCATGTGGGATCTTCCCAGACCAGGGCTCGAACCCGTGTCCCCTGCATCGGCAGGCAGGTTCTCAACCACTGCGCCACCAGGGAAGCCCAGTGTGAGGTTTTATACTTATCTGGTTAGGGGTCAGGCTGTGTTTACTCCTTCCAGCAGCTGTGGTGTCAGAGGCTAAAATTTCCTTTCATGTCCTTGCTTTTTGTCTTTGGGTTTCCCTAGAGATTCCTCCTTAAATAGGGCCTGAAGCTTGCAGTTCTTTGAGGTGTAATCCCCTCTTACTTTACAGGAGCCCTGTTGATGTGGTGAGGTGTGAGGGGCAGGGAGGGGAGCATCCTGTAATCCTCTAACTTGGTCTTGGTCTCAGTTAACCTGTGCCCCTGGCCTGTGACCTTCACATGTGTTTCTCAGCTCTTCCCCCACTCCTACCTCAGGAGGGACGGGAAAGCGGGAGGGGGCTACAGTTGAATATTTTCCTTCCCTCGGCCAGGTAGGCTCTGGCAAAATAGTTTTCCTTGAGAGCAGGCCTTTGTTAAGGAAAACAGAATGCTTAAGACATATTTCAAAATGGCTACTTCCCCCTCCTCTTGCTGGGAAATGGGGGTGGGGGAGGTTTCTCTGATCTTTCACTATGAGAACCTGGTGGGGCTCCTTAGGTCCTTCCTAGGACTGGCCTCCTGGACTCATTAACTCCCAAGCCTGTCCACACTGAGTTACCAGCACTCCATCAGCTATAGTTTAAGCCTGGCTCCCTGGCCCTGGTTCCTTGAGGTTCTGCTCTGGTACATTGTGAGTCTCTGTATCCACCTGTCTGTCTCTCCTGGTTTCAGGTCAGCGGTTTACCCCGTGACCTTAGTTCTCTGATGGATCTGGGAAGAGTTGTTGCTCTTCGGTTTATTCAGCTTTTTTTCTTATTGCGAGGATGGGTGAGGACTTCCAAGCTCTTCACACACAGACCAGAGACTGGAGATATCGTTCTCACATTTACTGAGTGTCTAGTAGAATAACACCAGTGTTTGGTGACCTCTTACCACGTACCAGGGACTGTAAGCGCTTAACCCAAGCAGCCCTTTGGTGTAGATACTTCTGTTATTAGCGAGGAGGCCACGTAAGACCAAGAGGTGGTTACCTTGACCAGAGTCACTTTGTGATTGAGGAGTGATGGAGCCCAGCCTGGCCTTCTGGCTCCAGGCCTCCTTTCTCAGCCACTTTGTGTGTGGGCCCTGGGCTGGGCTGGGCTGGGCTGGGGAACATGCGGTAAACAAAACCCCCGTCCCTGTCCTGGTGGAACTTTTGGTTTGACAGGGGAGACGAGTTTTAGACTACATTAGTCACAATTTTCACAACTACCATAAAGGAGAAGTACTATATATAATGGGAACTTGCCCTGATCGGAGAAGAGAGCTGAATCATCACCTCATTTTGCAGATGAAGAACTGGAAGTTCAGAGAGGTTCAGTGGCTTTCCTGATGCCACGCAGCCATTAGATGCATGGCCAGGATTGGAATGCAGGCCGTCTCAGGCCATACCTCTGTGCAGTACGCTGGGGTGAGGGGTCGTTTTGGTGGACAGTAGTGGTGGTGGTGGTGACCTTGGCCAGCCCGACACGGTGGAGGGGAGGGGGTGGAGGTAGGACGGGTCCTTAGCCACCTGCCCCGCTATACCTGGAGGTCCGGAATGCCTGCACTTGCTTCCCATCGCCGTCCCCTCCCAGCTTCCCTCTGCCTGGTCGTGTAGCCGGGTAGGGGAGCGAGAAGAGCGGCAGTAGGACTGGCCAGGCAGGGGCTCCAGGACAGGAGGAAAAGCAGCAAGGCTGCTCTGGCTGGACAGGAGCGGAGGAGAGGGGCACAGGGGAGGGAGCTGAGCGGGGCCCGGGCCGGGCCACGCGGGTGGGAAGCAGAGGTGGGAAGCGCAGGAGTGTTACCTGTGGAACCGGGCTGCGGTGCAGGATGGGGGCGGGGGTCCCAGGAGGGGTCCCCAGGGAGCGAGGGGACGGGCTTGAGACAGGACGGAGGTGAGCTGGTGATGGTGGCACCTGCAGAGCGGGGAAGGAGGCACGTGGGGACAGCTGGCGACAGGGGTGCACTGCCCAGGAAGGGGTCTCATGGGGTGGGCTCAGCTTGGGGCCTGAGGTGGCCTTGCAGGTGATGTCCAGCAGGTGGATGGACAGACAGGGCCAGGCTGGAGGGGTGGCCCCTGAGAGTGCCCGGGGCAGGACCAGGCTGACCTTTGTGGGCAGGGCTGCAGTCCAGACCTCGGCAGGAGGATGGAGGCAGGGAAGAGGTCCACGGGCCACTCTCTGCAGTCCCAGAAGCTCTGCCCTCCCGACCTCTCCTCACGCTCCTGGGGAGGCGCCAAGAGACGCTCAGCTGGCCAGGCCTCTCAGCCTCAGGCTCCTGGGTCACAGTTCCGTGAAGGGACAACACCTGCTCCACAGTCCAAACTGAGCGCCAGTTTTGCCGGAAACCACCAGATGGTGCCATTTCCATGCAAAAACTGGTTTCCTGAAGGTGAAGCCTGTGTGCGCCGCAGGGTTTAGGTTTTATCGCCACGTGGGAAGCGTGAGCAGGTGGGAGGCCTTTGAGCATCTTAGTTTAATGGTGACTACAGTTCACGTCCACATCCGTGAACTATGGTAGGGCCACAACTCAAATGAAGCGTCCCGAGCGTTTACATGCAGCCGCGAGCGGCTCCCCAGGCGAGCATTCTGTCGCGTCCTCAGGGGCTCAGGGTGGTGGAAGGCCGACAGGCACAGACATAACGCAGGGTTGCGTGAGCACAGACGGGAGAGCAGAGGAGGGAGTGGTCTCTGCTTGAGAGAAGGTGTGGACTTCCCTGCGAGGGGACATTGAGCAGAGGCTTCTCCAGGCTCTGGCAACGAGGAGGGGTCTTCTAGGCAGGGGACATCCCTACGGGAAGGTGTGGAGGACAGTTAGGGACGCGGGCCTGGCCCTGAATGTTTGGAAGGCGGGGTGTGGTGGAGATCATGGCGGGAGAGGAGGCGGGTACCCTACAGGTGTGCGCCAGAGAACCCCGTGGACCCTGCCAGGGTGCCCGAGGAAAGGAGCCGGCGTGCGTGCTGGCCGGGGGCGGGCGGCGTGCGCTCGGCTGCAGCTTCAGGCACCTGGAGGAGCAGGGGCGCTGTAGCCCCCGGGAAGGAAGGGAGACCGCAGTCCTGGGCCCGGCCGGAGGTGACAGTAAGGAGACGGCCGCCCTCACGCTCAAGCGCCTGGAGTGTGGGGAGCGAGGGACCCGCGCTGGTATTGTAGCCGCGGCTCCTCCAGACCCTGGGTGGAAATGAAATCATTAAGTGGCTCAGATGGAGTTTTGTTCTGTGCGTGATTAACCCCAGGAGGGGAGTTTGGGAACAAATATGCCTCCTCTACCTGTATTACAGGGGGACTGAGCCACGGTAAATTAAAAGAAAATCACTGGCAAATTTGGGACCAGTCAGCTGTGACCAAGCCATTTGTGTAGTTAAATGAAGCTGAAAGAGCTAATAAAGGCTTTATGGGTCATGGATCCTTCTGTGTTTTCAGACCCACGCACAGGCGAGTCAGGTTGGCCCCTCGGGTGGGTGAGGTTTGCCAGCTCCGCGGGCTCTGGAGGCCTGCCTTGGGGACCAGCTGGACCCGGGGACGCCCCACGCCCTGGGAGGGGCCTTCTCTGGGCCCGTGTGCCGACTGAGGAAAGGTACTTCCTCTGGCCTTGAGCTCCCTTGGGGTCTGGGGAGAGAGGCGTCCGGCTTGGCCTGCTCCAGGCGGGAGGGTGGTGTGGTGTCCTGTGTCCAGCAGAGGGTGCTGTTGCCCTGGTGTTGCCAGCTGCCGGTCCCTCGATGGTGCCTCTGGCCACACTGTCCACCACGTAGGGCTCACCGGCTCCCAGCACCTCCGTTAGCGCCCGCACTCAGCTCCTCCGCCCACTCGGGGCCCCTTGTTTGGGGAGCAGGCAGAGGACCTCAGGCCTTAGTTTTACGGGGGAGGAGGCCCCTTGCTCTGTTTGGCCACAGGCAGAGGCAGGAGGAGGGCGGTCACCTTCCTAGCCCACAAAGCCCAGTCCCTGCCTGCACGCCACTCGGGGCTTCCAGGACCCCCTTCACGAGGGAGGGATGGGGGCTACGCAGGGCATAGCAGCCAAAGGAAGGAGCGTCACTGCAAACAGTGCTGGGGCTTTGGAGTCCCTTTTCAGGGCCTAAGTCCTGTGTCCGCTTTGTGCGAAGCTGGTGGGCGTCAGAATCCCACCACAGTGCCAGGGCACTTGTTAACGATGGAGATGGCTGAGCGCCACCCGACTCGTTTTACTGGGTGGCCTGGGGAGGGAGCCCAGGAACCTGCATTTTTATGAGGCCCATGCAGGTTGTTCTGAGACAGCTGTCCTCGGGCCCTTTGTTGGCAGAAGAGAACCTGGGGACTCCTGGGTCAGCCTGGGAGGGAACGTGCTGCTCTCGTTGCTGCCTCCTCTACCCGGTCTTCGGAAGCGTCTTCGGCCAATTAGCTCGTGACCACCCAGCGGAGTCCTGCTCTGCTTTGGTCCCAGAGTTAACAAAAGGGAGAGAAGCAGAGAGACAAGTCATGCAGAGCGTGGTTCCCGCGGGGCCCTCTTCAGCTCTAGTCCCTTCCACGCCCTCACTTTCCTGCCTGTCTCACCTTTCATCCCCCCCATCCAGGGCCCCTTAGGTTTCTAGTGCTTTCTGAGTTCTTCCTGGAGGGGGTTGTCTCTGCTTCCTGCAGGGGAGACGTCCAGCTGTCAGCCTGGGGTGTGTGCGTTTCTCTACGTGGGTCTCCTGCCATCAGGACCAGTGAGGCCTTGGGAAGCAAAGGGCGCACCCAGGTGCTTTCCTTGGGGCTGACACTGTTTTGGCTGCCTTTTATGGGGCCATTGTCAGCTCTCGGGGAGGGGTGGGGGCAACAGCATTGAGTGTGTCCCTGCCCTGCCTTTGCTGGCTGTGTGGCCATGGCTGAGCCCTTTAGCTCCTCCAGCCGTGGGCTGTCCCCTCTGTCAGGTGCGAGTGTCCCTCTCAGGGTGGCGGTATCAGAGGTGGCAGAGCCAGCACACAGTTTGTGCTGTCTGCCCTCCTGCCCCTCCCTGCCCTCCGCTGCTCCAGAGTGCAGGAGTCCTCGGGCAAATCAGCCCGGGTGTCTACACCCGCTTCCCCGCACTGCTCTGGGGATGGGACTGTCGAACCGATGGTGGTCGCATTGTTGGAGCGGGGAAAGCAATTGTGATTTGATCGGTACTTTCTCCCCCTCTCTGCGCCTGGCCAGGACCCTGGGGTCCAGCTGGTCTTGGGTCTTGGCTCTGAGGCCTGTTCTTTATTCTGTGCTGGGTCCAGTCGCCTGGCCTTGGGAGCCATGTAGGAGTCCCTCAACAGGGTGCGTTGAGGGACTCGAAGGCTGGGCTGACTGTGGCCTTGGGCTCATGGGTAAAATGGGAGTCAAAGTAACCCTGAGCAGGGCCAGAGCAAGGCACGTGCAGCTTCTGACGGCGTCCTGCACGCTGCTGAGATCCCAGTGATGTGGTTACGATCAGTGCAGCACAGAGACAGTGGTCGCTTCCCCTTGCCTCCAGCTCTCAGGGGTCTTTTTCATCAGAAAAGCTGTGTTTCCATCTAGGCATCCACCGCCCTGGGCTTTGAAGGAGCGGGGAGAAGCCTGGGGGATGTCGTCAGTGACCAAGCGTAACTTCGCGACAGGCAGAAAGGCCCGCGAGAGGGGAGGAGGAAGCTGCACTGTGGGTCGAGGCGGCCTCCCTGCCAGACCCCCAGATCTGAGACCCTCCCAGCTTCAACCCCAGGACCCTCCAGGCTTTGCATCGGGAAGTTCGGTTTGGACGAACGTTCCTCGGTGAGCAGGTGGTGGGCAGGATTGTACGGATGTCATCCCCGTCTTCGGTTCGTGCCTTTCTTTACTTCCCAGAGTTATTGTGAACGATGAGGTGGGGCCTCCAGTTTCTCCTACTCCACGCCCCATGCCCATTAGGTCAGACCCAACCCTCCCAGACGGCGAGGGCCCTGCTTGTCCACACGCCAGTGGGCTGTCCTGCAGGCTTCATCCTCTCCTACGACTCGGTGTGGACCTTGTGTCTTCAGGCTGGAACGCCCCCCACCCCATTCCCTGTCCTGGACATTCCACTCGCCCTTTGAGGCCCAGCTCAAATGCCACATCCCCTGGAAATGTTTCCTCTTTCTCCTTGCTCCTAACTTGCCAATGGGATCATGTTCCATATCTCGCTATCTCTCTCTTTAGCATAATTTCTTTTCATACTGTATTTAAATTTTTTTTTTCATTTGTGGTCCTGTCAGACTTGCTAGATGGTAAGATTCTTTAGGGCAAGATTGATGTTTTGTTCATCTTCGGTGGGTGCCCAGTAGGGGCTGAGCTGAGGCAGTGCAGCCTAGCCGACCCCCTGGAGACGCAGACCCTGGCTGGCCCACACCCCGTCTGCGGTACTGACCCCTGCGTCTCTCCACGGTGCCCCTACCCACCACCGCCCCCGGGCGTGGAAGGTCTGACGTGCAGACCGTGGGCCTCCTCCCCGAATGGAATCTGTCACAGGCGCGTGAGGCCTGAATGAACCGCAGTGGAAGAAGCATCTCCCCAAGGTCACTGGGGTGAGGGTCCCTGTAGCGATGAACAGCCTTGGGGGCCGTCCTCTGGGATTGCTGTTTCCATTTGTCACTGAACACGAAAGGCCGTGTAAGGAACACAGGCTGACAGAACAGACGGGCATGAACAGCCCTCTCAGACTTCCTCCTCTCAGGGGCCTCTCTCGCTCTCTCTCCCTGTCACCTTCGGCATCACAGGCCCCATCAGGGTTCCTGCTCTGTAGCCAGGAGTAAGCCCTCTCCTGCTCTTCATGGACTGGGTACAGTGGAAACAGATACAGGCAAAGAGGCAGAAGAGTTCCCCAAAGAAGGACCCTCGGTGGGGGGTCTTGCGAGTTTTGGTTACTTGGTCGTGATCCCCTGAGCACGGGCCCAGTTCCCTCCCATCCCCCACCCTCGGCCACCGCAGGTGCTGCTGGGCGTGAGCGGGTGGCTGTGTGAGCGGCCTCCTCCATCACTGCGGGACGTCTCTGACCCTAGGAGGCCTCTTTGAATCGTATTTCTTAGAATTTAAGTTTTCCTGTGGTGGAAAGAACATCAAACTTGAAGTCCCAGCTCTGTTACTTTCTAGATGTGTCTAATCAAGGGCAAGTGGCTTAATTTCTCTGAGACTCATTTAAAACATTTAAAGAATACACACACGCGCACACACACACACGAGTATTGATTTCTGCTCTGCCTGTCCCATAGGGTGGTTGGGAGGTGGTTTGAAGACTGACGCTGGGCTCTGAGCTGCTGACAACAGTGTAGGCACCTTCCCGAGGACAGGGATGGCCGCCCTGTTCACAGCTGCCTCTCCAGCAACCAGCCGGGTGCTGGGCACGGGTAGGTGTTGATGAATGAACGAAGGCCTCGGAGAAGGGTCCAAGCTGGACGTGAGGCTGTGAACGTGGTGGGTGACGACAGGGAGGATGGCAGCTTGGAGTCCCTTTTTCAGGAGACGTGAGGACAGCTGGCTGGGGGACACTGTGTCTGGAGCGGACAGTGGGTGGGGTCCCGTAAGTTCCCCCAAGGCTTCAGCTGCATCCCCGTGCATCTCACTGGCCAGGAATGGCACAGGGGAATTCAGGTTCTGTGACTGTTGCAGGGCAGTGGGGCGGCTCGTCCCTGGGCCTGGCTGCATGGCTCTCCCCGCCCGGTGAGGTTCTGTTACAAGGACGAAGAGAAGCGGTGGCGGCTGGATGGGCGGCATGTAGCGTCTGTCTCGGGACCGGGAAAAGAGAGTGTGTGTGTCTGTGGCTACGGCCGCTCTCTGCAGGGGTGGGGGTGGCGCCGGGGCAGGAGTCTGCCCGCTTGTCCAGCTGTGGTGAAGGGGGAGCAGGGGGTGGCGGCAGGAACCCTGGCTGGTAGACAGCCGGCGGGGCTCTGGTTCCTCTCCCGCTGGAGGCTCATTTGTGACTTTGTGCTGTTGACTTCTCAGAGTCTTTATAAACTTTTACATTTTATTTTTAAAGGATCCTTTGTTGTGCTGACTCACAGGGTTAATGCTGATGGTGACGGTAACGATCATCACAGCAGTGATGGGTAACACCTACTCAGCCTTTGCTGTAAGCGCGGTCATATCGTTCACTTCTCTCAACAGCCGTACGCTGTTGTGCTGCCAGCGCCCACGCTTCACAGACGACGAGTCAGACACGCGGAGGTAAAGACACTGGCGCAAGATGG
Organism: Balaenoptera borealis; assembly: GCF_965194805.1. Lineage (NCBI taxonomy): Eukaryota > Metazoa > Chordata > Mammalia > Artiodactyla > Balaenopteridae > Balaenoptera > Balaenoptera borealis. The sequence continues at coordinate 111,517,110 of NC_138868.1, read as the reverse complement.
TAAAGATCGTACATGAGGGGCCAGGAGTGTAGCGTATACTGTGTGGCTCCCAGCCTGCTCATTTAGCCGTTAAACACCGCCTCTAAGTGGGTGAGATTATCATGAGGATGAAGCATAAGAGCAGCAGTGATGACTCCTGTTGTCTGTTGAGCGCACTTGATTTGCCAGGCACTCTTACAGGATCTGACTTAGAGTGGTGGGTAAAAGGAGGTCCTAGCTCTTACTTCTAGTGAGGGCAGTGACAGCTGTGCTTATAAGATTTTGTCGCGATCAGATGAAATGGTCGAGAAGGGCTGCGCGGAGCTGTGATGCGCGGTGCAGGTGCCCGCTGCTGCTGCAGGAGCTGGGCTCGCTGCTCGTTGCTGCACGGCTTCTCTTTCTCCAGGCCAGTGGCCAGATAAGAGTCTCAGTCTCAGAACTCGAAGAGCGCTTTTCCCATGGATTGTTTCACTTACTGTTTATACCTTGTCCAGAGCGGTTGAAACGATTGTCCTTCCCATTTAACAGAAAAGGAAACTGAGGCTCGGAGAAGTCCGAGAGGTTAATACACAGCTACTAAGTGCTGGGGTGGGTTTTCACCCAGCACTGCCTGATTCTAGGTTCAGTTCCCAAGAAGAGGCTGCTAGGTGCTGTGGAGGTGGGCTGTGGAGAGGTGGGTGGGAGGTCAAGGGTTAGACTTAAAATTTGGTTGTATGTGCGCAGACTGGACTTACTTGGAGTGACAGCTGCTGTTACGGTCACACACACAGACCCTGGGAAAGAACGCAGCATCGTAGACAGCACAGATTAATACACAATAGAAATTGCTGAAAATAGTCCAAGCAGATGCTAGCTATAGCACAGAAAGCTTAGCAAAATAAGGTGAAGTCCTAACATACCAGCTGATGGCAATTCAATGGAGAAGACAAAAGAACAACCTAGTTCAGCTAAGCTCTGAGAGCCTAGCTCTAACTGTGACAGTGGCCACTGAGAAAGATCAGGGTACACAGTGGGGAGGGGTGCAGGGGTGGTGCTTCCACCCACCAAGAGACTCCCGCCAGCCCCCTAAGCCAGAGGAGCCAGGCAGGAGCCACAAGTGTCTCCAGGAATCTCACCCCAAGCCCCACTGGTCTACACTCTTAAGGAGTTCCTGGTGTTCTTTGACAACTGAAGTCCCTGGGGCTTTTGCTTTGCTTCTGGAAGTGTCAGAGGGCTGGGGAATTCTGCGAGTGTCCGGCCCATGATGGGCAACCTAGCAAAGAACATTTCCACAGACGTCACTTAAGGCAGCCCTCGCCTCCAAGCAAGACTTTCCTCCACTTGAGGCAGTGTGCATCTGGCCACTCTCAGAGATTGCAGAGAAGGGGCTTCTGCAGCCTTGATGTTTCCTGCTGACACAGAGACTCACTTATTCCTCTTGTTCATTCTTCATCTCCTGTCCTGGCTCTAGTCCTTCTCAGGAGAGCACACGGATGCTGAGTTTGCACGCCCGTGGGGAACAGAGTGAGGCCGGAGTCCGGGCAAAGAGCGGGGGGGAGGGGAGGGGAGGGGGCGGGGTCGAGCGCAGGGCCGCGCGCGCTCACTGCAGTGCAGGGCCGCAGAGGCGGGAGCGCCCCTGGTACGCCGTTATCAGCATTACCATGCAGTATTCCCCGCCGGCTTTGTCTTTGCTTTGCATTTTATCAATACCTCCAGCGGATCCTGCTGTCCCTTTCTGTGGGTTTATTAATATTGCCCTATGATCTATGGGTAGCTGCCATGCTTTATATTCCAGCCCCATCCCGGCTTCTCCAAACTCAGACACCATATTTAATTAGATTTTCTCCCTGGCTCAGGCAAACAGAAATTGAACTCCCAGTATGTCTCTATTGCTCTGGAGCCTGGGCCTGACAGAAGCAGACAGCTCTCTTTCCCTCCCCGGCTTCCTCCACCTCATCCCCTCCAGTCCTACCTCTGACATTAATATTCCAACACAAGCCCATTTCTAGGTTCATTCTTTGGCCCCAAACTCTGAAATTCTTCCTCACATCACCCCCTGCCATTAAAAAATGACCCATGTGCTGAGGCTTCGCTGCTCTGTTTGATCTCCCTCCAGACTTTGGGCAAACCTGAGAGCTGACGGGTGGGCAGAGTGGAGGAGATGGAGGGGCGGAGGGCTGTCTCGCTCTGGATGCCAAGCTGACGGGTGGTTCTGCCTGAAATCGAGGAGACATGTGAGATGTCCTTTCAAGATGACTCCACCCTTGGAAAAGGCTCCGGGAAAAGCCACTTTACTGTGTTACAACTTTTCCATCTGGAAAATGGAGAACACAACAAGAATTGGGCTTTTTTGAAGTTATGAAGAATGAAGATGTCTGATCTCACTTTCTGTCAACAAAATGTGAGGGGACGGAGAGGGGTTCAGAAGAGATGTAGAGAGGAGAGCTCCCAAGATGACCGAGTAGGAAGACCTGAGCTCACGTCCTCTCACAGACTCGCCAAAACAACAAGCAGAGATGATAAAAACGGGAACCTACCAGAAAAGATCGTCTACAACTAAAGATATAAAGAAGGAACCACAATGAGATGGGTGGGTTGGGAGGAGCCATGTAGTCAAGTCCCACACCCCCAGGTGGGTGACCCATAAACAGGAGAATATTGCAGAGGTTCTTCCTGAGGAATAAGGGGTCCAAACCCAGCATCGGGCTCCCCAGCCCGGGGGTCCTGCTCAGGGAAGATGAGCCCCCAGAATGTTTGGCTTTGAAGGCCAGCAGGGCTCCTTTTGGGAGACTCAGAGGGCAGTGGGAAATAAAGACTCCACTCTTAAAGGGCACACACAAAATCCCACGTGCTCCGGGACCCAGGGCAGAAGCAGTAATTTGAAAGGAGCCTGGGTCAGACCCGACGCTGATCTTGGAGAGGCTCCCAGAGAGGCAGGAGGCAACTGCAGCTCCCCTGGGACACAGACACTGACAGCAGCCATTTATGGGAGCTCCTTCTGCCACGTGGACACTGGTGCTGGCGAGTGTCATTGTGGAATCCTCCCTCTCGGTTATTAGCCCCGGACCCAGCCCCATCTCCGTCCAACAGCCTGTAGGTGCCAGTGCTGGGACGCATCAGGCCAAGCAACTAACTGAGCGTGGACACAGCCCCACCCACCAGCAGACAGGCTGCCTTAAGATAGTCTGAGCCCATAGCTTCCCCTGGACACAGCCCTGCCCACCAGAGGGCCCAGGACCCTGCCCCAAAATATGTGGCCCTGCCCACTAATGAGCCTGAGCTACCCTCAGGACCAGCCTCACCCACCAGCAGGCTGATACCAACCCCAGGAAAACCGCAGCCCCGCAGCCACCAGCAGGCCAGCACCAGCTCTGGGATCAGCTTGGCCCTGGCTCCATCCAACAGCAAGCCGACAGAAGTTTCAGGACCCCACAGCGGTCAGCTTGCCCCAACAGAAGGGCCCATACAGCCCACACAGGGGCAGCCTTAGAGCACATGGCTTTGGAGACCAGAGCAAGGTCAGGAAACAGAACCAACCTACAGATACATAGAAATAAAAACAGCAAGTTAGGCAAAGTGAGACAACAAAGGAACATGTTTCACAAGGAGGAACAAGATAAAACCTCAGAAGAAGAACTAAGTGATGTGGAGCTAGGCAATCTCCCTGAAGAAGAGTTCAAGGTAATGATTATAAAGATGATCAAAGAGCTTGGGAAAAGAATGGATGAACAGAGTGAGAAGTTAGAAGTCTTTAACAAAGAGTTAGAAAATATAAAGAACAACCAGAGATGAAGAATGCAATAACTGAAATGCAAAATGCACTAGAAGGAATCAGCAGTAGACTAAATGATACAGAGGAACGGATCAGTGAGCTGGAAGGCAGAGTAATAGAAATCACTGACGCTGAACAGAAAAAAAAAGAATAAAAGAAATGAAGACAGTATGGGAGACTTCCAGGACAACATCAAGTGCACTAATATTCACATTATAGGGGTCCCAGAAGCATAAGAGGGAGAGAAAGGGGCTGATAACATATTTGAAGAGATAATAGCTGAAGACTTCCCTAACCTGGGAAAGGAAGCAGTCACCCAAGTCCAGGAAGTGCAGAGTCCCATACAAGATCAACCCAATGCCAAGACACACTGTAATCAAAATGACAAAAGTTAAAGGTAAAGAGAGACTATTAAAAGAGTCAAGGGAAAAACAACAAGTTATATACAAGGGAACTCCCATAAGGCTATCAGCTAACTTTTCATCAGAAACTCTGCAGGCCAGAAGGCGGTGACAAGATAAATTTAAAGTGATGAAAGGGGAAAACCTACAACCAGGTATTCTGTACCCAGCAAGTCTTTTTTTTTTTTTTTATTTCTAATTTTTAAAAAAATATTTTTAATTTAATTTATTTTTTTATACAGCAGGTTCTTATTAGTCATCAATTTTATACACATCAGTGTATACATGTCAATCCCAGTCACCCAATTCATCACACCACCACCACCCTCACCCTCCGCTGCTTTCCCCCCTTGGTGTCCATACATTTGTTCTCTACATCTGTGTCTCAATTTCTGCCCTGCAAACCAGTTCATCTGTACCATTTTTCTAGGTTCCACATATATGTGTTAATATACGATATTTGTTTCTCTCTTTCTGACTTAGTTCACTCTGTATGACAGACTCTAGATTCATCCACGTCTCTACAAATGACCCAATTTCGTTCCTTTTTATGGCTGAGTAATATTCCATTGTATATATGTACCACATCTTCTTTATCCATTCATCTGTCAATGGGCATTTAGGTTCCTTCCATGACCTGGCTATTGTAAATAGTGCTGCAGTGAACATTGGGGTGCATGTGTCTTTTTGAATTATGGTTTTCTCTGGGTATATGCCCAGTAGTGGGATTGCTGGGTCATATGGTAATTCTATTTTTAGTTTTTTAAGGCACCTCCATACTGTTCTCCATAGTGGCTGTACCAATTTACATTCCCACCAACAGTGCAAGAGGGTTCCCTTTTCTCCACACCCTCTCCAGCATTTGTTGTTTGTAGATCTTCTGATGACGCCATTCTAACTGGTGTGAGTTGATACCTCATTGTAGTTTTGATTTGCATTTCTCTAATAATTAGTGATGTTGAGCATCTTTTCATGTGCTCCTTGGCCGTCTGTATGTCTTCTTTGGAGAAATGTCTATTTAGGTCTTCTGCCCATTTTTGGATTGGGTTGTTTGTTTTTTTAATATTGAGCTGCATGAGCTGTTTATATATTTTGTAGATTAATCCTTTGTCTGCTGATTCATTTGCAAATATTTTCTCCCATTCTGAGGGTTGTCTTTTTGTCCTGTTTATGGTTTCCTTTGCTGTGCAAAAGCTTTGAAGTTTCATTAGGTCCCATTTGTTTATTTTTGTTTTTATTTCCATTACCCTAGGAGGTGGATCAAAAAAGATCTTGCTCTGTTTATGTCAAAGAGTGTTCTTCCTATGTTTTCCTCCCAAGAGTTTTATAGTGTCCAGGCTTACATTTAGGTCTCTAACCCATTTTGAGTTTATTTTTGCATATGGTGTTAGGAAGTGTTCTAATTTCATTCTTTTACGTGTAACTGTCCAATTTTCCCAGCACCACTTATTGAAGAGACTGTCTTTTCTCCATTGTATATCCTTGCCTCCTTTTCATAGATTAGTTGACCATAGGTGTGTGGGTTTATCTCTGGGCTTTCTATCTTGTTCCATTGATCTGTGTTTCTGTTTTTGTGCCAGTACCATATTGTCTAGATTACTGTAGCTTTGTAGTACAGTCTGAAGTCAGGGAGGCTGATTCCTCCAGCTCCTTTTTTTTCCCTCAAGACTGCTTTGGCTATTCGGGGTCTTTTGTGTCTCCGTACAAATTTTAAGATTTTTTTGTTCTAGTTCCATAAAATTGCCATTGGTAATTTGATAGGGATTACATTGAATCTGTCGATTGCTTTGGGTAGTATAGTCATTTTCACAATATTGATTCTTCCAATCCAAGAACATGATATATCTCTCTATCTGTTGGTATCATCTTTAATTTCTTTCATCAGAGTCTTATACTTTTCTGCATACAGGTCTTTTGTCTCCCTAGGTAGGTTTATTCCTAGTTATTTTATTCGTTTTGTTGCAGTGGTAAATGGGAGTGTTTCCTTAGTTTCTCTTTCAGACTTTTCATCATTACTGTATAGGCATGCAAGAGATTTCTGTGCATTAATTTTGTATCCTGCAACTTTACCAAATTCATTGATTAGCTCTAGTAGTTTTCTGGTGGCATCTTTAGGATTCTGTATGTATAGTATCATGTCATCTGCAAACAGTGACAGTTTTACTTCTTCTTTTCCGATTTGTATTCCTTTTAGTTCTTTTTCTTCTCTGATTGCCGTGGCTAGGACTTCCAAAACTATGTTGAATAATAGTGGTGAGCGTGGACATCCTTGTCTTTTTCCTGATCTTAGAGGAAATGCTTTCAGTTTTTCACCGTTGAGAATGCTGTTTGCTGTGGGTTTGTTGTTTATTGCCTTTATTATGTTGAGGTAGGTTTCCTCTGTGTCCACTTTCTGGAGAGTTTTTATCATAAATGGGTATTGAATTTTGTCAAAAGCTTTTTCTGCATCTATTGAGATGATCATATGGTTTTTATTCTTCAATTTGTTAATATGGTGTATCACGTTCATTGATTTGCATATATTGAAGATTCCTTGCATCCCTGGGATAAATCCCACTTGATCGTGGTGTATGATCCTTTTAATGTGTTGTTGGATTCTGTTTGCTAGTATTTTATTGAGGATTTTTGCATCTCTATTCATCAGTGATGTTGGTCTGTAATTTTCTTTTTTTGTAGTATCTTTGTCTGGTTTTGGTATCAGGGTGATGGTGGCCTCATAGAATGAGTTTGGGAGTGTTCCTTCCTCCGCAATTTTTTGGAAGACTTTGAGAAGTATGGGTGTTAGCTCTTCTCTAAATGTTTGATAGAATTCACCTGTGAAGCCATCTGGTCCTGGACTTTTGTTTGTTGGAAAATTTTTAATCACAGTTTCAATTTCATTGCTTGTGATTGGTCTGTTCATATTTTCTATTTCTTCCTGATTCAGTCTCGGAAGGTTATACCTTTCTAAGAATTTGTCCATTTCTTCCAGGTTGTCCATTTTATTGGCATAGAGTTGCTTGTAGTAGTCTCTTATGGTTTGTATTTCTGCAGTGTCTGTTGTAACTTCTCCTTTTTCATTTCTAATTCTATTGATTTGAGTCCTCTCCCTCTTTTTCTTGATGAGTCTGGCTAATGGTTTATCAATTTTGTTTATCTTCTCAAAGAATCAGCTTTTAGTTTTATTGATCTTTGCTATTGTTTTCTTTGTTTCTATTTCATTTATTTCTGCTCTGATCTTTATGATTTCTTTCCTTCTGCTAACTTTGGGTTTTGTTTGTTCTTCTTTCTCTAGTTCCTTTAGGTGTAAGGTTAGATTGTTTATTTGAGATTCTTCTTGTTTCTTGAGGTAGACTTGTATAGCTATAAACTTCCCTCTTGGAACTGCTTTTGCTGCATCCCATAGGTTTTGGAGTGTCGTGTTTTCATTGTCATTTGTCTCTAGGTATTTTTTGATTTCCTCTTTGATTTCTTCAGTGATCTCTTGGTTATTTAGTAACTTATTGTTTAGCCTCCATGTGTTTGTGTTTTTTACGTTTTTTTCCCCTGTAATTCATTTCTAATCTCATAGCGTTGTGGTCAGAAAAGATGCTTCATATGACTTCAATTTTCTTAAATTTACTGAGGCTTCATTTGTGACCCAAGATGTGATCTATCCTGGAGAATGTTCTGTGCATACTTGAGAAGAAAGTGTAATCTGCTGTTTTTGGATGGAATGTCCTATAAACATCAATTAAATCTATCTGGTCTATTGTGTCTTTTAAAGCTCCTGTTTCCTTATTTATTTTCATTTTGGATGATCTGTCCATTGGTGTAAGTGAGGTGTTAAAGTCCCCCAATATTATTGTGTTACTGTCGATTTCCTGTTTTATAGCTGTTAGCAGTTGCCTTATGTATTGAGGTGCTCCTATGTTGGGTGCATATATATTTATAACTGTTATATCTTCTTCTTGGATTGATCCCTTGATCATTATGTAGTGTCCTTCCTTGTCTCTTGTAACATTCTTTATTTTAAAGTCTATTTTATCTGATATGAGTATTGCTACTCCAGCTTTCTTTTGATTTCCATTTGCATGGAATATCTTTTTCCATCCCCTCACTTTCAGTCTGTATGTGTCCCTAGGTCTGAAGTGAGCCTCTTGTAGACAGCATGTATATGGGTCTTGTTTTTGTATCCATTCAGCAAGACTGTGTCTTTTGGTTGGAACATTTAATCCATTCACGTTTAAGGTAATTATCGATATGTATGTTCCTATTACCATTTTCTTAATTGTTTTGGGTTTGTTTTTGTAGGTCCTTTTCTTCTCTTGTGTTTCCCACTTAGAGAAGTTCCTTTAGCATTTGTTGTAGAGCTGGTTTGGTGGTGCTGAATTCTCTTAGCTTTTGCTTGTTTTTAAAGCTTTTGTTTTCTCCATCGAATCTGAATGAGATCCTTGCTGGGTAGAGTAATCTTGGTTGTAGGTTCTTCCCTTTCATCACTTTAAGTATATCATGCCACTCCCTTCTGGCTTGTAGAGTTTCTGCTGAGAAATCAGCTGTTAACCTTTTGGGAGTTCCCTTATATGTTATTTGTCATTTTTCCCTTGCTGCTTTCAATAATTTTTCTTTGCCTTTAATTTTTGCCAATTTGATTACTATGTGTCTCGGCGTGTTTCTCATTGGGTTTATCCTGTCTGGGACTCTCTGCGCTTCCTGGACTTGGGTGGCTATTTCCTTTCCCATGTTAGGGAAGTTTTCGACTATAATCTCTTCAAATATTTTCTCTGGTCCTTTCTCTCTCTCTTCTCCTTCTGGGACCGCTATAATGCGAATATTGTTGTGTTTAATGTTGTCCCAGAAGTCTCTTAGGCTGTCTTCCTTTCTTTTCATTCTTTTTTCTTTATTCTGTTCTGTAGCAGTGAATTCCACCATTCTGTCTTCCAGGTCACTTATCCGTTCTTCTGCCTCAGTTATTCTGCTCTTGATTCCTTCTAGTGTAGTTTTCATTTCAGTTATTGTATTATTCATCTCTGTTTGTTTGTTCTTTAATTCTTCTAGGTCCTTGTTAAATATTTCTTGCATCTTCTCGAACTTTTCCTCCGAGGTCCAGGATCATCTTCACTATCATTATTCTGAATTCTTTTTCTGGAAGGTTGCCTATCTCCACTTCATTTAGTTTTTTTTCTGGGGTTTTATCTTGTTCCTTCAACTGGTACATAGCCCTCTGCCTTTTCATCTTGTCTATCTTTCTGTGAATGTGGTTTTTGTTCCACAGGCTGCAGGATTGTAGTTCTTCTTGCTTCTGCTGTCTGCCCTCTGGTGGATCAGGCTATCTAAGAGGCTTGTGCAAGTTTCCTGACGGGAGGCACTGGTGGTGGGTAGAGCTGACTGTTGCTCTGGTGGGCAGAGCTCAGTAAAACTTTAATCTGCTTGACTGCTGATGGGTGGGGCTGGGTTCCCTCCCTGTTGGTTGTTTGGCCTGAGGCAACCCAACACTGGAGCCTACCTGGGCTCTTTGGTGGGGCTAATGGCAGACTCTGGGAGGGCTCATGCCAAAGAGTACTTCCCAGAACTTCTGCTGCCAGTGTCCTTGTCCCCGCAGTGAGCCACAGCCACCCCCCCAGCTCTGCAGGAGAACCTCCAACACTAGGAGGTAGGTCTGGTTCAGTCTCCCCTGGGCTCACTGCTCATCCCCCTGGGTCCTGATGTGCACACTACTTTGTGTGTGCCCTCCAAGAGTGGAGTCTCTGTTTCCCCCAGTCCTGTCAAAGTCCTGCAATCAAATCCCACTAGACTTCAAAGTCTGATTCTCTAGGAATTCCTCCTCCCGTTGCTGGACCCCCATGTTGGGAAGCCTGATGTGGGGCTCAGAACCTTCACTCCAGTGGGTGGACTTCTGTGGTATAAGTGTTCTCCAGTCTGTGAGTCACCCACTCAGCAGTTATGGGATTTGATTTTACTGTGATTGCGCCCCTCCTACTGTCTCACTGTGGCTTCTCCTTTGTCTTTGGATGCGGGGTATCTTTTTTGGTGAGTTCCAGTGTCTTCCTGTCGATGATTGTCCAGCAGCTAGTTGTGATTCTGGTGTTCTCGCAAGAGGGAGTGAGAGCATGTCCTTCTACTCCGCCATCTTGGTTCCACCCAGCAAGTCTTTCAATCAGATTTGATGGAGAGATCAAAAGTTTACAGACAAGCAAAAGCTAAAAGAGTTCAGGACCACCAAAACAGCTTTACAAGAAATATTAAAGGGACTTCTCTAGGTGGAAAAGAAAAGGCCACAACTAGAAACATGAAAATTGTGAAAGGATAAAGCTCATTGGTAAAGGCAAATATACAGTAAAGGTAGTAAATCAATCATGTACAAAGCTAGTAGGAAGGTTAAAAGACAAAAAGCAGCAAAATCAACTATATCCAGAATAAGCAGTTAAGGGATACACAAAACAATTCGATGTAAAATATGATGTCAAAAACAGTAATAGTGAGGCGAGGAAAGTAAAAATGCAGGGTTGTTAAAATGAGTTTGAACTTAAGAGATGAGCAACTTAAAATAATTACACATATATATATAGATTGCTATATATAAAACTCATGGTAACTAGAAACCAAAAGTCTGTAATAGATAGATATGCAAAAAAGACAGAGGACTCCAAACATAGCACTAAAGACAATCATCAGATTGCAAAGGAAGAGAACAAAAGAAGAAGAAAGGGAAAAAAAAGAACTACCAAAACAACCCCCAGACAATTAACAAAATGGCAATAAGAACATCCATATCAATAATTACTTTAAATGTAAATAGACCAAATCCTCCAACCAAAAGACAGAATGGCTGCTACTCACTACTACTAGAGCCCATCAGTGAATCCAGTAAAGTTGCAGGATACAGAATTAATATACAAAAATCTGTTGCGTTTCCATTCACTGACAATGAAATAGCAGGAAGAGAAATTAAGGAAACAATCCCATTTATTATCACATCAGAAAGATTAAGATACCTGGGAAAAAACCTGCCTAAGGAGGTAAAAGACCTGTACTTGAAAAACTATAAGACGCTGATGAAGGAAATTGAAGACAACACCAACAGATGGAAAGCTATACCATGCTTATGGATTGGAAGAATCAATATTATTAAAATGACCATAATACCCAGTGCAATCTACAATTCAGTGCAGTCCTTATAAAATACCAATGGCATTTTTCACAGAACTAGAACAAAAATTTTTGAAATTTGTATGGAAACACAAAAGACCCCAGATGAAAAACAGAGCTGGAGGAATCAGGCTCCCTGATTTCAGACTATACTATAAATCTACAGTAATAAAAACTGTATGGTATTGGCACAAAAACAGTCATATAGATCAATGAAACAGCATAGAGAGCCCAGATATAAACCCACACACTTATGGTCAAATCTATGACAAAGGAGGCAAGAATATGCAACAGAGAAAAGACAGCCTCTTCAATAAGTGTTGCTGGGAAAACTGGACAGCTGCACATAAAAGAATGAAATTAGAACATTTTCTCACACCACATAAAAAATAAAATCAAAATGGATTAAAGACCTAAATGTAAGACTGGAAACCATAAAACTCCTAGACAAAAACATAGGCAGAACACTCTGACAGAAGTTGTAGAAATGTTTTTTGGATATGTCTCTTAAGTCAAAGGAAGCAAAACCAAAAATAAACAAATGGGACCTAATTAAACTTAATTTTTTTTTTTTGCACAGCAAAGGAAACCTTTGACACAACAAAAAGACCTACTGAACGGGAGAAAATATTTGCAAATAATATGTCCAATAAGGGCTTAATATCCAAAATATATAAACATCTAATATAACTCAATATCAAAAAAACCCCCAAACAACCTGATTAAAAAATGAGCAGAAGACCTGAATAGACATTTTTTCCAAAGAAGACATACAGATGGCCAACGGGCACATGAAAAAATGCTCAATATCACTAATCATTAGGGAAATGCAAATCAAAACCACAGTGATATATCACCTCACACCTGTAAGAATGGCTATTATCAAAAAGAACACAAATAACAAATGTTAGTGAAGATGTGGAGAAAAGGGAACCCTAGTACACTGTTGGTGGGAATGGAAATTGGTGATAAGTCAGATAAAGACAAATACTGCATGTTATCACTTATATGTGGAATCTAAAAATTAAAACAAACTAATGAATGTAACAGAAAAGAAACAGACTCACAGATACAGAGAACAAACTAGTGGTAACCAGTTGGGGGGGAGGGGGAGAATATAGGGGTGAGGGATTAAGAGGTATAAACTGTTATGTATAAAATAAATAAGCTACAGTGGTACATTTTACAGCCAATATTTCATAATAACTATAGAGTATAATCTATAAAATTTCAAATCACTATGTTGTATACCTGGAACTAATATAATTTTGTAAATCATCTATACCTGAGTAAAAAAAGAAGAAGAGATGTAGCGAACACAGCAAAGAGTTGCTCCTGTGCCAGCTTCCGGTGCCAAGGAAAGTCCTGCTGGCAGGAGCTGGACACCCAGGGTCCCTGGCAGCCTGTGACCCTAGACCCCTAGACCTTGGAGCCTGGGACCCAGCCAAGCTCACCACCCTGCCCCACCCCAGTCACTCCTGAGAAATTAATTTAATATGTTTGAGAGTCAGGCTCCTCATCAGTTAAATGTGGATAACGGCAGCTGCCCTATGTGCGTCTCATAGCTGTCACACTCAGGTAAAATTGCACATGTGAATGTGTCTCATAAGCTGTGATGCTCTCCACAAGAACAGACATTCCCCTTCTCGGCTAAGTCTTGATTTGTACTTGCTCTTGGAAGAGAACAGGGCATGGGTGATGTAAAATAGAAGATCACAGGATATTTTTTACTTGGCTTTGAAATGATTTTTATTTTCTTTAGCAGGGAAATTTGATAATTAGCTTTCCTTGCCTGAGCACTTAGACAGACTGATGTCAGGAGGAATTTAAGCTATCAGAAAAAAAAAAAAAAAGGAGGGAAAGAAGGAAATAGGAAAGGAAGAAAGGGAAAGAATAAAAAAGAAAAAAAAAGGAAGAAGGCAAGCAAGCAAACAGCAGAGAGGGTGGCTTACCTGAATTCCTTGGGTATGTTTGAAGTGGCGTTATACCAAGATGTGAAAATATGCACATTTACTTTACATCATGGTGAATATTTATTTATTTATTTTTAGTGGGGTATAGTTGTTTTACAGTGCTGTGTTAGTTTCTACTGTACAGCAAAGTGGAGTTCCCTGTGCTATACAGCAGATTCTCATTAGTTATGTATTTTACACATATTAATGTATATATGTTAGTCCCAATCTCCCAATTCATCCCACCCCACCCCCTTTCCCCGCTTGGTGTCCATACGTTTGTTCTCTACATCTGTGTCTCTATTTCTCCCTTGCAGACAGGTTCATCTGTACCATTTTTCTAGATTCCACATATAAGTGATATTATACGATATTTGCTTTTCTCTTTTTGACTTACTTCACTCTGTAGGACAGTCTCTAGGTCCATCCACGTCTCTACAAAGGACACAATTTCATTCCTTTTTATGGCTGAGTAATATTCCATTGTATATATGTACATCATGGTGAATATTTAAGAAACCTAAGTGTGAGAGCTGCAGAGCATTCCACAGAGGGTAGGCAGGGCTGGGGGCTGGGAGGGTCTGCATGCCGCCCCGAGGGCTGCAGAGGGAGAAAGGAGCTCTGGAGGGTGACCTGCCCGCACTCAGGGGTCATCCTGGTCCCCACCTGGCACTGCATCCCTGGCATCCTCGGAGGAGCTCCTGGGTAACTATGGGGAAGGAGAGCTCCTCCGTGCCTTGGCCACGGAGAGGGCAGTGAAGGGCACGTGAGGGGCGGAGAGAAGACGCGTCCCCGGCCTCGCCAGCTGACCAGATGGGGGCACGGTGGACGTGGTGCTGGGCTGGGGGAGAAGGCTTTGGAGTCCGGTGGGCATGGGCTGGATTCTGGCTGTGTCACTTATTAGCAGTGTGACCTCTGGCCAGTTGTAAATCTCTCTGAGCATCAGTTTTGTCAGCGGCCTCAAAGGGAAATAACGCCTGCTTCATGGGGTTGCTGTGAGGATAAAGGGCGTTCTGTGCAGAGCGCCCTGGGCGGATGTCCGTCCTGCATGTGCCCGGCCCCTCCACTTGATCCGTGTTCTCTCCTGCCCGAGTACCCAGGACCCCCTGTGGCAGGGCTCAGGAGGCTAGGTTGGTACACGCTCCAGTCACATTTTCAGAGAAGCCACCTTTGCGTTCTGACTCTGAGATCAGGCAGTTGGGGAGCTTGGTGGGAGGGGGTCAGGAGAGGGTCAAGCATTTGAGTGCCCAAGGCAAAAATAAAGGTCCTCAGATGCTCTGGTGGAGCAGGGCGTCCAGCTTTATTTTTATCACACACCCCTTGGGATCTCGTTTCTTCAGACAAAAGTCCTGCCTGGAAGGCACCCACCAGGTAAAGGTGAGACAGTTCTGTGGTGGAGCCCCTCCCAGAGCAGACCCGCCCTCCCTTCCCGGGGGGAGTCCCGAGACTTCTGGGGCACAGAGCTGGTTAATTCAGAGCCACTTCTAGAACTAAATCTTAATCCAGGGATTATCTCCAGACACCATGATGTCTCTTGGCAGAGGGGTTCTTGCTATTCCCTCCTTGACTGGGTTGCTGCATATTTTAGGTAAGATGACATTAGCTACTCCCAAACATCAGCGGCTTAGTGCAGTAGAAGTTTGCTTCTTGCTCACATGACGGTCCGCTACAGAATTTCTGGTCAGCAGGTGGTGTTCCATCCCGCGATGGTGGAGGAACTCAAGGTCCTTTGTCAGTGGTTCTTCTATTTCAGAGGGCCTTGCTGCCTCTTTATCTAGAGGCAGGGGCGGGGTGGGGGGTGTGGAGAACCACGGCGGGGGCACAGATACTTCCTAGAGGCCAGGAAAAGGCACCCTGTGTTTGCTCGTGTTCCATTGCTGAGAGCTCTGCACGTGGCCACGTTTAACGGCGAGAGAGACTGGGAAGTTGAGTCTGGCCGTGGGCCCGGAGAGGAGGGCACAGCAGAAAGCTGGGTGTTGGTGGACAGCCGGCCAGCTCTCCCACAGGTGGCCCTCTGGTCCCCGAATACCTTTTGGGGCTGTCCTTCCCACGCAGAGCCCCTCGCACACTCTGGCCTCTGAGGACGCACGGTCTTCCCTGCCAGGATCCCCTGTGGTTTCTCAAGGTCTGTGAACTAATAGGCAAACTCTTCACGCCTCACACTTGCCCCCAGTACCACCGGGGTCCCCCCCGCCCCTTCGGATGGTGCCCGATGGCAGGCACTCAGCATCCACAGGAGTGGTGACATCTTGCTGGCCGGGCAGAGTGAAGACGCTCTGTGCTTGGTTGGCCCCTGCTTCTGCTCTGGGAGAAAAGTCCTTGTCTGCTGCTCTCAAAGTGCCTGCTCTGCCCTTTGTCCTCCGCTGCTGTGGTCACGTCTGAGGCGGGCGCTGGGGAGACGGACCTCTTGGGAGCGGCACCACTTTCCCAGCCTGCTTCCGTCTGGGGCGAGTTTTCCACTCTCAGGCCCCTTTGGTATTCAGTTCCTTTAAAAACTTTGGTGGGTTTCTGAACTGTTTGCTTCCAGTCAGTGCCAAATGCTGGTAACAGCACCCAAAGTTCTTTCCGAGGCACAGTTCTCAGTGTGTTTCATTTTATCTTCTTTACCCCTGCCTCACACCTAGGGCTCCCCCCACCTCCCCAATTTAATAGCAGCCGCCATGAGCAGTCAGAAACAATAGGCTTGGAAGGTGATTGCTTTGCCAGGGCTGCCGTCACAAAGTACCGCAGGCTGAATGGCTTATAAAAAGGCACTCATTGTCTCACGGTTTTGGAGGCTGGAAGTCCGAGATCAAGGTATCAGCAGGGCTGTTCCTCCCGAGGGCTGTAAGAGCCTGTTCCCTGGCGCACCCCAGCTCCTGGTGGTCTGCCGCCAGTCTCTGACATCCCTTGGCTTCTGCTACATCACCCTGACCTCTTCTTTCATCTTCACATGGCATTCTTCCCGCGAGGGTATCTCTGTGTCCAAATTCTCCCTTTTCATAAGGACGCCAGTCATATTGGATCGGGCCCCCCCCCCACTCACCTATGGCCTCATCTTCACTGATCTCATCTGCAGTGACCCTATTTCCAAATAAGAGGTCCTGGGGCTAGGACTTCAGCATCTGAATTTTTAGGGGACACAATTAACCCACGGCAGAAGGCAGACAGCCTCTTAAATCTGATCTCTGTTACAGGGCTTGAGTCCTTCTGCTTCACTGAGGATTCTTAACGAGACTTTGCTACTAAAAGCCCTTTCAGTTTCATCTCTGTCCCAGCCGTTCGATGCCCCAATTTCTGAACTCTGTTCAAACATTCTTCCTAGAAAGAAAACTAATCCAGAGGAAAGGAGATTAGCATACACTGAAGACCTACTAAGTGCATTATATTAGTTTCGGGTGTACGATATAATGATTCAATATTTGTATATATTATGAAATGATCACCACAATAAGTCTAGTAAACATCCATCACTATACATAATTACAGATTTTTTTTCTTGTGATGAGGACTTTTAATCGTGTACCCTCCTAGCAGCTTTCAAAGACACAACGCAGTATTTTAACTATAGTTACCATGCTGCACATCACATCCCCAGGACTTATGTTTTTGACCCTCTTCACCTATTTCACCCACCTTGGTTTTTGCTATTTGTTTTTTTTTTTTTTAAGTACACCTGAATTATACATTATTTAATTTTTATTTATTTATTTATTTTTGGCTGTGTTGGGTCTTCGCTTCTGTGCGAGGGCTTTCTCCAGCTGCGGCAAGCGGGGGCCATTCTTCATCGCGGTGCGCGGGCCTCTCACTATCGCGGCCTCTCTTGTTGCGGAGCACAGGCTCCAGACGCGCAGGCTCAGCAGTTGTGGCTCACGGACCTAGTTGCTCCGCGGCATGTGGGATCTTCCCAGACCAGGGCTCGAACCCGTGTCCCCTGCATTGGCAGGCAGATTCTCAACCACTGCGCCACCAGGGAAGCCCGCTATTTGTTTTTTATTTTAGATTCCACACAAAAGTGAGATCATACGGTACTTGTCTTTCTCTGTCTGACTTATTTCGCTCAGCATAATGCCCTCAAGGTCCATCCACGCTGTCACAATCCACAAACAAACTCTGAACAACATGTACCCTCCCTAACCTCAGTTCTTCGTCCAGATGTCAGTTCCTGGGGGAGCGTTCCCTGAACACTCCACTTAGAATTTTGCTGCCCCAGTGTTTCTGATCTCAGACCCTTTCTTGCTCTTTTTCCTTGTAACACTTGTCCTGGTCACCTTCTGATGCAGTGTGTCATTTTCTAATCTTGTTTATTGTCCGTCTCTCTAGGTGTTTACTCCGTGAAGACGGCAGAGATTTTTGCTACTTTGTTCAGTGAAGTACTCTCAGTGCCTGGAACAGCGCCGGGAACCTCGTTGAATGAATGGATTGATGGTGTCTGGTGGAACCTGGGAGATTGGGGCCGAGGGCAAGTTCCCAGGGGCTGAGCCAGCGTTACAGGTAAGCAGATGGGCGAGTCCCAGCGCAGTGATTTCCCAGGTGTGGACCTGAGTTGAGGGAAGTTACTTCATCTTTCTGTTCTTTAGTTGCCTCGTTGGTAAATGGGGGCAATCACCGTCCTTCCCCGACCGGACTGTTGGAGGGTTAACTAACAGAACACACAGCGTGCCCAGGGGTGTGGCATGCTGCTGGTGCTGACAAACGTTGAGTCTTACTCGTCCCGTGTTGGTGACACTGATGCTCACAAAAGAAAATCGCCCTGCCTTTTCTCCTGTCGCTTCGCTGTTGATGTATTTTTTTGTTTGACCCCTTATGTCGGAGAACGTGAAATGATGCCCCTGTAGGTAAGAAGGCAGAAGGTGGCTTTTGCTGTAAGATACTCAGTGTTATTCCACTTGGTTTCTTCCTGGCCCCGTGGACAGTCACCCAGTTGTGTGCTCAGCTGTGAGACCACTGGGCTTGCCAACAGCCGGCCTGGTCCCGAGTGTTGTCCTGCCCCAGCCCCACCCGGCCGGACACCTCACCCCTGGAGTCTCATCACGCCCCTTGCCTCGTTTCTTTATTTGTGAAATCAAGGGGTTTCTTTCTTGGTAGGTAATTGGAAGAGAGTTCTGGCATTTGGGGCATCGAAGGGTTGTGATAGAGACGAAACTGGAAGGGACTTGAGTAATAACAGCCCATTAATAGTTTTCATTAAACAAAGTGTGTAAAGTTCCTTCAGTTCCGACTTTTCCTGATACTGCCCCCTGTGGTTTAGCCAGAACTATTTCTCCCCCGTTACTGTCCAGGCGCTCAAGTCTCTAGGTTCTATAGGCTGTCATGCTTGCCAGACGCCTGTGTCTCTCCTGGTGCCACCTGGGCAGATTCTCCTTTGGCCTCGGGACCGTCTTTCCATGAACTGTCCTGGACCAATGGGGCAGCCTTGGTTCTCCAGCTTCAGAGCACAGGAGATCTGGCACTCGGCAGGCTCCTCTCCGCCCGGGAGGGCTGGGATGTGCAGGTGCAGAGAGGGTGCAGGGAGACGGGAGGTCAGGGACGACAAGGCACTGACGCCCCAGCCCGCAACCCCCCGCCCTGTCCCTTCTGCGCACGGGAGCTGATTCAGGGCCAGTGAGGACAGGACCAGACAGCTGTACTCTGACTGACTGTGCGCTCATTAGCGAAGGGAGCAGACAGTGCAGGACTGTACTGGCGTCGCGGTGTGTCGGGTCTAATTATGCTAATGGATTCCTGTGGCTTATCACAGGGACTCCTGGTTGGGATCGTGTCAGGGATTCCCCAGAGGATCTGGAGAGGCTGCTGGGATGGAGTGGGAGCTGCTCCTGCAGTCCCCATTGCCTGTCCTGGGGAGCGGCTGGGGGGTTGCCCTGGGATTCGGGCCGAGCCCATCCTGGAGAGCGTCCTGGAGCTTGTGGTCCCCCGGGAGCGGCAGAGCTCGTCCCCCTGCGCCCTCACCACGGTGGCTGCAGGCCAGGCCTGGCCCCAGCGTTGGTCCAGCCACCCTGCTCCTTCCCACAACCTGTGAAGCACCTCTTGACCCCCAGAGGGTTCATCGCTCGTACTTTGGCCAGAACATTATCCCGTTCTGTGCCTGTGTCTTCAATTTGTATCTCTTTCCAGCTCTCTTTCTCCATCTCTTCCCCCAGTTGTGGGTGTATTTTCATGATGGGGCTAGACTTCACTTTTGGCTGGGCAGGTAGCATATTGCCTATTTAAGGCATCTTGAGAAAACTCAGAAACCCAAATAATCGTACTCTCACCTCACCAGCTGCCTAAAATTTTTTGGGCTTATATCATAGATACGTGTTAAAGGGGCCCATCTCCCATGGGTAAATGTGCAGTGCTTTAAGCTCTTATCCATCATACCCATCAGGGGATAATCTCCAGGTCCTCTCTTTAGGGGAGTTATCAAAGGTGGTGGAGAGAAGGGACATTGAGAGCCTTGAAGGGAGGGTGGGGTCTCTACTGGAGACAAGGGGAAAGAATAGTGAGACCAGGGGTTGGGACGCTACATGGTCATACTTTCTCCAGAGCTGCCAGGGCTACGTCTCCAGCGGTCACTTGTAGGACACACCGGTGTATCCCTCTGTCCTACTCCAGAGGGTCCCGCTCGAAGCTGTGTCTCTGGACAGACCCTGGCAGATCCCGAATTCCAGGAGGCAGGGCCGCGTCTCACAGCGTGTGGACGGAATGGTGTTCAGAACCAGCGTTTAGGGCAGGCTGCCTGAGTCTCAGAGGACTGAAGAGGATGCGGGTGGAGCCATGGGGTGTGGACAAGTCGGGTCTAAGTTCTGGCAGAGTTTAAGGACCATGGAGCGCATTTCTCTGGGAGCTCTGGACATGATGCAATATTGGAATAGGAGACTCAGAGTTTGGAGCTGAGGGCGGTTCCTGGCTGCATTATTTTTCTACTGCTGCTATGCAAATTGCCACCAGCAGTGGCTTGAAATACACATCGGACAGTTCTGTGGGTCTGAAGTCCAGCACGTGTCTCAGCGGCTAAAGTCACGGCGCCGGCAGGGCCGTGCTCCTTCCTGGACTTTCCTCCTGCGCCTCTTGCCTCTTCCAGCCTCTCGAGTCTCACAGTTCCCTCCTCTGTCTCCAGAGCCAGCAACGTTGCATCTCTCTGACCTTCCTCTGTGGTCACGCACCGTCCCCCCCCGCCCCCCACCTTGTGACCAAGGCAGGAGAAGGTTTCTCTGCTTTTAAGGACTCATGTCATTAGGTTGGGCTCGGCTGGATGATCCTCACGAAGATCCTTAACTTTACTGACCTGGGCACAGTCCCTGTTGCCATGTAAGGTCACACACTCACTGAGTAGGGGGATGGGACACAGACATCTTCGGACCATTATCCTGCCACCACCTGGCAGTACTTAGACAAACCTCGAGCAGGTGCCCTAAGGACAAGCTGCTGGGAGAGTCTGGTCCTCAGAGCAGAGACTCTGGGGAGGGGTCCGTCGGGGCCCAGTGCTGACCTTTCTTGCTGACTCTGGGCCGACTCCCCGGGGCATAGCCGAGCCAGGCTACGCTTTCCTTATAGTTATGTGGGGACAACGGTCTGAGGGGAGGAGTGAAGCTTGCAACGCCCAGGCCTGGTGCGTGCTCTCCATGCCGGCGGGATGCAGACAGCCCGGGAGGAGGGCTGCGGGGCACTGCCGGAGGGGAGTCGACTGGCCCGGCAGGAGCCCGAGTTGGAGCAGGGGCCCCTCCCCCGCCCACACGCATCAGGCTGTGATGTGAGTGCAAAGCAGACTTTAAAAAAAAAAATTTATCTATCTATCTATCTATCTGTGTCGGGTCTTAGTTGCGGCGCGCGGGATTTTTTTTTTAGTTGCAGCAGGCGGGCTCTTAGTTGTGGCATGCATGTGGGATCTAGTTCCCTGACCAGGGCTCGAACCCGGGCCCCCCGCATTGGGGGTGTGGAGTCTTATCCACTGGGCCACCAGGGAAGTCCCGAAAAGCAGACTTTGAAGAGTTAAGCTGCTGAATTGTGGACTCTCTGTTACAGGGTTAGGTCACCCTGAGTGACACAGAAAGTGATCCCAGGAGTGGTGCTTCCAGAACAAAAAGTCTAAAACATGGGACGTTGACTTACTAGTCAGGTGGCAGGTGGTGAGGGCTGGGAGGTGGGAGAGCCCGTGCGTGGGGATAAAGCGCTTGGTAGGGCTTCACGGCGATGACTTGGAAGGGAGACCTTGTGCCTCCTGAGGGGTCAGCTCCAGGAGGAGTGTTGGGAAAGAATTAACTAACTTTGAAGAAAAATAAAAGGGAGTGGAGAAAATGTGGAAATTCGGGGCAACAAACGTGTTCCAGCTGTTACTGCCGTGTAAGAAATCACTCCAAAATATAGCACATAACTCTAGGTTCATCCGATGCGTGAAAATTTCTTTTCCTCCCAGAGATTCTGGCCTTCAGGAATTCAGGCAGGACATCGCAGGGGCGTCTCGTGTCTGCTCCACAGTGTTTGGGGCTCAGCTGGGAGGCTGGAGGGCGGGGAACTGGGATCTTGGGATGCTCACTCACTCAGAGGTGGGGCTGGCTGGGGGCTGGCTGGGGGCTGGGGGCTGGCTGGGGGCTGGCTGGGGGCTGGGGGCTGGGGGCCTCTGCGTGAGGCAGTGGGAGCGTCCTTACAGCCCAGACAAGCCAGCCGCCGGGCATGAGCGTCCCGTCCGCCTCCTGTTGGTCACTATCGCCAAGTCACTCAGGCCGCCCGTGCTCAGAGGGAGGGGAGCGAGGCCCTCGCATGCAGTGGGCTGGGTGTCAGGCTCGGGAGAACCGAGAGCCTGGCTGGCAAAATGGCCACGGCCACGTTTTGGACACGATCAGCCACAGAGGGTTTGGGAAAGCTGGCTGCTCCCTGAAGAGCAGGGGGTACGATTGAGAAAGTTCGTGAGAGACAGTGACCCAGCGAAATCAGAACTTGGTCCCGTAGCAGAAAATGCGGCTGGGGTGTGGCGTCCCCCGGAAGCCTCAAGACGGCTGATGAGACAATGAGAGGCACGAAGGTGAGGGAAGACACTAAGAAGTTGTGCACGTTTTAGGATTGCGTCTAGAAAAGATTGGTTTTTTCATATAGGGACTGACTGGAAGCAAATGGGTCAGAAGCTGCTAAGCCTTTTAAGTGCTTGTGCTGCAGAAAGCAACGGGGTGACCGAGTGAGCAAAGACCCACGAGCCTGCACTCTCCCTTGTGGCAGGACGCAGCAGTGAATGCGTCCGAGATGTCCGGGAATCGGGGGCCGGGAGCCCTGACGTCCCGTTACCACGAGGCCGAGAGGGGTGAGTGGCGGGGAGCAGCTCCCCATGGGCAGAGGTGGGGCTGTGGACGAGGTGTCGGCTGGGTGGCCCGCTGCGCCCTCTCCTCCGGGACAGGACTGTGAAACCGTGGCTACCTCGTCCTGCTCCACGGTCTCAAGTGGGGTCTGTGAACGGCAGACACTTCCCTGTATCTCGCAGGTCACCCCTCGCAGGAGGCGCGTCCAGCCCAGACGAGAGGGCTGTGCACGCAGGGGTGGCTTCGGGTCTCTGTGGAGAGCGCTGGGCGAGAGCTGTGCTGGGGCAGAGGGGAGCGGAAGGGTGGGCCGTGTCCCCTCCCTCGTGGCCTGTAGTTGGGTATGGCCAGGCGAGACGCGCCCACTTCCAGTTCCCCTCTGACCTTCCCTTCGTCCTGCCAGCTGGGCTCAGAAGGGCCGGGGAGGACTCCGAGTGACCCAGCAGCAGTGCCCCTCCTGGCCTCACCCCCGACATCCCTGCCACCCACAGTCGACCGGGATGTGAGCAAGAAATAAGCCTTCGGGGTTTTGTAAATAGCAGTTAGTCTGCCCTGACTAGTGCAGACTGCTTTCCCGACATACCCTTTGAAGAGACAGTGAATGACATTTGTAGGTAAGTCCATTTCTTTAATGTACCAGCACGTCAATTCCCTGCCTCTCCCAGTCCCGCCAGCCGTGGCTGACTGCTTCGAGGGCGTACACATGCCCTAAACTGAGTCGGCCACCTCACCAGGCTGGGGCATTTGGGTTGGGAGTTTAGTAGGCTGCTGTTGTGCATTGTGGATGAGAGGGGCCCAGGAGGGCAGCCGCTGGTCGCTGCTGGGCACAGAAACAGGGGGCTGGGCAGCGGGAGAGGATGGTGCAGAGAGAGCACGGCTGGGTGCCATGCACCGTGGAGAGTGAGGAGCTGGTGCTGGGCCTTCCCGTCTCAGCTGTCCTTTCCTGGGTTCTAGGACAGATTCCTGGTTTATATAATCAACTCCCTTTGCGTCTACTTTTAGTGGGTTTCATTTGTCATAAACCAGCGTTGACTAAGACAGAAGCAAAGTGGAAGAGCGTTCATGGAATTCCAGGTGGAGGGAGCAGGGCACACAGTAGATTGTATGTATGTTATGACCTTGAGCTTGTGCTGGTATATACATGTATAAGAAATGTAGAACGTACACCAACATATAAACAGTGGTTGTCTCTGGGAGAAGGGGCAGTATAGGTAATTTTTAAACTTTTTTGTGCTTTTGGTATTTAAATTTTGTACCACCAGCTCTGGACCCTGGATGTTCTACTCTCAGCCCCTGACTGGCTCTTCTGAAGGCTTGGTGGCCAGACTTGAAGGCTGGCTTTTACCCTTTGGTGCCTGTTGAATTCTTTCGCTTTTGTTCCAGTCTTGTCCATCTGGCCTGGCCACATCTTCTTCCTAGGAGCCAGTTGGCTTTATCTGTCTCATTTCCCAGAGCAGAGATGATCGTCTTACTCCAGCCCCACCCATGTCCGCTCTCCTTCCTGCTTGCCCCTCAGAGGCTTGGTATTACAGAGCTCTAGCAATCACACTGCAAAGGCAGCAAACCAGCAGTGGGGGGAAGACCTAGGCCTAGAGGACGCAGACCTCTCCTGGAGCTCCCCAGGGGCCCAGCCAAACTCTCTCCTGGAAGGACATGGTGGTCTCCCTGCTTCCGAGATTGGGGATGTTTGCCAAAATGGAATTGCCCCAGCTCCACGTACAATGCTGTTGGTTGAAACTCATATTTTGAAAATGCTGATGACATTTTCATTTTATTGTTTAGTTTAATTATCATCCTCTTATTGCCTTGAAGCAATGTTCTCTTTCCCCTGCAGGAATGTTAGCCCAAACACAGCTGCATCCTTGGGTTATGTGGGAGAAGGGACCTGGAAGGAGTGAAACAGACTGCAGGCAGGAAATGAGTTTGACCCGCAGTCTGTGTGCGAGATTCCCAAATCTGCCCTGGATTTGGGAAGTGTCTCTGTCATTAGAACAGGCATCCCTGAGAGGGGGCGTTGACCCTGGGGGCCAGCACAGCTGACAGTGCTCCAGGGGCAGGGATATCCACTCTCAGAGACGATTGTCATCGAGGGGAGGCAGAGATGTGTTTTCAGTCCTCTTTTTGGGAGACAGGGGGATTTATTAGGAAATTAGAAGTCGAAGCTACGTAGGAATCCATAGTTCAAAGTGCTGAAGCACAGTTCAGAAATAACTTTGCTGCTCTAAATGATATCTGTGTTTACACATGAGGCATCTTGTACGATTCATGAGGATTTTGAATCATTTACCAGGAAGGATCAGCAACTATAACTTTCACCTTCTTGTAACTTTGCAGGTCCTAGGCGTGCACGGCCTCACCTGACAGGCACATTTGTACCGTTGCAGGGACTTTGTGACGAGCGTGGCAGCACTCACAGGGTACAGATGTCATTGATAACAGCAATTCTTGGCTTCCAAACAAACCAAGGAAGTCAATATTTTTCCCATTTCTACTCCTGTTCCTACCCCAGGAACCAAGGCTCTGAGAAGTTACGTGTTTGAGCTCAGGTCACAGCACTGTGGGGCTGCAGTAAAACTCAAGACCATCTGGCTCCAAGGTTCATGTCTTATTTCTCTAAACATGGCAGTGATGGAAGCAAAACGCACAGCAACACAACCCAACCCAACACAACCTAACCCAACCCAATGCAGTGCAACACAATACAACCCAACCCAACATGACTGAACCCAACACAACCTAACCCAACCCAATGCAGTGCAACACAATACAACCCAACCCAACATGACTGAACCCAACACAACCTAACTCAACCCAAGTCAACCCAAGCCAACACAACCCAAGCCAACACCACCCAATGCAATCCAACCCATCCCAACCTGACCCAACACAACACCACCCAATTCACAACCCAACCCAATGCAACACAGTACACCCAACACAACACAACCGAACCCAACCCAATGTAAGACCCTGTTGCTTGGAGGACAGGAGAGAGCTCTCCCCCCTGCACAGAGGGAGGCATTTACATCCTTCAGTTTTCCAGTTCCCCTTGGATTTACTCTTGTTAGGCTGTTAGACTGTGACATTTCAAGGAGAGAGACATCACTTAGGGTACCCAGATCCTCCAGATATTTGATACTTATTTTGATATAACAGGATTTGGTGGGGGCTTTGCTAGGGAAACCCTGGGGTAGCGTGTGTCGATGGCTGTCAGTTTGTAACGTGTGACAGGTGGAGAAAATACTATCAATCTTGAGAAGGATTAAGGCAAACATTTTCTATTTTGTTCCATGGAATTGCTGTTCAGCATTTACCTTGACACTCATTTGGTCAGTTTTCTGTCCTTCTGATTCGCTCTCTGTTCACAGGTCCCCCAAACTCCACTGTTGCTGGGGAGATAGTTATACAGACGCACTGTTCTGTTTTCAGAGCACATAGGGCTGTGTGCTGAAGGCTGTCCTCAGCCTCTCCTTATGGATCCTTTGAAATTTCATTGTCTTATCAGAGGATCGAATCCAGTGAATCCTTTACAATTAGGTTTCTGTGGATAAGAGACAGTGAGAGGTACTAGTATTACAACATCCACTTGCAAATATCAATTATTAATCTGACAAGCCGGGGGATTTAGGGCTTTCTGAGGCAGACACTGAGAGGCTGAACATTTTCAGTCTCTAAAAGCTCGGGATCTGGGTCCAGCAGTCCAGCAGGATCACTTCCTTGCCATGTAAATTTGTGTTTTGGCCGAAGGTCCTTCTCAGTGTAGGCAGAGGCCTCTGTCAAAAGCAGGCTGAGCATGGCAGCTGTCCCAGGCCTGGCTCCATTCCCTTCCCTCCCCCTCCTCCTTTCTCGTGGGCCTTTCTGTGGGGCTGGGCCCTCGTGGGGCTTATCAGGTGCACCTCATTCACTGGGCTCCACTGTATGAGATGGGTCTCAGCTGGAGGCAGCCGTGTAGGGGGAAAAAAGGGCTGATTGAATTTGGTTTGGGACCAGCTCCAAGTCCCGCAAGGCTTGCTAATGTTTGGGGGTGATTTCCATATCACTCTAAAGTTGCTTGTCTTTCTCCCAAAGGCAAAGGCTGCTGCCAAGAGTGGAGGACTTAAAGCTGGAGGCTGCCCTAAAGATGGGAAATGAGGCAAACTCCGTTTCTGGAGCTTGCGCTCTGTGTGTGCATGCGTGTGCGTGTGTGAACATGACGGTCCTTGGCTCCCTGCTAACTCCCTGTAGTAGAGATCACAGTGCCGAGGAGAAGACCAGGGCTTGGCTAGGCATCTGGCCAGTGACGAGCACACGGTGACACTGTGTGAGGGGGGGAGGGGGTTCCTGGGAGAAAATGGAATGTGCCAGCGTGAGCCTTGGATACTCTGGAGGGACGTGCAGGGCAGGGTTGGCGATGAGTGTGGAGTGACCCTCAGTGAAACAGGAGGAGCCAGGACAAGCTCGTTTGCAGCCGGATCTGGTGGAATCCCTTTATGCAAGTCACTGGCTGCTCTGTACCGCATAGGTTCTAGGCTGTGGATGGAGACAGTGATTCTCTTGGAGCTCTCTGGTCAGTGATCACATAGAGGAAGGAGGTACTGGGATGAATGAGTTGCTGCCCTGGTCCTCGAGGAGCTCCCTGCTGAGCTGGGGGACAGGTGCAATGTTTGGAAGAGGCTGTGACATATGTGACTGTGCATTTGGTGGGAGGAAGATTAGGTGGCTTCTGAGGTCCTTTTCAGTTTGAAGGCTGAGTTTCTACGAAGCCAAGTCAGACACATTATTCATTCACTTGATTCTTCAGCAGTTATGTATGAAGCACGTTTGATAACCCACGTCCTGTGGTCCAGTGAGAAGGAGGACAGAAGCGCCCCTGGACGTATGGAGCTTGGTGTCTAGCAGACGTTGAAGGGACGATTTGTATGACACACAGACCTAGGCAGGCCCTCTCCTCGGGGTGGCAGGCGTGGCTTCTCAGAGAAAGGGGTGACTAAGCGATACCTCTCAGTGATTGGCTGGATGACAGGGCGAGGGAAGGGGGACAGATGAGGGTGTGGCGTGCATGCAGGTCCTGCCATGAGGGGGAAGGTGACATCTTCAGGGCTGGGAGGGGAGGGGTCCAGGCTCCTGGGAGGAAGTGGAGATGAAGTTAGACAGGAAGGGAGGCAGGAGCTGAATTATGTCTGGCTCTGCCACGTGTTATCTTTATCCTAAAGAAGGAGACTGTGACCCTCTCAGCCTCAGGTCAAAAGGGAAGCCTTTCCCGAGTGCCTGAAAGTACAGGAGGCTTCCCTGGTTACACAGTCTCAAAGGACAGATCTTTTCCTTCAGAGCTCTTATCCAACTTATAATTAAAATGATTTTCATGTTTGTTTTTTCATGGCTGTCATGCTCTACCACTAAAAATGCAAGGATCGTCACGACTTTTCTAACCAGTCTGTATCCAGTGCTCGTTAACAGCGGCTGGCACATTGTCGAAATGTCATAGATGATGGTTGCGTGAATACATGCGTCCCGGTGGGAGTGTCTAGGGATTCCTTTGCCCGCATTGTGGGCAACTCTTGCAGAAGACCAGGTGAGATAAGGGCAGGTTGAAACAGGTGGGAGGTGGTATTGACAAATGGAAAGAAGTGGGCAGACAGCGAGAAGCACCCAGGATGTTGTGGTGGGTTAGCTGGGAGAGAGGGGGGAAGGGCTGCCCAGGTTTCTGGCTGGTGCAGCTGCATGGTTGGGGTGCCTTTACTGACGTGAGTTCTCGAAGAGGAGCTTAATGAGTGGCCTGGGGTGGAGATAACGCGTCCAGTTGCAGAGGCCCACGCAGTGGCACGTCTGACCTCTTGCTCGTTGCATGTAGATGGACCGATTCCCGTCTCCCTGTTCTCTGCACATGGATGCTTTTCCATCGGGCTCTCGTTGTGCATGAGTCTGTTGTCCATGCAAATAGCATGAAGTGAGGAGTTCTCTGTTGTCGGCTCTTCAGATGGTCACTCGAGAAGTCGTGTGGGGAAGACAGGACGAGTGCTTCAGCGCAGCGCACTGTCTTCACTTCTGGGCAGCTCTGCTCTGACTCCATGGACTTCCCTCCCCCCTTAAACCGGGTTGACGGGCTGGACGGGGAAGTTGGTGTGCTTTACCAAACCGTCCTTGAGATCCTGTCTAGCCCACAAGCCCTGAAAAGACATCCCTATTGATTGTATTACTTCTTTTCTCTCAGCCCAAGCTGGTTGAGTTAGAAGTAGACACTTGGTCCAAGGCCAGCTTACCAGAGCAGTGGTCAATCAGATTCTCTCAGGGATCTGGTCAGTGGAGGTATTTGAGCAGAAATGTCTGTAGGCTTGGCACTGGGGTAGTCTGAGGGACCAGGAGAATATAATGAGTAGATGACCCATAGTGAAGAGACAGAGAAGGACAGATACACAAGTGGCGATGAAAGGCCAGTTGGAGGGAGGGGGCGAAGAGACCGATTTCCAGTACTTATTTCAGTGGAATTGAAGGGACCTTATGTCCTTTCTCCTGTGTCAAATGCAGCCCATAGAGAATGGGAATTTTGCCTTTTCTCCTTGTAGGAGCAAACAGGGGATGAAGTCTCTACTACTTGTTCCTACTTGTTTACCTGAAATATTTAGGATGTACAGTCAAAGAGAGTAATAGCAAATGTTTGTGTACTCACCAACTAGATGGGCCAGATCTTAGCGTTTTCTCTTTTGCTGTATTTCATTGACATCCCTACACTTCTCCCCTGTTCCATCCTACTCCTTTCTCCCTCAGAGGTACCCACTGCTCTATATTTGTTGTTTATCAGATAATTTTTCCATATTCAATATACTCATTGACATTATAAAGTATTGGGATTTTTTGCTTGGTATTAAACTTTATATAATTGATTTTATTCTGTAAAAAATTTTCTAATGTTCTTTTCACTTAATGTTATGTATTTTAGATTTGTCCATGTTACTCACTGCAGGTCTAATTTTTTCATTTGCACTGCTGTAGATTATTGGGTTGCATGACTATATTCCAATTTATCCATTCTCCTATTGATGATCTTTCAAATTGTTTTCCTATATTTTTCCAATTACAAAAACGTTACAATGAATATTCTCATGCAGGGCTCCTAATGAAGACACATGGGGTTTACCTAGGGAAGATACTTACAGTTGTAGTCACTAGATCTTAAGGCCGTGCACATCTTCAACATAACTAGACTTAGCCAAATTGTTTTCTAAAGTGGTTGACTAATTCTGCCTTGCAGCAAGTTCCGATTGCTCTGTATTCTCACCAACATTTGGTATCATTAGACTTTTTAATCTTTGCCAATAGATGGATGTGAAATGGTATATCACTGTTGTAATTTACATTTCTATGATTACTAATGGGTTGGCTATATTTTCATATGTTGGCCATTTCAGCTTTTTCTTCCCCTAAGAATTGCCTGTTTATTGAGTTGCCAATTTTCCTCCATAGGATTGTTTGCTTTTGCTTATTTAGTTTCTATATGTTCTGGATATAAATCCTTGTTGGCTATATGTCTTGCATAAATCTTTTCCTTATTTGTGGTTTGTCTTTCCAATTTGTATATGGTAACTTTTCATGTTCATAGGTTTTAAGTTTTAATGTGAAATTTATAAGCCTTCTTTATGGCTGGTGCTTTTTGTGTCTTAAGAAATCCTTTTGTACCTGAAGTCATAAAGATATTCTTTAATTTTCGTCTGAAGGTTTTTAAAGATTTATATTCTATTTAGTTTTTAGATCCATGTGGAATATATTTTTGGTCTGAAGTGAGGAATATAATTTTGGTTTTTTCCAAATGAGTACCTTGTGATCTTGGCATCATTTATTTATTACCCTGTACTTTACCCAGTACTCATCACTCTGTCCTATATACCAACTTTCATTATATTCAAGGTTCTGTCCTGGGCCTTCTATTTTGTTTTCTTCATTTCTGCAGCAGTGTCACATTATTTTAACTTTAGCTTTATATTAATATCTGATATAATGATTATGCCCACTTGATTCTTCTTAAAAGTTTTTGGTCAATTTTTCATCTTTTTCTTTTTTTTTTAACATCTTTATTGGAGTATAATTGCTTTACATTGTTGTGTTAGTTGCTGCTGTATAACAAAGTGAATCAGCTGTACGTATACATATATCCCCATATCCTCTCCCTTTTGCGTCTCCCTCCCACCCTCCCTATCACACCCCTCTAGGTGGTCACAAAGCACCGAGCTGATCTCCCTGTGCTATGCGGCTGCTTCCCACTAGCTATCTATTTTACATTTGGTAGTGTATATATGTCCATGCCACTCTCTCACTTTGTCACAGTGTACCCTTCCCCCTCCCCGTGTCCTCAAGTCCATTCTCTAAGTCTGCATCTTTATTCCTGTCCTGCCCCTAGGGTCGTCAGAACCTTTTTTTTTTTTTTTTTTTTTTTTTAGATTCCATATATATGTGTTAGCATATGGTATTTGTTTCTCTCTTTCTGACTTACTTCACTCTGTATGACAGACTCCAGGTCCATCTACATCACTACAAATAACTCAGTTTCGTTTCTTTTTATGGCTGAGTAATATTCCATTGTATATATGTGCCACATCTTCTTTATCCATTCATCCGATGATGGACACTTAGGTTGCTTCCATGTCCTGGCTATTGTAAATAGAGCTGCAATGAACATTTTGGTACATGACCCTTTTTGAATTATGGTTTTCTCAGGGTATATGCCCAGTAGTGGGATTGCTGGGTCGTATGGTAGTTCTATTTTTAGTTTTTTGAGGAACCTCCATACTGTTCTCCATAGTGGCTGTATCAATTTACATTCCCACCAACAGTGCAAGAGGGTTCCCTTTTCTCCACACCCTCTCCAGCATTTATTGTTTGTAGATTTTCTGATGATGCCCATTCTAACTGGTGTGATGTGATACCTCACTGTAGTTTTGATTTGCATTTCTCTAATGATTAGTGGTGTTGAGCATCCTTTCATGTGTTTGTTGGCAATCTGTATATCTTCTTTGGAGAAATGTCTATTTAGGTCTTCTGCCCATTTTTGGATTGGGTTGTTTGTTTTTTTTTGACTTTGAGTACATGAGCTGCTTGTAAATTTTGGAGATTAATCCTTTGTCAGTTGCTTCATTGGCAAATATTTTCTCCCATTCTGAGGGTTGTCTGTTTGTCTTGTTAATGGTTTCCTTTGCTGTGCAAAAGCTTTGAAGTTTCATTAGGTCCCATTTGTTTATTTTTGTTTTTATTTCCCTTTCTCTAGTAAGTGGGTCAAAATGGATCTTGCTGTGATTTATGTCATAGAGTGTTCTGCCTATGTTTTCCTCTAAGAGTTTTGTAGTGTTTGGTCTTACATTTAGGTCTTTAATCCATTTTGAGTTTATTTTTGTGTATGATGTTAGGGAATGTTCTAATTTCATTCTTTCACATGTAGCTGTCCAGTTTTCCCAGCACCACTTATTGAAGAGGCTGTCTTTTCTCCATTGTATATCCTTGCCTCCTTTATCAAAGATAAGGTGACCATATGTCCATGGGTTTATCTCTGGGCTTTCTATCCTGTTCCATTGATCTATATTTCTGTTTTTGTGCCAGTACCATACTGTCTTGATTACTGTAGCTTTGTAGTACAGTCTGAAGTCAGGGAGCCTGATTCCTCCAGCTCCGTTTTTCTTTCTCAAGATTGCTTTAGCTATTCGGGGTCTTTTGTGTTTCCATACCAACTGTGAAATTTTTTGTTCTAGTTCTGTGAAAAATGCCATTGGTAGTTTGATAGGGATTGTATTGAATCTGTAGATTGCTTTGGGTAGTATAGTCATTTTCACAATGTTGATTCTTCCAATCCAAGAACATGGTATATCTCTCCATCTGTTTGTATCATCTTTAATTTCTTTCATCAGAGTCTTATAGTTTTCTGCATACAGGTCTTTTGTCTCCTTAGGTAGGTTTATTCCTAGGTATTTTATTCTTTTTGTTGCAATGGTAAATGGGAGGGTTTCCTTAATTTCTCTTTCAGATTTTTCATCATTAGTGTATAGGCATGCAAGAGATTTCTGTGCATTAATTTTGTATCCTGCTACTTTACCAAATTCATTGATTAGCTCTAGTAGTTTTCTGGTAGCATCCTTAGGATTCTCTATGTATAGTATCATGTTATCTGCAAACAGTGACAGTTTTACTTTTTTTCCGATTTTGATTCCTTTTATTTCTTTTTCTTCTCTGATTGCTGTGGCTAAAACTTCCAAAACTATGTTGAATAATATTGGTGAGAGTGGGCAACCTTGTCTTGTTCCTGATCTTAGTGGAAATGGTTTCAGTTTTTCACCATTGAGAATGATGTTTGCTGTGGGTTTTTCATATATGGCCTTTATTATGTTGAGGTAAGTTCCCTCTGTGCCTACTTTCTGGAGAGTTTTTATCATAAATGGGTGTTGAATTTTTTCAAAAACTTTTTCTGCATCTATTGAGATGATCATATGGTTTTTCTCCTTCAGTTTGTTAATAAGGTGTATCACATTGATTGATTTGCGTATATTGAAGAATCCTTGCATTCCTGGGATAAACCCCACTTGATCGTGGTGTATGATCCTTTTAATGTGCTGATGAATTCTGTTTGCTAGTATTTTGTTGAGGATTTTTACATCTATGTTCATCAGTGATACTGGCCTGTAGTTTTCTTTCTTGGTGACATCTTTGTCTTGTTTTGGTATCAGGGTGATGGTGGCCTCATAGAATGAGTTTGGGAGTGTTCCTCCCTCTGCTATATTTTGGAAGAGTTTGAGAAGGATAGGTGTTAGCTCTTCTCTAAATGTTTGATAGAATTCGCCCGTGAAGCTGTCTGGTCGTGGGCTTTTGTTTGTTGGAAGATTTTTTTTTTTTTTTTTTTTTTTTGTTGGAAGATTTTTAATCACAGTTTCAATTTCAGTGCTTGTGATTTGTCTGTTTATATATTCTATTTCTTCCTGGTTCAGTCTCAGAGGTTGAGATTTTCTAAGAATTTGTCCATTTCTTCCAGGTTGTCCATTTTATTGGCATATAGTTGCTTGTAGTAATCTCTCATGATCCTTTGTATTTCTGCAATGTCGGTTGTTACTTCTCCTTTTTCATTTTAATTCTATTGATTTGAGTCTTCTCCCTTTTTTACTTGATGATTCTGGCTAATGGTTTATTAATTTTGTTTATCTTCTCCAAGAACCAGCTTTTAGTTTTATTGATCTTTGCTATTGTTTCCTTCATTTCTTTTTCATTTATTTCTGATCTGATCTTTATGATTTCGTTCCTTCTGCTAACTTTGGAGTTTTTTTGTTCTTCTTTCTCTAATTGCTTTAGGTATAAGGTTAGGTTGTTTATTTGAGTTATTTCTTGTTTCTTGAGGTAGGATTGTATTGCTATAAACTTTCCTCTTAGAACTGCTTTTGCTGCATCCCATAGGTTTTGGGTCATCATGTTTTCATTATCATTTGTTTCTAGGTATTTTTTGATTTCCCCTTTGATTTCTTCAGTGATCTCTTGGTTATTTAGTAGTGTATTGTTTAGCCTCCATGTGTTTGTATTTTTTCCTGTAGTTGCTATCTCGTCTCATAGTGTTGTGGTCAGAAAAGATATTTGATATGATTTCAATTTTCTTAAATTTCCCAAGGCTTGATTTGTGACCCAAGATATGATCTGTCCTGGAGAATGTTCCATGAGCACTTGAGAAGAAAGTGTATTCTGTTGTTTTTGGATGGAATGTCCTATAAATATCAGTTAAGTCCATCTTGTTTAATGTGTCATTTAAAGCTTGTGTTTCCTTATTTATTTTCATTTTGGATGATCTGTCCATTGGTGAAAGTGGGGTGTTAAAGTCCCCTACTATGATTGTGTTACTGTCGATTTCCCCTTTTATGGCTGTTAGCATTTGCCTTATGTATTGAGGTGCTCCTATGTTGGGTGCATAAATATTTACAATTGTTATATCTTCTTCTTGGATTGATCCCTTGATCATTATGTAGTGTCCTTTTTGTCTCTTGTAATAGTCTTTATTTTAAAGTCTATTTTGTCTGATATGAGAATTGCTACTCTAGTTTTTTTTTGACTTCCATTTGCATGGAATGTCTTTTTCCATCCCCTCACTTTCAGTCTGTATGTGTCTCTAGGTCTGAAGTGGGTCTCTTGTAGACAGCATGTCTACGTGTCTTGTTTTTGTATCCATTCAGCCAGTCTATGTCTTTTGGTTGGAGCATTTAATCCATTTACATTTAAGGTAATTATCAATATGTATGTTCCTATTACCATTTTCTTAATTGTTTTGGGTTTGTTATTGTAGGTCTTTTCCCTCTCTTGTGTTTCTTGCCTAGAGAGGTTCCTTTAGCATTTGTTGTAGAGCTGGTTTGGTGGTGCTGAATTCTCTTAGCTTTTGCTTGTCTGTAAAGGTTTTAATTTCTCCATCGAATCTGAATGAGATCCTTGCCAGGTAGAGTAATCTTGGTTGTAGGTTATTCCCTTTCATCACTTTAAATATGTCCTGCCGTTCCCTCCTGGCTTGCAGAGTTTCTGCTGAAAGATCAGCTGTTAACATTATGGGGATTCCCTTGTATGTTATTTGTTGTTTTTCCCTTGAGGCTTTTAATATTTTTTCTTTGTATTTAATTTTTGATAGTTTGATTAATATGTGTCTTGGCATATTTCTCATTGGATTTATCCTGTATGGGACTCTCTGTGCTTCCTGGGCTTGATTGACTATTTCCTTTCCCAAATTAAGGAAGTTTTCAACTATAATCTCTTCAAATATTTTCTCAGTCCCTTTCTTTTTCTCTTCTTCTTCTGGGACCCCTATAATTCGAATGTTAGTGCATTTAATGTTGTCCCAGAGGTCTCTGAGACTGTCCTCAATTCTTTTCATTCTTTTTTATTCTGCTCTGCAGTAGTTATTTCCACTATTTTATCTTCCACCTCACTTATCCGTTCTTCTGCCTCAGTTATTCTGCTATTGATTCCTTCTAGAGAAGTTTTAATTTCATTTGTTGTGTTGTTCAGCATTGTTTGTTTGCTCTTTAGTTCTTCTAGGTCCTTGTTAAATGTTTCTTATATTTTCTTCATTCTATTTCCAAGATTTTGGATCATCTTTACTATCATTTCTGTCAATTCTGCTTCAGGTAGACTGCCTGTTTACTCTTCATTTGTTTGGTCTGGTGGGTTTTTACCTTGCTCCTTCATCTGCTGCGTATTTCCTTGTCTTCTAATTTTGCTCAACCTACTGTGTTTGGGGTCTACTTTTTGCAGGCTGCAGGTTCATAGTTACCATTGTTTTTGGTGTCTGCCCCCAATGGGTAAGGTTGGTTCAGTGGTTTTTGTAGGCTTCCTGGTGGAGGGGACTGGTGCATATGTTCTGGTGGTTGAGGCTGGATCTCATCTTTTGGTGGGCAGAACCACATCTGGTGGTGTGTTTTGGGGTGTCTGTGAACTTAGTATGAGTTTAGGCTAATGGGTGGGGTTGTGTTCCTGTCTTACTAGTTGTTTGGCAAGGGGTGTCCAGCACTGGAACTTTCTGGTTGTTGAGTTGAGTTGGGTCTTAGCGTTGAGACAGAGATCTCTCGGAGAGCTCTCGCCAATTGATATTACATGGGGCCAGGAGGTCTCTGGTGGTCCAATGTCCTGAACTTGGCTCTCCCACCTCAGAGGCTCAAGCCTGACACCCGGCTGGAGCACTAAGACCCTATCAGTCACACAGCCAGGTATGTGGGGAGTTTCTTGCCTTTTGGGAGGTCTGAGGTCTTCTGCCAGTGTTCAGTAGGTGTTCTGTAGGAGTTGTGCCACATGTAGATGTATTTTTGATGTATTTATGGGGAGGAAGGTGATCTCCACGTCTTACTCCTGCACCATCTTGAAGGTCCTCCTCATCTTTTTATTTTCTATACACATTTTAGAATCAGCTTGTTGTAGTTCTCTAAGATCCTTGTTTGAGTTTATTGAAATTACATAAAATATTTGATTAGTTTGAAGAGAAAGATCAGTTTCATAATATTATCTTCCCACTTATGACATACCTCTTCATTTATGCTTTCTTTAACATCTTTCAATAACATTTTATTATTTTTTTAGAAATGTAATATATAGCTTTTGTTATTATTATTTCTCTATACCATTATTATTTTCTATTATTTTTCTATACTTTAAATTTTTGAAAAATATTATTTTAAAGCTACCTTTGCTTATACATAGGGCCACAACTGACTTTTAGAAATTAATTACATCTATAACAAACTTGCTGAACTTTCTTATTGGTTCCAATTTTTTGTTTTCTGTTTATTAATTTTGTTCTTAGTTTTTATTATCTTGTTTTTCAAAAAAGCTTTGTGTTTTACCTTGTTATTTTCTACATTCTTAATATTCAGATACAACTCAATCTTTATTTTCTAGTAAATGTATTTTAAGGCTATACATTTACCTCTAAGTACAACTTTAACTACAGTTACAGTTGTACTTAAAGCTGTATAAGTTTTAATATACTATGTTTTTATTGCTCAATTCTAAATATTTTGTTACTTAAGTAGTGATTTACTATATCCAAGGGGTTATTTAAGAATGTATTGAGATTTCTAACATATTTATTTCTGGGACTGCATTGGTCTATCTATTTATTGTTCTTTTTCATATAAATACAATTTGTCAGAAAATTTGTTCTATGATATTAATACTTCTAAAATTTCTGAGATGTTTCTGCACTAGTTCAAGTTCAATTTTCATGAATGCTCCATGGATGTTCTTCATTTGTTGGTGCAGCATTTCATATTTATGTCTGTCTGATCAACCTTGCTTGCTTTGTTGAGTGAGTTTTCATATCTTAACTTTATCTACTTGCTTTATCTATTTTGGATAGAAATATTCTGAAATTTTCAAGTATGATTGTAAAATATTCATTTCTTAATGTAATTTTGTCAGTGTAAGACATATTTTGTGGCAAAATCATCATTTACATAAAACAACAATTTTTATAACTTCCTGGTGAATTGCTTTGTTGCTCATTCTGCAGTGACCCATTATGGTAGACTGTATTATTATTAAAATATTCACTCCTCCCACTAAGGCAAGATTCTACTTCTCTTCCCTTGTCATAAAGTTTACTTGTGTAACTTGGTTGGGGCAGTGAAGTTGAGTGGAAGTGAGAAGCACCACTTTCAAATAGAAGATTTAAAAGCCAGCACATGGTTCATGATGTCTTTTTCTTTCCTTCTTTCATGGGACCAGCAAAGTTTTGGATAGAGATTAACCCAGCAGCCAGGGTCCAAGGGTGAATGCATTATAAAGCAGAGCAGCTCCACCAGTGATGGGTATGTTGCTGAGTGGGAAATAGACCTTTTTTGAGTGAGTTGCTGAGATCTTTTGGGTTGTTTGTTACTGCAGCCTAACCTAACCAATCATGACTAATGCTTCCAACTAACTCTTATGAATGCCGTCTGCTTTAAGGTTGATTTTTGTCTGTCATGACTATAGCCACTCCAGCTTTCTTTGAAATAGTGCTTTTTGGTGTATCCTCTTTAATCTTTCTCCCTTCAACCTTCTTCAGTCTTATAATTTTGGTGTGTCTCCTCTAAACCACATTTAGCTATATTTTGTTTCCATTCTATTCTGAGATGCTCTGGTCATTTAATTTTACTGTTTTTACTGATGCATTTCTTCCATCTTAATTTGTGATTTCTGCTTAGCTTACTTTTTACTTTTGCCTTTGCCGTCTTTCCCATCATCCATAAACTGTTGTAGTGTGCTGATGGTAGCATCCAAAAAAGATATGTTCGCTTCCTAATCCCCAGAACCTACGATTTATATGGCAAAAGAGTGAGCATTACCTTACATGGCAAAAGTTATTATTAAGTTAATGATCTTGGGAGAAGCTTATCATGTATTATCCAGCTGGGCCCTAAGTACAATCATACGAATCTTTATAAGACAGACACACAGAAGAGAAGGAGGCAGTGTAACCATGGAGGCAAAGATTGGAAAGACGTAGCCAGAAGTCAAGGAAAGCAGGCAGCCCCCAGAGGCAAAGGATAGTTTCTCCCCTAGAGCCTCCAGAGGGAATGTGGCCTTGCCAACACCTTTAGTTAAGACTTCTGGCCTCCAGAACTGGGAGATGATAAATTTCTGTGGTTATAAGCCATCCAGTTTGCAGTGATTTGTTACAGCTGCCACAGCAAACTAACACAAGTGGAAATAATAGTGTTCGTATCCCATAGGATCATTGTGAGAATTAAATGAGACAATACGGATAAAGGACTTATCAGTGCCTGGCCTACATTAAGTGCTTGATAATTTTTAGCCATTATTCTAATTATTATTGTCAGTTAAAATATGTCTTAGGTCTGGTTCCCTAGAAGAGCCTGAGATGGAGACTTTTATTGAAGGGTAAACCTGAAAGATAGTGAGGGAGCAAGGTGGGGCAAGGGAACCGTGTAGAGTCTAGCTGCTAGACAAGTAGCTGCTAGACAAGAGCTGAAGGCGAGTCTCAGCCTGACCCTGTGAGAATCTATGAATGACACCTGGAGTTTTCCTACCTTGGGACAACAGAGCCAAACTTTTCTTTTTTTTTTAAATTTATTTAGTTATTTTTGGCTGCACTGGGACTTTGTTGCTAGGCGCCGGTGTTCTCTAGTTGTGGTGAGCAGGGGCTACTCTTTGTTGCAGTGCGCGGGCTTCTCGTTGCAGTGGCTTCTCTTGTTGCGGAGCATGGGCTCTAGGTGCGTGGGCCTCAGTAGTTGTGGCACGTGGACTTCAGTAGTTGTGACTCGCAGGCTCTAGAGCACAGGCTCAGTAGTTGTGGCACACGGGCTTAGTAGTTGTGGCTCATGGGCTGTAGAGCGCAGGCTTGGTAGTTGTGGTGCACAGGCTTAGTTGCTCCGTGGCATGTGGGATCTTCCTGGACCAGGGCTCAAACCCATGTCCCCTGCATTGCCAGGTGGATTCTTAACCACTGTGCCACCAGGGAAGTCCGAGCTAAACTTTTCTATTCCTGCATTAGTCAGTCACTGGATGGGGTGCTAGGGAATGGGGTGGGATGGGGTAGTGAGGGGTGGAGGCAGCGTAGCCTTCCTCTCACTTCAGGGTGAGCGGGTTCTTCCCATCCCAGGGCATATCCCTTGAGAAGGGTGCAGCTGTGAGCCGCTGGCATCCAGTCCTCACAGCAGCTGGGGAAAGAAGCGCAGCCCATGTAGTGGGGCTGTGGCTGGACACCACCAGTGTCTCCTATACAGTAGAAGCTGAAAGACAGTAGTTTATTGTCTTCAAAGTGCTAAAGAAAAAATAACTGTCAACTCAGAGTTTTAGCCTCACTTCAAACAGTATTCAAGTGCTAGGAAAAACACAATAGCATTTTCAGACAGTAGAGTTTTCCACCCATAGGCCATCACAAAAATATATTAAAGGATGTATTTCAGCAAGTAGAAAGGTGGATCCAACAATGAACCAGTAGAATTTGAAGTTAAAAACACATTACTATTTACATTAGCACCCCCCAAAGTGAAGTACTTAGGTATAAATCTAAAAAAATATATATAGGACCTATATGGGGAAAACTGCAAAACTCTGATGAACGATATCAAAGAGGAAATAAGTAAATGGAGAGAGATTCCAAGTTTACGAGTAGGAAGACTCAGTATTGTCAAGATGTCAGTTCTTCCCAACTTGATCTATAGATTCAGTGAAATCTCAATCAAAATGGTAGTAAGTTATTTTGTGGATATCAACAAACTGATTCTATAGTTTATCTGGAGAGGCAAAAGACCCGGAACAACTGGCACAATCTTGAAGGAGAAAGAACAAATTTGGAGGACTGATACTACCCAATTTTAAGACTTACTATAAAGCTACATTAATTAAGACAGTATTGGTTAAAAAATAGACAAAGAAATCAATGAACAGAATAGAGAGCCCAGAAACAGACCCACATAAACATAAGCAGATATTATTCAGCCATAAAAAGGAACGAAATTGGGTCATTTGTAGAGACGTGGATGGACCTAGAGACTGTCATACAGAGTGAAGTAAGTCAGAAAGGGAAAAACAAATATCATATATTCATGCATATATGTGGAACCTAGAAAAATGGTGCAGATGAACTGGTTTGCAGAGTAGAAATAGAGACACAGATGTAGAGAACAAATGTATGGACACCAAGGGGGGAAAGTGGTGGGGGGTGGTGGTGGTGGTGGGATGAATTGGGAGACTGGGATTGACATATATACACTGATACGTATAAAATGGATAACTAATAAGAACCTGCTGTATAAAAAAGATAAGCAAATGATCATTGACAAAGGAGTAAAAGGCAATACATTGGAGCAAAGACAGTCTTTTCAACAAATGTGCTGGAACAGCTGGACATCCACATGCAAAAAATGAATCTAGACACAGGCCTTGTACCCTTCACAAAAATTAATTCAGAATAGATCAGAGACTTAAATGTAAAACAAACTGTAAAACTCCTAGAAGATACATAGGGAATCTAGATGACCTTGGGTGTGACCTTGGGTATGGAGATGACATTTTATGTACAACACTCAAGGCACAGTCCACAAAAGAGATAATTGATAAGCTGGACTTCAGTATAATTAAAAACTTCTGCTCTGTGGAAGACAATGTCAAGAGGATGCGACGACAAGCCACAGACTGCAATAAAATATTTTCAGAAGACACATCTGCTAAGCAACAGGAATTTTCATTCAGTACTGGTGGGAATGCAAAATGGCGCAGCCACTTTGGATTGTGTTTTGGAAGTTTCTTACAAAACTAAACATGGTCTTACCATACCATCCAGCAATCACACTCCTTGGTATTTACTGAAAAGAATGGAAAATTATGTCCACACAGACACATGCATATGGATATTTATGGCAATTTTATATAGAGGCAGCCAAGATGTCCTTCAGTAGATGAATGAATACATAAACTATGATACATCCAGACAATGGAATATTACTCAGCTCCATAAATAAATGAGCTATTAAGCTATGAAAAAACATGGAGGAACTTAAAGTCATATTACTAAGTGAAAAAAGCCAATCTGAAAAGGCCACGTATTGTGTGATTCCAACTTCGTGACTTTCCAAACAAGGCAAAACTATGGAGATGGTAAAAAGATCAGTGGTTGCCAGAGGCTAGGGGGAGTGAGGGATGAATAGGTGAAACACAGAGGATTTTTAGGGCAGGGAAACTACTCTGTATGGTACTATAAAGATGGCTACATGTCATCATACATTCACCAAAACCCGTACGATGTGCACCACCGACAGTGAGCCCTGATGTAAACTATGGGTTTGGGGCGACAAGGACGCGTCATGTAGCTTCATTGATTGTAACCAACGCACCGTCTGGTGGGGGGGTGTTGGTAGTAGGGGAGGTTGTGTGTGCCGGGGCCGGGGGGAGGGAACATATGGGAATCTCTGTACTTTCAGCTCACTTTTTCTATGAACCTGAAACTGCTCTAAAAATAGTTTATTAACTAAAAATAAGTGAATCAAAGAGGGATGAATGGGATGCAAGCTACAAGGCAGAATGTGGCAGAGAGGCAAGATTTGAAGAGACAGTGATATTTCTTCTAAAATTAAAGAAACAAATGAACCTTCACACTGAAAGTATCTTCCAGAACAGAGCAGAATACGTACAAATATGAATCAACATCGAGAGACCTCACAGTGAAATAGCAACATATCAAGGATAAAAATAAAAATATATAGTTTAAACTTCTCATCTCAGAGAAATCAGACTGCTTACAAAGGAATCAAATTAGAATGAGAGCCTATTTATTATCAACAGTCTTTGTTATGAGAGCAGGGTTTCAAAGGTGAACAGAAAGTGAGTTGTATGTCTGTG
The DNA here is from genome assembly GCF_965194805.1 of Balaenoptera borealis. Lineage (NCBI taxonomy): Eukaryota > Metazoa > Chordata > Mammalia > Artiodactyla > Balaenopteridae > Balaenoptera > Balaenoptera borealis. Next base: position 111,474,863 of record NC_138868.1, on the reverse strand, counting down.
TGTGGGAGTGTCTAGGGCATGTGGTAGGGCCAGCCTGAGACAGAGACAAGAGGAGGGGGAGAGCGTTTGTGGTCAGATGACGAGCTCACCTGGGACGAGCTGGGTGCGAAGCATTGAGGAGACCAAAGGGACCACAGGAATGGTCAGATGGTCAGATGTGGCCATGGGGCCAATATGGGGTACTGACCACATGGGCCACTGTGCGACCCACTGGTGAGGAATGCTGGGTGCCTCCGTGCTCTGAACCACCACTCGGGCCCTATTCCCATGAATTTTTCAAGTGCTAATGGCTTGGCAGGATCTGAAGAAGTCTGGGTGGAGGTGTGTAAAGATCTTAGCAGAAAAGTGGGGGTGAGGAGAGAGGAGAGCAGTGGTGGAGGCAGGTACCGGGAACTCAATGTCCCTGGGGCTGGAGCATTCCAGACACCCCATCTCTGCGGGCACGTCCCTATGAGTTCTTTGTGCAGAATAACAATGGGAGCAATTGATGACTGTGGTGGACAGAATTCTAAGGTGACCTCCTGATATTCCTGGCCTCTGGTGTACCGATACACCTCCCAGATTATTCAAACATGAGTCTAGATACGGCTGTGAAGGGTTGCAAATGTAATTAAGGCCCAAATCAGTTGACCTTAAGATAGGGGGGTTATCCAGGTGAGTCTGACCTAACCACCTGAGCCTTATAGAGGAAGCCAGAGATTTGAAGCAGATGCACAGGGGAATTGGACACAGAAGAAATTCTCTGTTGCTGACTTTGAAGATGGAGGGGGGCACTTGATAAGGAATGTGGACGGCCTCTGGGAGCATGACAGCTAGCAAGGAAATGGGAACCTCAGTCCTATAACTACAAGGACTTGAACTCTGCCAACTGCCTGAGTCGGTAGCAGATTCTCCTCTGCTCCAGGTGAGAACCACAGCCTGGGAAATACCTGGATTTCACCTTATTGGACCCTGAGTGGAGAACCCAGCCACACCAGGCCCAGACTTCTCTCTTCAGAGACTTTGAGATACTAAGTCTAGGTGGTTTTAAGCCACTTAGTGTGGTAATTTGTTACACGAAATAGGAAACTAATCCAGTGATGGTGATGATGGTGAAGAGAGAAAGAAGGTTCAGGAACGGCTGGAGCAAAGAGAACCGGGGAAACCCAGGTCATCAGGGCAGTCTTATGACTCAGGCTCTCCGTCCTCTGAGCTCGGGAGCAGCCCCGGGCCTTGATTCTGCTCTCGGCCACTTCAGGCAGGCTCTAGAAAAGAGGATTCAGACCTGCTTAGTGAATGAATGTCTTCCTTTGGTCTGGTTTTCCCTTTTACTCTGAGAACAGAGGCACACGCTGTTTTTCCACTGATCCCTTCTCTAATAAGTGTGCCGACCTGAAACAATTGACCTTAAAAAATAAAAATAAGTAACTAGCTCCCAGAGCCCTAGCGGGCAGCATTAACATTCTCCCGTCTCGCTGGCTGTGTCCTGGGAGTCTCAAAGAAATGGATCTTATTAGTCTGCTGCCGGTGACTGCTCCTGACGGCTTCTCCCTGCCAGCCGCAGCTGCCGAGCCTGGCACAGGTGTCATGAGGCTGACGGCTCCGCAGGGTGGGGCGGGGTGGGGGAGGCACATTGAGCCGTCAGCCCCAAGCTCAGAGCAGGCTGTCTGGGTTCCCCCAGTCAGAGCAGCCTCCAAATCGATGTTTCCAGGACTTTCTGGCAGATAACTGATAAGCCATTATCATGAATGGTGATAAGATACACCATTCAAGCCTTCAGGCCCTCTCTTTTTGTTGTGAGATATATCCTTCACTTAGAGGAGCACGTATAATGTGTGTGTACAGTTTTAAAAATTATAAAGCAGGGGGAGGGAGGGAAAAAAAAATTATAAAGCAAACACCAGTGTAAAAGGAAGGACAGACATTGCCAGTACCCCAGAAAACCCCCGTTCTCCCATTCCCATACACAATGCCTTCTTCCCCCAGGGGGAGATAATCGTTATCCTGATGTTCATGAAAATTATTTCCTTGACTCTAAAAATACTAGTTAATGCCTCTCTCTTCCTATGCCTGGATAGGAAGCGTCTAGTTTTGCCTGCTTGCAAACCTTATGGAAATGGAGTGTGTACCCTTGTGCATCTTGCTCCTTTACTCAATATTATGTTTTTGAAATTCATCCGTATTATTTATCATATAACTGTAGTGTGTTCAGTTTCATTGCTGATTAGTATTCCATTTTATACCATGATTTATTTGTTCTCATCATGGTGGACATTTAATTTAGGTTGTTTTTACTGTCTGGATATTTAAACCACACTTCTGTGGACATTCTGGTACCTGCACACCTGGCAGGAGGTTATGTAGGGTAGGTACCAAAGCACAAAATTGAATGGACACAGCGCACGTGTCTTCAATCTTCCTAGATAATGTCAAACTGCTTTCCAAATGGGATCCAAGTGCACTTCCATAAACAGTAGGTACAATTTCCTAATTCTCTACATCTTTACCAGTGCTTGGTATACTAATTTTCTATTGCTGCATAACAAATTGCCTCAAACTTGGCGGCTTAAAACAACTTAAATTCATTACAGTACAGTTCTCGTGAGCCAGAGTCTGGGCACCGATTACCGGGTCCTCTGCTCAGGGTCCCACTAGGCTGTAATCAATGTGTTAGCCTGGTTTGGGGCTCATGTGACTCTTGGGTTCTCTTCCAAGCTCCCCCGGTTGTTTGTAGAATTCATTTCTTCGAAGCTGTAGGACTCTTGGAGCCTGCGTCTTCCAGGCCGATGGGAGGATGCCTCTGACACTTACCTTCTTCTAAAGGGGCCTCTGATTAGGCAGGCCCACTTGGATAAGATCCCTTTTGATTAACTAAAAGTCAGTGTGGCACTTAGGTTGCTTCTATAGCTTGGCTCTTGTCCATAATGCTGCAGTGAACATGGGGGTGCAGATATCTTTTTGAATCAGTGTTTTTGTTTCCTTTGGATAAATACAGAGAAATGGTATTGCTGGATCGTATTGTAATTCGATTTTTAATTTTTTGAGGAGCATCCGTACTGTTTACCACTGTGGCTGCACCAGTTTACATTCCCACCAACGGGGCACAAGAGTTCCCTTTTCTCCACATCCTCGCCAACATTTGTTATCTGTTGTCTTTTTGATAATAGCCATTCTGACAGGTGTGAGGTGATATCTTCTTGTGCTTTTGATTTGCATTTCCCTGATGTTTAGCGATGTTGAGCATCTTTTCATTTGCTTGTTGGCCATCTGTATGTCTTCTTTGGAAAAATATCTGTTCATATCCTCGGCCCATTTTTTAATCAGACTGTTTTTTTTTTTTTTGCTATTGAGTTGTATGAGTTCTTTATATATTTTGGATATTAACCCCTTATTGGATATGTAATTTGCAAATATTTTCTCCCATTCAGTAGGTTGTCTTTTCATTTTGTTGATGGTTTCCTTTGCTGTGCAGAATCTTTTCAGTTTGATGTAGTCCCACTTGTCTTTTGTTGCCTTTGCTTTTGGAGTCAGATCCAAAAAAATCATTGCCGAGTTTGATATCAAAGAGTTTACTGCCTATGTTTTCTTCTAGGAGTTTTAGGGTATCAGGTCTTACATTCAAGTCTTTAATCCATTTTGAGTTAATTTTTGTGTGTAGTCTAAGATAGTAGTCTAGCTTCATTCTTTTGCATGTGGCTGCCCAGTTTTCCCATTTATTGAAGAGACTGTCCTTTTCCCATTGTATATTTTTGCCTCTTTTGTCATAGATTAATTGACCATATATGTATGGGTTTATTTCTGGCTTTTCTATTCTGTTCCATTGATCTATGTGCCTGTTCTTATGCCAGCGTATAAAGAATATGTGAGATCGATCTGTCTATCTATCTATCTATCGATGGAATATTATTCAGCCAGAAAAAAGAATGGAATCTTGCTGTTTGTGACAACATGGATGGATCTTGAGGGCATTGTGACAAGTGAAATAAGTCAGATAGAGAAAGACAAATACTGTATGATTCCACTTATATGTGGCATCTAGACAAAACAAAACAAACAAACAAACAAGCCAAGCACATAGACACAGAGAAGAGATTGGTGGTTATCAGAGGAGCAGGGGCTGGGAATAGGCAAAATGGGTGAAGGGAGTTGAAAGATATAAACTTTCAGTTATAAGATAAAATATTTCATATGCTTCTCATTTGCAGATATTTCTCTGACCTGGTTGAGCAATATTCTTTAATAAAAATATTGTACGATAAGACTTTTTTAGTGCTTATTCTTTGTCAGCCATTTACACACAAACCTCTTTTAATATACTTAAACCCTTTATAATAGGTCCTACGAATTTCTCCATTTTACACATGAGGAGCCTGAAGCTCCAAGGAGGTAAGCGACCTGGCAGGGTCCTGTAGGAACCACTGCTTTGGTCTTGGAACCAGCTTTGCGTGGCTCGAGAGCCCATGTTCTCAAGCTCTAAGGACATCTAGCACACTGACTCAAGGGACAAGGAGATCTGCTCTGTGCCATGTTAGAGGGGCAAGTGCTTTCTAATTCCTTCTATGATTAAAATGCTGCTTTTATGGAGAAGAGTAACTGTTTATATTTGCCATTCTCTTCCTCCAGCTAGCCTCTTCTCCCCTCTCCAATCTACCCAATACACTGTTGTTAATTCCTCTTTTCCAGTCTCTGAGTTCATCATGTTAGCTCTGCCCCAAAGCCTGTGGGATCAGCTGGGAATCTGGTGTCTAAGGCCTTTCTCCCATCTTTGGGAGTTCTGACTCCAGACTCATTCCCAGCCTCATCTCCCACAGACCCTCTCTTCCGGCCCTTGCGCAGGACTGGAACATACACAACCCAGTGCTCTACTCAGACCACTGCCCCTAGTTGTATAGCCTAGTCCCACTTTCTTTCTCTTCCAAATTCTAATAAGCTTTCAAGGCCCACTTCAATTCAGACTTTCTAGATGAATCACCCTTTAACCTCTCTGTCCCAAGAGATCTTTTCCTCTGTCTTTTTTTTTTTTAAATTAATTTATTTATTTATTTTTGGCTGTGTTGGGTCTTAGTTTCTGTGCGAGGGCTTTCTCCAGTTGCGGCGAGTGGGGGCCACTCTTCATCGCGGTGCACGGGCCTCTCACTATCGCGGCCTCTCTTGTTGCGGAGCACAGGCTCCAGACACGCAGGCTCAGTAATTGTGGCTCATGGGCCCAGCTGCTCCGCGGCATGTGGGATCTTCCCGGACCAGGGCTCGAACCCGTGTCCCCTGCATTGGCAGGCAGACTCTCAACCACTGCGCCACCAGGGAAGCCCTCTTCTGTCTTTTGAGTTGCTATATCATTTATAATTTTTACCATTTGACCCCTAGTCAGATCCTTCATTATAATGCTACTTAAATGTTCATGTCTCAGTAAAATTATATACTTATTGCTAGTTAGTGAATCTGCTGAATCTTTCTCAATTCCTGTGTTATTTGAACTTTACGTGACATCTAATACTGTTAAGCAAGGAATTATTCTTGAAATTTTCTTCTCTATCAGTTTTTATGACATATTTATTTCCTAGTTTTCTTCTTACTTTGGATTCTCATTTTCACCCATATCCTAAATGTCTGTTCTTTGGGATTCTGCCTTTGGCCCTTTTCTATTTCACCCTGTACTTCTGTGTGTAGCTCTTACTATACTGCCACTTTATTGGATTCTCTCTTCCATTGATCCATTAGCTCCTTGAGGTCAAGGACAGCATCCTGTCTTCATTGCTTCCCAGGGTGCTTGACCCGGAGACTAGCAGCATGCATTCCTTGTGAATTCCTGCAGTTGCTCTGACGCTGCAGTGCCAGAGGTGATGCTTGTGGATGGAAGAAGGCAGAACTGATGCTTGTGGATGGACAGGATGTCTAACTGATGAGACCAGGATGGAGGTACCGTGTTTTCCGGAGAAGACCCTCTTGGGAATTTCTCTTTTCTGGGATTTTTTCCTTTTAACTTAGGGTGTGTCTATGTGGGGAATGCTAGTTGTCTTCAAATATTTAAAATAAATATTCAGAAAGCTCTCATGCCTTTAGTCCTGTTCATGCATTTCAGATTGTGTCAGATCTATTCTGGTCCATCGCTTCTAAGATAACCAGAGCTCTCTGACTTGGCTCCCAAACCAGACATAGAAAGTTAAATCAGATAACTCACGTTTGGACACAGATTTTCTGTCTTCAACAAGTTTCCACATCTCATTTTGTCTTCATTAGAATACGCTGTGTATGAATTCATTCACTATAAGTATTTCTTGATCCAGGCACTGTCCATGGTGCTGGAGGAGCCGTGGAGAACAACTCCAGGCTTCAGTGGCAGCACCTGCTGCCCTTATTCCCATTTGAAGCTGAGGAAGTGGAGGCCCTGGCAAATTACAAGGTCTCTAAATGTTCCTCTGATGGTAAATGAAGGAGCTGGAGCCTTCTTATCTCAAGACTGTATTCTTCCTGTTACACCACCTTGCTAAGTGACCTTGCTAAATGACCTTGCTAAGTAACTTGCTGAACTCTAAAGTTCAGTGGAAATGTGCTTTTATTGCCACGTTCAGTTTGCAAGTTTTGTCTTTTTCTGAAAGAGAAACTCGGAGGAGAACCAATGGTAACATTTGAAGCAATGCTTCGCTCTTCCTTTCAACTTCTTTCATGTTGAATGGCCCAGGTTCCAGGGAGCTGTTTCCAGGAATGACGCCCAGACTCCTCGGCCTCTGATTGCTGACATACTTCCCCTGGAGTGGGGCAGAGGGCAGGACGCTGTGAGAAGTGTGCCAGCCCTGCCCAGTTCACACCCTTACTGGTTTTCTCTGAGTCCTGGGGGCCCAGCTGCCTGGGTCTCTGCCCCCACCCTGCTAACTTTCCTCAGAAGAAAGCAAAGGTTAGCTGAGATCACACAGCCAGGTGGATGCCCGGATTCGCTTTCCCTGGGGCTAATTATGGAACCACATTAGATAAAAGTCAACATATGTTGTGAAAGGCACTGTGTATCACTGCTTGACAGTTTCTAACAATGTGCTCATGTAACAGCTGTCAAAGGCAGTGCTAGAAAATGAGTAATATGTTGATTTATGTATATCAGATCTGTCCTGCGCTCTGTGCTGGAACAGACCAGGCTCTGTGGGTGGAGACTTGGGGAGGGCGCGGAGGAAGGAAGGAAATTCCCTCATCTTCAGAAGCGCCTGGAAGGCATGGCTGAAGCCTGTAGCAGCTGTTACTTTCTGAGGTCCTTTGGAGAAAAATTGCCAAGGGGACATCTGCTCCCTTTCTACAACAGTGAGAAGAGTAAAATCTGAGCCTCCTTAGGCGACGGGGGCTGCTGAGGTAATCACCTGTGCATTCCTTGGCCTCTGCACGGGGCTGAGGGTGACACCGTAGGGCCCACTCTAAATGGCTTTTGGAAAAGGGGGTTTCTCTCCAAGTAACCAGTTTGGATTTTCTTTAGAGTTAGAGCATTTTCTTAATGACCAGCTCGATTTTCTGATTTGTTTCATAAGTATCTCATTTTGTTTCCAAAGTACATTGAAAGAGGAAGTAGAGTAAGTTTTCTCTTGCATTTGAAATGCTGTCTCCATTTTCTGTGTTGTCTTCTCTTGAGGCCGTTCAAAGGACCCACTCGATTCCCAAAGGGCCTGATTAGTACGCAGGGGAGGTCACTTTGGTGTTGCCCTTGGAATCTCCACTAGGTTCCAGATTTACCATCAGCTTCTCTCTCTGGCCTCATTCTCTTGCCTTTGCTAAACTGTTTGCTCACTCATAATGTTCTGCTTCTCTAAATGCTAAGTGACTTAGTAAGAGAATTAGGTCTAAATCACAGATCCAGCCCCTGAAAGCTAACAGCAAATCAAAACTCTGAAATAATCACTACTTAATGTGTAGTTTGGGGGAATCTTTCACAGATAAACATAAACAAATATTCTACTTACTTGTTGGTATTTGTTGGGACAAAAATAGAAACTCCCTGCTCATTTCTATAGCCTTCGGAACAGTATCCCCACAGTGAGATTGGGGATGGAGTCCAAAACACACTTGCCTTGTGTTTAAGGTGGGAAACACTGATCAACAAAGCAGCCTTGAGGGCTCTTCCTGTGGGTCTGAGGGTATGAGCAGATGGGGCACGCTTTCCTCTCTCGAAGGTTGTAGCATTGATTGTGTTGACAAAGGCACACCCCTGCTCCTCTGGCCACACACGCCACAGCCGCCATGCTGGCTGGCAAGAACCTGGTGGATGCCAGGTGTCTCCTGCTGCTGTACTTCCCACCCCCAAGGCCTGGACGCTGCCTCCATGGAACAGGACTTCGTCAGGCTAGTGTCCTCCAGCTCTAGATCTGATGTACTCCCAGGGACATCCAAGTCATATCCAGGGGTAGCCAACCCCCTACAACGGAATCCGCTTCCGGCAGGCTAGGTAATGTAGAAAGCCGCTTGCAAACCCCGCCTGGTCACTGAGATGCTGTAGGAGTAGTTGACTGCACACCCAGTTAGTGAAAGTTCATGGGCACTGCACACGTGCTCGGCCAAGGATTTAGAAAGAAATGAAGATTCACAATAGACCAATGGTAATTAATGTAGCCGATTCAAAGTTTCAATCTGCAAAAGCAGGTGTCCTTTCCCCAGAGAGAGGTAATGAAGTGACCAGTGTCGAGCCATTTACTCCAGGATCCATTAGACCTTTCAGTGATGCAGATCTGCTCTTGGGAGGCTGCATCTTTGGGGGACAGCTGTATTTCTGTTTGACCCAACAACTCACAATGATTACAGAACTTGACTTGTACCAACTCGATTACAATTGGTATGAAGGCAATCTTAGCTAAGAGTGAAGGAATCTCAGGAGCAGTTAGGAAGAATCTGCTGTAGCAGTCTTTTTAAAAATTATCTTTCCTTGCTAGTGATCAGCAAGATATTTTAGGTTAAAAGGTTCTACTAGTTTAAGACAGAAAGGTAACACATGGGGTGATGGAAAGAACACAGAATTTAGAACCAAAGAGTTAGCGCCTGGGTTAGTAGCTGCACGATCTTGAGCAAATTCATTAACGTCTTGGAAGCTTGGCTTTTTTAGTCTGTAAAATGGGAATAATAATCATAGCTACCTTGTGAAATTGTGGTAAGATTACATTAGATAATGAATATACAAGAGCTCTTCAAATTGAGTTTAAACTTGCTGTGTTTTCTCTCTCCTAAGACACATTTCCCCCGTGTTTGAATGTTTCTAAAATCCATGGGTTTCTTATAATTGATATATATATATTCAGTGGTAGTACTTTCCTTTTTCCCCTGGAAAGTTATTAAATTGTTGGCACGTGTTGCAATCCATGGCTTTTTAGGGACATGAACATATGGTAGTTCAATAAAAAGAGGTCAAATTTATTACTTTTCATTTGGTATTTAGAGTCACTTGTTCATATGGTGTAGTCACCGTTTATTAAGTGCATTTCATTATTTGCAACAAAATAATACCTAACGCTAACACTTGTCTACAAAATTTCCATCTCCTCTGAATTATATTTGACTTCACAGTTGGCATGATACTTGCTTGTCAACATTGCCACCTGGCAAGTCACTGCGGAGTGGCGATGGCTGGAATCTGCTGTGTAGCAGAGGCCACCTTTACTGATGGAGGTTAGCTGGATGGCTCTGGGCAGAAAACCCCACCAGCTCTGAGTCGGCAAAGTCTTAGAGATCTGAAGAAAGAACCCTATAAGTTGATGGTTTTATTACTATTAAGAGGTGAGATTACTTAGACACCGAAATGCAGGTTGCTTTCCTCTAGATTGATTTTTATGAACTCGAATGCAGACTGTTTTTTGTACCTGATTGTACCATTTTATTTTCAAACACACTGCATTGATAACCTTGCTCCCTCTTTGCATTTTCTGCAGGCTTTTGTTGTCTTTTATGAGGCTATTCCAGTGAGGAAAAAAGTAAAATGGACTTGATGGTGATATATTTACCTGGCTAGATTATAACTACTGCTAAAATAAATAAAAGTTTTAAGACAACAAAACTGAAAAAGTGCAGATATCCACTGAAGCCTTCTCACCTCCCCTGGGAGGGATAAAAACACATCCCACTTATAGCATTCCTTTTTCTAAGGCCCTTTCTGGTTTTCCCAAATAACCATTGTCTAAATAGAGTAGCTTGTATGAAACTGTACACGTGGTGGGTGGTCCTATACATATTCATTAGTAAAATGTACATAAGGCACTGATCCGTGGGTTTTTTTAGTCAAAGAGACGGTTTCGGCAATAAAAGTTCAATTCTGATCTACTGGGTAGAGGCCATGTAGCTCTGAGATCATGGTCCTGAACTCCATCCGCTCCCATCCTTTCAGAACTTGAAAAATATATGGACAAATTTGGCCCAAAATGAAGCTGGGAAGACAAAAATGAAGCAATAAATGCTGGTAGATGCCAAGTTCAGAATTCATCTGCTCCCGTTGAGGGCCTCATGGTGTTTGCAATGCAAATCTCAGACTCATGCCTTAATCATTCCCGCAGGGAGACAATTAGGGTTAAAATATAGATTTCTAGATAACGAGAGCAAATAATAAAGAAATAAATACACAAAACAAAGCGAGCTAATGTGACTCATTTACAGCAATGCTTTGTTTACAGCCTGCAGGGCCTTTGTAGCCAGGAGATGGGCTTTCTGGACGTGAGACTGTGTAACTTGGCTCCAGATTTTTTATTCATAATTCATCAGTTTAATACTTTCTTGAATTGAGAGAAATACGAGTTTTATTTTTTGGATCCGGATTTTATGAAGGGAAGATGGGACTATCCCCTCAGGACCATGGGTTCAAGGATTGTGCCCTAAGATCAAGGCACATGAGTTGTTTGATGTTTTCCATTTTATACTTTAGTGGTTAAATACTCAGGCCCTGGAATCAGACAGACCCAGCTCAGCAGATTAAAGCTCTGTGGCCTTGGGCAAATTATTAAGCCTCTTCAAGAGCTAAGACTTGAAGGTTCCTCGTCCAAACGGTTATCAACCTCATGGGCTTGTTGGGGAGGCTGAAGGAGAGAGTGCGTGTGAAACAGCCCATCGTAGCTCTTACTGTTAATCACGTTGCTCTTTTCTCCTGAGACAACCTCCTTAAATCTGTGCCTCCTCACCGTTGTCCCTCCAGCCCTCCTTCCTGATCAGGACTTTGAATGATCCTTCTCTGCTGCTCATGACCACCTCTCTCGGAGGAGGAGTGGGTACCTGTCACTGGGGATCACGTGGACCTCCCCTCCTAACCGCGGTGGTAACAGCTACCCTCCTGGGGGTCATCCACCCATCTGCTCAGAGAGAAGCGCTTCTGAGTAGGTACTGCCCTGGACGGGAGTTCAGGAACACAAGGTTCCAGGCTTGACACAACCCTGACTGTGGTGTCTTTGCTGTGTCACCGCACATCCCTGGGCTTTCGTTCTGTCCTTATATTAGGGGAGTTGTTCTAGACGGTGGCTTCCAACCATGGCTGCCTTTGAATCAACAGGGGAGCTCTGGAAAAATACCAGTGCTCAGACCTCATTTCAGCCCCATTACACTAGAATCTCTGGAGTGGGGTCTGGAGTTGATATTTTTAAAAAAGCCCTGCCAGGTAATTCTACTGTGCAGCCAGGCCTGAGCGTCACTTGGAGAGATTGCTGGTCTCTGAGCTGTGCCTCTCCAGCAGGGAGGGAAGCTGATACCGTGGGCTCTGGGCCCACTGCATTCTCAGACAGGGCAGCTGGGTTCCACAGACAGTGGTTTTCTGCTTGAGGTTTAGGTTAAAGAAAGTTCCGCTGCTACAAACCAAATCAAAACCTTTGAATGGTAGTGATGACAAAAATTTCTTCTGTCCACAGTACAGCAAAACTCAAAAAAAAAAAAAAAAAAAAGAAAAAGAAAGTTAAGGGACTCAATTGTCTCTGATGTTATTTGGCACTATTCTCATGATCTGGAACTCATTTGTTCTGAAGGTTACAATTGTTTTTTCCACTTTTCATCATGACGTCTAATGAATCCCTTTACATTTTATGATTCATCTTGGAAATACCTACTTAATAATTAAGAAAATAATGTTTTGTTTACATAATCATTATTAAAGGCACAATGTGGTATATTAAAATTACATTTATAGCACATCCTGCTATATGCATCCATCAGTTATTTACATATATGAATTGAATTTGAAATTTATAACAGATGCCCTCATCCTACACCAACAGGAAATATGGTTGTATTTACATATAAGCTACGTATCTATATATCTGTATATGTGAAGACAAGTTTTTTATTATTAATGTATTTTATTTGTTTTATTTTTGGCTGCGTTGGGTCTTCGTTGCTGCGTGCAGGCTTTCTCTAGTTGCGGCGAGCAGGGGCTACTCTTCGTAGCGGTGCGTGGGCTTCTCATTGCGGTGGCTTCTCTTGTTGCGGAGCACGGGGTCTAGGTGCGTGGGCTTCAGTAGTTGTGGCACGCGGGCTCAGTAGTTGTGGCTCGCAGGCTCTAGAGCACAGGCTCAGTAGTTGCGGCGCATGGGCTTAGTTGCTCCGCGTCATGTGGGGTCTTCCCGGACCAGGGCTCGAACCCGTGTCCCCTGCATTGGCAGGCGGGTCCTTAACCGCTGCGCCACCCGGGAAGCCCAAGTGCAAGTTTTTTATCGTTTAGTTTCAGCTTCTATGCATCCATCCATGTATGTATTCATTTATTTCTTCCTTTAAGAATTACTTCCTGTTGGATGTCCGGTTTGTACGAGACTTTGTGCTATGGGGGATTGTGTGTTTGTCGTGTGTTCGTGTATGTATGAGAAATGAGGATATCTGTTTGTAGATAAGTGCAGGAAAATATTTATATGCATAGCAAGCACATGCTTATAATTGTAAAAGATGCCAATTCATTTCCAGATGCTATGGACTCAGTTTTCTGTTAACCAGATAAAAAGAAATAATTTTCAAAACTACCCTGGAAAAAAAGTTTTCAAAAAACGTTTACTTTGTTCACTTGCTTAGTTCAAGATATCCAAAATATATTTAGTTAAGAAAGAATAAAATCAGATGAAAATGCATATATATGTAGAACATATCTGAAAAAGACAATGATAAAAATCATAAAAGTGAATAATAAAAAATATACAATAAGGATCTACTGTTAGAAGAAGCAGGTGCCAACTAATCCAGAAAAATGTATCTATAATGAAGAAGGAGGGGCAGAAGTCGGGTTTCAGAGACCCCAGCTGTCTCTGTGGGTAAATTCACACACCCCACTGTTTTTCAACCCTGGGGATATTTTTAAAAATACTGATGCCTGGACCCCCAACTCAGACCAGTTGAACCCGACTCTCTGGGCATGGGGTCTAGGTCTCAGTGATTAAAACTTGCCCAGTGAATTGTCACATGCAGCTGGGGTGGACGAATGCAGAGGCACCAGTGGCTTCTGTCCTGGGGCACATTCTGTGCTGGAGTCAGGCCCAGATGCACACTATTTTTGCAAGAAGCAGACAAGTTCTACAAGGAATTTTGGTGTCGTGGGAGGTTAGTTGGGTTATAATTGGCTCTAATTGGCTCTCCCAGCAGCTGAAACGTTCCTTGCCTTAGCTGAGTGACATTCCAAAAGGGGAGCGAAGTGGTCCGACCTTTGAAAACATCAAAGGAGTCACTTCCCGCTGGTCTCACAGCCCAGCGCCCTACAGCTCAGCAGGGCTGGGGCCAAGCCCAGTGGAGCTGAGAGGAAACAACTTCTGCAGTCAGATTTTTATCTTTCCCCCCAGATCAGCAGTTCCAGCAGACTCGCAGGAAAAGAATGGGGCTGGGAAGGAGGCCGAGCCCTGAAGTAAAGTCAGCATCTGCCCTGTAACCTACTCAGCTACCACCAGTGTCTTTGGGTGGCTTGTCTCCCTTCTGGTGGTGAAGCTAAACTCCATTCACATGTGTTTTAGTGCAAATGCGGAAGGGTTTGACACAGGTTACGTGCCAGGTGATTAACCTGACTTGTGAGGTGTCCGTGATGCTCACTCACGTCCCCAATTTCACCTCTTACGACTCCGTGTACCAAACACGTGGAACCATTTCTCTTTCCTTCATTAAGCCTGGTGTTCTCTGTCTCTCTCTGTCACTCGTCTGCATCCTCCTCTACACAGGTAGCTCTGCGTGGACCGGGACATTTGCTATCCTGTCGAACACAGTAGGGTTCAAATATTTGCTGAATGAGTGGAACGTGTGCGATGAGGTGAAGTGCTGAGATGTGGCCTTGATTTTCACGTGGCTTGCCATCCACGTCAGGACTGAAAGACTCAGAGACAGCGCGGCCCTGCCGCCCGGGTGGGAGCAAACCTGAGGATGACTACATGATGAAGCACAGCGCAGCAGGGGTACGAGGGGATTTCTCATTCCTCCTCTCTTGGGGTGGGCCTGGTGGGGGGCGAGGAAGGGGCTCGGCCTGGGCTGGGACCCCAGTGGGTGGGAACAAAGGATCGGGGCCTGCCCGGATGTGCTGGTGCTCAGGAGTGGCCAGAGGGAGTGGGGCCAGAGGCCAGTGGTAGCTGCCTGGAGGGAAGTGCAGGATTAAGAAGGAAAAGGCATATTTGCATTAGAGTCCAGTTACGGGAACAAGCCAGGAATGAACTAGAGTATGGAGAGAGGAGGATGAGGGGGTAGCGATACCAGAGAAGATCCACAGCCTTGAGCGGCCTGGACGCCAAACACCACTTCTGTTAAGTGGAGCCCACACCGCGTGGTGGGTCAGAGCACTGGATTTGGGCTTGGGTGGGCTTGGGTTCAACTCTTACTTCTGCTACACGTTAATTGTGGGTTCTCGGGCAGGAGACGTCACCGCCCCCCAAGCCCTCCAAGAACGGGAATGGCATGCTTGCTGCTGCAGAGTCTGTCACAGGGGTTAGGGGACCCTGCCCCCCTCAGCACCCCTCCTGGACCTGCCCATCCTTGTGTTGCCTCCTCTGAGGCTTGTACGAGGGTCCCGAGCATCAGCTGTGGCAGCGTGCTTCTTTCTCACAGCCAGCAGGGGAAGTGGAGGGGCTTCTTCCAGATTTCCTGAGAAGCCCCCTCTAGTGTCCTCAGCCCAAGCTGGCTGAGGACAACGGAATGTGCATCCTAGGGCTGCTGTCCAAGCCAACCACGACTGGGGGGCTTAGAACAACGGACATTTTTGCCGCACGGTTCTGGAGACCAAGAGCCTGAAGTCAAGGTATGGGCAGCTCCCCCCGAAGGCTCCAGGGAAGGCTCTGTCCAGGCCTCTCCCCTGGCTTCCTTTCCAGTGAGTCCTTCTCTCGTGGCAGCATCTCTCCAGGCTTCACATGGCATCTCCCCTGTGCTCATGTCTCTGTGCCCAAATTTACCCTTGTAATCAGGACACCAGTCATATTGGGTTAAGGCCCACCCTAATGACCTTGTTTTAATTCAATTACTTCGTGAAAACCCTAACTCAAATTAAGGTCACATTCTGAGCTACTGGGAGCTAGGATTTCAATGTATCTTTTAGGGGAGCTCAACCCAACCCGTAGCAAGGCCCACCCCTGAACCGAATGCCGCAAGAGAGATACTTGTCATGACTGTTGTAAATCATCTGCGGGGGCGCTGGGCACTGGAGCTGTCTGCGTGCCCACACCCGCTACTCTCGGGGCGCTGGGAGAGGGGCGGGGGCCCAGCGCCTGCAGAGGTGAGGCGCCTGGAGCCTGTGCTTAGTCCGCATGTCACCTGGACCAGGTGCTCGGCCTGTCTAAGCTTCAGCTCTCGAGGCTGTAGAAACGGTGACCTGGCCGGTGGCTCTAGGAGCTGAATGAGCTGATCCGTGTAAAGAGCCCAGCCCTGGGCCAGGCCCCAGAGTGAGTGCCTGAGTCACAGGGCCGTCACTTGCTGTTGTTGTTACTATGACAGTAACACTTGCGTCTGGCCACGGTGAAGGAGCAAGAGTGTCACCGTGTCACCAGAGGAGCAGGGGAAATGAAAGCATTTGGCTTTGGAATCTTTGAATTAAGGACCTTAGAATGTTCACAGAGGATCCCTGGCAAAGATGCAGGCGTGGAGCTCTGGAGAATGTTGGGGACCAGAGGCTCTGTCACTGGGTAACTGACAACTGTGAGTGTAAACCTGCGAGCTCAGGGACAGGCGGGGAGCACGGGGCGGGGGGCGATATGGACAGAACCCAGGTGCTGCTGTGCTCAGGCAGGTGCTGGATGGAAAGAAGTCGGGGAGCCAGAGGTCCTGACAGCAATGTCTTATTTGGCGGTGCGGGGTGCAATAGAAAACGCTATAATTGAGCGGCATGAGTTCCAAAGAGAAGGAGTCATGGGGCAAAGTCAGGGACCAGCGCCCACTCAGTCCCCGTGAAGGGCTGAGTCAGCGTCCCTCTGTCTCAGGGCATGCAAGGCTTGGAGGGGAAATCGGAGCCCGGAGAAAGGGGAGCAGACAGACTGTGGGAGCTGAAGGGGGGTGTTCAGCACCAAAGCTGAACACTGGGCAGGAGGCTGGGGTCCTGGGGCAACTCGAAGGGCAGGGGTAGAGCACGGGGCATGTGCTTTGCCCTACAGTGAGGGCACCGTGAGATGCAGCCAGCGTGGGTCCAGTCTCGGCAGGATCCTGAGGAACATGCCGGGTTGGGAGCTGTCTTTGGTCACCAAAGCCCTGGAGGGTGGAGGAAGCCCCGGGGCTCTCAGAGGGGGCTGGGGCATCATGGCAGGTGCTGCCCCAGCAGGCACAGTCCAGTGTCGGGGGCTGAGGAAGCTGGGGTGGTTCTGGCCCACGTGGATGTGATGACAGAGCGGCTCAGAAGGCTAAAATTGTAGAAGCACATTTGGGGCTGGGGGTGGAGAGATGACTCCTTACAAGGAATATGCTATAAAAATTCTGGGCTTTTTTCCTGTAGCCTGGACCAAGTTGAAGGCTCTGCAAATGTTATAAACCAAAAAGAAGTTGTTTCCAACTTTGTCATAATACTTTGAATTGGTAAAAGGAATGCATACTGTAATTATTTAGTGGTTTATTCTTAATTTCTGGGTTTAAGCATCATGCTTTTGTGAAGCATCTGTGTTTTTCATGGTTTACTTTTCCATAGTCTGTTCTAGCATATAAACCCCTGGGAATAGGGAGTCTGTGTCATTGGACTCTGAACTGTCTAGCAAGGTTTGTAACTAAAGATAATTCGGTATATTTCTTTTGGGTGGTGCAAACTGTTGGAAAGACTTTCTTTTCTTATTTTTTGTAAATTATTTATTTATTTGTTTATTTATTTGTTGGCTGCTTTGGGTCTTCGTTGCTGCGCACGGGCTTTCTCTAGTTGTGGCGAGCGGGGGCTACTCTTTGTTGCGGTGCGTGGGCTTCTCATTGCGGTGCCTTCTTTTGTTGCGGAGCACGGGCTCTAGGTGCACAGGCTTCAGTAGTTGTGGCACATGGGCTCAGTAGTTGTGGCTCGCGGGCTCTAGAGTGCAGGCTCAGTAGTTGTGGTGTACGGGCTTTGTTGCTCTGCGGCATGTGGGCTCTTCCTGGACCTGAACACTGAACACCTCAGGTCTGCCCTGGGGGCCAGCTCTTGTGGAGCTGCCGGGTGGAGGAGCTGACCAGAATTGAGAGCTCTGGATGGGAGGGCAGGAGTGCAGAGGGCGAGGGAAGGGCTGAGCATTCACCCAGGGCACTTGCTTATGGTGGGATCTGGGCAGAAGAGCAGGAGGGAGAGAACTCTCCATGAGGAAGCAGGAAGGAACTGGCAAAGGGGGCTCCACCCCAAGGGGAGAGCCCTCCTGTCACATTCACTAATTTCTAATGGGTTGTACAGTTCGGTGTAAGACAATGAAAGCCTGGAGAACAGAATGATATTTAGGTGGCTATTTTTCTGCCATTTGAATGAACACGGTCTTTCTCAGTGTTGGAATGGTGGAAGAAACCACAAAGAAACAGATCAATACTTGATGACACACCATTTGGGGCTTATCAGATTATTAAAGATTTTTAAACATGAGGATAATACATAAGGGTGGGAGTATAAATTGAAGCAACCTTTCTGTATATGAATTTGACAACTTATTTTAAGAGCTTTCACATGTTCATCCTTTGACTCAATACTCCACCCTTAGAAACCTGGGAATGTAATCAATGATAAGGTCAAAGATTTATGTCCAAAGATGTTCATTCCAGGTTATTCATCATAGTGAAAAGAATGGAACCACCTGAATGCCCAACAGTAAGGGAATGATTAAGTAGATGAGGGTGACTCCATTCTACAAGAGTGTTATGTTTTAACTAAAATGGACCTTTTGAATACTTTTCAATGGGGGAAATGCTTGCAAAAAATTAAGTAAAAAATACACAGTACAAAAATAAATATACCCTATGATTATAGTGGTGTAAACAATTTTATTTAAAAATATTGGAAGGAAGTGCATCCAGATGTTAATAGTGATTGGGATTGTATTTTTTGCTTTATTTTTTAAAATGGAGATTCTGGTTTTTACATTATTTTTATTTTATTTATTTATTTACTTAATTTATTTTTATTGTATTATTCTTTGGCTGTGTTGGGTCTTCGTTGTGCACGTGGGATCTTTCGTTGCAGCGCGCGGGCTTCTCTCTAGTTGTAGCGGGTGGTCTCTAGAGCGCATGGGCTCTGTAGTTGTGGCACGCGGGCTCTCTAGTTGTGGCGAGCTGGCTTAGTTGCCCCACGGCATGTGGGATCTTAGTTCCCCGACCAGGGGTGGAACCCGCGCCCCCTGCATTGGAAGGCAGATTCTTTTTTTTTTTTTTTAAACATCTTTATTGAAGTATAATTGCCTTACAATGGTGTGTTAGCTTCTGCTTTATAACAAAGTGAATCAGTTATACATATACAATATGTTCCCATTTCTCTTCCCTCTTGCATCTCCCTCCCTCCCACCCTCCCCATCCCACCCCTCTAGGTGGTCACAAAGCACCGAGCTGATCTCCCTGTGCTATGCGGCTGCTTCCCACTAGCTATCTATTTTACATTTGGTAGTGTATATATGTCCATGACACTCTCTTACCCTGTCACATCTCACCCCACCCCCTCCCCATATCCTCAAGTCCATTCTCTAGTAGGTCTGTGTCTTTATTCCCGTCTTGCCACTAGGTTCTTCATGGCCTTTTTTTTTTTTTTTTTTTTTTCCCTTAGATTCCGTATATATGTGTTAGCATACTGTATTTGTTTTTCTCTTTCTGACTTACTTCACTCTGTATGACAGACTCTAACTCCATCCACCTCATTACAAATACCTCCATTTCATTTCTTTTTATGGCTGAGTAATATTCCATTGTATATATGTGCCACATCTTCTTTATCCATTCGTCTGTCGATGGACATTTAGGTTGCTTCCAGGTCCTGGCTATTGTAAATAGAGCTGCAATGAACATTGTGGTACATGACACTTTTTGACCTATGGTTTTCTCAGGGTATATGCCCAGTAGTGGGATTGCTGGGTCGTATGGTAGTTCTATTTGTAGTTTTTTAAGGAACCTCCATACTGTTCTCCATAGTGGCTGTATCAATTTACATTCCCACCAACAGTGCAAGAGTGTTCCCTTTCCTCCACACCCTCTCCAGCATTTATTGTTTCTAGATTTTTTGATGATGGCCATTCTGACCGGTGTGAGATGATATCTCATTGTAGTTTTGATTTGCATTTCTCTAATGATTAATGATGTTGAGCATTCTTTCATGTGTCTGTAGGCCATCTGTATATCTTCTTTGGAGAACTGTCTATTTAGGTCTTCTGCCCATTTTTGGATTGGGTTGTTCGTTTTTTTGTTATTGAGCTGCATGAGCTGCTTGTAAATCTTGGAGATTAATCCTTTGTCAGTTGCTTCATTTGCAAATATTTTCTCCCATTCTAAGGGTTGTCTTTTGGTCTTGTTTATGGTTTCCTTTGCTGTGCAAAAGCTTTTAAGTTTCATTAGGTCCCATTTGTTTATTTGTGTTCTTATTTCCATTTCTCTGGGAGCTGGGTCAAAAAGAATCTTGCTGTGATGTATGTCATAGAGTGTTCTGCCTATGTTTTCCTCTAAGAGTTTGATAGTGTCTGGCCTTACACTTAGGTCTTTAATCCATTTGGAGTTTATTTTTGTGCATGGTGTCAGGGAGTGTTCTAATTTCATACTTTTACATGTAGCTGTCCAATTTTCCCAGCACCACTTATTGAAGAGGCTGTCTTTTCTCCACTGTATATGCTTGCCTCCTTTATCAAAGATAAGGTGACCATATGTGTGTGGGTTTATCTCTGGGCTTTCTATCCTGTTCCATTGATCTATATTTCTGTTTTTGTGCCAGTACCAAACTGTCTTGATTACTGAAGCTTTGTAGTATAGTCTGAAGTCAGGGAGCCTGATTCTCCCAGCTCCATTTTTCGTTCTCAAGATTGCTTTGGCTATTCGGGGTCTTTTGTGTTTCCATACAAATTGTGAAATTTTTTGTTCTAGTTCTGTGAAAAATGCCAGTGGTAGTTTGATAGGGATTGCATTGAATCTGTAGATTGCTTTGGGTAGTAGAGTCATTTTCACAATGTTGATTCTTCCAATCCAGGAACATGGTATATCTCTCCATCTATTTGTATCATCTTTAATTTCTTTCATCAGTGTCTTATAATTTTCTGCATACAGGTCTTTTGTCTGGAAGGCAGATTCTTAACCACGGGACCACCAGAGAAGTCCCTTTACATTATTTTTAGATGAATGCTTATTAATAATGTTTTTTAAAGCACATATTCTTTTTATTTTTCACATCTTTATTGGAGTATAATTGCTTTACAACGGTGTGTTAGTTTCTGCTTTATAACAAAGTGAATCAGCTATACATATACTTATATCCACATATCTCCCCCCTCTTGCGTCTCCCTCCCTCCCCCCCTCCCCATCCCACCCCTCCAGAGCACTGAGCTGACCTCCCTGTAAAGCGCATGTTCCTTGTGGAGGTCTGAATGTCATAGGCCTTCAGCATGCCAGCCTGGTGGCATTGGGACTGAGAGTGAAAACTACCTCCAGACCGTGACTGGGAGAGGAGGACATGACAGCTTCGTCCCCAGGGCCAGTGGTCTCAGGGCCACACACAGCACCCCCGAGATGGAGATGGAGATGGAGGGGGCTGCTTGTCGTCGCCTCTACAGCGCACGTGCTGTAGGACACAAGGAGATTTATAAAGAATAGACGATACCTGCTCTTTGATTAATTTCTTAAAATAGGCAGTCAGCCAGTTAGACATAAACGCCTGTTAGGACTGCTAGGTCTTGGTGGAGGCCATGCCCGTGGAAGTTTCTGGGGAAGAGCACTTTGGGAAGAGGCGTGCCGGAGCCATCCCGGCAGTTAGAGCAGCTGGAGTGAATCTGGGTACCTGATCCCTGACAGGTGCAGCTGAGCACCTGCCGCGCACCTGCCCAGGGCGCAGGCCACACCCGCCCCCCGCTCCCCGCAAGTGCGGGGCCAGGACGGCTCCGCACAGGGGAGCGTCCAGAGTAGCCCCCATCGGCCTCTCCCCACGGAAAGCCAGGTGGCTTGTAGGCAAACTAGGTTATAAAATTCCTAACCACGCTATTTCACCCAGGCCTGGAGAGTTTGGCCTTGTTCAGATTCAGATATGACCACAACAGAACCTGGTTTCCTAAAAGAAAAGGCTTAGAGATTTGAGCGCAGGGTGAGGCTGAGACCAGGACAAACTAATGGTGCAGAGCACAAGTTCCCAATGAAACATTTCCTCCACAGATAGGCTTTGCTTTCAGTCTTGGCTCTTCTACCTTTTTTAAAATATGCTTTTTTTTTCTTGAGTTAATGTTTTTTTTTTAAGGAAAAAAATTCCTGAAAACAAAAGCATATTTACTCAGATTGGTACTTGACTTTGATGAATCACTAGTTGAAATTAAGAATATTCAGGGACACTTTATTTCTCCTATTTGAAAATTTGCCCTTTTTCCGAATTTTGGTATTCTTTATTTAAAAAAAAAAGCTGGGACAAGTGTGCTACCAGCTCCGCTCTTTGTATTAAGATCTCTGTATTTTCTGTACAGCACTGAGCAGTATTGACAGCGACCTTGAAAGATTAGAGAGAGAAATAACTGCTGTGTTGATATCTTTCCCTATTTCCTTAGACCTGCACTGCCCTCTCTTCTGCATTGTGCTGCTAAAGCCCAGTTTGGTTTGTGATGTCTAACTTATTAAATGGTGCAGGATGTAATCAATGCAGGACTAGGAAGGTTCCGTGACCCGAGATGGGAGGTGGCTTTCACCACGTGCAGTGACGTTTCAGAAACGCGTAATCAAGCAGGTGCCCTGATGTGCCTCAAACTGCCTCTTGCTGGGTTTCTTCCTTTGTACCCGGGGAAGATGCAGGTCTGTGGCTGTGCAGTTGGGCCTCCAGGGAGGTACTTCTCCAGGCTCAGGGCGCTTTCTCTGGCATCGCGACTGGTTTGGATTTGGCAAGCAGCAAGGGGAAATGCTTCCTGTGTCAGTGTCTCGATGCATTTCCCCACTGACTCCCACAGGTGTGAGGACCTAAAGTAACCAGGGAACGGTAGGAGGCGGGAAGGGATCAATCTGTGCCGAGGTCTGTCTCACTGATCCTTGGAGCGGAGATGGTGTCGCCTCTGAGCCCGAGCGTTCTTGTATGGGAAACGCGTCCTTTTAAAGAATTAGTCTTTAGCATTCTGTCACTTATGGCCTGCAAATCTGCCTGAGTAATTAAATGCCAGCTGACAGTAAATATCAAACTGCTTGGGAGCTGTAGCGAGATATAGACAAGTGGATCTGTGTGATTGCTTTCGTAATTTGCTTTTTAATCTTTAATACCAATTAAATGCAGGGGAGCTGAGCCTGAGTGTCGCCCAGCTGAGACGGCCCATCAGCTGATGCCATGAGTGTCCAGCATGGGTTTCTTGGCTCCCGTGACTGCAACGGGTCTTGGGAGATGGGGAAGTCTGATGGGCAGTGAGTGGTGGGCCCTGCGCTGTCAGCAGGCAGAAGAACCCCCTGCCCTCAGGGCACGTCCTCAAAGGCTTATGTCAGTTCCCTTCCCTGTACTTTCTCCCCTTGGTTGTCCCCAGCACCACTGTGGGTTCAGTTTAAGGCTTGATTTTTTTTTGACCTTCTTGCTTTGGGGGAAGGCAGAGGAGGAAGAGAAGCGGTACTTGACCCCCATCAGGTGCACTTACAAAGCGGAAACTGCTCTTCGGTGGTTTCTGCCAAGACACCAGCCAGTAGGAGCGCAGGCTCCTGGCCCCAAGACCAACCCCAGAGGGACTTAAGGGCAGTGGTCTCAACCAAGGATGAGCCCCCGCCCCACCCCCAGGGGACCTCTGGCAGTATCTGGAGGCCTTTTTGGACGTCTCAGCTGGGGAGGGGGGATGCCTGTGGCCTGTAGTGGATGCAAGCTGGGGTGCTGCAGGGATCCTACAACACAGAGGACAGTCCCCACAGCAAAGAATGATTTGGCCCCCATGTCCGTGGTGCCGAGGTTGAGAAACTTGCTCTAGAGTGAAAACAGGAACTCAAAGAGAATTGAGAATATTCTTGGGGTTATAGAGGGTTTTGAACTGTGAGTGGGCGGGAGTGATGTCTCGAGGCAGGACGGCCAACACAGCGATGGGAAGGTAAGAATTGTTGGGGCAGCTTCTGTGTCCTAGGAAATGCAGAGCCTGTGCTGTACCCTGGCTAGCCCAGGCTCCAGCCCAGGTGTTCTCCAGAATAGACAAGGGCATCTAGGGGGCCCAGTGCTCCTTGGAGCTGACAGAATAGGTGGACATGCACCTCCTTGGGCAGCTGCCTCCTACCGCTTCCCTCTAACCTTCCCCACCCTCTCTCCTACCCCTTGGTGAACTGTTTACTGTCTAAGGAGTGTCTCTTTTTACTGTTGTTCCTTTCGGGTTGACAAAAAGTAAAATGCTGAATGAGGGGGTTGTTTGTGGAGCAGAGGATGATTGACTGCAGTTCATTGTACCTGAAGTTCTCCAATATAGGCTTCATTTGAGCTAATTAGGCTAATACTGACAGGGGCTCTGGCTTTCCCACTCTCATTGATACCCTTAGGGGGCTCACTAGCCAAAACATGAGACATTTGAGAAGTATAGTTACTGCAAAAGAAAGGTGGTGTAGTGCATTACAGATTGCATCAGAAGCAGATGTATTAAAACATTTAGACCAAGATTTTAAAATGAGCCTAATAAACATACTAATCACTTATATGTGGAATCTAAAATATGACACAAATGAACTTATCTATGGAACAGAAACAGACTCACAGACATGGAGAACAGACTTGTGGTTGCCAAGGGGGAGGGGGCAGGAGAGGGTTGGATTGGGAGTTTGGGACTAGCAGATGTTAGCTATTATATACAGGATGGATAAACAACAAGGGCTACTGTATAGCACAGGGAACTCTATTCAATATCCTGTGATAAACCATAATGGAAAAGAAAAAAAATGAGCCTAATAAACATTATAAAAGAGGCAAAGAGACATAAAACAAGAACAGGAAAACATAAAATGGACAAAGTAAAAATCTAGATATAAAATAATGGTTGAATAATGATGGGTTATTTAGCAAAAAGGATATAGCTGAGGAATGAATTAGTGACTGGGAATATCAGATTTAGGAAATTTCTAAGAAGAAAGGACAAGGAATTAGAAAAGCTGGGAAAGATGGGAAAAAGAAATAGAAGAGTGAAAGTACAGTCCCTGGGGGTTACACAAAGCCAGCCATGCAGAGGAGATCACAGGATACAAGAAATAAAGGGAGAAAAAGAAACTCTTGGGAGAAATGATGGATTAAAAAAAATAAAAAAACTTTCTTTAATATTTCCTGTAGTGTAGTCTGCCGACAGTAAATTTTCTCAGTTTTTGTTTATCTACGATAGTCTTTATTTATCATTTATTTTTGGAAGATACTTCACTTGGTATAGAATTCTGGTTTATAATTTTATTTCTTTTAGCTCTTTGAAAATGTTACTCCATTGTTTTCTAGCTTTCATGGTATTTGAAGACAAGCATAATATAATTCTTATCTTTGCTCCCCCATATTCAATGTGCATTTTTTCTCTGGCTGCTTTGAAGATTTTCTCTTTGTCTTTTGTTTTCAGCAGTCTGACTGTTCTATGACTAAGTATGCTTTTTATTTGCTTGTTTGTTTTGATATTTATTCTGCTTGCTGTTCTCTGAGCTTCTTTAGATCTGTGGTTTGGTGTCTGTCATTAATCTTGGAAAATTTTTGACAATTCTTTATTTTTTTTTAATTAATTAATTAATTTATTTTTGGCTGCGTTGGGTCTTTGTTGCTGCATGTGGGCTTCCTCTAGTTGCAGCGAGCAGGAGCTTCTCTTCGTTGTGGGGCGCAGGCTTCTCTTGTTGCGGAGCACGGGCTCTAGGCGCACGGGCTTCAGTAGTTGTGATACGCGGGCTCAGTAGTTATGGCTCTCGGGCTCTAGAGCACAGGCTCAGTAGCTGTGGTACATGGGCTTAGTTGCCCTGCAGCATGTGGGATCTTCCCGGACCAGGGCTCGAACCCGTGTCCCCTGCACTGGCAGGTGGATTCTTAACCACTGCGCCACCAGGGAAGCCCTGACAATTATTTCTTCAAATATTTCTTCTGTTCTGTTCTTTCTTCTCCTTCTGGCATTCCAGTTGCCTGTTTATTAGATGTTTGATTTGTCCCCAAACTCATGGATTCTCTGTTCTGTTTTTCTCTTTTGTTTTTTTTGGCCGTATGAGTAATTTCTTGAGATCTTCAAGTTGTTTTATTCTTCAGCTTGTTGAATATATAGATAAGTCAGTTGAAGGCATTTTTAACCTCTGTTACTGTGTTTTTCATTTCTACCATTTCCATTCTTTCTTTCTTTCTTTTTTAACATCTTTATTGGAGTATAATTGCTTTACAGTGGTGTGTTAGTTTCTGCTTTATAACAAAGTGAATCAACTATACATATACATATATCCCCATATCTCCTCCCTCTTGCATCTCCCTCCCACCCTCCCTATCCCACCCCTCTAGGTGGTCACAAAGCACCGAGCTGATCCGCCTGTGCTATGTGGCTGCTTCCCACTAGCTATTCCATTCTTTCTTATAGCTTCATTTCTCTGCTGAAATTACCCACCAACTCTTGCATCTGGTTTACCTTTTCCATTAGCACCCTTAACATATTAATTATACCTATTTTAAATTCAACATCATATAGGTAGTGTCATATCTGAGCTGGATTCTGATGATTACCCTCGTTATGTGCTTTGTCACTTTGTCTTGAAAGACACACATCTTGTGTAAGATAGTAGAGACTGAGGTAAATATTTTTTGTGTCTGAAAAAAGTATATATCTTTCCTTCTGCTAAGACCTTAGCACAGGAGTTTGAGTTAATCTACTTAGGAGCTGGGCTGGATTTGAGCTTTGTTATTGCCATGGTTATGCTTAGTGAGTTTTATAGACTTCATATTTCCCTGGTATTACACTGAGTTTAGGGTGGGGGCTAATTTGCCAGAAAATATTTTTCAGTGTACGCTCCACCCTCTGGCTCGAGGTCTTCACCATGACCTGCACCTGAGAGAAGGTGTGTGTCTTGTGATTCACCTGTTACTCCATGCTTGTTGGCCCCGCCATAGGGACATTCTCTCTTGTTCTGACTAAGCGTCCGTCTGGGAGGTGCTGTGTCCCTGCGTCTCAGGGAGGGGGTCTTCTCCGTGCTGGTCCCCTCCCCCAGTGTGACTCCCCTCACCTGGGGGAGAGGGATTGTCCCCTTTTCCTTTTCTCAGTCACAGTGGGTCTTCACTAGTGCTCCAAGTGAAGTTCATTTGTTGCCTTTTCCCTCACCTGTTAAGGCTTTTGTTCCAGAAGGGGATGGAGGTACCAGTGGGCTTTGCCCCTCCTGCAGTGTCTGCTCATCCTTTACATCTTCACCACGGGAGACTCTCCCAGGAACCTCCCAATCTTGTTTGTGAGCACCCAGTAGAGTTTGTACAGAAAGAGCCTGTAATAGTGTGTGGGCCCCCAGTGCCCATGCCCTGGGCATGGGTTAATCATGGGTTACTACCCTCTCCTATGCCACCAATTTGCCAGCCCCCCCAGCTGAACCCCCTCCTAGTGCCTGGATGCCACCAGTCAAGCTAAGCCAGGTCCTGTACCTCATCTTCTGTTGGCACATGCTCTTGAGCTCAGCACTCCAACTGGCTCAAGAAAAACCATGAACTTGCCATTTGTGCCACTTTGGGGTTTGTTTGTTTTTTTTTTATGTTGTTGTAGGGTTGGGACAGTCATTCTTTCCCAAACTCTCCCTCCCTGAGGGGAAACCAGAAGTCTGAAAAAGTATTTTTTAAGTATTGAAGAATACTTTATTCTAGAATTATATCCAGCCAGGTTCCTGTTCAAATGTGAGAGTATAATACAGATATGCTCAGACATAGTCTTTGTCACACAAACATCCACACTGTGAACAGTTTTGTTTGAAACACTTAAATACCAGGAGAGAATAATCCAGAATATTTTACCTATGTAAAAGAAGTAAAGGTAATAAAATGCCTAAGCTTGTTATCTTTTTAAAAAGGAAATTTGTTCATGGTGACCCAGAGTTGAAAGTCTAGAGTACTATAAATACGATGGGTGCTGGGAAGGACATCAAAGAACCTAAGAGTAAGCTAAAATTCCTGTTTAATTTGGGGAAAATAATTTTTTTTAAAAAGTAAGAATAGATTAAAATAAAAAAGGTTGGGATAAATTAAACAAGTAAATAATGTGGTAGGAACAGGCTCAAGTATATCAGATTACAATAAATATAAATAGACTAAACACCATTTACAAGACAAATCTTGATACATTGGATTAGGAAATATCCAGATATAGGCATAACTGCAGAATTTTCCTCTGGTTCAGATTTTTCTGGTAGAAAGTTCTTTTACTAGCCAATCTTTACAGAACATACATACTTCCTAGTGCAGTATTTTCCATCCAATGTTGTAATGGGAAAAATTATATTTATACCCACCAAGCTCAACTCAATTTTAGCAAAAATGATTTCAGGGAAGATAACAGGTTATGTTCTAAATACAATTGGTGAAATCATGTGTAGAGATTTTGAAAATCTTGACAAGTGTTAGCAAGGAGGATGTTATCTTGGATTTTGCTGAAAAGCATCTCAGAGTCGTTCTCAGTTGAGCAATTCTCTGCCATTGTGCACTTGTTCTCAACGTGTTTCCAAAGTGCTTTCATATTTAGCTTCATGTTGTAAAACAAGTCCTCAAGAATGTTGAGAAAATGTTGAAGAAAATTGCAGAGAGGGAAGCAAAATGAGTAAGGAAGATGTTTGAATGGTAGAGATGTTCCTGCATGTGAGGAAACTTTTGTTACAACCATGTTGACTTTTGGTGATTGAGAAGGAATCTTTAAAATACTTTATGATCTCATAAGTTTGTCACTGACAAATAGGTATTTTATTTTAGGAAATAGATCGGGGGGTTTGACTGATGTGTAATGTATTCTTGGAAAAATAAAATAAAGGAGACTAGGCTCCTGATTACTCTTTCACATAAGAAGCCTGAATGTTGGGAAAAAATTGTTGGCCTTAAGTGGAAGTTGCCTCCAAATGAGGTGACACAAAGGTGGAAAGTGAAAAGATGTGTGAGGACAAATCCGGCCAAATAAAGTTAGCCTGGCTATCTTATTATTAGATGAAACAGACTTTAAGGCATTTCTAGGAATGGAGAGGATCACTGTATAATAAAAGTGTTTGTTTCACCACGAGGATGTGGCAATACTGTGTATGCATCTATAAAAATCTTTCAAAATCTGTTAAGTAAAAATTGATATAGCTATAGGAAGAAAATTGATTAATCCACCTTCATGATGGGAGATTTCTACATACATTTGTTTACAATTGATAGGTCAAGTGGGGAAAAAAAGCAGCAAATGAATGAGATTTTAAAAAGACGATTAATTTGAGTTCTGCATATTATTTTCAAAATATATCTTGAATATTCTCAGGTATTGAGATTTCAACATCTCTCTATTTGATTAGAAAATTCCCCCTTGTCTTGTGTCTCAATCTTTTCTCTCTGTAGTTTACACCCAGTGTTTTTTCATTTTCATTCTACTCCATTAGATCATGCAGAAAAGGACTATTCCCTGCATGTGATGTAGAACAATTTGTTTTGAGTTAATTTTTTTGTGGGGTATGAGGTAAGGATCTAAATTCATTCTTTTTTTCATATCCAGTTGTTCCAGCACCATTTGTTGGACAGACTCTCCTTTCCCCAGTGAACTTCCTTGGCACCACTGTCAAAACCAGTTGATTGTAAACGTTAGGTTTGCTTCTGTCTGCTTCTGTTCCATTGACCTGTATTTCTACGTTATGCCAGGACCACGCCGTCTTGGTAATGGTGGCTTTATGTACATTTTGAAATCTAGAAGTGTGAGTACTCCAACTTGGTTGTTTTTCAAAAATATTGTTTTGGATTTTTTAGATGTTTTACATTTCCATACAAATTTTATAATCTGCTTGTCGATTTCGGCAAACAGCGCTGCTGGAATTGGGGTGGTAGGTTACCCAGCAGTAGACAGCTGAACAACACTGTTTCTACTCAGAGTCACTTCATCCTGTACTAACATCCAAGTCTTCCTCCTAAGAACTGCTTCAAAGACATGTCTCTCTTATCCCACACAGTGGATGTCTTTCCCTTTCTCTCCTTGTTTTGGTCTGACCCCTGTGAGGCACTTCACCTTTTTTTATCTGTTGTTTTCTATGACTGAGTTTTGCTCATGATTTCAGCCAGTCATCAGTTGTGTCATCCGGCGTTGCCAGTGTCTCCCAGCTGTGAATCACTGAGGGCTCCAGGAGCCGCACTTTTGTGTGACTTCATGCACGCACAGAATGAGATTGTGGAGCAGATCAGGAGAGAGGCCTGGGCCCAGGTGTGAGCCCTCAGGGCTGGTTCCCTAAAACAATACTTTAGAAACTGTAGGAAACTGGGGAGCAGCAGGGAGAGTGACACTTGTCTGGGGGGCAGCTGAGCTCTTCCCCAGAATGTTTTTTGTCTTTGCAAGAGTAGAAGATCACCATTCCTTCTGATGAAGAGAGTCAGGGATCGATCCCTTCAGCCTTACCTTGTAAAAGGTGACTCAGGGCGGGAGCTCCAAGGAAGGGCCGGGTCTTTCTCAGAAACATGCAGGATGACAGGGACATGAACTGTACTTCCTCAGTGAGAGCCAGGAGGGAGGGAGGGAGCAAGGTCGCAACAGGAGAAAGGCCTCCCCCCGTGGAGCCAGGAAGACCACCCTGGAGACTCAGGCAGTCTCTTTGTAGTTGAAATTATATGGAGAGGAAAAGAGATTCAAGAGGGAGAAACTGACCCACGCACCAGCAAGAGGAGACAATTGATGCCGACCCTCCCCTGCTGGACGCTGAGCTCACTGGCAAAGCAGTTCCTGCAAGAGAAACCAAGCAGTGTGGACAATTAGGAATAACGAACACCTCACAGAACCAGCAACGGACAGACACAGGTGATGTTTGGGAAAGTGGGACGCAGAAAACCTGCATCTGTGACAAGCTTGCGTTCGCCCCCCCCCCTTTCTGCCTCACTGTCCATTGACATTGCATTTGCAGTGAGAGAACCCCGGAGGGTACTGTCTCTGGAGACACGCCTGGTCAGACCTGACTCACAGGGTTGCCTCTAGCAGGGGCGGAGGTGGGGCAGTGGGATGGCAGAGAGGACCCCCGGGCTTCTCGCGAGGTGCAGCCTTAGGCAAGACCCCTCACCACGGCGGCCTCCTCCTCTGTGGGAGTTTATCTCACCAGCATCCTTCCCCCTCCTCACCAACCCTCCAGTGGGAAAGTTCCTGCCCCCTCTCCATCCCACCTGCTTTTGGTGGAGCTGCCAAGCAGAGGGCCCTGCTTTGCTGAGTGTAACCGGAGCCAGGGCAGCCTACGGCAGACAGTCTTTTGCAGACCGAGGGGAAGGTGAGGGCACAGAGACGGTCAGAGCGGGGGCCACACCAGAGACACGCCAGGAGTCACTGCGCTGCTTCCTGCCCTTCCCAAGCCTTGGTTTAGGGGGTGAGGCCAGCGTCCTTCCAGTGAAGGCTTTCTCTCTAAAACTTAAGTCAGCAAATGTCTGTTTGGTTGTTTTTAACCAAAGCAGGTTATCGGATATCAGAGAAGAGGGCGTTACAGGGACGTAGAGAGAGAGCTTCAGGCAGAAACACAGGAGCTTTTCATCTCTGGCTGCTGAGATGGGCAGCGGCTCCCACTACAACCACACATGCAAGTTCTCCAGGCCCCGCGTGGGTGGGGGACTCGCATGGGGCCTGGAGCGAAGGTTCTTGTGCTCTAAAGCTCGGCTTCCCTGGGTATGGTCCCAGCTCCATGGCTGTCTTCCATGGATATTTTTAGAGTAAATAAAATGCTATGAAGTGCTTTGATGATTCTGGAAAAGCGATTAAAAATTAATCCAAGATAGTATGAAAATCTGGGCCTGTCCCTTTAGCCAGCTGTAGGCATCTCGAAGTATCTGATCCTACAGGAACGGAGCTTCTGTGCATTTCGTATTCTGTCACACACGGCCCAATGGATTGGCCAATCTGGGCTAGAAGGGAAGCAAAACACATAAAGACAAAAAACCCTCAGCAACTAATTAATTATTTTCCAGTTTCAGAGGGAAGTGGGGGAGAAAACCCATTAAAACCAAGTAACAATCATTTTTAAAGGAACCCAACCAACGCATTTGCATAAAGCAAATGCGCTGGACCTAGTAAGAGACAGAAGGCTCACTTGGAGTTAAAACTTCTTCAAAGTTGCATGTTTTTAAAATAGGGGCTGAAAAAAGCAAATACTCCAACACAAATAATTATAATATTTTAATTGCATTTCTTTGGGGCTTTTAAATTAGAAAAAATAAACATATGTAAGACAAAGTCAGCGCTGGCAAGTGGCAGAGATTCTGCCAGACCCAATTGCTCTTCTGGAGCTGCATGAGGAAAGCAAGGGGTGAATGTGGGTTGCTCATCTCTTCGAATTCCAGAGCTGCTGGGGATCAGTCAGGTCTGGGGCGCGAGTCCTGTTTAGGGAAGACGTCACAGCCCCTCTCTGCTCTTCCGTATTTTGTCACTTACCTACCTGCCCTCTGACCTGCACAGTCCACGGCACACAGTAGGGCGTTTGATAAGCACTTGGAGTGGGAATCCTCTGCCAGTATGTGGGCAGCATCACCTCACAGGTTCCGTGGAT
This sequence comes from Balaenoptera borealis, assembly GCF_965194805.1. Classification (NCBI taxonomy): domain Eukaryota; kingdom Metazoa; phylum Chordata; class Mammalia; order Artiodactyla; family Balaenopteridae; genus Balaenoptera; species Balaenoptera borealis. The sequence goes on along the minus strand of NC_138868.1, from coordinate 111,442,709 downwards.
CACAGAACGTGGAGATGTTACGGGCAGAGAATTCAGCCACACCTACAGACTGGTAGCAAAGACTGTGAGACCCCAGGCTCTCCTGGGGGCCTCACTGCAAGCTGCTGGAGCCACCGCAGCGGGAGACCACCGCCGGGGCGTTCCGTGTGGCTGGTGGGTTTTCCTCAAGGAGACGCTGACTAGGAAGCTCTTCCTCTCTCGGCTCTGATTGTCCAGAGCCACCCCCAGATTCTGAGGCGTCTTATCTTGTGTTCTGGGTCAAGCCATGGACCCTTGGAGCATAGGATCCCATTGCTGGAACTTTCCATAGCTGTGTGGAGGTCCAAAGAACTTCACAAATCAGTCAGCTGATGAACCCTTCAAGGCTTACTTAATTTAACCCCATCACAATTTTGTAGGCAGGACTTGGAAAACTATGGCTCTAGAAGTGGCCCAGCTGGTTCCCAGCCACTGGGCTCCCCCTTCACACCCAGTAGGTCAGTTTGGTCCCCACGTGCAGGCCCAGATGAATCCCCAGAACCCAAGTTCTACGCTGCTCTCAGGCCCCACTAATCAAATACGCGTGGTCTGGCCGGGGCCACCCAGGGTCCTTGTGTGGACTTGGTGTGTTGCTTCCATTTCTAGCAGCAAGGCCTTTCTTTAGTTCCCGTAGTTTCCCTCCTGTCCTTGTCGTTTTCTCTAGAAGTCCCATTCTCGGCATAAAATGCTCCCTGCTCTCTGTAACCCAGGCAAAACGACAGCCTCTCTGAGCCTCAGTTTCTTCCCTTGCAGAGTGAGGATAATAATACTACTTCATAGCAATATTGTTATTGCTGGTATTTAGGGTTAGTTGACATAGCGAAGAGTCTGGAACTGTCACGAGAGAGGTGGAAATCATTGTTTATTCCTCGTTGGCCCTTGTGGGGCGTGTGGCTCGCCATCCTCTTGGCCTTCTCTCCTCTCTGGACCTGGAGCAGGAGCACTGCTGTGGCCCCCGTGTGGCAGTGGGGCCTTGCTCTTACTGGACAGACTTCCAGGAACCCTGACTCTAATCTAGCCCTGACCCTAAAGCCCAGCTTCTCTGGGTCCCAGTCTGGCCAGCTCTGATTCCCAATCACTGGCTTCCAGTCTGCTGGGCTCTTTGTCCTGGACTCTTGCCTGTGACTGCTTGCCTGGTCTTGGCCTGGTCTTGGCCTGATCTTGGCCTGGTCTTGGCCTGATCTTGGCCTGATCTTGGCCTGGTCTTAGCCTGGTCTTGCCATTTCCCTCGTGACCCCTCCAGGAGCTGGCTTCCTTCCCGAGGGCAGACCCTGTGTCTGGCCCCAGGACCTCCTACCTGCCAGCCCTGAGGACATGACTTTGACTTGTCAAGAATCTCCAGGGAAGATACTAGAAAAGCTCACTAACCTGAGTTTGTTTGGTGATACTCACTAGTATATTCATTGACCCTCTGGCCCTCCTCCCTTCAACCCTCCCCAGGTTCAAAAAGGAGAAATATCTGCCTGCAACCCCCAACTCAGGAAGAAATAACAACCCAGCGAAATAACAAAACATCCTGTGAAAACTGGTTTTGGTAGGAATAGACAGAAGCACAGCCCATCACAGGTCCTGGAGGTCACTTTACGGTGTGAGCATGAAAATTCATGAGACCAGGCAGGGAGAGGGAGGAAGTGGTGTTGAGGTCGGGGTGAGGGACCAGGGAGGGGCAGGAGAGGAAAGAACATGGCTCAACATTTCTTCAGTTCATTCTCTTATTCTTAAACACAGAAAAGTTCCTGAACCTCCCTCCTCTCCCTTTACACGTGCAGTTGTAGCACCTGTCTACGGAGCTTGCACTAGAGCGTTTCTGTCTGTTGGTCTGTTCCATATGTAGCTTGTGTTCTGGTTGTTTTCGTATGAATATATTTTCTTTCCCCAGCTAGATGCCAGGTACAGTCCTTTGTGTCGAGTGACATGTTCAGCCAATGCGTGGAAATCGGTGTCTGAATCCCGGTGTCCCACCCGCCAGCTTTATTCTCTCTGGCGCCTCCCTCCATCTGCAGCCCCCCTTGGGCATCTTACTGTCCAGAGTCACATGTTCCCTGACTTCCTCCTCTTGCTCCTTCATAGCCTGAAGTCTTCAGGTCCTACTGTTTTGAAAGTTGTTTTGCACCCATTACCGTTTCAGTTCCAGCACTCGTCACGTCACACCTGGATCGTTGCCACCGTCTCCTCATGATTCTCTTTCCTGCTGCTCTCTTGGTGCCACGCAGCATCCTCTACCTAGAGACAGTCCCCGCAGCGCATCAGGGAAGCCAGTTCCAGGACCAGGTCGTCCCTGAGGTCTGCGGGGCTGGGGCTCTGCTTCCCCTGCGTGTGGCCCATCTTCTCCAGGCTGTGGCTCACCCCGCCAGGGCGCACGGTGCCAGCCCCCCACCCCCACCCCAGCGCTGGCTGTGCCGCCTCCCTCTGTCCCATCCTCATTCCGGGCTCAGCCAACGCCCTGTCTCACGCGGGAAGCCTCCTGGACCCTTCCAGCCACAGCATCCTCTGATCTCGGTGGCAGGTGTTTTCACTTTGGGACTTAGCCATGAGTGTTCATGCACAGGTGCCTGGCTATTTCCTGAGACTCCTGTCACCTGGACACAGCTGTGACGCCCCCCTCTAATGAGTAGGAGCCAGCCGCGTTGCACAGCAGCCCTGCCGCTGCATTTGTTGAGTCCCCCCTGGCTGGGCGTGTGTCAGGTGCTGGGCCAGAGGTGAATGATCATGTCGCCATCGGCCATCAGCTGTCTAGATCCATCCATTGGTCTAGATTTAGCCTCAGTAAGACCCAAGGTCAGGCCCTGCCCCCCTCCACTTACCAGGTCATGCACCAGCTCTCAGACCTGGCTTCTTCGTGGGTTAATGGGGTGTTTATATGACATGTTATAAATATTCAGTGTGTCATGTATGTACTATTCCTGTGATGGCCCTTGACACCTAAGTTATTGACACGTGTTGGTTCTCTCCTCCTCTGGATGGTGACAGAACTATTTTCTTAGGTGGCCACCACTGTCAGATGCGCCCTACTCATACCTGCAGTATCGTCTGATAAAACCAGAGGAACACAAAAAACTACGAGCTCTACCTTCTACTTTCACCTAGAACTGAGGTCACAGGGCTCCGTGGGCCCCACTCCGTGGCTGAACCACAGGGACGTAGAGCCTGCCGGGCATGGCCTTTGCAGCTGCCCATTTCCCGTGAGGCTGTGGAGCGACCACTAGGTGAGCTCCCGACCTCTTGGCCACGCCTCTTGCCTGCTTGCCTGCGTGGCGAGCGCTAAGCGCACAGTAGGGCCGCACGAATACTTCCCGGGTGAGTAGGTGGGGCCCAAGGTTGTGGCAGATTAAAGGGGCACATGGCGGGCGGTGCAGACGTCCCCGGGGGGAGGAGCGGGGGTGGGTGCGGGGGCTGCCCCGCCTCTCTGCAGCCGGGCCTGACTCGCCGTCTGTTTCTGCAGCTCCCGCTGTTTCTTCCTCCTGCCTTCGCCCCACGCTGCCCGCCCCAGGACCCCGTGTGGCCCTGACGGTGGGGGAAGGAGGCCCGAGAGGAGGGTGTGCATGTGTGTGTGTGGAAGCGGGACCCGTGCTATGCGGAGGGCTGTGGGTGAAAGAGCAGGTGAGGAACTGGGAGGGAGAAAGGGGTGAGGCGGGGAGGGGGAGGGAGGCGGCGGGGTGGGGGAAGCTGAGGGAGATGGAGGCGGAGGAGGGGCCGGGAGACGCGCGCGCGCGCGCGTGTGTGTGTGTGTGTGTGTGTGTGTGAGAGAGAGAGAGAGAGAATCACGGGGCCAACGGGCAAGAGCGCAGCAGGACACAGCAGCAGCGGGACGGCCGACTGAAGGCACGTTTGGGGTCTGAGCAGTGATGCGGTGTGGGCGCAGGTGCCCCTGCGTCACAGACCCCGCCTCTCCAGGAGCCCTGGGCGTCCTGTCGCTTGGGTCCACGCTGGGCCCTGTGCCCTCCCTCTGGGACGGGAGGGGAGACAATGAGCACACCGCCGTCGCTGTCATTTTGGGAGGGGGGGTGGAGGGACGCGCTGAGGGCGCCGTTGTGACAAATGCCTGTCTCCCAGCGGCTGTTGCCCCAAACTCTCCTCTAGAGCATGGTCCTACAGGCTCTCCTGCAAACCTGGTCCCCAGAGGGTCCCCAGAGACACAACCTTGACCTCTCCACCCGCCACTCCTCCCTCTGGGGCTCCTCCGCTCCAGCTGGGGGGCTGGCTGTCCAGGTGCAGCGGCGCCTCCCTGACCGGCCATGAAGCCCCCGGGGCCGGGAGACCACGGCGCTGGGCTGCAGCCTGGCCCCGGTGGAGCTGGTGTCATGCGAACTGCTTCTCCCGCTCAGAGCTTTGGAACCGCCCTGTTTCTCAAAAAAGCTCTGTTCCCAGGAAACTCACTGTTCATCCAAAGAAGGTTCTGAGGGAGGGAGACTCTGGTTGCACTTTGAGAAGCTAAAGATACACCCCACGTGGTCTTCTTCTGGGTTTGGAGAAGGGAGGTGCGTGAGGTCACATTAGTGGCCTGGAAACGCTGAGGTGAAGAAATGGAAGAGATAACAGGACTGAGCTGAGGCCACGAGGGTGAGGTGGTGGCCTGGGCACCTGGGGGCTCAGGCTTCCAGATTTGGGGCTGAAGGCACATGTAGCCACCACGGAGCCTGATGGCCTGGCCAGCCCTCTTCTCTCGAACCTGCTGTCCTGTCCTGGGTCACCAGGAGGCTTGCCCCCTGCCCCTTACTGTCAGCTCTGGAGACATTTGAATAATGAATTCCGTTTAAGACTGAAAACCTCGAAGTTCCATCTGTAACAAGACTCAAAATAATTACAGCTGATGATTGCCTGGTACACTCAGCCAGAAAAAACAGAACAGCTTTTGGCCGCCAGCAATTACAAGCAGCACGGGCTTCAGCACAGAAAGAACTTTTAAATGAATACATGAATACATTGCAGAAGATCAGAAGGCAGGAGAGCCTGTTAGGGCTGGGTGGGGCTGGGGGAGGTGAGTTGGCAGAAACCTAATGACTTTACCCACCGAGAGAGAGAGAGAGAGAGAGAGAGAGAGAGAGAGAGAGAGAGAGAGAGAGAAGGGGAGAGAGAGAAGGGGAGAGAGAGAAGAGAGAAGGAGAGAGAGAGAAAAGAGAGAAGGAAAGAGAGGAGAGAGAGCTCCTCCCTAACCCACTTGCCCATCCAATACTTGACTATGAAATAGCAAAAAGAGGCTAGGGCTCCGTTTTAGGGCTTACTCCAATTTAAACGCATCCTGGGAGACAGTGAGATGGAATAGCTTGCTTCCATGGATGTGGTTTGAATTTACAGAACATGGTGCTTCTCTTCTAGCCTGGTGTCGAGATACTGTAAGCTTTGGAATCAGAGAAAATTGGGCTCAAATGCCAGGTTTGCTACAACTGTTATCTTGCTTGGCCACTGAGCTACCCTGAGCCTGTTTTGTCACCTGTGAATACCTTCTTCAGAGCATTCTCCTGGGGATTGACTAGGCGAACACTTGTTTAGTGCCTGATGCTGCCGTCTGTCTGGAGTGGCGCCAGTGTTCGTTAGGGGTCGGTGGTCTTCATCCTTCTGTCTCCTTCCACCTGGGAAGGGGCCCTCAGTCCTTCCCCGCTGGTTTTACCTCACATCTCTAATCCTTTCTTGTGTCCACTGAACCTGTCCAACCTCCCCCAATGACTTAGAAGAACCAGGGTGTTCAAGACTCTGTGAGAAAAATGTGGCCAGTCGTTTGGTTAGAGGCGTTCAAAGACGAAACCGAAAGGACTTCTGAGCCACAGCGGAGGGACAGGGCGATCGCCTCCAATCTTGCCTTCTCATTTTGCACAAGTTTACTTTGATTTCCCTGCCTGATTCACACATCTACCTTCAATGGCTAATTCCAACCAGGATTAGAAGTGAAAGCCTGAAACTCTCGGGACTTTAAAAATGAGTGGATGAGCCATCAAAGTCCTGGTAATCGGGCCACTGGAGTGGGGAATTTCAACCTCACTTGAAGACTGTGATTTTGGCGCACTCCGCTTCTCGCCAGCGCTCTGACTCAGCCCTCCCACGCCCATCTGGGAGTCTGGGCAGGGCTTACGGCTACTTCCTGTCCCCACACTCTGGAGCCGTCTGATGGGGGTTCACAGACCAGCCTCTGTGCAAACCCTCTGATGCTCTCCAGGGAATTATCTCAGCAAGCCCCGTGTGGCCATTCCTCCTCTGCAAGGCAGGGTGCCCGACTTGTTCCCCTCTCTCTGTCCGTCCTCTCTCCCTTGTTTCCCACTCTCTCACCTGTGAGCATCTGCATGGGGCGGGGATCTGCCGCCCCCCCCATAAACCCTTCCCTCTCAAACAAGAGGCCTCTCCAAGGGGCTCTGGTTCTATGACATCTTCCTGACATCATCTGAAGTCAGAGCATCTCTCGGATCTGATGGGTGTTTTTGACTTTGCCCCCAGAGCCCTCCTGGGCTTTCAGGTTGTGTGCGTCTCAGCCGCTCGGGAGCTGCGCTGCGTCTGCCCCTTTCTCCGCCCGCCTTTCGACCATTCCATCGCTCCTTGGCGCTTGCCCCTAGTAGAGCGAGGGTCAGGGGACAATGGAAGAGAAAATGGCACCAGCGAAAGCAGATCCCATAGTTTAAAGTGAAGTGTATGGAGGCAGCACGGTTGGTGAGAGAAGCAGGGGACCTGGGACCAGCCGTCTTGGGTGGAATGTGGGACCCCTGCCCTGGAGCTGTCTCAGGCTCCTCATCGTCAAGTGGGGCTGCCACAGGGCTTGGACTCTGTGGGTCAAAGCGTGCGGAAATGACGACCCAAAGAGGACGCTCAAGATTACACAGCACACAGAGTACTGCAGATCACATCACCCAGGTCTTCCTGCTCCTGAGAGGAGGAGAAATAAATAGGAGAAATGGCTGCGGGGGTGCGGGTTGGGATAACGACTCCACGGTCCTGCAGGGGCTCATACTCTTTCCAACGTGAGCTGACTCTCCTGAAGTTCCCAATGTTGAGACGCCCCCGCAGAGTTGCTCTGGGAAGGGTGAGGCCCTGTCCTGGTCACAGGCTCCCTCCCGAGGCTCCCCTAGATCCCTTGTCCGGGGAACCTCGGGCTCGCTGAAGTGCTGGGCCCAGTAACGGTACCGGCCTGGGTGCCTGGTACTGGCCAAAAGCTCTGATTATGCCACTAGCTACTGGGGTCTAGGTGATTTAAACCCTTTTTAGATCAAGTTTGTGTATCAGTACACAAGAGGATAGTAATTATAATACTTTGTGATGCTGGCTGATTTGCTAATCTCTCTGAGCTTTGTTTTTTGTTTTAACTTTTAAATCAGCTTGACTTCATTAGTATTTATCCCTTTAGGATTTACTGCTTTGTATTATCTACCTGTATCTGTCTATCCACCAACGTGTCTATCCTTTAGATGAACTTGAGGTTCTTTGAGTCCTGAGGCTGTCTCACAAGATAATACATGAACACTTATTATTAAATAAGCATCGTTGAGATCGTTTTGGAACCACCAAGATGAATGTGAATGTGATTCCTATATTCTAGACAGAGACAGAGAAAGAGAGAGAGAGATTAGCTTCTACTTTTTCTTGTTCCTACGACAGTATCTTCCATATGGTATGTGAATTTCTCAGTAAATACTTATAAATTGACTGATAAATAGGCCTAATTCCCTCATGGCAACAAGGAGTGTTGTGACTTTTAAGTGGAATTAGTAACTGGTAGAGGATTTTTGGTTAAACTTGGTGATGTGAACACATGGTTGCATCTTGGCTTCTCCCCCAACGTCCTCTAAAATGGCAGTAAAGGATTAAAAAAAGAGAAATATCAATAAATACAAAGGGATTAAGAAAAGGGACAACAGCATATGAGAGATGACCACAAATATTAGGAGCTGGAAAGCAGATGAAAGAGGCAACTGCCTTAAAATAGATAAGCTAAAACTTAAGCTCTTGTGTGTGTGTGTGTGCATGCGTGTGGGCACGTGTATGCATATCATGAAGCAAACAAAAAGCAAACTGAAAAAAGACTTGGATGCCAAGCTACCGTTAAAAAGCTTTCGACCCCAGATGAACTCCGCCAGCCTGTACCTGGTGCCTGCTCTACGGCTCTGTCCCCCATCCCCTACCCTTCACAGAGGAAGGGTGAGGCGTTGTTCTGAAAATAAAACAGGACTACATGAAAGTTTGCATAATAAACAGTGGCTCTTCCAGCTTCTCCCCAAACCAGGCAACCAGTCCTCCTAGCAGAAGATTGGATGATTCCTCTCTGGGAAAACTGACTGCCATTTAATAGGAAGTTTTCAGACAGTGAGCAATCCGAGTCAAATCAAGCCCTGTCCAAGCCCAGCCCCCGTGGACTGCCTGTCTCCCACGGGTTGGCTTGGGACTCTGCCCCAGGATGTCCTCATCCTGAGACTCGGTGGAATAGCCGTCATCAGGCACGTGGGCCATCGTCATGGAAACAGTGCTGTGGGTTCTGCAGTGATTCCTGAAGTTCCCCACGGAAGCGAGGAGTCTATGTCCCCCTTCCCACTGTCTCTCCTTGAATAGCTCTCTCTCCTGGGCCACTGAGTGACGGCACCAACTCAGCCTCTGGAACAGCAGTACCCACAACCATTCTCTTCATCAGGGCTGATGCTCAGGGGTCCCTGTTTCAGGTTCACAGGGAGCTCCTAGCAAGTCGGTGACCCAGGAATTCAACACCGCCCCCCCGCCCCCCCAAAACAAACAGCCACATAACAAACAAGTCGCTTACCTCCCCTCCACCCTCTGGATATATACTCATGGAACAGGACAGAACGACTGCAGTAAACACTCTTGTTCAGAAAGAGGACAGAGGGTACCCCCTGGGCCGTCATGTGTAGGGTCCCTGGTCTGAGAGAAGGAAGTGCTCCTTGATGACCCTCGGTTCCTTCCCCTGCCCTGTTCCCTGCCTTCTGCGTACCGTGCTGCCTTTTTCAATGTGCTACCTTTTTATTCTCCTCCTTTGCCTCGTGAGAGGTGGATGTTGGGGAGAATGCTTCCTTCGGAACCATGCAAGCTTTTTTTTTTTTTTTTTTTTGCTGTGTTGGGTCTTCGTTTCTGTGCGAGGGCTTTCTCTAGTTGCGGCGAACGGGGTCCACTCTTCATCGCATTGCGCAGGCCTCTCACTGTCGCGGCCTCTCTTGTTGCGGAGCACAGGCTCCAGATGGGCAGGCTCAGTAGTTGTGGCTCACGGGCCCAGTTGCTCCGCGGCATGTGGGATCTTCCCAGACCAGGGCTTGAACCCGTGTCGCCTGCATTGGCAGGCAGATTCTCAACCACTGCGCCATCAGGGAAGCCCCCCACGCAAGCTTTTTAATTCCACTTCCCGTCCATAGATGGTAGGAGCTCAGGGGTCGTTTTATGTTTGAAAGAGTCGCGGTGCAGGCTGTAGTATTTTTGACAACGTAAAGCTCTCAGAAGTGTAGTCAGCTGATAACTTATTTGATCATAGCTCCACATGCAAATAGACACACATAATCATTTTATAGAAAAACTTAAATTTGCTACATTTATTTGCTCTCTTGCTGTCCTGCCTTCTTCTCTCTCAATTTAATTATAGGTATCTTGGGAAAATCTGATCAGGTTTTGGTAGGAGAGCCATTCCTGCAGCTTCCTCCCTAAGTCATTTTTTCATTTGAAAGGATTTTCTGGGTACCATATCTTTTTTTTTTAAAAATGAACATCTTTGTTCATTGAGGAGTTTTAGCCCTGGATTTGGTGGCTGTGCTTTTGTGGTTCTTAATTCAAGGTTATTTATAATCATCCTTTAATTTTTTTTTTCTTCACAAACCTTCTTAGTTTTTTCTATTACTATTTGAGCTTGAGAAGGAGCTCCCTCTTCTAACCATGAAAATCCCTAAATTATTGACTCTGTTCCTTTGCATTCCTGCTTGGATGCCCACACACTCTCTTCTGGGCTCATCACTACCTTTCTGGTTTTTTGGCTGCACTGAGGGTCATGTGGAATCTTAGTTCCCTTACCAGGGATCGAACCCTCGCCCCCTGCAGTGGAAGTGCAGAGTCTTAACCATTGGACCACCAGGGAAGTCCCCTTATCACTACCTTTTGTATTTAGCTTTATACCAAACGCAACCGATACTAACACATGCACACTCCTGGTACTCTGCTTCCCCAGAGCTGCAGGGTCTTTAGGGTATTGTGTTGGGGACACCAAGCCAACAGGGTGTATCTCTGTCTCTGTCTCTACATCTATATCTGCATCTACTCTCTCTCTCAGTGGATACCCACATAGGTGTATCTATAGCTGTGTCTAGACATAGATAGGCCTGAGGACCAGCAGGGCCAATGGTGTAAGTCCTAGCCCACATCTGAGTCTGAAGGCAGAAGAACACGTCCCAGCTCTAACACAACTGGACAGAAAGAAAGAATTCTTCCTTACTAGGCCTTTGGTTCTACAGAGGCCCCAAGCAGGCTGGACGAGGCCCACCCAAGTTGGCAAAGGCATGTGCTTCGCTCGGTGCACGGTTCACGCGCTCATCTCGTCCACAAACACCCGCCAACACACCCGGATGATGTTTAACCAAACACCTGGGCACCCACGGCCCACTCACGTGAGTTAAATGAATCATTACAGTTGCTTTCTGTTTCTCAGCGCGTCTCCCGGGAAAGTTGTCCAGGTGTTCCCCTTTCCTCTAACTCCCCGGTAAGTCTAGTTCGCTGCCAGGCCACTAAGCCGATGCCACGTATTTCAGGTGTTTGCTGTGGCAGCCCCCTAGTCTACGTGTCCATTTTTGTGTCTCGGGAGAGTGTAGGTTAAGCTAGAGTAACAGACAATTCTAGAATCTCAGTGGCTTGTACTAACAGAGGTTTATTTCTCACCCACATCAGCTGTTTCTGGAGGATCGTCTAGGGTTTCCGCGCTGAGTCATTCTCGCTTCTGGCGGTCTGCTACTTGACGTGCGTGGCACAGGGGGAGATGCGGGGTCACCTCTGCTCGATGCCCTGGGTCACCATGAGTCACGTGGCCACAGGTAACACAAAGGCCACGCGTCCAGCCTGTGCCAGGAAGGAGGGCTCGCGTGGCTGTGCACAGCCCAGAAGACCACCGCACAAGCCCAGCACACGTGCACGAACCACCAGCCAGCTCCTTAGGGGCTTTTTCTTAACTATGAAAGGAGGGAGACCCAAGGGTCACCAGACACCTGACAGATGCCCCTAACATGAAAAACAGAGACCAATGCAAACGAAGCTTTAAGAAAGGAACTGGGAGAAAAGAGGCAGGCAGGGAACAGAAGGAAACTTGAAGAAAGTCCTCCAGTTGATCTCAGAATGAAACTGTTCAACTTTGGCTGTACATTGGGTTCAGAGATCGGGCAGCCCCTTGCAGGGAGCGGGGGGATGGAGGCCTCCCTGGTGGGAGGAGAGGACAGGAATTAGCACTGAGGAGGGTGGGGCAGCGCTGCCTGTTTATGTCATAGGCCTTTTTGTCTTCAAGTGGCATGTGTGTGTCTTCTGTTTTAAAAAAATCCAAAACGTCAGTGTCTTGTGTAGCAGTGGATTATAAGTCGAAGAAACCATGAGATTGAGCTCTGATTCTGATCACTAACTCACTGTGTGGCCTTGATCAAGTCACTCAGCCTCTTCTGCAGAGTCTTCCTTATTTCTTCATTCACAGAATAAGGCAGCAGGAATATGTGACCTCTTAGGTTCTCTCTGGTCCCGACGTTCTAGAATCCTGAAGGGATGCAGGTGTCTGCCACCTTAAACAGAGTGGCCCAGGCTTGGCCCAGAGTTGCCCTCCTCTAGGGCCAGTGTGCACTGGCCTGTACCTGACTCAGCCTTTCAAAGAGGAGACCAGGCCTCAGGGCTTACGGTTTATGTAGATGCTTTGGGCTCTGTATCCCGGGGCTCCGCCTGTGGCTCCCCGCTGCACAGTGGGGCTGGCTAGAAGCTGATCTGGAAGCTCGTTAACACTCAATTAAAGCTCTTCTCTCCAGCATGGCATTACTTGTAAAAAATTTATACGTGCAATTGAAGGAATTAAGTGCAACTGTGGTTTTCAAAGTGGCTCACGTGAGGGAGGCTGTGAAATTGTTCTCATCTGCCTGGTCTTCAGTTTTCACATTTATACGTGCAATTGAGTTGGAAATTAAAGTGCAGTTTTAAGGTGGGTGTGAGTGTCTAACATGGCACCACATTAACCGTTTTAAATTTATAAATGTAATTAGAGCGGGATTACTTTGGAATTAAAGAATGTAAGAAGGAAAAGATACACTTTCTCAGGGATATGCTGCTTTTCCCCCTTCCTATAATCTGAATTCACGATGCATCACCTGACACCACCCGCCCTGCCTGTCTTTCCATGCGGTGAATGAGGGTTGCCTCCCATAGGACTTGGGAGGGTGTGCAGACTGTACCCTTGGAGGCTCATTAGTCCTGGGAATGTTACTTTGCCTTAGTGGTGCTATGGTAGGGATCCAGAGGTTACATTTCCCACTTCCTGGAGTTATGCATGAACTGGTTTTCTGGAATTAAGGAAGCAGGTGCTGTGGACACCTCTACCTGCAGGCGCCAGAAGGAAGGGCGCCTCGTGACTCCATCCCCGTGCTGAGCACGTTGCTTTTTCAGGTGGGGGTCCACAGACAGGGGGCACTTCTGGATCTTCAGGAGGATGCGGAGACTGGGGCAGATGCTGGTGAGGAGCACAGGCAGCTCCCTAGCCTTCCGGGGATCCAAACAGCATGTTCTAGAAAATCAGAGGATTACTCTGCTGTGTGTCTTTTCTGACTCTTATGACATTGCCAGAAAAGTCTTAAGAAAGGTTTCCCCTTCTGGTTTAGGCTGGTTCCTTTCAGACCCCTGTGTCTTCTGACTGCATGGTTAGGACATGTCTGAACTATCTGAGAATGCCTGTGACTCTGGAAAATTCCCAGGTGAAGATGCAGCCTGCATGATCTCTGAGATGATGAGGCACAGGGGATGCACATCGCCGAGCTCAGCTCCGGATGCTCCAGCCTCCTGTCTGTCTCTCCTCCTTCAGGGCAGGGAGCTTGCACCCTGGTCACCATCCCCCGCACTCAGCCGGCCCCATGGCTGTCCAGAGCAGCGCTTTGTGCAGGGCGGTGAGTGGCTTCCGTAGGCGGCTCTGCCCCATCCGGGACCCCCAGGCATCCCCTTTGTCCTCTTGGTGGCTTTCTCAGGTCGGGCACAAGCTCCAGTCCTGACTGTGCTGAGCAAGGACAGGGGATGGGCACCACCCCATTGTGTCTGTCATCTAAGCCCCTTTATCATTCATCCTTGTCATTTTCAGAAGTCTTTGAATCAAGACCCCTTTCTCCCTTTTCCCCCTAATACATTTGCATACTCACTGAGGCGAAAAATTACATGATTTCAAGATTGCACCGAGTCCTGTTTCAGGCCCTGAGCCTACTTAGCAGGGCTGTCACTTTGCAATTAGGCTGGGACTCTCCATCCTCATTTAATCCCGCTCTGCTCCGGCGTGAGGACTGGCGGCTCGCAGCCCCTGGGCGTCTCTCTGTCCCATGGAGAACTGTCCACGCAGCCTAGACGAACCTCCTTCCCCCGGGACGGGTCCAAGGCCACCCATCATGTAACTGCACAGGGAATCACGGTAAAGGACTGACTGAAAGACTCAATCAGTGAAACATGTCATTAAAAAAAATTCTGTTTAAAGAGTTCAGAAGAAAAGGTTAAGTTTCACTCTTTGGTAAGAAAGTTAGTCTTGCTATCAAACAACAAAGCCAAACAACCCAGAGAAAATCATTGACTGCTTTGCCCTGTGCCACAAGTCACCAAAGATTTGTAGGAACCTCCAAAAACAAGTAAAAGGCAGCAGGGTTGAAATTGAGGAATTAAGGGTGATGAACAGAAAAGATCAATGAGGAAATAATAGGCCTCCTCCCTCTTTTTTTGAGAAAGAGAAAAGTGTGTTGTAATTCCTGGCTAAGGGAAATGCAGACGGCGGTTCCTGCCAACTCTGAGGCTGCCACCTGCCAGCCAGAGGGGCCTCCAGGAAGCCGTGAGGGCGGCTGGCCTGGCGTAGAGGCCGCTCTCTGCTCTGCCGCTGGGAAGTGAGGGGTCCGGGCTGCAGCTGAGCCCCAGCGCCCGGTGGGCCCACCTTGTGTGCACTTCTGTGAACGGATCTTCACTGGGCTTCATGAATTTCTCATCTGTCTTTTCTCTTCACCTCCAATGCCTCAGTTGTTTCAGAGTTCCTGCAAATCTGTGCTGACTTGAAGCACAAAGTCCATCAGTCAATGAGTCAGAAATTATTATGGAATTTACTCAGAGGATGAGAGAAGCCACTTATTATAAATCTTCCTAAATTAACCTAACTGAAGGGAAGGCCGGCCAGAATGACTCGTCTGATTTAGTGGACTTCATTTGTGAGTATCTTTACGAATTTTCAGTTCATTAGTGAGCATTGACAACACCCACATTCGTGCATGACCCTGGCTGTGGAGACTCTCAGGGAGACGCTGAGAAGACCCACACAGACAGGCCCCTGCCGCCTCTGGACCCCAACTTTCCAGACGCTGGGAAGCTGGAGATGGAACGGGTAGGCCTGAGTCTCCTCCCTCTGCCTCAGTGGGTAGGTGGTCCCACCAAAAATGAGGCCGCCTGAAGGGTCGGGATGGGAGGGCAGCCGGCCTGGAGGAGCAGCGGCGGGGCCCGGGCCTCTGCCCCAATCTGGATGGCCATTTCTGGTCTGAGAAGGTGGGCTTCGGCACTTAGCCTGACTCTGCTGGGGCCGCGCTCTCTCCCTGCCCTTCCTCAGGCCGCCAGAAGCTCTTTCCAGGGAACAGATGACAACATATAAGCAAAGTCATGAGGTAACTTAGAGTGCTGTGTGCTACGAAGGAAGATGACACAGGGGAGCGTGACGGGGTAGTAGGGTGGTCGGATGTATGTTCTTAGAAGACAGTGTTCTGGGCAGAATAAACAGCCCGTGCCAAGGCCCCGAACCCCACCCCCCAGGTGCTTAAGGAATGTGAGGGGCCTGGAGCCCAGGGAGGCCAGGAAGGCAAGGACGTCGGGAGGAAGTGAAGAGCCTTGGAGGCCATGTGAGGAGTTATTCCAAGGGCGATGGCAGGACACTGATGCTTAGGGAGGAGAGTGATGTCATCTGATTGCTGTTTCCAAAGTTCTCTGACTCCTCACCCAGGATGAGTGAGAAGGGGGATGGGGAGGGGAAGAGGGAAGCAGAGGGGCCAGGTCAGGGCCAGCTCTGCCGTCCAGGGGAAAGGGCACGGCAGGGTGGCAGTGGTCAGGACGTCTGGCCAAGGCCTGGCCAGCTGTGTTGGGAGGGCTCCCACCATCAGCGTTCCTGGTCACCTCCTGGGGCCGCTACGTGGACTGAGTCCCTCGGAGCCCATGCCAGGCATGTGAACACGCCTTCCTGTAATTGCTCTCTGGGCCGATCACCTTCACCAGAGGGTGAGCACGTCTAGGGCAGGCGACACACAGCTGGGGGTGTTGCTTAAGTTATGGGCCCAGGGGAAAGGTGTGGTGGTGGTGGTGTGTGTGTGAGTGTGAGTGTGTGTGAGACCCATCTCGCAATGGCTTCCAAAGGCTCAACGCCTTATTTCTGTGATTGGACATTAAGCGCTGGTAATGAAACACATTCTAGGAAAGTGTTTTTACTCACGGGGCCTCAATTTCCATATCTGTAAAATAACCATGTTAGATCTAAAATGCCCTTTCCAGCTCAAATGGGAACACGGACCCCCGCTTCTGGGCTTAGACATGCACAGGGTCTCACGGACCTTGATTGTAGAGTTAGGACGTTACCTGTCATCACGTGGGTGCTTGCTGCTCAGGAATTACATCAGCTTGGTTCTCCTGTGCAATTCTTGTTTATACCACTTATTTGCCCAGAACAACTCGCCACCAACTTCTTCCCCCAGGTCAATGTAAAGGTAGGTTTCAGCCCAAACCAAATAATCATTCATAGCAAACGAGTTAAGTCCTACTGTGATGTTGTAGGAGAAAACTGGCGGCCCAGTGGAAGCCAGAACCAGGTGAGGCTAGAGCCCAAGTCAGGGGCAGATTCATGGCCTTGTCCCATCTGGGCGGAAGCGACTTGAGGGCAGTGTCCTCGTTTCTATCTCTGGTACCGTGTCCAGCTTCCCTGCAGGCACTTAACAGCTATCCACCGTTACCCTGGAGACTGACAAGTGATGCGGGCCCTCCTGCCACCCAGCACGCGGAAAGGTAATGGCTGCCCGGCCGGGATCAATTCCAGCCACACCACTGCCGCAGGGGTGGGAGCTCTGCCTTATCGGGAAGCCGTCCAGCTGCCGGAAGCTGCGAGCCAGAGTGACCTGCTTGTGCTTTTAACCGGGCAGCGGTTTCTCAGCAAACAAACACATCAAACTCTTAATGGGGTTTTTGAAAGTAAATCTCCTATTTGAAGTGAGAAAGAAAGAAGTAGACAGTTATTATTCTATTTCTCTTCTGTAAGAGAAATTCCTTCTAATCTGGGGGAGGGGGCAGTTGAGTACAATGCGGGTGGGCAGAATGATTCCTTAAAGCAATAGCAGTTCCGTTGGAGAGTCGCCTCATGCAGCCTCTGGTGTGCCCGGGAGCCGTGCAGATAAAGTGTTAAGAGCCGGGGTGGCAGCAGTGTGGTTGCCATAGAGGGAATCAGATGAGTTGGTCAAGGGCTGGCGTTGATGATTGATCAACCTGCAAAGTAACTAACCCTGCCCTTTACATCTGTGTAGCAACTTTAAATATTTAGTGAATCCGGAAGTCTGTGAGGGTTTGTCCTCACCCCGCTCCTGGTCGCCTGTGATTTTTGGATGAATTTATCAAACGTGCCTTTTTATGGACTTCTGATCTAGGCCGTGGATGCAGGAAGCACCGTTTAGAATTCGTGTCCCATCCGCTTCTTGGCACGGTGCTCACTGGGGCCAAAGTCACTCGCAGATGGTGTGGGGGGAGGAGGCTGTGCTTGTGGGCACAGTGTGGGGCCATCGGGACACTGGCGCACCTCACAGGCACCAATCACAACGTGTATCTGCAGCCGCACCCGCAACGGGACACAGCTCAGAATGGGATCTGGTTCCTTGCTGATGGCTATTTGGGCTGCAAGGGTTCCCAGCCTGGAAGGTCTGCGATGGGGAGGACGCAGGGCAGTGCCCCCGAAGCAGCCTTTGTGGTTCACGTGCCCCACGGGTCGGGGTGGTTCCATCAGAAGGTGCTACCCAACCTTTAGTGCTGGGGGGGGCGCCTGCGTTTGAGAGCAGGGACGCGGCTCTGCGGGTGCGTGAGGACCAGCCATTGCCGCTGCGCTCAGGGGTGCTGGAGATGGGGGACCCGCACGGGACTCAGCTGTAGCACGTTTGTCAGAGGAGGGGACCTGGCAGAAGCGGCGATGAGGATGGACGTCTGAGGTGGCCACGGCCAGCCGCCTGCTTCTGTTCGCCTGGTGGCTGTGGGCAGCTATCCACTGTCGGGGTAATTGTTACTGGTGCCTGATGGGGGACATGTGGCCTCATATGGGCCCAACCACTCTCAGGGAGTGTCCACCCCTGTAGTCTTATTTTGGAGACAATACTGAGTTTCACTGAGTCGAGAGATACTAAAGGCTGCTTGGAGTCGCCAGGAACGTGTTTGGTCTGGATCCACTGAAGGGACGAGACGCAAGGCCACTGAGCCTTTTGTGCTCCACTGTTTAGTAATTAGACGTGCTCAGCAGTGAAGGCTTTCATTTATCAGAGTCAATACATATTTATTAAGTGCTTATTGTATGTCAGGTCCAATGCCAAGGACGTGGGGATAAGGCCTGAGAGATGTGTCTTGACTCAGAGAAGCGGTAGGTCTCTACCAGAACTATCATCTCACAGACAGGATGACACCTGTGGATCTTGCTGGAGAGTTTGTTCCAGAGCTTTCTTCGATAAAGAGTAACGAGCAGAGCATGTATTCAGGGAGAATCTCCGTGGTTATACCCAGAAACTCAGGTCAAGCGGGAAAAACAGGGAAAGGCGAGGTTATCTGCAATTGAAAGACCAGCGATTAACTCTGGGAACTAGCAGAGGAAGCGGGCTTTGGCGGCAGAACCCAGATTTCGCCTTTGTACACGTGCCTCTGGGACCAGGCTCTGCAAGTCCCAACCAGCGGGTGCTACCGAGAGCAGATGGAGAGGTGGGTCCTTCTTCTCGGGCCTCGCGCAGCCCTGACAATGCAACAGATGGCCCCGCACAGCCGAACGAGGCCAAGTTGGGGTGCACGGCGGGCCCACCTCACCCGGCTGTGCCCAGCGCCCCGGAGAGGCGGGGAGCACAGGCTGTGGAGGACGCGGTTCCCTGGGGCTGACCTTCGCGGTGGCTGGAAGAGAGGGTAGGGTGAGGGTCATGAGAACGGGGAGGCCGTGACGGTGGCCCTGCTGGAGTGACAGCTGGCGGGCAGCTGTGGGGAGATCTTGTGTGTGCATTAACAGCCACAGTGACTGGGTGTTTATTGAATTGCTGTGGATTTTCTGAAAGCAAAGCAAGCATACTAAATTGCCGCAAATTACCAGGGGCTTTCCTAACGTTCGATAAAAATACTGTGAACGTTTAAGGACACGGGCTCTGGATGTGGTTGTAGGGAAGCTCTTGCTTTGAGAACAAACGTGCTGGCTCTTCAGTACAAATAAACGGAGCTCATAGAGTGATCCTGGCACCAGAGGCTGGATGTTACATGTTCGAGGTGGCGGCCTCTCTTCTTTCAGCATCTGCTTCCATTTCTTCTGAGCAGCCTGGCGTGCCTGCGGGGTGGTGATCCCAGTGGGGCACCGCCTGGTGGGTCGGATCATGCCTCCAGTCCGGTTGTGGCAGCTCACCTTCTGGTTCAGGATGAAAACAAGTGCAGGGGGATGGGCTAATTTTTTAATCATCTTCCTTAATCATCCCCAGTCTTGTCACCTTTCTCAGTGTCCCTGAGCCTACCCATCACGGTCTGGGAACGGGAGTCTCTTGCAGAAAGCGGGGCCCAGAGGTTTGGACGAGGACACATTTCCTTCTTAGCAGTCAAATCCCTCCTCGTCCCCATACCTGGTTTGTTCAGGTTCAACCTAATTTCTTTCTGTCCCTGGGACTTTGCACTTTGGCTCATTTTCCTCCCTTACTTAGGTCATGTTCTTTGGACAGAAATAAACCATAATTTTTGTCCTGAGGAAAAAAATATTGCTAGATTCAGAGGTTTGTGGCCTTCAGCCTTGTACTGGGAAGTACAGGAGAGTTGGGCCTCCAAGAATTAAATTACACCCCAGTTTAAAAATCAAAGGCATAAGTGTTTAGGGGCCAAACGCACTTTCAGTTAAATCAGTTCAAAGCATCAGAAAAATCGTTAGAAATATTTGAAGAGCACAGCAGGTGGCTGGGTTCGCATTTCTTAACCTGTGTCATTTGATGTTTTGCTTCCACAGGGAGGGTATGAGGGATTTCATTGCCTTCCAGCAGTTAAATGCTTTCAGGAATCCTACATAGCCTCGGTGGTTTGCAACCAAATTTCAAGCATAGGGGCTTTGCCTCCTGTCTGATAATGGTTACTGTGGCTAAAACCATCACCTTCAAGTCTCAGTGTGCAATTCTTTCGGTCATGAGGCGATTTCGCTGAAAACCAAAAAGACTAGTGTAATTTCCAAAGCCAGTGCAGGTGCACTTTGGAGGTTTGCCCAGGCAAGGGAGCCACAGGTATTGAAGTTTCCATAGAGTCTAGGAGATTAGGAGAGAAGGTCCAGTACTTTTGGGTTAGAACAGATGCTTCCCAGATCAACACAAAAAGTAGACAAAAAGCAACAGAGACTAAAGCTGGGCAGAGGGGGAGGGGAGTAGCATAGGGACGGGAGCCACGTCCTGTGCAACACAGACAGCAGCCCAGCTGTGATGGGACCAGCACTAGGGGTGAGGCAGACGAGAGAAGACGACCGTCGATGGGATAGGAACAGCAGATGTTTCCCTCAAGAACCATTACTGAGCAGTAATCCCAGGAAGAGGCAGACTCCTGTTATGAGCAGATGGGCTTTATTAGCAGCCTTACAAACTGGTGCTCTAAGACCCCTCTGATGACCTTTGAGTCCTTAGCCAGGACTTACTCTCCTGATGGGACAAAGGCCTGATCAACCCGGCAAAGCACATTCTAGAGGAGGCCTTTTTGAAGCATGGCTTCTCCGGGTGAAGGAGGAGTTCTGGGGATGAAACTTAACTTTCCCAGGATGTGCTTCTGCTCCAGGACTAGGAATCCATGCTGCTGGATGGCTGTATTTTGAAAGGTGGTCACAGAATTGGGCATAAATGTGACCTGCATCTCTGTGAGTGCCAATTTTCTCATCTATAAAGTTAGGGAGTTGGGTATTCTGATCTCTTAGGTTCCTTTCATCCCCTAAGTTTCCCAATTCCATCTCTCATGCTCCATGTCAAGTCTTTTGGGGAAAATAATCGAGGGAAGACAATTGTGCAATGTCCTATGCTCAAAGCTCAGAGATGTGTGTCCTTGGAAAAGACCATCCATCCATCCATTTAATCAGCCACCCATTGATTTATTGGTACCTTTAATGATTCATTCATACCATTAATACACATCACTCAGCCCTTAGGATGTAACCGAATCCATGATATTTTAACCTCTGGGGGGGCAAGAACTGTGTTCTTCATGTTGACACTGTAGCTATTCCCCATGCCTGGCAAATCGTAGATGCGTAAATATTTGCCAAGTGAATGAGTGAAAAGTAACTACCTACCTGTTTTACAAGAACAACAGGATGGGGAATGGTTCTGCTCTGCTCTAGTCCACTTCCCTAATTTTTTGGCAGTTGTACATATTTCAGAGCTAAATAAATATTTGTTAAAGGAAAGAAAGAATCTCTGTGAAGCTGCGGTTGTTTGCATTTATGTGTTTTGGCCATATGCTCGTGTACCATCTCCTTAGGCAGTGTGGTATAGTGAGTAGGGCATGGTGGGTCTAGAGTCAGGTTATCTAGATTCTCCTCCTCACGCTTTCTAGCAAGCTGTGCCAACTTGGATAAATCATGTAGCCTTTCTGGACCTCTCTGTTCTCATCTGCAAAGTGAGAAGTCTCATTTGGCTCCTTCCAACTTTAAAGTGCATGATTAGAGCATGAGGAAAAACAGATGTAGGCAGAGAGTATGCCCCTAAAAATGATAGCTGTTATTATACCAAAGGCAGGGGGCTTGTCTTCTTCATCACAGTATTAAGGAAAGGGTTGAATATCCTTTGAATATTCAGTAAATGCTTTTGAACCACAATAATAAAATAAATGGGAAGCGTTTACTTAGACATTTCGTAGAGATCACTATGTGACAGGCACCGTTATACATGCTTCATTAATGAATTTCATCTTCATGACAACTAAATGAGATGGGTAGCCTTGGTCCCACTTTGCATAGCAGACAACTGGGACCCAGAGGGGTGAAGTCAGCTCCCCCCGCAGCATTTGGAGTCACGGGCTCAGGCACTCATGCCTGTGATGTTGACCGCTCTGCCATGCCCTGGCCTGTGTGACAACTGTGCTTGACTCTTTGGTGGCTAAAACAGAATATGAAGCTCAGTCCCTACCAAGAGGTGCTCACAGTCTCATTGGGCGCGTGAAATATTTAGAGAATGAGAGAGTGGGCAATAAAGCCTCATGGGAGGTGTAGGTCACTGGAGAACAGGAGAACACATCACAGGTACCTGACTTTTATAGAACATGTTACGCCTTTCTGAGTGTTTTTACATCCATCATCTCATTTGCTCCCCATAAAAGCCATCATTATTTACTGAGGACTTACTCTGTGTCGGGCACTGGGCTAACTGCTTCGCTTATATTATCCAACCAAGCCTCACAGCAATCCCATTACACAGGCACCACTTCTGTTTTAGCGTCAAAAACCCAATTCAGTCTGTTCATGTAACAAAAAGTGGAGTGAGGACTGGCATCGAGCACAGCTGGTTCCAGGGATGCAAACGATGCCTTCGGGACGTGGTCTCTCTTCCCTCATCTATCCCGCCTCTCCTGTCGTGGCTCTGACACGGGTTGGCTTCACCATCAGATGAGCTCTTCCCTCAGGTGGCCTCACACAGCCCCAGGCTGAGGTCATCCTCAGTGCAGATGATCCCAGAAGAGAGAGGACCTCACTTCTCAGCATTTCCAGCAAAATGTCCTGAAATTGAGCTCTGTGCATGTGACTGTCCCCGAACTGGTCACTCTGGCCAGAGGGATGGAGCATGTTGATGGGTCAGACCGGGGTCACAAGACCAGCCCTATAAGTTTCGGAAGGAATGGACCTCTCAGACCCTAAAAGGAAAGCAAAGATGATGTTTCTAGAATAAGGGAGGAAGGATGCTGGGCAGACACAAAGTGAAAAAGTAAACAATGGTTATTTTCTCTATTTTATGGGGAAACAGGTTCTGAGAGTTGAGTGCTTTGACCAGGCCTGCACAGCTAGAGTAGAGAGCGGGGGTTTGTGTGGCCTGTCTGCTGCTTCTCATCCGTTTGTAGATGGGAAAAGTGGGGCACAGACTGGTTGAACGCCTCCTGGATCCGTCTGGATAGGGGAGACCTTCTAGGATTCCGGGTAGTGCTCTCCGCAGAGCGGCAGCTGACAAAGTCCTGAGACAGACGTCTGCGCTGTCTGAGGGAGGCTATTCAGGGTGCGAAATCTGGACAGCTGGCATTGCATCTTCTTTCAAAACCTGCAACTCGGGTTTTTGAACCACAGCTTCTGGTTGAAAAACCCACACGGTCCCTAAATTTGGAGGAGAGACATGAGTGGTTCCTGTTGGGTGGCTTCTTTCAAAGGAGATTTTCGAAACGTGTTAGTGGGTGGTGGCTCTGGGCCCAGGGAATGGGGGCTCAGCTGTGAGTTTGAGGCAGAAACTTGCCGGTGGACACCGCCAACGCCACCGCACACGCCAGCCTCGCGGGCTGCGCACGGCTCTTCCTTTACGCTGGTTTGGGGAGAAGCCGACTCGGTCGGGGACCGGTGGTCAGGAGTGGTCTCAGGCAGAAGTCTGCAGGCGTCGCCGTGCGGTGGGGAGGCCTGGCTGCAGGTGTCAGACTGTCCTCCGTCTGACCGTTAGCTCTGGCGCTCCTGTTGTGTGGGCTTGGTGTCTCAGCTAACCTCTCTGTAGGTGGGACCCGTAGGGTAGGCCTCCTTGGGGCAGGAGACAGGTGTCCTCATGATACCGACCAAGGTTCCAGGCCTTCCCCAGTCAATAGAAATTGACTAGAGGCCAGACAAGAAATTCAGGCCAGGCTTACTTGGGGCCCCTGCTGCAGCAGTGTGGCGGGAGAACAGACGACAGGTCCCCATGCTTGCTCGCTCCCTGGGTTGGGGAGGGCAGCTGGTTCCTTACACGGGGTGAGGGTAGGGGTGTGTCCAGGGGTGGGGCTGGAGGGGTGGCTTGGGTGTTCCGCCCACCCCTCCTGTGGTGCTGAGTGCAGCGGGCATGCGCAGTACCCCGCTTTTGCTCCCGGCTCCTCAAGAGTGGCAGTTGGGTTTTTTGGTCTCTTTAGTTTCTGTGTATTTTGTTGCTCCAGGAGAGGTGTGTCCAGGTGCAAGCACTGCAGCAGAGGGTCCCAGGTCCCAGCCTGTGTCACTCAGACCGAGGTCAGGCCATAGTTATGGGAAAGGCCCCTCACCAAAGCCAAGGTTCCCTGGCTGAGGAGGAGATGGACCGCCCCCCAGGTTCTGTGCCGCCCTTCACACTCGCAAGGCTGTGACCAGGCCGGTCAGTGGCGGGGCAGCACCCTCGCTCCCTCCTCCACACGGCGGCCTGTCCTCTGCCCGGTGGTCCCCCAGGGTCAGCCCCGCACCCCTTGCCTTTCGTCCCAAGACCCGAGTTCCAAGCCCAGGGGCGGGGCGGGCGTCCAGACACGACCGCCTGGGTTGGTCCGGCCCCTCCGGCTGCAGGAGCACATCCCACGGGTCCCAAGCCTCGGTTCCGGTTCCGGCCTGCTGTTGAATAAATCAGAAAAGCCCTTCGCGTGCTCGCTGATTACTCTGCCCTGGTCCCCAGAGACTGAGGACGTGACTCCCGTTGACTTGAGGCCTGCGTGTCACGCTCCCCCGGCAGGCGCAGGGGAAGCCCCTCTGTGTGTCCCGGGGGTCACGACCCCACCCCACCCCCAGCCTGGGCGGTACCGCGCCGCCGCACTTGCTTCGCTCCGCCCCCCGCCCGCCGCCCGTCGCCTCCTGGCTTCTCCGGCCGGCGGGCGGTCCTGCTCCGTCTGGGGCTTCCGTCCTCCGTGATTCTCTCTCCGCTCGCCTCCTGCCGCTGTCCGGCTGGTCCTCAGAGCTGCCTGTAGCCCGTCAGCTAGTAACGGAGCCCCCGGTGCCGACTGCGGGGAGAGGGGCGGTGTCTGCGGCTCCACAGCCTCGGGGGGCGCCAGGCCCCGCGTCCAGCCCGCGGAAGGTGAGGCGCTGTGTCGTCTTCTCGGTTCTGGTTTCCGCTGCGAAGGCTGCCCCCTCGCACACGCGCCGCACAGGCCGGCCCGCCCCGGCGCACCTCGGTCCTCACCGGCGTCGTGTCCGCGGCGCTTCACCCCACCCTCCCCGAGCTGCTCGGGTGACTGGCCCCGGCCTGGGTGTGGGCGCGGGATGCGGAGACCCGGCGCACCCCCAGGTCCTCCTCTGGCTGGGCCGGGCGGAACCTCAGCTCCCTCGTCTGACCAGGGGGACGGGCGCCAGGCTCGGGGGGTGAGCGGGTACCTGCCGGGCAGCACAGGGTGTTAGACAAACTAGTAGGGTTTTACATTGTGGAAAAACACACAACATGTAACATTTACCATTTTAATCATAGTCAGGTGCCCAGTTCAGTGGCACTAAGCACATTCACAATGTTGCGCTACCACCCCCTCCATGTAGTTCCAGAACATTCCATCACCCCGGACACACCCACACCAGTCAGCAGTCACTCCCCTGCTTCCCCAGCCCCTGGCAACCCCTAATATACCTCCTGCCTCTATGGGTTTGCCTATTCTGGACGTTCCGTTTAAACGGAATGCTGCAAGTTGTGGCCTTTGTGTCTGGCTTCTGTCCCTTAGCATAATGTTTTCAAGGTTCATCCACACTGTAGCATGAATCAGTGCTTCACTCTTTTTTATGACTGAATAATACTCCACATTGGGCTGTACAATAGTTTATAAAAATGGTAGTTTCTATTTAAAATCTCATTCAGAGGCTGGTGATCATAGTGGAGAAGGGGTGGTGTGAAGCTGGGGAGCAGAGGTGCTGCACTTGGAGAAGAGGAGGCCTGGGGGTGTCATGAGACAGGGAGCTCTCACGTGGAGCTGCACTCTTCCCTGCCTCCCACTGCCAAGACCAGGGCTCCTGGGGTTTTATTTCTGAGTCCCTGCTGGTGGGCTCGGGAAGACCTCTAGGACGCCTCCCCACAGGCTGCCCCTGAGGAGGGAGGGGTGCTTTGGGGTGTCCTGCAGCCACTGAGAACGGTGACCTGACAGAGAGGAAGAGTTGTCAAGCCAGACGGAGGAGCAGCTGCGTGTGATGGGGGTGGGGCTGGGTGGGAGGGCGTGAGGACCCGGCTGGAGCCAAGGCGAATGGAGGGGTCACGTGCGTGCAGAGGGCTGGGATCGGGGTAGAAGAGGGCAGGCCTTGGGACCCAGGCCAGGAACAAAACCTGAGAGCTGGTCCCAAGGGCTCGAGTGCACCTTCCTCTCCACCCGCTGTCACCACCCTCGTCTGTCCGGGGTCACCTCCTACAGCTTACAGGTTCCCTGAAGGACCCTTGTCCGGACCTCTCCCCACCTCATTCCTACCACTTATCCGCCCTTGGACTTGCTAACTGTTAGATCAGTTCCAGCTGAGATGCTGCCTCTTCCAGAAAGCCTTTCTTGACCTGCACCCCCGTAACCCACAAAAACACCCCGGTGGCATCTCTCCTATGTGTCCCCACAGGTCCTTGCACATCCAGCCGGGCTCT
The DNA here is from genome assembly GCF_965194805.1 of Balaenoptera borealis. NCBI lineage: Eukaryota > Metazoa > Chordata > Mammalia > Artiodactyla > Balaenopteridae > Balaenoptera > Balaenoptera borealis. The sequence continues at coordinate 111,416,778 of NC_138868.1, read as the reverse complement.
AGAATGTGAGGGCTGTTTGCTGGTTTGTGTCTCTGCAGGAGGACGCACTATGTCTTATTCCCCACGGCACCTCTGGCATCATGGACCAGCGCCTGGCATTGTGTACCAGTGCCTGGCACATGCAAGGTGATCTGCACATAATTGCTGAATGAATGAATGAATGAATGAATGAATTGGGCTGGATAGTGGTTAAAGTGAGGCAGGCTTGAGTTTATTTTTCTAACAAATTACAACCGTGGAGTAGAGAACCTTGGGAGAAACGAGGTCGCCCACATCCGAGGAGCTCCAGGCGGAGTCTTGGTGACGTGATGTGTTGCAGGGGGATTTGAGTCAGTTAGCGGGATGGACCAGGTGACCTCTGAAACCCTGTTCGGCTCAAATCTTCTGGGGTTTGATGACTCAGCTGCTCCTTGCCCTCCGCCTGGGCCGTTCCTCATGCCAGCTGAACCCCCGTGGGGACCCAGTTGTGACCCAGATGCTGGTCAGGATTCTTCAATCTAGCAGGGGCTGCTGTTTACTGAATTTAATCTAGTAATGCATCGCCCACGTGGCCTTTTCATTAATCACCCCTTCCGACTAGGAAGCCAGAGCCAGAGGCTGGGGAAGCAGGGGAGGAGAGGGTGAGGAGTATCTGACAGCTTAGCAGGTTCTGTCGGAGCCAGAAGGTAGGGGCTGTAGGGAGGATGCTGGGCCTGGGGGTGGACAGGCTCGAAGACTGGAGCTGTGGGCAGATGCTGGATGGGGCAGAGAGTGCCGTGCTCCCCTACCGGTGGGAGCTGTGCCCGTTCAAAACCTCCGATTCCAAATATTTTCTCCACCAACCTCCCCAACCAAGCCCCTCCCTGTTCCCCAAGGCGGCGAGATCCGCCCCACTCTGGTTGCTCTGAATCCAACGAGTCCGCTCAGTTCCCTCCGTGCAGATGGGACGTTACAGAAGGAGAAACAGAGGCCCCGGGAGGTATGCGACTTGCCCGAAACTGGCCTCTCTGGTCAGCTGTCCAGGCTCCTGTGTGGTCAGAGGGGGCGAGGAGGGAAAGTTGGAACCGGGTAGAAGTTGGGGTGGGTGAGCGGCAGGCTGGGGACGAGCAGTTGTGGCATCTCATTCCTCCGTCATTTCCTGCCAGGGGCCCAGGGCCCATTGCGGTTTGTTTTTCGGGAGAATTTTCCCCTTGGTTTCCTTCTGTTACTTGCTGTCCCCTATCAGCGAAGACTCAACAGGGGCCGCCCTGTCCCTGAAATCCGCAGCGTGTGCGGTGAGCAACCTCCTCGTCCCGGCCCCTCGCCCTGGGTTTGCCCTTCATGGAGGCCCCTCCCACCCGCCACAGCCCCCCCAACACACCTGCTTCCTCCTCTGCTCCCTCTGGATCACAAAAATGGAGAAATGTAGGAAAAAGCAGAAATGTGCACAGACACAGGCTGGTGAGAGGAGCACAGGGAGCGCGACAAATTAAAGCCCAAATTAAAGAGTGAGAAGGGGGCCGAGGGCAGGGAGATGGGGCTGAAGTGCAGATCAGAGCAAGCGGGCCCGTGCCGGAGTGCACTGGGCAGCGGGTCGCTGGGCATAGGGGCCACGCGCGTGGTGAGGCGCACGTGGTGAGGTAAGCGTGCCCTCCTGGTGGGCCCAGTTGCGGGTCTCGCGAACTATCGCGGTGTTTTATCTCCCGGAGGCGCCTTTGCTCGCTGAGGCGGAGGTAATGGGGTTAATTAGCGGAGATCCGTTTCCCGCAGACGCAGACGGCTTGCTGGCCGGAAGGGGAAGGCGGAGCTATTTAAGGAGGAAGAGGTGGGGGATGGCTCTTTTCCCGCCGCTCCCCGCGTCTGGAACACGCCTTCACGCGCCCTCTGCCCCGGCTTGCTGGGGTGGTTTCAAAGGCCCAAGAAAGGAGACCTTTTGCAGAAAATGTCACTTTTTCTGTGGGAAAGCAGGGTATGATGATTGAGGTGGCAGTTGCGTAAGTGGGCAGAGGGTGGGGCCCTTCTAGCTGCGGGGCCTTTGACGTAAAGGAGACACTTCCTGTAAGCTGTCCATTGTGAGACAGGGAGGAGGGAGGGCAGCCCTCTGTCCGTGCTGGCCGCCACCAGGCGCAGAAGCCCTGCCAGCCCTGTCCATCCCGCTTCTTCATAGCCTTGCCCCGTGGGCAGACCTGGCGTTCAGGGCGTCCCCCTTCTTGGGACAAGGGCATCATTGGGGTGCTTAGCGGGGGCCTCCCCACATCGCTCAGCTCATTAGAAGGGAGTCTTGCCTTGGAGTGGCACAGGTCATGAAGCATCGGGGTGCCCGCGGCTCTAAAAAGGTGGAGAGTTAACCTGGTAGGATCAGTTCCCTGGGCGGCAGGTTGCTTGGAGTCGCTTCTTACCCCCGAGCCGGGAATCGTAAACATTCATCTCCCAGGACCAGCGCTGACTGGTGGGGAGGCTGAGCTAGAAACGACCACAGGGCCGCAGAGAGGAGCCCCGGGGGGCGGGGGGCGCTGCAGCCAGCTCTCTGCTGGGGAGATGCCTGTTTTCTTCCCAGGAGGTGGCTCAGGATGCTGGGCTGAATCGTGACGCGCACGCTGGGAGCCCCCGGCCCTGTGGGCCCTGGACAGAGGCCCAAGTTGAAGTTGCAAGCATTTGTCTTCCCAATTCTGACCCTAATTCAAGTGTCTTCTGGGTTACAGGAGGCGATGGAACGAACAGAAAGGACGCAAGGCATCCTTAGGATTCCGTTGTGCGCCTGCCCCACAGGGCTCTGTGCTGGGTGCCTCGGGAGAGACTGAACAGGGCATGTCCTGTGCCCTTGAGCTGCTCACAGCCCCTTAGGGAGACAGCAGGACACCAGCCCCAACACGGCCGCGTGGCCCAAGGCGACAAGAATCCAGTAAGTCTGCTTGGCCATGGGCTGTGAAGGGCCCGGAGGCCTTTACAACAGAAACCGCTTTTTCTCCTTTACCTGCGTGGGCTACTGCATCGCCAGGTCAGGGGGTGCGGGGATCGGAGGGGCCTCAGAGACTGGTGGTCCCTCAGATGGGGGATTCGTTCTGGGTCCCTGTGAAAGATAGCAACCCCAGGCCTGTGCCTGAGGCCCAGTGAATGTCCTGCAGCACCTGGGAACCTGCATTCAGACAGCACCCCAGGTGGTCCTGCAATGAGCTGAGAGTGAGATACACTGAAGTAGCCCATCCTCTGCCTTCACCGGGGAGGACTTAGCCTCCAGGATGGGGGTGCGCAGTGCTGGTTCGGGGCTGTTAGCTGGTACACGGGGTGCGCCGGGCCCTGAGCTCAGATCCGAGTTTCCAAATGCAGTGCTGTCTTCACTAGGGGTGGCCGCACTTGGCATGTCCCACAGTGGGGACCCCGCAGCACGTAGCAGGCTGTGTTGGGACAGAGTCTTCTGTGGGGTCCAGAGCACCTTCAGAAGAGGGGAGAGCTGGGTGTCCAGCCACTTCCCATTGCTCTGCTGGCTCCGGCGGGGTGTTCCCTGTTAACCCCACCTGCTCCAGACTGCAACACGCCTCGTTTCTGGAAGGTCATGCTTTCCTACGTGGAGACTAGCAGAATGCTTGACAGACTGGGGGTTTCTCACAGTCTAGATACAGATGGCAGTATTTGGGAGGGAACAAAGTTTTGCCACAGAAAGTTACCAAACTCTTTGTTTCCAGAAACAAGGCAGTACAAAAGCCATGAGCAGGAAGGTGTGACTCTAGGGCATCATAGCTGTTCTTCCTGAAGGAGCATTGGATGCCTTTTCTGTCCTGGGGGGATGCCCTTTGTGACCTGTTTGACTTGCCCAGCGAACAGCTGCCGTGGCCGGCATGTGGCCTTGGCTTACCAGCCACCTCATATTCAGTACGAGAAAAGAAATGTGTTTCCACAAAGTGTGTGTTCTGTTACATCCAAGCCGAGGCGCCGTCACTGGTTTCCCAGGCTGAGCGGTTCTCAGTCTCAGCCTGGCCTCTAAGCGGTGGGCTGGTGGCCCGTCCCCTGGCGGCCTTGCATCTCCCGCTGTGCTTTCTGCCAGCACAGCCTCCCTCGGGCCCCTCCCTCTAGGCTCTCGGAGGTAGGAAGGAGGGGTTGCAGGTAATATCTTTGTCTGTCACTGTGGACGTGGTACCTGGAGACTCACACCCAGGTAGCTGGTTCTAAATCCTCCCTTCTAACTCGGTCCGGCCAGCCGCATCACCCAGGCTCCTGCCCAGCTCTGCGCCTTTGCAGATGTCTTCCCCCTCCGGACTGCCTGCCTTTTCTCCAACTTTCCCTTCCTTCAAAGCAGAGCCTGAAGCTTCTCCAGGAGCCCTCAATCCTCTCTGAACCTGAATGACACTATTTAGCGTTTAATTCCGTTCCATCATATTGTTCGCTAATTGTCTAACGTGCGTCATTTTTCTCAGCATATCTAGTTTATAAACTCCAGGATGGGGGTCACTTTAGGCACAAGTCTTTGATCATGGTACCCAGCCCGATGCTCAGCACGGAGTTGAAAACTTTTCACTGAAAGCCTGCCTGGAGAACGCCGACGGCGCTTATCTTCCCAAGGGAGTTAACAGTGACCCCATTTCACTCATCTCATTGTGTGTGGTTTCTCCCCATCTTATTAGCGTAGAGACAGAAGCTATCTGGCTCAGAAAAAGCATCCAGCTGTTCAGAGCAGCTGGAAACCGAGTACGGGATATTTTGGGATGAGTTATTTCTTGCTTCTTAAGCCCTTTCACATGGTATTGTCTGGGATGGTGCTGCCTGATGGAGAGGACTCCCCTCATTCTACGAAACCGATAGAAAAATTACTCCAGGGCAAGATCGAGGGCAGGCTGGGAAGAGCAGGAAGCCAGTCTTGCGGCCAGCTGCTTTAGGGGCTCTTGCCGGGCCCCATCACTGCTTCTGTACAACAGCTGTTCTCGGGGGCAGGGGGACAGCGCGGTTCCAAACTCGCTTCTGCCCAGTGCTTCGTGCATTTGGGGGCCTAGTGTTTGCTTATTCCTTATTCTGTCTCTGCCTTTAGGGATGTCACAGGTTCAGTGGGGATGCATGTAGATAAATGAAGCGATTGCAGTTAATACGTGCTTGGAGGGAAGTGATACAGGTGCTGGGAACAGTGGGTGAGTGGGTGTGAGTTGCCTTAGCTGGCGTGGTCGTGGTGGTCAGAGAGGGTCCCCTGGGGAGAGTCAGCCGAGACCCGAGGGAAGAAAAGCTGGCGGGGCGAAGAGCCGGCAAAGGCATTCTGGGAGAAGGCGTGCTGGCCTGTGGCGGGTGCTTGAGAAAGGGGTGGGGACGGACGGAGGCCAAAGTGGCAAGAGCTGAGCTGGGGAGGGGGGAGGGGGGAGTGGTGGTGCAGGAGGCGCCAAGAGACCAGCCAGACGTGGTCCCCAGAGAGGATTTCACTGGAGTGGGCGCAGCGGAGACGTGGGGTGCGGAGGAGGGAGGGAGGGAGGGATTCGGGAGCTGGGCTGGGGTGTGTGTTGAAGGTGGCGCAGCCAGGCCTGTGCAGGTGGGGTCTGGGGTCACAGGGAAGGGAGGCGTCGAGGATGAATGCCAGGTTTCCAGCTCTGGTTGGGGAATCGTGGGCAACAAAACGGGTGTGTGTGTGTGTGTGTGTGTGTGTGTGTGTGTGGAGTGGGGGCGGGGGCTAGAGGCAGTGTAAGCCGTGCACTCTAGTCTGGATGTGTTGATATGCAGTGGCCACCACTTCTTCATTCAGCCGCTACTTTGTGCACCTGCTGTGTGTCAGGCACTGTTGTGGGCTCTGGGGATGTAGCAGGAAACAAAAGCACAGCATCCAAGACAACAAGGTGAGTAAATAAATACACAGTTCTATGCTAGGGAGGGGGCAGCGCCTGGCGGGAGACAGGGCAGAGGAGGGAACTGTGGAGAGGGTGGGCGTTTTGGGTAGGACGTCGGAGAAGTCCTCCCAGACGGTGGGATTCAGGCAAAGCCTTCTAGGAGCTGAGCAGGCTTTGGAGCAAGGCCTTCCAGGCAGGGGAGATAGCAGGTGCATTCCTGGTCTGCAGACAGGAGAATGCCAGGGGTGGGTGACCCAGGAGCAGGGAGGTGGCCGTGTGGCCGGAGCAGTGTTAACGGGCTGAGAACAGGGGCGATCACAGAGAAAGGGAGGGGTGGGCCGCGTGGGCCTGTTGGGTTGGAGCAATGTCTGGCCACGTGTGGGGAAATAGGTGGTTCTCCCTGTATGTTAAAGGGCTGTGACTGCATTTGCTAACGGATTGGACATGGGGCAAGGAGGCGGGAAAGGTCAAGGGTGACTCCAGTGTTTTTAGCTTTTCAATTGAAAGGATGATTTTGCGTCAACTGGTCCTGGGAAAAAAGTGGGAAGAACGGGTTTGGGAAGATCAGGAGCACAGTTTGGTGCACATTAGGTCTCTGAGGTCCATTAGACATCGGTGCGGGGATGCCTACTGGGCAGCGTGATGTGTGAGTTGAGTTGGGAGCAGGGGCCTGAGCTGCTGGTACAAATCCGGGTGACATTTTCAACATTGATGGTGTTGAAAACCAGAGGCTGGATGACCCAACCCAGGCAGTGGGAGGAGACGGAGAAGAGGTCTAGAATCTGAGCCCTGGGGCCCTGGCACTTAGAGGCAAGGTGAGAGGGACCCAAGGCGGACACTGAGAAGGGGGGGTCAAGATGTGGCTGGAAACCAGGTAGCATGTGGTCCAGGGAGCCCTGCTGAGGAAGTGTTTCAGGAGGAGAAGGTGACAACCAGTGTAACACACCGACGATAATTAAGAGGCTTGAGGCTGAAAACCGACATTGGCTTTTGCAGCGTGGGTGACACTGGTGGCCTGAATTAGAGCAGCGTTGGTGAGAGATGGGGGCAATTTCATAGGAGGATGGAGGAGATGCAAAGGCACAGCAGGCACAGACACGTTGCTTGAGGAACTCTGCTCTAGGGAACGAGAAATGGGACAGCTAGAGAAGGAAGCATCGTTGGGAGATTTTTAAAATAGAAGAAAACAGCAGTATGTTTGCATGCTGATGGAATAGGTGCAGTAGAGTGAGAAAAATTGAAGCTGCAAGAGAGAGAAGGGCCACTTGCTGAAGTGTCGTCCTTGGGCAGATGAGGAGAGATGGGATCAAACACACAGGGGAGGCTGGCCTTAGAGCGCAGCCATCACGGTGACAGGGGAGGGAACGTCACATGCACACACGCCGAAGGCAGACGGATGTGTGGCGGGAGCCGTGGACATCCTTTCCCCACTATTGCAGTTTTCTCAGTTGAACAGAAACAAGGCCGTCGGCCGAGGTGAGGATTGGTGAGCAGCCATCCTACGTTAGAGACGAGGTGCCTCAGCATAGTGTCTGGCAGCGGAGAGAGCGGGCACCACAGGTGTGAGTGCTGACGGCGCCCCAGGCCCCCTGGAGCCTAGTGATCACAGATTGAAGCAAGCAGCACAGTCGTGTGTTCTCCTTACACTTGTTCAGTTGTGCAAGTCGGCCCAAGTCTGGTTGGAGAAGACCGGTGGCAGGGCATGGAGGTGCAGGTGAGGGGTATGCACAGTGGTCCACATGGGATCAAGATGGGGACCTGGGGGAGGTAAGGGGCAGGCCCGGGTTGTAGACTCAAGTACCAAACCCACGGGGGTGGGTAGAAAGATTGCCGGAGACCAGCTGCTTGAGGAAGCGGACTTGAAATACAGGAGGTGGTGGGCAGAATAGGGGAGGTTTGAAATCATGCTTATGATAAGTTAGGAAAGAGGAAAGGCTTCGTGGAAGAGGGAGGATGCGGCCTTTGTAACGTGATTATTTGTATGTTAAATCACCAAAGCAGGAAAAGAATAATGCTGGACAAAGGGATTGTCAGGTGCTAAATTCTTCAGGGTGAAAGGGGCAGGAGATACGTTACAAGGATGGGAGGTGGGTGGCCCAGTCGTTAGTCGGACGACAGGAGCTTCCAAGCAAGGTCCTTTATAGGGGAGTCTGGGGAGGGCGTAGCAGCAGCCCCGAGCCTGGGGCAGATGCACCAGGAGGGCCCAGAGGCCAAAGGAGTCCTGGGCGAGGGTGAGCGGGTCTCCAGGGAAGAGCGGGGTCTTAGTTAGAGGCACAGGTGGAGGGGGTTCATAGGAGAAGGTGAGGCCGAGGGTCTTGCTAAGGGTCGGCCGTGAGTCCTGGAGGGCATGTGGCAGCCGGTCCTGAGAAGGGGAGGGAGGGGACAGATGGGAAGAGCAACGTACAGAGCCTATGGGTTTGGGGTCTGGGGCCGAGGGCCGCTCGTGGTGACTGGATACAAGCAGGCGGAACGTTTGATAAAAATAGCCAACATTTAGTGAGTGTATCCCACGTGCCAGATGTTTCCCCTGTCTTTCTACTTGCATTAACTCCTTCAGTCCTCACAGTAACTTTATCAAGTCAGCACTATTATTACCTTTGGTTTATGGATGAAGACACTAAAGCACAGAGAGGTTAAAACACTCGCCATGGTCACATAGGCTGCTGAGTGGGATTTGAACCGGGCAGAGAGATTCCGAATCCGAATCCGCCTTCCCGCCAGTGGTTGTCCCGCCCCTTATTAGGTACGCAGCCTGGGGAACATTGGTTAACCATTCTCCGCGGTTCACTTTTCACATCTGCAGAATAGAGGCGATAAAGAGGAGAACGCAGAGCCCCGGTCACGTGGCTGCTTGTGTGTGGCAGGGTCAGGAGACCTGCTTTGTCCAGTAGTGACTTTATGTGTTGACACTGCGTTTGCATCAGTAGCGCTAGGGTGGGCCCTGCCCGGGTGGGCCCTGCCCCCAAGCGCCAGAGTCAGAGTGCCGTCTTCACCCAGAACGAGCTGGCCTCGGGGATCTCTGGGGGTCCTGAGTCCCAGCTCAGGGTGCGACGGTAACCAGGGCCTGAAGAAGGGACCTGAGGTCATGCAGACGCCGGGCTCACTGACCGCGGGTGCCTGTGCTCCCACCTGTTCAAGGAAGTCCTCCGGGCCAGCATCCCTGGGGACAGAGACGATGGTGACACTTCACTGCCCCGGGTGCACTCAGCAGAGAAGGATACGAGGGATTCCGTAGGGTGGACGGAGGCCCACCGGTCCCGGTAGTTTCTCCTGAGCCTCGTAAGGGTGGCCGGGAGAAGCCCAACTTCAGCAGGCCAGGCTCTCGTCCACCCGCCTCAGACCTACGGCAGTGGCTACAGCTGGGTTGAGGGGGGAGCAGGGAACAGACGCAGCAGTGCCCGGAGCAGGGGCTGGCGGGACAGGCTGTCCGAGGCCCTGCTCTCCCCGCAGGCCTGTGTGGAAGGAAGCACTGCCTCTTTCCTCCTCCCTGGAGCTCCAGCAGGTCTGCTTCCTTTGCATGCAGCGTGGATACTAATTGGAGCCTCTGCCTGAGAAGAAGCCTTCTTTCTGACAGATTCTTTAAGAATAGACGTAGGTTTTGAAAAACTCAAGATGGCATTGCCTGTAATTATAAAGTAATTGGTGTAATTGAGAGCGCAGGGTCTTATGCAAATCACCCTCCTGTTTTTAACTTTACGTCAAGACTATTTTTATTTTTAAATGCAAAAAAAGCCCACCCCACAAGCCACATGTGCATCTGGGTCTGGCGCGTGTGCATCTCGGCCTGCGCCCCGTGTGCGCAGAACACGACAGTAGCTGCGCAGGAGGAACTGCCTTTGACTGACGGTCAGGCCGCTGTGGTCCTTGTGCGTCTTGGAGGGAGTCGCTGGACTACTGTCAGCTTTCGTTTCTTCATCTGTAGAGCAGGGGTGGCCAGAGGAGCTGCCCGTGTTGTGAGAATTAAATGGTGTGGTTATGGGAGCGCTGTAGACTCTAAGGTGTGTTCACAAATGTTACGACACCCCTCCCCCCCGCCCCCGGTCATTTCCCTTCTTGTGGAGTTGGATCTGCACAGTGGGAGGAGCGGTGCCCTGAAGCAGAAGCCTGGAGTCCGTGTCTCGGCTTTTATGTTTGTAAACTGACAAGTGACCTTATTTTTTCTCTTGTGTACAAAGGAGATCAGGTGGGGGTCAGATGGTCAGCTGGTAAGATCAATGGGAAAGCACTTTGGAAAGTGCTAGTGCTGTTGAATTACTTCTTCAGCCAGTGATCCGATTGGCTGTGTGTTTCCTCTTCACTAAGGCCTTTCTGTGAGCAGTGGTGGCCGCTGTGATTTCAGCTGAGGGTGGACTCTTCCAGTAGGAGATGCCCAGCTCCTGGTTGGAGCGAGAATACTTTCCTGCAGCTGCTGTAACAAATAACCATAAACCAGGGGGCTTGAAACAACGGAAGTGTCTTCTCTCACAGCTGTGGTGGTCAGACGTCCACAATCCAGTAGGAAGGACCTCATTTCCCTCTGGAAACAGTGGAGGGGGGGATTGGTTCCTTGGCTCCATCACCCCAACCTCTGTCCCATCTTCACATGGCCGTACCTGCTGTGTGTCCCCACTCTGTGTGTTTGTGACACCTCCCTGGTGTCTCCTTTAAGGACATGGGATGCCATTTAGGGCTCAACCACAAAATCCAGGGTACTCAAAATCCTTAACTTAAGTATGTCTTCAAAGATCCTTTTTCCAAATAGCAGAACATTTTCCAGTTCCTGGGACTAAGACTTGACATATCTGGGGCATCATTCAGCTGACTGTAGGGATGAAGGCTCCCTGGAGCCCAGGCGGGAAGCAGTGTGACCTCACACTAGTTAACGTCATTGCTCTGCAGCTCAGTTTCCTCATATGTGAAATGGGGAAAATAATAACATCTACCTCATAGGGTAGTTGTGAGGTTAAATAAATTCACGTACATAAAGCACCTAAAAAGTCCTTGGCTCATGGTAAGTTCTCTCAAAATGTTCAGTATTATTATCTCTAGTTTTCCTTTAGTACCTGGCGATAGGTTTGTCATCATAGTTTCATCCAAACTCTTCCAGAACTTGATTATATTTGGCCTGAGCAAACCTTTGGGTGTAAATTACTTTTTATTTCCTCAAAAATTATTTTTTCATGCTTAAAGAAATAGTATCTATAAAAATATTTAACAATTTTATGAGTTAGTCTGTTTTTGCTTTTACCATCATTTTATAATTTTATAGAATTTCATTATGTCCCCTTTTATACTTTTTCATGTTAAGAAAACAAAGTCTTTGTAGCTTGACCCTGTACAGAAGAAGGAAGTTAATGACTCTCATCATATGTTACATCGTGTCATGTCCTAGTAATTCCCAGCATTTCCGTATAAAAGACCCGTTACATTGACCCCTCTCTCCCCACCACCAACCACCACTGAACTACAGGTTTTGCAATGATTTTACTAATGATGCAAATATGATTAAATACTAATTAATTCAGTTTTCACCAATAAAAAAAATATAAACCTGGCAATCAGTTTGTCATCAAGCTGATTTGACATACTTTTATCAAAAAGTAAAAACACTTGCTATTTTGAGCCTTCCAGTAAGCTTTTAAAATACAAAGAACCTGTAGTTAACATCATACTCAAAGGTGAAAGACTGAAAAATTTTGAAGTGAAAAAGACTGAAAAATAGATGAAAAAATCTGTTTTCACCACTTCTATTCAACATAGTGTTAGAATTCTATCCAGAACAATTAGGCAAGAAAAAGAAATAAAATGCATCCAGACTGGAAAGGAAAAAGAAAAATTATCTCTTCACAAATAATGTGATCTTTTTATACATAGAAAACCCCTAAAGATTTCCCAAATGACTGTTGGAACTAATACATGAATTCAGTAAAGTTACAGGATACAAAATCAACACAAAAAATGAGTTGCATGTCTCTACACTAACAAGAAACAATCTGAAAAATTAAGGTAACAATTCCATTTACAATAGCATCAAAAAAATGAAATACTTAAGAATAAACTTAACCAAGGAGGTGAGAGACTTCTGTATTGAAAACCCCAAAACAATGCTGAAAGAAATTAATGAGGACATTAAAAAAAGGGAAAGGCATCCCATGTTCATGGATTGGAAGACGTAATAATTGTTATGATGTCAGTACTGCCCAAAGAAATTTATAGATTCAGTGCAATCCCTATCAAAATCCCAATTCATTTGCAGAAATAGAAAAACCTAGCCTTAAATTCATGTGAAATCTCAAGGGACCCTCAATAGCCAAAAACAATCTTGAAAAACAAAAAAAAGAAACTTGGAGGTCTTACACTTTTGGATTTCAAAATTTACTGCAGAGCTACAGTAATCAAAACAGTGTGGTGCTAGCATAGAGATAGACCTATAGACCAACAGAATAGAATAGAGAGCCCAGAAATAAACCTTCACATATATGGTCAATTGATTTTCAACAAGGCTGCCAAGACCACTGAATGGGAAAAAGACAGTCTTTCACCTGGTGCTGGGAAAACTGGACCCGTACTTCATACTGTATACAAAAATGAAGTCAAAATGGATTAAAACCTAAATGTAAGAGCGGAAACTATAAAATTCTGAGAAGAACACATGGGGAAAAGCTTCATGACATTGAATTTAGCAATGATTTCTTGGATGTGATACCAAAAGCATAGGAAACAAAAGAAAAAATAGATAAATTGGACTTCATCAAAGTTAAAAAAAACATTTTTTCTACATCAAAGGACACTAACAACAAAGTGAAAAGGCAACCCACAAAATGGGAGAAAATATTTACTAATCATATATATGATCAGAGATTAATATCCAGAATATAAAAAGAACTCTTGCAACCCATCAACAGAAAACCAAAAAACCCAATTAAAATATGGGCAAAGGAATTGAATAGGCACTTTTCCAAAGAAGATAAACAAATGGCCAGTAAACAAAGTAAACTGTGCTCAACATCACTAGTCATTAGGGAACTGCAAATTAAAACCACAATGAGATATTACTTCATGCCCCAAAGGATGGCTATTATCAGAAAAACAGAAAATAGCAAAAGTTGGCCAGGATGCGGAGAAATTGGAATCTCCTGTGTTTCTGGTGAGAAGGTCAAATGGTGCAGCTGCTGTGGAAAAGAGTATGATGGCTTCTCAAAAATTAAACATAGAATCACCATATGATCTAGCAACTCAACTTTTAGGTATGTCTCCATAAGAATTGAAAGCAGAGACTTGAACAGATACTTATACACCAGTGTTTGTTAGCAGCTTTATTCACAGTGGTCAAAAGGTAGAATCAACCCAAATGTTCATTGACAGAGTGTGGCATATGCAGGCAATGGCATGTTATTCAACCTTGAAAGGGAAGGAAGTATTGATACAGGCTATTACATGGATGGACCTTGCAAATGTTACGCTAAGTGAAATAAGCCAAATACAAAAGGCCAAATATTGTATGATTCTGCTTACATGAGGTACCTGGAACAGCCTAACTCATAGAGACGGAAGGTAGAATAGAGGTTTCCAGGGGCTGGGGGGAGGGAGGAATGGGAGATAGTGTTCACTGGGGACAGAGCTCCAGGATAGGGTGATGAAAGTTCTGGGTGGGTGGTGGTGATGGTTGCAGACCAGTGAGAATGTACTTCATGCCACTTAAAAATGGTTAAAATGGTAAATTGTATGTATTTTTCATCACCATAAAAAATGAAAATAAAAAAGATAGCACTTAGACCCCTTTTCCTCCCTGTAAGACGAGGCACAGAGTGGACCTGACGGGGTGTCAGGGCACAGCACAAATCACAAACCATGTGGGAACTTCCCAGCCCCATCCCTGGTCTTTCAGGGAGGAAATGAAGGCTCATAAAGGCTTGGTTGGGAAGAAATCCTGACCTGCTGTTGAATGATCAGGAGAAGGTCCTGGGGCTGATGGCGGGGCTGATGGCAGGGCTGCTGACCTGTAAGAGGGAACCAGGTCGAGGTGGTGAAGTTCCGTGTTCCTGTAACGGGGCAACGCTGGTGGGGATCCTGCAGAACCCAGGGCTCCGGAACGGGGTCTGCACAGAAAGAGCCAGGACGTGATTGCTGAGCCTCTTCTGTGCCCTGGTCAGGGGACCGGGGAAGACAGATTCCTTGAAGGAGCTTGCCGGCTGGTTGGGGAGGAGAGGCTTAAGTATCCAAACAGGGAACACTTGCTGGTTCAGGACAGCAGTGGCCGAGCTATGACAGTGTTGTGATTCACTAACGGTCAGAGCGGCCGGGGAGGCACTGAGTGCTCATGGAGCCCACAGCTTGGCTCCGCACTTGAGGACAGAGGGGCCCAGTGGCTGAGGTCCCTGGGGCAGAGGCCAGGCCCTGGGCTCTCCCCGCAGCGCTGCCGGGCCTGGCTGACCCAGGGCCGGTTTCTTAACCTCTTTAGCCTCTGTTTGCTCACCTGTGAGATGGAGTAGTGTCTTTCCCCACGCGGTTGCAAGGAGGTCGTGTGTCCAGAGCACTTAGCGCAGAAGCAAGCACACCTGGGACACACTCGCCGTTAGTGCCCAGAGAGGAACTGAGGCTCCAGGAGGGAACAGCAGCGAGGGCGGGGCCCGGGCGTGCAGGGCAGAAATAGTGGGTGTGGCCGCAGTGCAAGGCTTCTTCCTTTCCTGCAGAGGGAAGGTGGGACTTCTGGTAAACCTGTCACGTGGGCGAGTCTGAGCAGTCTTAGAAAGACCGACTCTGAAACAAGAGGAAAGCCTGACTGTGGGCAGACTCTGGCTGCCTTTTCTGGGGCTCTGTCCCCCTTTGGCCAGTGGGGTCACCCGGGACTGTTATCCTAAACATTTAGCTTTGATGCCAGTGTACAGACTGGCCATTGGGGATCAGCATCCCACGTTGGCCTGGGATCCTCGCAAAGAACTTTTCAATCATTTGTTAGTTCATCAGAAATTTAAGGGGAAGCAGGAAACATAATGTCTGCCTCATAGAATGAGATGGGATTGTTTGCAGGATATTTATGGTCTTCAACTGGTGCATCACCGGCAATGATGTTACCTCGCAGTAATGAACTTTGCATATTCAGTAGTTATCAGGGATTGCCCTATGGGGAAATGGGAAATGACTAAAACTTAATTTTATAAGGAGGAAAAATGAACCAATATTATCCCATAGGCTTTGTATGATGAATTTTACATACATTTCCCTGAAATTGTGGGTGTTTATATTATGATTCTCTGAAACTTATTTTTCTAACTCAGATCTGTTTAGGTAATTAATTAATCTGTGTGGTAAATGTCACAGCTGAATGATAGTCTTATTTCAGTTTTCTCAATGAAAACAGATTTACCTGCTCAGTGAGACAAAGAACTTGATTACCATTCTTCAGAATTCTTTTCTTTTTCCTGATGTCCCTTTCCCTTTCAATTCAAGATGCAGTTCTGTGATGGTACAGTTCTGGTCCAGAACGTGGTCAGAGGTGCTTCCTCGCCCTCCTGCTTGGATCGGACTCAGATGAGCTTGGCACCGAGGCTGCTGGGGGGGAGCGATGGTTGTCTCTAGCCCTGCCCTGCTCTCTTGAGGGCTGCTTCCTCCCTGTCTCTTTGTCTGCGTTTCTCTCGCCCGCTTTCTAAAGCCCTCTTCCGGTCACCCTCTTCCGTCCCGCTGTGGGCCTCCAGCCCTTCGGAGACCCCTGTGGCCCACTGTGTGCTGCTGACTGGGGCAGCGGGGGCCGTGGAGGAGCTGGTGCTTAAGGGTCCCGGCGTCCGCCTGTGTTCCCGGCCTTCTTGCCCGGGTCTCCTCCACCCCCAGAGTCCCCGCTGCAGCTTGGTCAGAGCAGCACTCGCAGGCCTCATTCCTTCGTTATCCAGCAGGTACTTACTGAGTGTCTACTCCATGTCAGATGCACACCCACTGTGCACAGGGAGAAGGCCTCAGACAAAACGGACTCCTGTCCTCACAGAGATCCCCTTCCAGTGAGAAAACAGGACGGACAAGTGAAGGACACACGTGCACGTGGCTGCTCAGGTGGCAGCGATGGCTTTCAGGAGAGTTAAAGTACCAAGAGCAGGCTTGTCTGGTGAGGCTGGCGTCTCGGTGGAGACGTGAATGAGAAGAGGGAGCCGGACACACAGATCCCGGGGAAGCAGTGTAGACAGAGGAGCAGGAGCAGGAAAGGCCTGGGGCCAGAGTCGGCCTGGTGTCTGACGGGCAGAGGCCGTCCCGAGGGCTGGAGGAGGGGTGCCGAGCAGCTCCTGGCTGGGCCAAGGGCCCCTGTCCTCTTCTTTTCTGGTGAGAGTTGAGCTGAGGGATGCTGCATCTTCCTTCTGATAGAGTCACTCCAAGTGAAGTCTTTTCATCAGCATTTCCATCTTGTTCTGGGCGTAGCAGGAAGAAGAGTGCAGGGTGGGTGTCTGCGCTTCTGCCCCTGACACTATTTCCTGCTCTTTGGCTGCTGTGTCCTGCTTCTGTCCTCCCTGGACCAGCCCAGGTGTTCACATGGACTCCACCCCGCCACTGGCAGGTGGAAGACTTGACCTGGGTCTCCACTAATTAGCACGTTGCATCCTCCTGGCTGCTGGATCACGTGACCCAATCTGACCAACGGGACACAGTGAAGACTTTGCTGGGAATAGTGGAGAAGAGCCTACTTTTCTCACTGGTTTAATGCTAGCCTGTATGCGGTACGCAGAGACAGCAGCCTCCCTGACTGCATGCAGGGGCCTGTCTGAGACCGGAGCCCCACACGACGTGCAGCTGACACAGACGGACACTGAGTCCGTGATGTAATTGGAGGCCTTGCGTCAAACCGCACTTGAAACAGTAATGTACCTTGAATTTTCTGTAAGTTGTTAAATTTCATAATTGCTTGAGCCAGCTGGCGTGGGGTTTAACAACTTTTTTGTCGCTTGCACCAAAATGAGCTCTGTCTCACTGACACAGGACTAATACGGGATGGTGACGTGACCGAGACCACAGACTGAAACTAAAACCAGCTCTGTGACCTTGGGCAAGGCCTTCACCTACCTAGGCATAACTGTC
This sequence comes from Balaenoptera borealis, assembly GCF_965194805.1. Taxonomy (NCBI): domain Eukaryota; kingdom Metazoa; phylum Chordata; class Mammalia; order Artiodactyla; family Balaenopteridae; genus Balaenoptera; species Balaenoptera borealis. The sequence continues at coordinate 111,399,985 of NC_138868.1, read as the reverse complement.
CTCACCTGTAAGTGACAGCACCTACCCTGGGACTGTTGTGAAAATGGATGAATATATATATATCTTTGGGAGCACATAGCAAGTGATGTTAAAGTGTCTGCTGCTGTTATTATTTTTTCCCCACTTTGTGAAATAAGGTTTCTGAAGCTGGGCTACGTTAAGTGACTTCCCCTGAAATTAGACTCCAGGATTTCAAGGAGCAGCAGTTGCCCCTCCGAGAAGGCACTTCGGAGGGCCTACTGTGCCCTGAGCCCTCTGCTGACGCTGCCGTGTGGATGGAGAGCGCACGTTCCGCGAGAAGAGAAGCTGCCGTTTGAATTCGTTTATTTTCCTTGTTCTGTGACAGGGCTCTGCGCCCAGTGAGTGATTAATCAGTGGTGTCAGCTAACCTTCCCTGACACCACTCAGCCTCCCGGGGAGGAAAGGCATTTTCTGAAGAGGCTTTATTTGGGGAATCAGTGACCCGCACAGACGAAAGCCCGGCTCCCAGGGCCGGTGCTCCCCCGCTGGGCCGGCAGCCCCTCTGCCCGGCGGGGCGGCTGAGCCAGCAGCTGAGGCTTGGAGCTGCCCCTGCCCAGCTTCCCCGGGCCTCCGCCTCCGCACCTTGCTCTTGGTCTCGTGATAAATTCATTACCAGAAATTGAAACTGGAGTTTCCTAGTGACATAAAATATTGATGAGAGAAATAAGGACGAAGATAAATGAGCCAGCGCTGCTCGCAGGCCCCATGTGCCCTGTTCCGCTGGGTCTGCAGACACTTGTTCTCGCTCCCTTTTTGATTTGCTTGGGCGGGGTTTTGTTCCCTTCATCGGAAGTCTGTTGGAACACTAGTGAAGAGCTCCGACCCCTACGTCACACCAGAGTGGGAAAAATAGACATGTCTCCTGGTTACTGTCAAAACTACGAAGCCCAATCCTGCCACTTCACAACCTTCTTGGCAGGTTCTTGGCACCCTTGGGGCGGCATGCAGAAACACATCGCCCCTGCTCAGAAACTGCTGGTGGCTTCCACGTGCTGTGGAGTCAGACCTGAGCTCCTCGGGGTGCTGTTCTGGGCCGTCCGTGGCCCTGCTCCAGCCAGCCCGTCCGTCTGATCCTTCTCCGCGTTACCCAGACCCTGCGCTTCCGCACATCTGGTCTGTCTGAGCTGCTGTGCTGTTTCCTGCCGTGAAATGCTCTCCCCAGCCACTCGGGTCAGCTCAAACACCGCTTCATTCACAAGACGTCTTCCTTGCTGTTCTCCCGCTCAGAACTAACTGCTGCAAAGGTAAAACAAAAGAAACAAACCCGTTGTTGGTGAGCGCGCAGAGAAACGGCTGTCTCCTTCATCACACCTGAGGCCGTAAGGCGTCAGCTGTAGGTTCAGATCCTTGAGCAGGTTCACAACTTTTGACCCAGCGACTCTACGTCTAAGAATTCATCCTAAGGAAACAATCAGGAAGGTGTCAACATTAATGCAAGTATGTATAAGGCTATTCGTCACAGTGTTCTTTAAAATAATGAAAAATTGGAAGGAATCGAAAATCTAAATGCCCTCAAACAGGGACCTAAATAAATTGTGATACAGCTGTATGATAGAGTGATATTCACCTGCTTAAAAATTATGGTGTAGAGAAGTAGTTGATGGTTTAGAGAAATGTTTGTGATGTTTTTGTAAGTGAAAGACATAGGAACACAACTGAGTGAAGGGGGTGGGGAGAGAGAGTAAGAGAGGGGGGGAGAGAGATGTCTGAGCCTAGATCTGAGCCTAGAGTGAGCTTTGGAAGGGTAGGTGCCAAAATCTTGGGTTGTGAGCCCATGAGTTATGTTTATACGATTTTTCTCTTAAGATCCAGTCCAAGAGCTGACCTTACGATCCAGTCCTCCTGTGTGAACAAGTTGCCCATCTTCACTTTGACCCGCTTTCCTGTCTTTGCTCCTCTAGTGGAAGAAGGCCCCTCACCGTGATCCTTCTTACGCTTTCACTCTGTTAAACTCACTAGCCCTGATCTTTTCTCCAAGGGCCTTCTTTTCACTGTTTTCTCATGTTGGCGGTTCTGCTCCGAAACTTCCCAAGCCCCAGGCTCCGTCTTCAGTAAAGATCTGACCACGTGTGTTCTACCATTGTTGCTTTCATATATTTTAATGTCTGACCATTTGAGGTCATCCTTACCGGTTTTAATGCCTATAAGGGTGTGCAGGAAGTGTTCTCCAGCAGAGGTTTTCTGCCATCTTCTCTGACACGTATACATCCAAGGTGCTCTGGGAGGTCGTATTAGACAGGGTTCCGAAACAAGACGTGTATATTTATCATCAGGAATTAGCTCCCACAGTTATGGAGGCTGAAGGCTCCCAGGATCTGCCTCCAATCAGCAGGCTGGAGACCCAGGCAGGGTCAGGGTGTCAGCCTGAGTCTGAAGCAGGACAAAACCATGTCTTGGCTCACAGTCAGGCAGGGGTGGGGGGCGGTTCCCTCGTACTCGGCCTTTTTGATCTACTCAGGCCCGCAGTCGGTCAACTGAGACCTGCCCACATTAGAGAGGGCAGCCTGCTTGACTCAGCTCACCAACTCCAGTGACGATCTCCTCCTGAACATACTCACAGATGTGCCCAGAAGAATGTTGGACCAGGCGTCTGGGCCCCAGTGCCCTGTCAACTTGACACACAGAATTAAGTATCACAGGTTTAGTTGCCGAGAGATGCTCTTCTGGCCACAGGTCATGTACACGTGCTGAGGTCACCCTCTTCTCCCCGGTGTGTTCAGAGCCCTGGACCAGCACAGCTGCTTCACAGGAGCTGGAAACGTAGGACGAGGGCAGTGGGGTCTGCAGACACATGGGGACGCATCCAAGGCCACGTGTTTTTTAAGTGGCAGAGCCAGGACGAGACCCAGGGGCTGACTGTCATGCCGCCCTGGTGTTTGTCCTGAAGGAGGGGGGAGGGCGAGGAGACCCTGGTCTTCTTGAGCCTCGGAGGAGGAGTGCACTCTGGGCACCTTCCCTTGAACTTGCCGTGTCCCGTCTCCCCTCCCCCCTTGTTCCCGACCGTGGACTGCGTGTTCCTGCTGGTTTCCCGCCCCACCGATACTCTGTGACTGTGACGTGTGACACGTCTCTCCCTGCGGGTGTGGCTTTGCTGTTGTGTCAAGTTGTGTGGGGCACAGTTAACTCGTTCATGTCTGCGAAGGCTCTCTGAAAGTGGGAGAGGGGTGCTTCTTGCCCTGCGACGCCCAAGGCCCCGGAAGCTGCTGGCGTCTGGCCAAGATGGGGGCCGCGGGCCCCTGGCCAGTCCTGGGGAGGGGGGACCTGGACCCCCGAGGGGCCTCTGAGTCCTTCAGTCGGTCTGTTCTGGTCTTGCTGTCGGGTTATTTCCCGTCTTGCAGCCTTTCCTTGTCACCATGGGCTCTCTCCTTTTGGCATCCATGTCTGGCCTGCCCCACGATGGCACTGCTCAGTAACTTTGCAGGTCTGTCCCCTGTTCACACTGTGACATCCTGTTTCCGCCTGCCGGGTCCTTACGTCTAACAGGCAGCAGGTATCACAGACTGAGGAGGCTCACTTCGGGGCCAGGAGCACAGCTACACCTCGGTGCTCCTAACGTCCATTTGTACTAAAAACTCTGGATGACAAGAGCGCAAGGTGTTTTGGTTTCACTTACTTGGGAAACAAGCGTGTATAGCTCCAGATTATGTGTTTTGGGGGCTCTTGCAGTTTTCTCTGTTGTTGTTGCTTTTGAGTTCTTTATTAATAGGTACTCCACTTAGTATTTTTGCAGGTATTTGTTTTACTCCAGAGCATCACGTAAAGTATGTGTTCCTTCTGCGTCCCCCTCCCCTTCTCCGTGCTCCTCCCTCCCCTTTCCTTCTTTCGGTTAGAAGCAGAGGCCCTCCCAGACCTACAGGGGGGCAGAGAACTCTGCACAGGCCCCATGTCCCCCCGAGCCTGTCCAGGTGAGAGGGTGACACTGGGGTCGCCAGCTGGGAACTGTATACAGAAAGGGAGAATGGAGCAGACTAAAGCATTTGGAACTTTGGAGGAGGCAGGCCTGGAATCAGACCCTAATTCCGAGGTGCGTAGAGGCCTGCCTCCCGGCTGAGGGCCCCGCGTGGCACCTGGGATGCAGGTGTTCAGTAAAGGTCACTTCCCAGCAGTGGTGGAAGGATTCTAAGGGCTCTCAGAGAGCCCTCGTCCTGGACGGTTGGCCGAGGAAAGAGCGGCTGAGAGAGGAGCGGAGGTCGAGCGGAGGACCAGGCCCTCGGGACTGCAGCCGGGTCTTCTGACCACGTGTCCACGTGCTGCCCACTAGTGTTCTGGGCCCTGGAGCGGTGCCCTCTCCGGCCCTGCCAGAGAACGAGGCCTGGGCCTTCACAGCCACGGCCCCGGCCCCCTCCCTAGGGGGAGGGGAGGCTGGCATGGCCTGTGGGGCGGCCTTTGGTGCTGATGGCAGGGGTCCTCAGAACCGGGACGCTGAGCCCATTTTGAGTCACTCAGAGAATCTTTGCAGGGTTGGAACTGCAGGCTCTGGTTTAAAATCTCTCAATGCTGCCTTTAAAAGGCCACTACTACTTTCAAAGGAGGACAGTTGTATTTGAAAGACGTATTTCAACCACAGTCTTTAAAGGCCTGGGATGGTCAAAAATAGATGGTGGCCGAGCATCACCAGCCTGGCCTGCCTCCGGACGTTCTTAAAATACCCAAGTGGGAAACTGGGGGCCCTTCCTCTGCTCCTGGGGCATTACCGCGCCCCGCCCCGCAACTGCAGGTTCTAGTTCCGGCCCAAACCCCCTGGTGGCTGTTAGCCTCAGAGGCGTGGCCCTGACTCTCCACCAAACCTAAACCTGAGCCCCGGGGCGGGGCGAGCTGTGCTGCAGGAGGAGAGTGATGAGCGAAGCATCCCAGGCGTCCATGGAGACGGAGGAGGAAGACGCAGCCCTTCTCATCTCCTGAGGCTGGTGGCCATGTGCGCCCGGGAAGGGCAGAGGGGCTGGGCTGCAGGGGGCGGGGCGGCAGCCCCCCAGCCCTGCCCAGAAGTACTGACAGATGGCCCGCCAGGCCTGGCTGGGGGCTTCGTGGGGAGAGTCTCCAGTTTCCACCACAATCCCGTGAAGTCGCGCTATTATTATCCCGGTTCACAGAGGAGGGAAGTGACACCCGCCTGCGGTTATGTAACTCTCCTCTGGGCTCGGTCACCCTGCCAAGCGGGGATGCTTGTCCCTGAACCCAGGTAGTCGGGGACCCACGCCCCCTCTCTTAGCTGCTGCAGGCCAAGGGTCGGTAAATGTTTTCTGTAAAGGACCAGATGGTAAATATTTCAGGCCAGGCAGAGTGTGTCGAAAGAGTCTGTGTAAGTGCTGGTCTCCGCCTTTGTGGTGTGAAAGCCGAGTAGACAAACAGGAGCACGTGGGCAGTGCTCTGGTCCAGGGCGAGCATGGGGCAGGCAGAGAGAAGGCGGGCAGAGGCCTGAATTACGCCCCCACCTGCTCACTGAGTGATGCTGGGCTGCACGTTCCTCTTCCGCAAAATGGGGATGATAGCCTCTCTCCGGGTACCGTTGTAAATGGATTTAATGAGATAATGTATGTGAAAGATTCACCCGGTGTCTGGCACGTAATTATCTCTCAATAAATGGAGCTTTTTTTCTCCCTACCTGAGGGCAGCCCCCGAGGAGGGAATCACTAGTTGTACAGCCCAGGGGCAGGAATAATAACCGGCACTTAGACAGCAATCTGCAGTGTGCACAAGGCCTTTGCAGCTCTGTCCCATCTGGGAAACCTTCCGAAATAGACCTGCCAGATCACAGGGCTGCTGCTATTTTACCGGTGAGAGGATGGAGATGTAGAGGGTGAGTCTGCCTGGCTAGGGTCTTACCCCTGGATCCCATGTTTCATAAACTCCAGTCCCAGTTTGCAGCTTCCTCTGGGGCTTGGTGCAAGCCTCTGTGTCCGGTTCTCCTATATAAAGTGGGGATAATAAAGCCATCTCCTTCCTAAATTGGGAATTCCAATGATTTGATGTGAAGAAATCTCATCTCTTACCCTTAGGAAAAAGCTGGTTCACTGCCCTTTTGGGGAGCCTCGATTTTCTGAGTGAGTCACACTGTGGTCCCTCCGGACAGCTGGGCAGCTCTGTCCCTCCCTGGACGGCCGCTGGCCTCTTCTCCACCCGCTTGCCCCCCGCAGTCCAGCAGCTCAGGAATGCCGCTCCTGATCCTTCGTATAAAGCCGTGAACACGACGATGGTGACAGCAGTCAAGGAAAAGTGACTGAGGTGCCTCTGTCAGAGCAGATGGGGCGCTAACCACAAGTGGCCTGCAAGTCCCTGACCAGCAGACACACAGCGGGGCCCGTGCGCCCCATGGCGCTGTGATACGCGCTGTGCTTTGACTCAGGGAAGCCAGGGTTGGGCCTGGCCTGATTGAGCATGCCTCTTGGAGCACTTAGCTGCATTTGTTGTTTTGGGGGATGGTGGCAGCCGGGGGATAGGAGAGCTGAGTAAACCGTTGGAAAATGGCCCAAATCTTTTCCTCGTAGGCCATGGAGAAAAGGGGTTTAATTTACAAAATTGTTGGATTTGTAACGTGGCGAGACCGCTCCCTGCCTTTGGCTGTCTGTCCTTTGTGGTGTCGGTTTAGAGGCTCCACTTTGTTGTCTATAGAGAGTCCTCTTAGGCAAGTCTCTTAACCCTCTGACGCCTCAGTTTCCACAGATTTGGATGTTGGAGATGCTTTGGAAATCACTAAGTTAATGAATGAAAAAAATCTTCTGTAAACTGTAGGATGTGGGTCTTGTATGTGTGTATCAACCCATGGTGTTTACAATGACACTGCGGAGGAAAGCTGTCACCCCCATGGAGTTGAGGCTGCGAAGCGCAGTGGGTGGACCCAGGTCCTCCCACGGGTACGCACACCTTATGTTTTCCATTTTGAAAATCGCTGCTGTATCCCAGTCTTGCCCTTTGGGAACCTTCTCATCGCATCTCATCTCTTCTCCACCAGCCCTGAGCACTGAGAGACACTACAGTTCCCGTTCGCTGGACAAGGTCAGGACGACAGCTGCATCCCCTGTGCTGCTGCCAGAGGCCACTGCTGGCCACAGGGTGTGTGTGTTTATGAGCTATGATTCACACAACATAAAATAAATCCTCTTAGATTAACATATACACACTACTATATATAAAATAGGTAACCAACAAGGACCTACTGTATAGCACAGGGAACTCTACTCAATATTTTGTAGTGACCTATAAGGGAAAAGAATCTGAAAAAGAATATATATATATATATATATATATACATATATATGTATGTATGTATGTGCGTGTGTGTGTGTATATATATATATGTGTATATATATATATATATATATATAAAAAACTGAATCACTTTGCTGTATACCTGAAACTAACACATTGTAAATCAATTGTACTTCAATTAAAAAAAGAAAAAAGAAAACAGGGGAAGTAAACGAAAAAAATGGAATAGAAAGAGCTTTCTGTAGTTAAAAATAAACTAGCAAAAAAGCAGAGAGAAAAAATTTAACCTTTTTAAAGTGTACAGTTCAATGGTTTTTCAGCACGTTCACAATACACTGTACAACCATGACCCTCTTTAATTACGTAACACTTTCATCACCCAGAGGAGAAGTTCCATCCTCCTTAGCAGTCACACCCTGTTCTCCCCTTCTCCCAGCTCCTGCTTTCTGCCGCTGTGGACTTGCCCGTCCTGAACATTTCATGTGTGTGCAATCACACAGTGTATGGCTTTTGTGACTTACTTCTTCCACTGAACATAGTGTTCAAGGTTCATCCATGCGGCCGCGTGTGTCAGAGCTCCATTCCTTTTCATGGCTGAATGATATTCCACGGTATGGATGGACTTCATTTTGTTTATCCATTCATTTGGACATTTGGGTTGTTTCCGTGTTTTGCTAGAATGAATAATGCTGCTGTGAACATTTGTGTACAGATTTTTGTGTGGACACATAATTTCAGTTCTCTTGAGTACACACCTAGAAGGGGAATTCTAGTACACACCTAGAAGGGGAATTGCTGGGTCCTGTGGTTATCCTATGCTTGTCTATACTTACCTTTTTGAAAACCTGGCAAATTGTTTACCAAGGTGGCTGCACCATTTTACAGTACCATCAACAATGCATGAGGGTTCCCTTTTACCTCCTCACCAACTCCTGTTATTATCTGACTTTTTGATTCTGACCATCCTAGTGGGTGTAAACTTTTGATTAGGATTTTTCTCATAACCAGTGATGTTAAGCATATTTTAATGGGCTTCTTAGCCATTTGTGTATCTTCTTTGGAGAAATGATTTCAAATTCTTTGCCCATTTTTTAATTGAGTTATTTGTCTTTTATTGTTGAGATGTAATAGTTCTTTATAATATTCTATATGTAAGTCCCATATCAAATTTCATTTGCAAATATCTCCCATTTTGTGGGTTGTCTTTTACCTTTCTTGATGGGATCATTTGAAGCACAACAATTTAAAATTTTGGTTAACTTCAATTTCTTTTTTCTTTTTCTTTTTTTTTGTTCTTTTGGCGTCATACCTAGGAAACCATTACCTGTGGATCAAAGAGACACTGTTTTTCTTCTAAGAGTTTCACAAGTTCAGCTCTTACATTC